>NW_027361691.1:3375000-4060000 GCF_039654945.1 Dendrobates tinctorius
AATGTGTGATAGGTGAGAAGTGGAGTTTTACCAAGAGAGAGTGGTGGGACTGTGGACAGTTTGAGGGGTGGAAGCGGCGCTGGGTGGAGCCTGGGCGGAGTCTCAAGGGGGCCCAGAAAATTTTGCCAGTATGGGGCCCCGAAATTCCTAGTGGCAGCCCTGGGAACAGGGACTGCTGCCCGGGACCCACCGGCAGTGAAGTGGGCACCTGAACTATGTAAGTGCCCCGCCGAGGACTATAAGCTTCCAGACATCGGCTTATGGACAGCCACTATTACTGTTGTTGCCGCTGTTGCCGCCACTGATATGGCAGTGAAGAGTACTAGGGAAAGAGCAGAAAGTTACACTCGATTTACTGCATCTACTTTCTCTAACTTCTTTTATTCTACAATAAATTGCTTCCCTGTTGGATTACAACTGTGTTCCTGGATCCCGATTGCCCGTGCTGCAGTGACTGTGGAGAAGATGTAAATTGCCTGGGGTTGCATCTATCCTGTCTGTTTTATGTGCAAGGGGCTGGGGTGCTTGTGGACTGTTGTTTTAAATGGATTTCCAGCAACTACCACCCCGTGTCACCTTGTGACATTAGGATGATACCTTAATTCAAGTCCTCTTCAGTTGAATGGCCTTGTCTACCTGGAAGAGGAGGTTTATCCATAGAGGTCAGGACTGATTCCCTGAGCAAACTACAGAAAGATGGGAAGAGTTAACAGCACTAAATAACGTGAGGATTGTTGGCCATTACTGGAAAAAAAACATTGAAAATCCAGAAAGAGCACACAGAGTGTGAACTGCAGCTCCATATGAGAGGACAGTGAGCCCTTGAGTTTCACCACAACTACAGACCAGCCAGATATCCCAAATGTGTCCACCTCTGCCTGGCTTCCCATCAAGAAGAATCCTGCCTTCCATTACCAAGGGACTGGATCCTGAAGCTCCAAGCTGGAATTCTGTGTGACTGCCGAACTGCTACATCAAGGAGTGAGTAGCTCCTGCTGAGACTTATGGTTCCTCTGGTGTAGTATATTAGAGCTATCTATAAGGGATCATTGCTGGGACTTGTGATTCAACACACAAGGAATTATAATAGAACCAGGCGTGGAGGAGATTTTGTTCTTATGGTATTAAGTGCACCAAAGGTTTCTGCAAGCATGCCAACATCTGTGGAAAACAATCCCCAACATTGGACTGTTTTGTTTTCAGTAATGCCACCATTTGTATTTAAGGTAATATTAGTTAGGAATGTGCCTAATACAATTTAAAGGGGAAGCATCATCCCTAACATTCAGGTTTACTGCAAAGCCCCATCGTGTATCTATACTTGTAGACTACACTCACTGGCCACTTTATTAGGTACACCATGCTAGTAACGGGTTGGACCCCCTTTTGCCTTCAGAACTGCCTCAATTCTTCGTGGCAGAGATTCAACAAGGTGCTGGAAGCATTCCTCAGAGATTTTGGACCATATTGACATGATGGCATCACACAGTTGGCGCAGATTTGTCGGCTGCACATCCCTGATGCGAATCTCCCGTTCCACCACATCCCAAAGATGCTCTATTGGATTGAGATCTGGTGACTGAGGAGGCCATTTGAGTACAGTGAACTCATTGTCATGTTCAAGAAACCAATCTGAGATGATTCGAGCTTTATGACATGGCGCATTATCCTGCTGAAAGTAGCCATCAGATGCCTGTTCTTAGCTGAGATGAGTGGTACCCAGTGTGGTCTTCTGCTGCTGTAGCCCATCTGCCTCAAAGTTCGACGCACTGTGCGTTCAGAGATGCTCTTCTGCCTACCTTGGTTGTAACGGGTGGCAATTTGAGTCACTGTTGCCTTTCTATCAGCTCGAACCAGTATGCCCATTCTCCTCTGACCTCTGGCATCAACAAGGCATTTCTGGCCACAGAACTGCCGCTCACTGGATTTTTTTTCTTTTTCGGACCATTCTCTGTAAACCCTAGAGATGGTTGAGCGTGAAAATCCCAGTAGATCAGCAGTTTCTGAAATACTCAGACCAGCCCTTCTGGCACCAACAATCATGCCACGTTCAAAGGCACTCAAATCACCTTTCTTCCCCATACTGATGCTCGGTTTGAACTGCAGGAGATTGTCTTGACCATGTCTACATGCCTAAATGCACTGAGTTGCCGCCATGTGATTGGCTGATTAGAAATTAAGTCTTAACACACAGTTGGACAGGCGTACCTAATAAAGTGGCCAGTGAGTGTATGTAATGCTATTTGTTTTGCTGTTACTTGCTATTCCTCTTACAATATTCACCATTTATCCCCCTCTATAAATACACCTGTTAAGTATTCCAATCTCATCTCTTGTGAGTGTGTATAGTACGGATTCGCTCTAGTAGGTAATGGCAGGGCTGCAGTAACGAGGCAACACACAGGCTTAAAGTCCAATTTCAGTGGTTTAATGTCACGTTGCAAACAGCAGATTAACAGAAAGTAAGGAAAAACATAAATATACTCTAGCTTGGAGAATCACTGGTCCCAGACTCACCCCTTGCATGGGACGGGCGTAACTAAGCGGCTGCCAGGTCCGCGGCATCTGCTAGGTGCCATTCCCAGGGTTGTTGAGAGTCTTGTTGCTATAGTCCTGCAGCACGGGGATCCTGTATACAAGTTCATTCTAAGTCCAGCCAAGTTCCTGTAAGTTTCAGGGTATGTGCACACGCTGCGGAATGCTCTGCGGTTTTGGCAGCGCGGATTTTGTAAAATCCGCAGGTAAATCTGCAGGTCAAAAGACCTGCGGTTTTACCTGCGGATTAGCCTGCCGTTTTGCCCTGCGGTTTTTCATCTCCACAATGGAGGAGATGGCAAACCGCAGCGGAATCCCCAGAAAGAATTGACATGTCAATTCTTTCTGCGGTTTTGAAACCGCAGCAAATCCGCGTGGAAAATTCCGCAGCGTCTGCACAGCATTTTTTTTTCCGCAGCGTGTGCACACACCCTCAGACACACTCACCATGTGCCAAACACCAACCTCCATTACATAGCCCATAACCCCTCCTACAAGTGAGGTAAACATCACATGGGCTGATCATGTGACCATGACATCATCGCAGGTCCTGTCTTTAGGGAAAAACCCGGCCAAACATTAACCTGCTGGGAGAAATGTATCTCCCATCCAGTAAAACACCCTTTACTGTACCACATACCTTCCTCCTATGTTCAGCCCTAAGGGGGTGGACACATGACATACAGTGAACTCTAGACAGGGCATCTGCATTCCCCTGTAGTTTGCCTGCCCGATGTTCTACTGAAAATGTAAAATTTTGCAGGGACAGGAACCACCTGGTGACTCGGGCATTCCTCTCCTTAGCTTGACTCATCCACGTAAGAGGGGAATGATCTGTCACCAACCGAAATGTTCTCCCCAGCAAATAGTAGCACAATGACTCCAGTGCCCACTTGATGGCCAGGCACTCTCTCTCCACAATACTGTACCTGGTTTCAGCTGGGGTAAACTTCCGGCTTAGGAAACTAACGGGATGCTCTTCTCCGTTAACCTCCTGAGACAGCACGGCCCCAAGCATTATCTCAGAGGCATCCGTCTGCACAACAAACTCTTTTTTGAAATTTGGAGTGATCAGGACTGGTGTGCCACACAATACCCCTTTTAACTTTGTAAAGGCCTCTTCTAATTGATCATTCCAGTGGACCATCACAGATTTCCTCCCTTTTAAGCAGTCTGTTAAAGGTGCGGACAGGGTTGCAAAGTTGGGAGTGAACCGCCTGTAATATCCCACCAAACCTAAAATGGCTTTTACCTGTTTTGTTGTGAGGGGACGGGGCCAGTTCTGAATTGCCTCCACTTGAGGCTTTAGAACTCCTCTCCCAATGATGTAACCCAAGTACCGAGCTTCCTCCAACCCTATGGAACACTTCTTTGGGTTGGCAGTTAGCCCTGCGGGTCGCAGAGAGTCTATCACTGCCTGTACTTTTGCTAAGTGACTTTCCCAGTCGGTGCTGTATACAATAATATCGTCTAGATAGGCTGAGGCATAGCGGTGATGTGGATGGAGAACAATATCAATTAATTGCTGGAACGTTGCTGGTGCGCCATGCAACCCAAAGGGTAACAACTTATATTGGAACAGCCCCGCGGGTGTTACAAAAGCCATTTTTTCCTTCACCGCCTCTGTTAGGACTACCTGCCAATAACCTTTTGTGAGGTCCAGAGTTGTAAAATCCGTGCCTGCACAAATTGCTCTATCAACTCATCAACACGAGGAATAGGGTAGGCGTCAAACTTTGAAATGTCATTAAGTTTTCTAAAATCATTACAGAATCTTAGAGACCCATCAGGCTTGGGTATTAGGACTATTGGGCTGGCCCACTCACTTTGGGACTCTTCTATGACCCCTAACTGTAGCATAGTTTTTACCTCTTCCAAGATGGCTTGTCGCCGGGCCTCAGGTCTTATGATTGGGTCACCGAGGAGGAAAGCAAGACCAAGCTAAGCCACAGAAAACCAGAGAGGTTGGTAACTAAGCGGATTGCAGACCCCTGATCCTATCCACACAACTAACAGTAGACGTGGAGCGTACTTACGATGATTCTAGACGCCTCGACACAGCCGGAGAATTAAATAAGCCTAAAGCAAGAAAGGGGAAATCTAAACTGCCCTAGAGCCGACCCCAAAGGAATAGATAGCCCCCAAACATATATTGTCGGTGAGACAAGATGAAAACACAAGCGCAGGTAAGAAAATAGGCTGAGCAAACGATGGGGCCCAAACTAACTAGACAGGACAGGAAAGGAAAGACACTGTCTGCAATCACGCAAAAAACCCTGCAAAAAAAGACCAACACGTCTGATAGAAAAAATACTGAAGTCACTAGACTTCACCCACCATATCAGCACTCTGGTATATTCTGAAAGCAGAGCAAAGAGAGGCCAATCTAATAAGGGACAAAAACAAACTGGCCCAAACAGTAACATAAGGATGAAAATTCAGCACAGCCCCAGCCGGAGCTGGCTGACCACACAAAACTGAAATAGACAAAGCCAAATCAAATGTGAACAATAGCAAAAGAACACTTAGCTTGATCATGCAGGGACTGAGCTGGAAACTAAGACCTCAGGAGGCAGGTAAAAATCACCAGCAGGGATAGAGGGAGTCGGCTGTCTTAAATCCTGTCAGAAACTCCCAATGTCCAATCGTCCTCCTCATTATCAGGTGGCAGGCCTCTGTTAATTAGATCAGCTCCATTACCTCCTGTAACCACCAGAGGGAGCCCGGAAAGACAACTCGCGACCCCTCTGTCAATATAACCATCTCTACTACCTTCACCAGTAACCAGAGGTAGGCCAGAAAGTGAATTCGTGAATTCACAACACTCAGGCACCCGATATGGCTTTAGTCGGACTTTGGCCTGTGGCTCCGTGACAATGTCATGTTGGATTAGGGAAGTGCATCTGGGGAGCTCCGAAAAAACATCTGTATTTCGGCTAATGAACTCCCGACCTCCTGAACCTGTCTAGGAGACAAAGTGTCTGCAATTTTGACTGCGGGTTGGGGTTCTCCTGCCTCGCCCCGAGGTGATGGAGCCTTCTCATCTGAAATGCAGGCAGCGGACTATCCTCACCAAGGTTTTCTCTATCTTTTCATGGTTTAAGCAAATTAACATAGTAAACCTGTTCTGGCTTTCTCCGTCTTGGCTGGTGCACCTTGTAGTCTACTGGCCCCAGCTTTTCCATGATCTCGTAGGGTCCCTGCCACCTTGCAAGAAATTTGCTCTCTACGGTAGGCACAAGTACCAACACCCGATTTCCCGGTTATAGACCCGACTGTGACTGTTGTGCTGCCTGCATATGTTCCCAGACTAAGGGTAGGACTGTCTCCATTCTTTCTTGCATTTTTGCAACATATTCTATCACACTTTTGTGGGGAGTAGGTTGGTTCTCTCAGGCCTCTTTGGCTATATCTAGTAAGCCCCGTGGATGTCTGCCATACAATAGTTCAAAGGGAAAGATCCCCGTAGATGCCTGAGGCACCTCCCGCACTGCAAACAACAAATATGGCAATCAGAGATCCCAGTCCTTCCCATCTTTGGAAACGGCCTTTTTTAACATGTTCTTCAGCATATTATTGAATCTTTCTACCAGACCATCTGTTTGGGGATGATAGACCGATGTGCGCAACTGTTTAACATTTAGCAAACGGCAGAGTTCCTTCATAATTTTTGACATAAAGTGGGTTCCCTGGTCTGTTAAAATTTCTTGAGGAATTCCCACCCGTGAAAACATACCCATGAGTTCCTTTGCTATAAGCTTAGCTGATGTGTGGCACAGAGGAATGGCCTCAGGATATCGGGCAGCATAATCTAGAACTACCAAGATGTGTTGGTGTCCCCTTGCCGACTTATTGAGAGGCCCGACCAGATCCATTGCCACTCTCTCGAAGGGTACCTCTATGATTGGTAAAGGCACCAAGGGACTCCGAAAGTGAGGCTGGGGACTGGTTACCTGGCACACTGGACAGGAATTACAGAACCGTTTAACTTCTTCATGGACCCCTAGCCAGTAGAACCACTGCAGAATTCGGTCTAGGGTTTTCTTTTGGCCCAAATGCCCCCCAAGTACATGCACATGCGCTAAGTCCATTACCAGCCTACAATATGCCTGAGGTACCAGTAACTATTCTACTATTTCCCCACGTATTTTCTCCACTCAGTACAACAAATCTTGGTTCAGCTCAAAGCGTGGCAACACTGTAGCTTCCCCAGGTTGTTGGGGTTCCCCATTAACAATCAGTAAATTTTCTCTGGCCCAGGCCAAAGTAGGGTCTTGGAGTTGCGCCGTACCAAAATTGTCACCTGCTACATTCAAGTCTGACAACTCGGGTCCCACCGAAGGGAAGGTCACCCCTACCGCCAGCACTTCTTCCTCCGGGCCACCAGGTTCATGCCTTACTTCTGGAGAATGTAACAACAGATGGCCACAGCACAGAAAATAAAGGAAAGTCTCTTCCAATTATCACTTCATAATGCAGATTAGTCACAACCCCCACCTCGTGGCACTGCCTTCCCGCTGGCATGTTTATCACCACTAGTGTGGTGGTATAGTTTTTTAAGTCCCCATGTATACACAACACCCCTATTTTCCAACCCATATACTCCCTGGTTTGTATCCAGCTGGCTCCTACCAGGGCTACAAGACTCCCTGAGTCCAATAGGGCCACAGCCGGGGTGCCTTCCACTTCAACCCAACACAAATGTTCCATATTGGGACCTTTCAGGGTGCCCATTGCACACATCGGTTCGGCATAGTGAGACTGGCGGTACCCAAGGTTTGTGTCCATGGGCTCAGCCAGGTGGGGGCAATCAGCTCTCATATGACCTCGTTCCTGGCACCACAAGCAGATTATGGGGCTCCTTACTTCCCCAGATAAGTCCTGAGCGGCCTTCCTGGGCTCCGCTCGCCGAACCAGGGGTGGAGACTTAGGGAACCTTCCTGTTGCCTTCCAGGGAGTCCCTCCCTGTAGCTCTTTGGTAGCCCTATACCTTTCTATGAGGTCTATCATCTGCATGGCATTAGTAGGAGATGCCTGTCTGACCCATGTCTGGAGGGAGCGGGGCAAAGCCCTCCAAAACTTATCAGTCACTATGCGGTCCAGCATGGCCGTGGGGGACAACACCTCAGGCTGCAACCACTTTCGTAACAAGTGCATCAGGTTGTAATACTGGGACCAAGCCGGCTTGGAGGGGGTAAACTCCCACTGGTGTACCCACTGGGCCCGAACTAACACATTTACCTCAAGACGTGCCAGTATCTCACCCTTGACGACTGTGTAGTCCGCCCTTTGCTCCGTGAGTAGGTCCTGATACGCTTCCAAAGCTCCTGGGGCCAGAAACGGAGCGATGATTTCAGCCCACTGGTCACAGGGTAGCTTCTCTCTCTCAGCGACTCCTTTGAACATCTCCAGGTACGCCTCCAAATCGCCCGACTTCCCAATTTTGGGAACCGCTGTACGAACCGCTTTCCAGACATCATGGATTCCCCGGTTAGTTCCTTTTGTCTGCGCTGTCGTGATATGCTGTATCAACAGCTGATTGGTTTCCTGCTGCTGCTGCATAGCCTGCTGTCGCATGGCCTCCTGCTGCTGCTACCGCATGGCCTCCTTCTGCTGCTGCATAGCCTGCTGTTGCTGTGTAGCCTGCTGTCACATGGCCTCCTGCTGCTGCTGTGTAGCCTGCTGCTGCTGTCGCATGGCCGATATGAGCATTTTTCCCATGGCCTCCATTTCTGGAAAGTTCCCGGCCTGGGTCTGTACCACTCGTTTCACCCAGGACATAGGCTGGGGTACAAATCAAAAATAAGAAAAACAGCCTGACCTCACTGCGTTTGTCTGTATTCAGTCCACCAATTGTAGGGATTTGCTCTGGTAGGTAATGGCAGGACTGCAGTAACGAGGCAACACACAGGCTTAAAGTCCAATTTCAGTGGTTTAATGTCACGTTGCAAACAGCAGATTAACAGAAAGTAAGGAAAAACATAAATATACTCCAGCTTGGAGAATCACAGGTCCCAGACTCACCCCTTGCACTGGATGGGCTTAACTAAGTGGCTGCCAGGTCCGCGGCATCCGCCAGGTGCCATTCCCAGGGTTGTTGAGAGTCTTGCTGCTATAGTCCTGCAGCACGGGGATCCTGTATACAAGTTCAGGCTAAGTCCAGCCAAGTTTCTGTAACTTCCAGACACACTCACCATGTGCCAAACACCAACCTCCATTACATAGCCCATAACCCCTCCTACAAGTGAGGTAAACATCATATGGGCTGATCACGCGACCATGACATCATTGCAGGTCCTGTCTTTAGGGAAAAACCCTGCCAAACATTAACCTGCTGGGAGAAATGTATCTCCCATCCAGTAAAACACCCTTTACTGTACCACAGTATGAAATGTGAAAAGGAGTCAACCCCTAGAAGAAGAAGACCCTTCTTCATTCCAGTACAGCTCTCAGCAAGGCTCGGGTGGAGGCAGTGCGTCATATTCAGGTGAGAAATACCTAACAGTCTGACCATGTAGGCGGCTTAAAAGGGTGTTACTTCTAGTAAAATCACGTTGGTTCATTAAATTAACTCTTGACAATAGAGGCATATATGCATAACAGATATTTAATGCTATCATGGAACAATATCATAAAGGAAGAATACTATAGTACTCCACTGGTAGACAATTACAATAAGATCCTCTGAGGTTGGGACAGAACCAGGAGTAGGTGAGCCCTAGAGGGACAGTGTCAAAAAGTGACTCCCTCAACTCCCAAACACAGAATGTATCTAAGTAGATCACTATAATGGCCCAAGTCCAAGGCCTTGTAGACTTCCTAGACATCTACTCACTTTACATCACAAATGAAGCAAAAATGACAGGAGCATAGCTTTCGACGTAGTACAGAGGCCAAGATATCACCTTAGCTCTGAAACCTATGGAAGCCCAGTGGACCCTTTACCGTAAACGGCTATTGGTGGCCCAGTTTCACATTGTGTATTGGTGTCCAGGAGCTTAAATGGGTTGTCTGGTCACAAGACATTGTTTACATATCCATAGGGTTGATCATCAATGTCAGATTATAAGGAATCCAACACCTGGCACTCTACCGATTAGCTGTTATAAGCTCCGATGGCATTGAATAGAGCAGTAAAGTGAACCTATATATTGACCTCTACCAGGTTCTGCAGAATGGCTCCTATTTGCCCCCACCAGTGTTATATCGATGACATATCCAAAGGAAAACTCCTTTGAAGTAATACTTCTGAAGATTCTTGCATGCCATGTCAGCTGTCGCTGACCACTGTTGGATAGTATCGGCCACCTCTCGTACTCTAGATAGAGAGAGACGGCTCTGTTCAGACATAAAGGGTCTGCATTCAGATACAGTACGTCACAGAATATTTCCAAATCCTAGTATAAAAAAATATGCAAATTCATATTAAGACAAAGCAATAGAATACATTTACAAATTACAAGTTTTTGAGCCAAATTGAAAAGAATTATATCGAAAGTAAAAATGACAACTGAGTGCTCCTGTCCCCGTTATTTAATGAACATATGGACTGTTGGGATGTTTCAATTTATATTTCCAGATGAACATGAATATGCATTGGGTAAGCAGCTGGTGAGCCAAGAGACATGCTATTCTATTGTGTTGTGTCGTCAATATATCCTCACCCCCTAATAATAATGATGCTTGGAAAAAAGTTGCTGAGAAATGTACAACTTGTATTCTTTGCAATGTGTTAAAACTGTATTCTGTGGCTGGGCCAAAGAAAGCTGAATAATTGCACTGGCCCACCAGGGTCATAGGTCATAACAAAACTGAAATAGAGGGGACAAAGGCAATATAGCTAAGAAACCTCGTTCAGCTAAGCCCAGGATGTGCAGCAGTACAGGGTCTTTGCACATAAGAAGGGATCACTGTCACTTGAAAATTAACTTTCTTGTGTGTATCCCATTACTTGGCAAGGTTAGATCTAAAGGTCTCCCATACTTGCAAGTTTGTATGCTAGAGGACGGTCTGATTTCTGTGACTGTCCCTGACATGGATCAAGTAGAAATTTCAGCGAAAATGAACACAAGGTGTGACGCTACACCACCAAGGACTTGAGACATACGAAGCTGGGGTAAGACAAGGTTTTTCTGTGCACTTGGCGGAATTAAGATGTGTTGCTCTAAACTTGCTGGAAGCCTTGTGAGTCTCCATGTAAACTTTTACTTTAGCTCTTATTCTTTCCTATCTGAACTATTGCATCTCTTTACTGATCAGTCTCCCTCTTCCTAAACTCTCCCCTCTCCAATTCATCCTGAATGCAGCATCCAGGATCATATTCCTTTCCAACTGCTACACCGGTGCCTCCACTGTGTCCAGTCATTGCACTAGTTGCCCATCCGATATAGAGTTCAATATAAACTTATCACTCTCACCCACAAAGCTCTCCACGGTTCAGCACCACCCTACATCTCCTTCCTCATCACAGTCTACCACCCTACCTGTGCCCTCCGTTCTGCTAATGACCCAAGATGAAGATCCTCAATAATCCAAACCTCCCATTCCCATTTCCAAAACTTCTTGCGTCCTGCGCCAATTCTCTGGAATGCACTACCCCAGACGATGCAATTAATTCCCATTACTAACAGTTTTAAGTGTGGCCTAAAATATCATTTCTTTAGACTGGTATATCGCCTCACACACTTATGTAACTACCCCCGTTTTGCCCTTACAAACTTTATTTCCAATCTAGGACCCTCACAGCATCTGTTCATACACGTTCCATGCACTTATTACTTCTGTATCTTCACTTGTACACACACACACGCTGATGAGCGTTTCATGCAGCATTATATGAACACCCTATTTATTACATTAATGGCTGGACTGTACAATACAGGCAATTGTTACAGATTGCATCCATATTGGATTTTCTCTTTACGTTGTTTCATATACTCAAATATCAAGAATCCTCTTCAAATTTAATAATGACCCAAATTGCATGTTTTTTTTTACAGATCTGTATTATGGATTTGATTATTTTGGGTCTCCATTGACTTCTATGGGCAGTTCTCAGCCACAGATCAACCGCCGGTGATGCACACTGTTTTTATCTTTATGGCGTCCTAGAACGCTTGTGTCCATGCGAAGAATTGTTCATGTGAATTGAATCTTTTTTTTATTGATTGTGCTGTAGACTAAGAAACAAACGATGAGTAAATTTCACCTGAGACATGGTTGCACAGTAAATTTGTATGTTGTATGATGTCCATGTAAATCAAAGTTCAGGTGTGAGAATACGGAGCAGGCTCAGGATCTGAGCATACAGAGCAGTCTCAGGATCTGAGCATACAAATCAGTCTCAGGATCTGAGCATACAGAGCAGTCTCAGGATCTGAGCATACAGAGCAGTCTCAGGATCTGAGCATACAGAGCAGGCTCAGGATCTGAGCATACAGAGCTGGCTCAGGATTTGAGCATATGGAGCAGGCTCAGGTTCTGACAATATGGAGCTGGCTCAGGATCTGAGCATACGGAGCTGGCTCAGGATCTGAGCATAGGGAGCTGGCTCAGGATCTGAGCATACAGAGCAGTCTCAGGATCTGAGCATACAGAGCTGGCTCAGGATTTGAGCATATGGAGCAGGCTCAGGATCTGACAATACGGAGCTGGCTCAGGATCTGAGCATACGGAGCTGGCTCAGGATCTGAGCATACGGAGCTGGCTCAGGATCTGAGCATACGGAGCTGGCTCAGGATCTGAGCATACGGAGCTGGCTCAGGATCTGAGCATACAGAGCTGGCTCAGGATCTGAGCATTCGGAGCAGGCTCAGGATCTGAGCATATGGAGCTGGCTCAGGATCTGAGCATACGGAGCTAGCTCAGGATCTGAGCATACGGAGCTGGCTCAGGATCTGAGCATATAGAGCTGGCTCAGGATCTGAGCTTACAGAACAGGCTCAGCATCTGAGCATAAGGAGCAGGCTCATGATCTGAGCATGCAGAGCTGGCTCAGGATCTGAGCATACAGAGCAGGCTCAGGATCCGACCCTGCTCTGTACAAAAGCAGGTACCATCTCTGTTATACAGACAGCATCTGCCTTTAACAACAAGTAAGCTCTGATCGCTGCTGCCACTATCAACTGAACTGGGAAAAGGGCAAAGTCCAATTTATGAAAGTATAAAACTAATGAACCTATATACTAAAGGCCATAAACCAACAAATCAAAAAGATAGAATTCCTATTTTTTAGGTTGATGCTCCTTGCTTGAAAAAAAAAGTAATAAAAAACAATCATGATGGCAGGTTATTTTTACAGAAAAATTAGTGACATAAAAAATGAAGCTTCTCATCTCCCCCAAAAGAAAATAAACTGTGGAATTGAAGGTTATTTTCACCATTTAACTCCACTTTTTTCCCCATTTTTCAGTATATTACATGGTAAAGTGAACAATGTGATTGAAAGCTAAAATTCGTCCTGCAAAAAGTTAAATTAAAAAGAAACTTCAAGTGGCTTTTTTGTATGGGAAAATATAAAAGTTATGGCACTAAAGCACAAAAAAAATTCTGGTCATGTAGGGGTTAAGTAATTGCTAAAATCTGACATTTTGACATTGAGTGATGTTTCTACTAAGCCACCAGGGATTCTGAATTTCACCACTAGCTCACCAAGAACGTTATATCAGATATAGGGAAGAAGATTAGTATTGATACAATTTGCAATTGAAAAAGTATAAAAATTAATTTTCTGTCTTTTTACCATACTATTGTTATTTTTAGTTTTTGGAAGGAGGAAAAAAGAGAAGCAAAATTTTGTGATCCCTATTTGCAATTATCAGGTAATTTCCTGTTAAAGCTCCGCAGGATGCAGGATTATCAGACGTTCTTCTACATTATTGACTACGATGACACGGAATTTGTCCGAATCCTCCAGAGTTCAACAAACCAAAGGAGAGAAAAAAATAACAAACCTGTATGAGAGCCAAAAACGACAGTAAGATTTATGAGAATTCAATAGTCGCAGCCATCGTATTTTCGGAATATTGAGCTGTAGATTTACATCAATACATTTTCCGTTCAGGTCTAGAAAAATGCCAATCCAAGGTCGGCATAATGGCGAGGATGAAGGGAACTTTAACTATGACAATAACTTTCTGATCTCTTTTGGTAAGACATTTAAACATGAGTCTTTCTAAAACATAGGATATACTGTATGAATGAGTAGGAAATTAAACAAAATGATTTACTGACATGTACAGAGAGATAAAATTGCAAATATATATATACACACACAGTTATGCCCAAAAGTTTACATACCCTGGCAGAATTTTTGCTTTCTTGGCCTTTTTCCAGAGAATATGAATGATCACATCAAAACTTTTTCTCCGCTCATGGTTAGTGGTTGGGTGAAGCCATTTATTGTCAAACTACTGTGTTTTCTCTTTATAAATCATAACAACAACCCAAAACATCCAAATGACCCTGATCAAAAGTTTACACACCCTGGTGATTTTGGCCTGATAACATGCACAGAAGTTGACACAAATGGGTTTGATGGCTACTAAAGGTAACATCCTCACCTGTGACCTGTGACAAATGCCAGGAAAATTGTTTGTGATGCAAAGAAAAACCCACAAATAACATTAGCTGAAATACAGGACTCTCTGAAAACTAGCGGTGTGGCTGTTTCAAAATGCACAATAAGGAGGGACTTGAAGAAAAATGGGCTGCATGGTCGAGTTGCCAGAGGAATGCCATTACTGCGCAATTTCCACAAAGTATCTCGCCTACAATACGCAAAACAGCACAGAGACGAGCCTCAAAACTTCTGGAACAAGGTAATTTGGTGTGATGAGACCAAAACTTTTTGGCCACAACCATAAACGTTACATTTGGATTCATATGATGAAAGGAACACCATTCCTACTGTAAAGCATGGAGGTGGATCACTGATGTTTTGGGGATGTGTGAGCTACAAAGGCACAGGAAACTTGGTCAAAGTTGAAGGGTAGATGAATGCAGAACATTACCAGCAAATATTAGAGGCAAATTTGCAATCATCAGCCCGGAAGCTGCGCATGGGACATACTTGGACGTTCCAACATGACAATATTCCAAAACAAAAGGCCAAGTTGACCTGTCATTGGCTACAGCAGGACAAAGAGAAGGTTCTGGAGTGGCCATCTCAGTCTCCTGACGTCAATATCATTGAGCCACTCTGGGAAGATCTCAAGCGCGCAAATAAAACTTACTTGTATATTTTTAATTGATTTGCTGCATTTTTCTAACAAAATCAGACATAAGCAAATAAAGTAATGTGAAATGTTGTGATTGCAATGCCCAATGAAGGCCAATCGTTGTGACATTTCACCCTATTGCATTGTCTAATATACATTTCTGTATTCTTGAAATTAGGAAAGTAACACTGAAAAAGTGGGACTGCCGTGATGATGACTGTATAGGTTTTTATTTCTTTATTTGCAATTTATTTATGAATGTTATTTTTAATATATATTATTAGGATTATAATTATTATTAGGGATGAGCGAACCTGAACTGTAAGGTTCAAGGTTCGAATCGAACACCTTGTATTCGGTACCAGACCTGGAACATGGATAACATACCGCATGTCCAGTTTCGCGTTCGAGTTCGGAAGTCTTATAAAGTTTGTTGAAAGGTTACAGCGCAGAACGAGACTGAAGAGGTTATACGAGGTCATTTCTCACAGGTGATGACGTTACATCCGTGAGAAATGACAGCGGCAGTCCTGGCTCACAGTGATGACATGACCGCGAGAATGAGACTGAAGAGGTTATGCAAGGTCATTTCTCATAGCAGATGACATTAAGCCCATGAGAAATGACCCCGAGTAACCTTTGCAGTCTCATTCTAGTGGTCATGGCTCACGAGCCATGACGTTACTGACATGACCGCCCATGAGAAAATCGGTGTACGATGTGGGACTTAGTTGACGTTGGATCTGTTTTAAAAAAAATGTATTAAAAAAAAAATCTGTGCATGTGTATTTTTTCCTTTTATCTTACTGGGTTAGTAATGGGGTTCTGATAGATGCATCTCTCCATACTAACTAACCTCTGGGCTTGATGTCAGCTGACATTATAAAGCTGACATCAACCCCATAATCTATTACCCCACTTCCCAACACACCAGGGGAAGTGGGAATAGCCAAGGCTAAGTGCCGGAATTGGCACATCTATGGGTGGCTGAAGGCTGGTGTTATTAGTCAGGGAAAGGGCCAGTATCCATGTCCCCTTCCCAGTCTATTGAGATCAGCCTGCAGCTGTCTGTTTAGCCTTTGCTGGTTAGGTGTAACCCCACATAATTGTTTGTAGGAGTCACCTCTTTTTAATAACCAATAAAAGCTAAACAGACAGCTGTGAGTTGATATTAATAGGCTGGGAACCTTTATGGAAATTGGTCCTGACACAGATTAATAACACCAGCACCCAGCTATCCACTTTCTTTCAGCTGGTTATTAAATGGTTATTAAAAAATAGGGGGACCTCACTTAGTTTTTTATAAATTATTTATTAACAAGTACAGTAAAATACACTCCCATTGTAACCATAGTTCAAAGCCTACAGGTGATCCAGTAGCTTGAAACTCCAGTAACCTTAAAGTGTCCCTCAAAGGTGGCCATGAGGTTTCCGGCCTCACAGCTGCTGGAAGACTCAGTGGCTGTGAACTCTGGTAACTGAGTTCACAGCCACCGGGTCTCACAGTAGCTCGAGTGCTGGACTGTTGAGTGCCGGGGTGCCGAGTGTCAGATTTGCAGTTGTTCATCTTTCTGGGACTGGCACTACACAGTCTGAGAACCAGCTTCTATGAACCAGGTGACCTTACATTAAGGTTACCTCAGTTCACAGGCCAACTCACAAAGTGCTTACCTGTAACATGCGGTAACCTTAATTACATCACTATTGGTCACTGCAGCCACATTCTCACGCTAAGTTCAGTGTGTTTCGGCTGCCATGGTGATGTCACCGCTCACCACACCATCCGCATGTAGCCGAGTCAGGGGTCAGGAATTGTTGTGGGATCTAATCATTATGGATTAACGGCGAACAGGTGAGGATTACTTTGATTTTTAAATTGAATTCTTATGTCAATTAATTGGTAAAAGCGTTTTGTATAATTTAAGGACTTTTCTCTGTGTGTGTCTTCATTGCTTTTGACTATGGGGTTAGTAATGGGGGGCTTCTCATAGATACCTATGGGCTTGATGTCAGTGGACATTACACAGCTGACATCAACCTCATAAACTATTACCCTTCTTGCCAATGCACTAGGACAAGCAGGAAGAGCCCAGCCTAAGCACCAGAATTGGTGCATCTAATGGATACACCAATTTTGAGGGCAGCTGAGGTCTGGTGTTATTAGTTTGGGAAGGGCCAATATTCATGGCCCCTTCTCAGCCTATTAAGATCAGCCAGCCTGCAGCTGTCTTTTTAGCCTTTGCTGGTTAATATTAATGGGTGGACCCCACTTCATTTTTTGGGAGGTCACCACTTTGTTATAACCAGTAAAGGCTAAACAGATATTAATAGGCTGGAACCTTTATGGATATTAGCCCCTCCCCAGAATACCAATATCAGCTCACAGCTGTCTGCTTTTCTTGCTAATGTAATTTAACTCTGGGTGTGTTTCAATGAATGGATGCTAATTATGCAAATTGTCTCTTCAGAGAGGAAGAGGACTAGAACTCTAGTGCCACCTATTGGAGGTAGCAATCCTAAAAGTCAATGTTGACCCTTTAACGAGCCTAGTTACATGACTTAGGATAAAAGCCAAGCCAGAATCTCCATTTGCAGACACTGTGTTTCGGGGTACTGCCCCTCATCAGTGCAAAGTGGGAGAAGATCTGGTTTGGCTGTGAGAGAGGCGTCTGACCGATATCCAAGAAGTATCATTACTCCTTGCGGAGAATAACATGCTAAGCATGTCGAGGTGAGGAGACTTAAAGCCGCAATGCTCCTCTGGGAAATATGCTAATTATGCAAATTGTCTCTTCAGAGAGGAAGAGGACTAGAACTCTAGTGCCACCTATTGGAGGTAGCAATCCTAAAAGTCAATGTTGACCCTTTAACGAGCCTAGTTACATGACTTAGGATAAAAGCCAAGCCAGAATCTCCATTTGCAGACACTGTGAATGTCAATGAATGGATTACACATAACATTGATAAGAATAGTCTTCATTGACTTACATTGTTTTTGGACTGTGTGTGTTGATTCTATCCAGCCTTTTGGGTAAACTGACTAATTAAAGGTATTTAATTCATTTTTCTATCCACATTTGTTTACAGGGCAATTGGCCTGCTCTTCCCCCCATTTTGCATCCTTTTGTAGCCCCCTAGCACTTAATACTACCATTTTACAGCCTACTTCACAGCATTGATGTTTGGGTCCCCATTGACTTATATGGAGTTCGGAGTCCGGGGTCAAGATCGTGTCCTGAACCAAACTTTAAAAGAAGTCTGCCTGAACATATCGAACCAGGACATCCAAGGGTCCACTCATCCATATGTCATTAAATTGTATTATAATAGTATTATTTTTCAAACATAATACAATATGTCCTTATGAGGACCTCTGGGGAACTTTTACTTTTTATTATTATTAATTATTATTATCATCATTATTATTATTCTGCAGCCTTCTGCAACCATATTACTCACAGGCAGATTTGATGTTGTTGGTCTATCCTGTCGCTACCTCTATTTTCTACATAGCAGTCATGGAGGACTAGGAAGGCTTAAAACAGAAATTAATAATAATCACTTTTACTTTATCTTAAAGGTCCCCAACTGTCATACATCAGCTCCTGATTGCAGAAGGGTTAAACGAGTGTTCAACAATGTAAGTTTAAAGCCCAGCAAAACTCGCTATACAGTTATAGCGCACATAGTCTTAGAATTAAATAGTTAAATAAATCTGTCTATTTGCCCTTACAACTAGAGGGAGATAATATTACTTATAGAATAAATAATTCAATCATTATTGATATTCATATTCAGGACAGGGAGGTCAGGAATCCATCCGATTCATGAGGTTTGCCTTGACGATGGTGGATGGGCTCGCATTATTTGGCCAAATTTTGTGTGAAGCATCTCATGGAAAGTTAAACGAAGTCTCATCCTGCTATAAAGTCAGTTACCTCCGTTCCATGTTCCCTTCAGTGACTGGAGTTCTGACCTCATGAAGCACCACAGTAAACAGTTGAACTTTAGTAAACAGTCACATCCAGGCACAGTATAAACAAGGCAATCTTCCCTGTACTTTCCCTCTGGGGAAAATCCCGATGATCCGGCGCCCATGCACTCTGCCAGTCAGTCTGGAGCAGCTTCCATCCCCACATCCAGGGAACCCTCTGCTCCCACTGTGGTGCATGTCTCACCCTGGGCAAGCCTGCCCAGGCTCTGCCCCCTAAACAGGAAGTGTCTGTCCTATATCCCTTGCTGCCCTATAGCTCCTCCCAACAGCTAAACCTCTATGCTAACTGTCTATTCTATCCTAGCCCAAATTCTATACAGAACATTCTATACAGAACACATATTAAAGACATCCACATTACAGTACATGACACATAACAAATACATTTACATTAATGAACATCAAGGTGCTGCATGTGATATATGTGTACAGTGTCCAAGGGAGGGAAGGCACGTGACAAACCGGGTCACCTCCTTACAGTTGTGCAACAAAAGCAATTTTAACTTGCTGTGGAAGACAAAAGCAGGAAAAGACTGCATTATAGGTAAAATACCCCTTTAAAACATATACATAGACATTCTTTGTCAATCAGGTGCGCTCTATAATCACTTCCACCATCACCCTATAAGAATAACCACCTGTAGACACTTGCTTAATTTGCCTAATTCTGCTATATTTGCCCCTTACTGATTTCCTATTCTTTTGCATGTTTGTCACACTTAAATGTTTCAGATCACCAAACAAATGTAAATATTAGACAAACACAACAAAAGTAAACACAAAATACAGTTTTTGATTGAAGGTCTTTATTAATAAGGGAAAAAGAAATCCAAACGTACAGGACCTGTGTGAAAAAATGATTGCCCCCACCCACCCCCATTCTTTGGGAATCTGAGTTCAAATTCCCTAGCCACACCCAGGCCTGATTACTGCCACACCTGTTCTCAATCAAGAAATATCTTAAATAGGACCTACCTGACAAAGTGCTGTAGAACAAAAGGTCCTCCAAAGCTAGACATCATGCCACAATCCAAAGAAATTCTGGAACAAATGAGAAACAAAGTAATTATAATGACTCCTGGAGTGGACCCTCTGGGCCGTGATGCCAACCCACCCCGGGTGAGCTGACCTAGTGAGGACCACCCCTATACAGGGAGCGTCATGGGCAGACCCAAGGGATAAAGTACCACGACTGCTGGAACCAGGTGGCCGGCTCGGAGGAGACCCTGTCTAGCAGGGTGAAGACGGGGACACACTGGGTACAGGATAGGGTAAGGGTGTACACAGGGGCACACTGGATACAGGAGTGTATAGAGCATTTACACAGGGGCACGCAGGGTAAAGAATAGTGCAGAGCGCGTACTGGGAAGCACGCCTGGGTACAAGACAGTGCTGAGTGCGTGCTAGAAAGCACGCCTGGTTACGAGACAGTGGAGAGCGCGTACTAGGAAGCACTCCAGAGTACAAGGTAGTGGACCTGAGTACAGAGAGCGACCACGCAGGCACCAAGCTGGCCTAGCAAGGAATCAAAATGATAATCAGGCGCAGCCTACAGGAAGAGGTTGCCTGATATAGGGAATGAGCGCCGGAAGACTCCAGGACCATAGAAACGTCAGAGTGAGTTAGCTGCAGTCAGAGCTGCAGCATGTGCACAAGCGCAGACCCAGAGCCGGGCGCGCAGCCGCAGAGTCAAGAGCACAAGGCACGCGTGCGTGTTATGAGCTCATTTTCTCCTTCACCTTTGATGTCCGATGAACTCCCTCTGCTGGTGAAAGGAGGTAGTGAAATTGATTTGGATGGGAAAAACCTGTCATCTGAACAGGTGGAGTGTGATTGGACATCCAGAATCTCTGAGTGGATATAAGGCCGCCGACGCCCTGCTGGGTTGCTGGTGATCCTCTCTGCTCTGAGCTCTGGCCTCCAGTTTAGTCCTGTCTACTAAAGCTAAGTTTTTGCTCTGCTATTGTTCCATGAGATTTTGTCTGGTTTACTT
This sequence comes from Dendrobates tinctorius, assembly GCF_039654945.1. Lineage (NCBI taxonomy): Eukaryota > Metazoa > Chordata > Amphibia > Anura > Dendrobatidae > Dendrobates > Dendrobates tinctorius. The sequence goes on from NW_027361691.1 coordinate 3,395,741, forward strand.
AGTGTTTGTGTTCAGCCAGCCCTGGTTGGGACTGGCTGAACTCCATTTTTGTCTCTGATCAGTTGATCTCTTTGCTCTGTTTTCAGAATATACCTGAGTGCTGATATAGTGATTTTGAAGTCTAGTGACTTCAGGGCTTTTTCTATCAGACGTGTTGGACATTATTTTTTGGCAGGGTTTTTGCGTGATTGCAGACAGTTGCTTTTCTTTCCTGTCCTATCTAGTTATTGAGGCCCCATCGTTTGCTCAGTCTGTCTTTCTATCTGTGTTTGTGTTTTCATCTGTTTTCACCGTCAATACATGTTGGGGGCTGTCTATTGCTTTGGGGTCTGCTCTGGGGCAGATTAGATTTCCCCTTTCCTTCTTTAGGCTTATGTAGTTCTCCAGCTGTGACGAGGGGTCTAGCGCACCATAGGAACACCCAACGGCTACTGTTAGTTGTTGTGAATAGGATCAGGGGTCTGCAATCCGCTAGCTACCAACCTCTCCGGTTTTCTGGACTTAGCTTGTATTTTTGTTTTTTCCTCCTACGGTGACTCATTCATAACAGAATCACCAGCCATACCGCAGATTCTAGGGTACTCAATAGCAGGAAAGAATTGCAAAAAAAAAAAAAAAAAGTGTCAGAATTTTTTTTTTTTTATGTATATTTTTTCCTCTTTTTCTCTGGGGCCGTAGGAGGAATTTTCTTAATGGAGATTAAGCAATTGTCTGATCGTGTGGAGCAGCTGGCTGCTGAAGTGCGGGGAATTTCCACCTATCTTGCTCATTCACATGCTGCTGAACCAAAGATTCCTACTCCTGATGTGTTTTTTGGGGATCGGTCTAAATTTTTGAATTTTAAGAATTGTAAATTATTTCTTGCCTTGAAGCCTAACTCATCGGGGAGCTCTGCGCAGCAGGTTAAAGTTGTCATCTCTTTGCTGCGCGGCGATCCCCAGGATTGGGCGTTTTCTTTGACACCTGATGATCCTATTCTAACTAATGTGGACGCATTTTTTCAAGCCTTGGGGTTGTTGTATGATGAACCTAATGCTATTGATCAAGCTGAGAAAGCCCTGTTGGCATTCAGCCAGGGTCAGGATTCTGCAGAGTTATACTGTCAAAAATTCCGAAAGTGGGCGGTCCTTACTACCTGGATGATGGTGCCTTGGCAGCTCTATTTCGGAAGGGTTTGTCAGAAACCGTAAAAGATACTATGGTGGGATTTCCTGTTCCCTCTGGTCTTGACGATTCAATGTCATTAGCCATTCAGGTTGATCGGCATTTACGTGAATGTAAAAGTACACGAGAAATGTTGCCACCTGTTGAACAAATGTCTGAACCTATGCAATGTGATAGAGTTTTGTCTAGGGCACAACGTCAGGAGTTCAGAAGGCGTGATAACCTGTGTTTTTTCTGTGGAGATGCCTCTCATATGATTTCTGTCTGCCCTAAACGATAGAAAAGTTTTGCACACACATTTGCTGTGGGTGGTGTTCAACCTAAGTTTCTTCTGGCAATTACTCTGATCTTCTCCCTGTCCACATTTTCCGCTAAGGCTTTTGTGGATTCGGGAGCAGCTCTGAACCTGATGGACTTGGATTTTGCTAAACGTTGTGGGTTTCCTATGACACCTCTGTGGACGCCTATCCCTTTGAGGGGTATTGATGCTACTCCTTTGGCGAAAAATAAACCTCAGTTTTGGACCCAGGTGGTAATGCGAGTCGCCCCAGACCATCAAGAAAATTGCAGATTTTTGGTGTTGCATAATTTGCATGATACCATTGTTCTGGGATTTCCCTGGTTGCAAATCCATAATCCAGTTTTGGATTGGAAATCTGTGTCTGTGGTGAGTTGGGGTTGTCGGTGTGCTCTTGGTGACGCTCCTGTTTTCTCCACCTCTCCCCAGTCGCATGATGTTCCTGACTATTTGGCTGATTTTTATGATGTATTTAGTGAGAATAAGTCTGCATCTTTGCCTCCTCATAGGAGTTATGACTGTGCAATTGAGTTGAGCCTTGGGTGTAAATTTCCCAAGGGTCGACTTTTCAATTTATCTGTACCCGAGCACGAGGCTATGCGATCTTATATTAAGGAGTCGTTGGAGAAGGGTCATATTAGACCATCCTCTTCACCCTTGGGTGCTGGGTTTTTTTTCGTGGCCAAGAAAGATGGTTCATTAAGGCCTTGTATTGACTATCATTCCCTCAACAAAATTACTGTTAAATATCAGTATCCGTTACCCCTGATTTCTGATCTATTCTCCAGAGTTAAAGGTGCTTGCTGGTTTACCAAGCTTGACCTCAGGGGGGCGTATAATCTTATTCGCATTAAGCATGGGGATGAATGGAAGACAGCGTTTAATACTCCAGAGGGACATTTTGAGTACCTGGTGATGCCTTTTGGGCTCACTAATGCCCCTTCTGTCTTCCAGTGCTTCATGAATGATATTTTCCGGGACTTTGTGGATAAATTTTTGATCATCTATCTGGATGATATTCTGATCTTTTCCAGGGATTGGGACTCTCAAGTGGAACATGTTCGGACTGTGTTCCGGATTTTGAGGAAGAATTCCCTGTATGTTAAGGAATCAAAATGCCTTTTTGGTGTACAGAGGATTTCATTTTTGGGATTTATTTTGTCTCCGTCAACTATTGAAATGGACCCGGCCAAGGTACAGGCCATTTATGATTGGGTTCAGCCCGCTTCTTTGAAGGCCCTCCAGAAGTTTTTGGGTTTTGCTAATTTTTATCGAAAATTTATAGCTAATTTTTCTGGTATTGCCAAACCATTGACTGATTTTACTAAGAAGGGTGCTGATGTGCTGAATTGGTCTCCAGAGGCTGTTTCTTCCTTTCAGGAGCTGAAGCGGAGGTTCACTTCTGCTCCGGTTTTGCGGCAACCTGATGTCTCACTCCCATTTCAGGTAGAGGTGGACGCTTCTGAGATTGGTGCAGGAGCTGTTTTGTCCCAAAAAGATCCGGTAACATCTAAAATGAATCCCTGTGCTTTCTTTTCCCGAAAGTTCTCCCCATCCGAACACAACTATGATGTGGGGAATCGGGAACTGTTAGCCATGAAATGGGCATTTGAGGAGTGGAGACATTGGTTGAAGGGAGCTAAACATCAAGTCGTGGTCCTTACTGACCACAAGAATTTGATTTACCTTGAGTCAGCCAAACGCTTGAATCCTAGACAGGCTAGGTGGGCCTTGTTTTTCACACGTTTTGATTTTGTGGTCTCTTTTCTTCCGGGCACTAAGAATGTGAAGGCAGACGCCCTCTCTAGGAGTTTCTTTGCTGATTCTCCTATTGTGACCAAGCCTGCTACCATCTTAGGTGAGAGGGTAGTTCTTTCTGCCATCTCGCCTGATTTGAGACGTGCTCTGGAAGAGTTTCAGGAGGACAAACGTGAGCGTTGTCCCATTGGAAAATTGTATGTTCCTGACCAGTGGAGGAAGAGAGTGATGTCTGAAGTTCATTGCTCCGCATTGGCTGGTCATCCAGGTATTTTTGGTACTAGAGATTTGGTGAGTCGGTCTTTTTGGTGGCCCGCCTTGTCTCGTGATGTCAGGAATTTTGTGCAGTCCTGTGGGACTTGCTCCCGGTCTAAGCCTTGTTCTCGCTCTAGTGGGTTGTTGATGCCTTTGCCGGTGCCCAGGAGGCCATGGACCCATATTTCAATGGATTTTATTTCTGATACGCCTGTCTCTCAGAGAATGACTGTTATTTGGGTGATTTGTGATAGATTCTCTAAGATGGTCCATCTTGTACCACTCCCTAAGTTGCCATCTTCCTCAGAGTTGGTGCCCTTGTTTTTGCAACAGGTGGTTCGCTTGCATGGGATTCCTGAGAACATTGTGTCTGACAGAGGAGTTCAGTTTGTTTCTAGATTTTGGAGGACTTTTTGTTCCAAGCTGGGAATTCAGTTGTCCTTTTCCTCTGCGTTTCACCCTCAGACCAATGGGCAGACGGAGAGAATAAACCAGACTTTGGAGTCGTATTTGAGATGTTTTATTTCTGCTGATCAGGATGATTGGGTTTCATTTTTGCCCTTGGCCGAATTTGCTTTAAATAATAGAGCTAGTTCTGCCACTTTGATGTCACCTTTTTTTTGTAACTTTGGGTTTCATCCTCGATTCTCTTCAGGGCAGGTGGAGTCTTCTGCCTGCCCAGGTGATGACACTGTGGTGGAGAGAATGCACCAGATCTGGGACCAAGTGGTGGATAAGTTTTCTCTCTCCCAGGAAAAGGCCCAGCGGTTTTCCAACTGGCATAGGACCATTGGTCCCCGGTTTAAGGTGGGTGATATGGTTTGGTTGTCATCAAAGAATATCTCTATGAAGGTGGCTTCTCCAAAGTTTAAACCTAGATTTATTGGACCTTACAAGATTTTGGAGATTCTTAATCCGGTCTCTTTTCGATTGGCTCTTCCTGTTACATTCAAGATCCATAACGTGTTTCATAAGTCTCTGTTAAAGAGGTTTTTTGAGCCAGTAGTTCCTGTGGTGGCACCTCCTGACCCTGTATTGGTTGAAGGTAATGTGGAATATGAGGTTGAGAAGATACTGGATTCTCGTCTGGCTAGACGGAGACTCCAGTATTTGGTTAAGTGGAAGGGTTATGGCCAGGAGGATAATTCTTGGGTCTCTGCATCCAATATTCATGCCGAAAGATTGGTTCGTGCTTTTCATTGGGCCCATCCTGATCGCCCTGGTGGCGTGGATGAGGGTTCGGTGACCCCTCCTCAAGCGGGAGGTACTGTTATGAGCTCATTTTCTCCTTCACCTTTGATGTCCGATGAACTCCCTCTGCTGGTGAAAGGAGGTAGTGAAATTGATTTGGATGGGAAAAACCTGTCATCTGAACAGATGGAGTGTGATTGGACATCCGGAATCTCTGAGTGGATATAAGGCCGTCGACGCCCTGCTGGGTCGCTGGTGATCCTCTCTGCTCTGAGCTCTGGCCTCCAGTTTAGTCCTGTCTACTAAAGCTAAGTTTTTGCTCTGCTATTGTTCCATGAGATTTTGTCTGGTTTACTTAGTGTTTGTGTTCAGCCAGCCCTGGTTGGGACTGGCTGAACTCCATTTTTGTCTCTGATCAGTTGATCTCTTTGCTCTGTTTTCAGAATATACCTGAGTGCTGATATAGTGATTTTGAAGTCTAGTGACTTCAGGGCTTTTTCTATCAGACGTGTTGGACATTATTTTTTGGCAGGGTTTTTGCGTGATTGCAGACAGTTGCTTTTCTTTCCTGTCCTATCTAATTAGTGAGGGCCCCATCGTTTGCTCAGCCTGTCTTTCTGTCTGTGTTTGTGTTTTCATCTGTTTTCACCGTCAATACATGTTGGGGGCTGTCTATTGCTTTGGGGTCTGCTCTGGGGCAGTTTAGATTTCCCCTTTCTTTCTTTAGGTTTATTTAGTTCTCCGGCTGTGAACGAGGTGTCTAGGACCACCGTAGGAACACCCCACGGCTACTGTTAGTTGTTGTGAATATGATCATGGGTCTGCAATCTGCTAGCTACCAACCTCTCCAGTTTTCTGGACTTAGCTTGTATTTTTGTTTTTTCCTCCTCCGGTGACTCATTCATAACACGTGCGCACCTGACAGGACCCCAGGGTCGGCCGCGAGACCGGAAGTGAGGATGTCGGGCAGCGCGCTCCAGCTCCGGAGGTATGCCGGGATGCTGCGGACCGGGAAGTATGAGGTGGCATGGGGGAGAGCGGTGTGACAGTAATTATAATCTATCAGTCTGGAAAAGGTAATGCAGACATTTCTAAAGCTTTGGGACTCCAGCAAACTACAGTGACAGCCATTATCTACAAATGGTGAAAACATGGATCAGTGGCGAATCTTCTCAGGAGTGGCCAGCTTACCAAAATTACCCCAAGAGCGCACACAAGAGGTCACAAAAGACCCTACACAACATCCACTGCAGACCTCACTTGCCTCAGTTAATATCAGTGTTCATGATTCTACCATAAGAAAGAGAGTGAGCAAAAATGGCCTGCATGGCAGAGTTCCAAGATGAAAACCACTGCTGAGCAATAAGAACATAAAGGCTCATCTCAGTTTTGCCAGAAACCATCTAGATGATTCCCAAGACTCCCGGGTGAAGATTTTGTGAACTGACAAGACAAAAGTTGAACTTTTTGGAAGGTGAATGTCCTATTACAGCCGGTGTAGAAGTAACACAGCGTTTTCAAAAAAGGAACATCATACCAACAGTAAAATATGGTGGTGGTAGTGTGGTGGTCTGGAGCTGTTTTGCTGCTTCAGGACCTGGAAGATTTGCTGTGGTAGATATATATATATATATATATACATATATATATATACTGTATATAGTAATGTTGCCACAAATAGTAGTTTTACATTGGACTGCAGGGCAACCTATTGCATCATTCCCTGCATGGAAGGATCTGAGTTTATGTCTTGGCGCAGCTGACAATGAGAACACAATGCATTAGCAGTGGCTCACTCAGTATGATAGACACACATTTAGCTCTGTTACATCTATAATAGGTGAATTCTATCTGCGCTGACTTCTTAGCTTTTATTTTCCATTATGCTAACAGGATTGTGTTCCAGTCTTAAGGGCATGTCACACTAAGAGATATCGCTAGCAATATCGCTATAACTAGTGACGTTATAGCGATATTGCTAGCGATATCGCTGTGTCTGATACTTACCTACGACCAGCTCCCCCGCTGGTTATCGCTGATCGTGCGAGAACAGGCTGGACTGTTTCTCGTCGTCAGCTTCCTGCGGCGCTTCCTGCTGTTAGGACGAGTGACGCGTGGAGCCGGGCGGGAGGACGCAGGATCACCTGGTGTGACAGGTAAGTAGCGACCCCCGTCCCCAGCGATGTCGCTAGTGAGATCTGCCTATGTGGCAGCTCACTAGCGACCACTTAGCGATGTACCAGCGATCCTGACCAGCGATATGACGCGGTCAGGATCGCTACCAACCTCTCCAGTTTTCTGGACTTAGCTTGTATTTTTGTTTTTTCCTCCTCCGGTGACTCATTCATAACACGTGCGCACCTGACAGGACCCCAGGGTCGGCCGCGAGACCGGAAGTGAGGATGTCGGGCAGCGCGCTCCAGCTCCGGAGGTATGCCGGGATGCTGCGGACCGGGAAGTATGAGGTGGCATGGGGGAGAGCGGTGTGACAGTAATTATAATCTATCAGTCTGGAAAAGGTAATGCAGACATTTCTAAAGCTTTGGGACTCCAGCAAACTACAGTGACAGCCATTATCTACAAATGGTGAAAACATGGATCAGTGGCGAATCTTCTCAGGAGTGGCCAGCTTACCAAAATTACCCCAAGAGCGCACACAAGAGGTCACAAAAGACCCTACACAACATCCACTGCAGACCTCACTTGCCTCAGTTAATATCAGTGTTCATGATTCTACCATAAGAAAGAGAGTGAGCAAAAATGGCCTGCATGGCAGAGTTCCAAGATGAAAACCACTGCTGAGCAATAAGAACATAAAGGCTCATCTCAGTTTTGCCAGAAACCATCTAGATGATTCCCAAGACTCCCAGGTGAAGATTTTGTGAACTGACAAGACAAAAGTTGAACTTTTTGGAAGGTGAATGTCCTATTACAGCCGGTGTAGAAGTAACACAGCGTTTTCAAAAAAGGAACATCATACCAACAGTAAAATATGGTGGTGGTAGTGTGGTGGTCTGGAGCTGTTTTGCTGCTTCAGGACCTGGAAGATTTGCTGTGGTAGATATATATATATATATATATATATATATATACATATATATATACTGTATATAGTAATGTTGCCACAAATAGTAGTTTTACATTGGACTGCAGGGCAACCTATTGCATCATTCCCTGCATGGAAGGATCTGAGTTTATGTCTTGGCGCAGCTGACAATGAGAACACAATGCATTAGCAGTGGCTCACTCAGTATGATAGACACACATTTAGCTCTGTTACATCTATAATAGGTGAATTCTATCTGCGCTGACTTCTTAGCTTTTATTTTCCATTATGCTAACAGGATTGTGTTCCAGTCTTAAGGGCATGTCACACTAAGAGATATCGCTAGCAATATCGCTATAACTAGTGACGTTATAGCGATATTGCTAGCGATATCGCTGTGTCTGATACTTACCTACGACCAACTCCCCCGCTGGTTATCGCTGATCGTGCGAGAACAGGCTGGACTGTTTCTCGTCGTCAGCTTCCTGCGGCGCTTCCTGCTGTTAGGACGAGTGACGCGTGGAGCCGGGCGGGAGGACGCAGGATCACCTGGTGTGACAGGTAAGTAGCGACCCCCGTCCCCAGCGATGTCGCTAGTGAGATCTGCCTATGTGGCAGCTCACTAGCGACCACTTAGCGATGTACCAGCGATCCTGACCGCGTCATATCGCTGGTCAGGATCGCTGGTACATCGCTAAGTGTGACAGTACCTTTACAGACACAGAGAAAATTTAATTAGAATCTCTTTTTTTTTTAAGTGAGTTGGGAAACGCGTCATGTCGAAATCAATCTCTGGAGAAATCGTTGACATTGTCTTTCAGTTACACACTCAGCAATCAATTAATGAATTGATCAATGGGGCATGATATATGCAAGTTAATTACGGACCAAAGTGGTCAAAGTTATTGTGCCGGCGCCGGCATCATGAGCGGTAATGAAAAAATACTTGAACTTGTCCGTAAAGTCACTAATTACATCCGATTCCAGATATCAGGTTTGACATGAAAAGATTATTTTGTCACTGGCAAGAGCGATTAGCTGAAGGGATTGTTTCTCTTCTGGTCAGAGGACAAAAACTTCATTACATTCTGTTTCTATAGATCGTAGCTCAAGAGCTCTCCATAATATTGTAACTAGGGATGGGCAAACTCGTTAATGTTCGGGTCCATCTTGTTCGGCCGAACTTTATAAAAAAAAAGTTTGGCTCAGGTACCAGAACGGCACCAGAACTGGATCCCAAACCTGGACCCCATTCAAATGAATAGGGGACCCAAACATGCAGCGTTTCCCATGATTTCATCTGTGTGACAGCGCAGTTGAACTCTAGTGCTAAAGCATGTCAATATGAAATATATGAAATATAAATCATGCGGATTCACCTGCGTTCAACAGACGGCAGCATTTTGGATGAAGCGAACATGGCTGCGTCCTAAGCGCTGCTAGTTTCAGATCATGTGCACCCTGCCTACCAGGAAGCTGATGTAACCTTCCTATTATTTCCCTGCAAGATTCCCGCTATGTTCGATAAAAGCAAACATTTGTATAAAGGCCCCGTCACACTAAGCGATCTTGCTAGCGAGATCGCTGATTTTGTGACACATCAGCGATCTCGCCAGCGAGATCGCTGTGTGTGACGGGGATCAGTGACCGGCCCCCCTGCCAGTTATCGCTGATCGTGCTCGAGCGGCCTGGGCCATTTTTCGATCGCTGGTCTCCTGCTGCCCAGTGTACATCGCTGTGTGTGGCAGCGAGAGACCAGCGATCAGCGACGCTGGTTGCTAATGTAAATGTCAGGTATCCAGGAGCCGCGGCTCCTGGATACCCGCTGTTTACCTTGGAAACTGGCGTCCAGCGTCGCTGGTCCTGATCACTGGGGCTGTCATAAGTGACAGCTCACCAGCGATCAGCCTAATGATGTCCCAGCGATCCCATCATGTCTTATTGTTGGTGGGATCACTGGTACATCGTTTAGTGTGACGGGGCCTTAAGTCAACCTTCAGGGAGGCACACAGAGAGCAGAAGGCCATGTGTAAAAAAACTGTACACAGGTCTTCTGCTCTTCTGGAGAGAATGAACTAATACTGAGGTGTTTGCCATTAAACATGACTCTACAGCAGAGGATGCGTTAATAAGTGTGCCAATTTCTCTTGAAAGAACCCAACAGACATTTTGTTCCTACTTGCGACCAAATGCTGGCAAACACCTCAGCAGCACTTCCTTCTCTCAGACACAATCCCTTTTTCGCCTTCACAGTGAAGGGCAGCACAATTACAAATTACTATTCATAGTCCTTTTTCATGGCCACCTCTCTTGCCATCAGTGCAGTGGATCTACTGGTCACTAACAGTAATAAGCCTCTATGCTGCCCTCTGCGGTCACACTCCTCACCATCTGTCTGTAACACTGGTTCTTTAATCCAGGAAAATGAATATCTTTCTCATGAAATGAGCTATCTCAATTTCAGTTCAGGATGGCTCTTTTTATATGATCTTCTTTGGTACTATCTTTACCTTTGGGTTCACTCGCCAATTGGCAAATGTTACTGTAACGTGCTGCTGCAGTGTAATACAGCAAACCTCCACTAGGGGGTGATGGTGAGGGAAAGAGGTTACACACACACACACACACACACTAGTAACACAGAGCAACAGCACAGGTGTCACAGGTAATGAAAGAGTAGTCAGACTAACCGAAGTCAGCAACTGTCAGGAGCAGAAGTACCAGGGGAGACAGCAAGTGCGTAGTCAGGGATGAGCGAGAAGTCAGGACCTATCATGAACGTGGTATCAGAAACGTAAGACGTAAGCCGATGTCAAGGTACAAGCCAGAGTCAAAACCGGTCAGAGAGCGAGGTATCAGAGACGGAAAGCAAGAGGCAGAGTCCTGAGATCAGGCCAAGTCATACACAAGTCGGGAAGTCAGAGGCAGAAGGATCACCAGTTTAGTGTCAGAGGTTCTAGCCAGGAAGCATGAACTATAGCTGATGCTGGCCCACAGGCTGCAGAGGACTGAAATAGCCCTGCCAGCTCCAGAACGAGGCAGAGGGGATTAACCCCTGCATGATGAGTGCAAAGAGAAGATAGCAGAAAACAAACTCTGGACAGGATCATGACAGTTACTTACTCTTTACTTATTAGCTATTATCTTGCAGACAAGATCAGATGTGCACTCTCTCATCCAGTATCTACCTACTAACAAGTGATGGGTGGTTTACAACTGAGCTGAGACAAAGAGCTAGTCCCTGGTATGAACAATGGGAGCTGGCACCCCAGTGAGAGTCACTAAAGTATATTAATGGCTTTCATTAGGAGTAAAATAACTGTGTTCCATGGCCAAAAACCCCACTCACTTGAGCCAAACCCCACCCACCCATTGAGTTTATTGGCTGGCTGCAAAATAGGCCGGATTTGGGTCACAGGTGGGGTTTCGGCAGCTTTAATTCCTAAAATATGTTTTAACCTGTGGTGAACACGTATTTAATAGGGATCCATTTAAGATCCAAAAGAGATAGCTTTTTTCGGTGAGAGGAGCCAAGTGATCCAGATCACCAAAAAAAGCCAGACCTCCCATCAATAATACCAACTGGTCTGCAAGTCCCTCATCTATGGAAAGTTACAAAGTAGAATCTATCTTATGATAATGCTAACTCCATCCTCACCTTGGCTCAGCAATTCACTCAGCAGCTCAGTGTGTTACCTCTTTATGTTCTGTATTCATTACTTCTGCGGCACAATAAATGGACAAGTTTGTCCCATGGGCATTTTTTCACGAAATGTATTGATGCATATATCACCCAAGTCCTCACATCGTATATGCGGAGATTTACAGGAGCTGTTGCACCGTTGTTGCAGTATAGATATAAACACGTCATAGTTATTACACTGCAGTACATATAACACCGTATATAGTGCTAAAACGGGCTTAGAGAAATCAGCTTGTAGCAGCTGGGGTACTAGTAGTAACAGTCTATCGTATTTGTAAGAAGGTGGGGAACTGTCTTACGTGTTGGATTGGTATCTAGCGCTTATTTTTACCTCTACAGCCGTATTACACTGGACGCTAAAATATGGCAATACCGATACCTACCCAACCTCCATTGCTTTGAGTAACTACAGTTAATTCGATCATTCAAAAAGTGGGAGCAGGAAACCACAGAGCCACAAATACAGGTGGAAGGCACAGGAGAGGCGGCTGACTGCACGGTGCAGCAGCATGCAGCATGGCATAGGCATTGAGCAAACGTCAGCACTTTCTGGGTATGGTCAAAAAGGATTGGTTAGAAAAGAAAACTTCCTTCATTTATAGGAAACGGGAAATCGTGTGGAGGAGATTCTGAAGAATACACAGGGCTTTGCAGATTTGTGATTGCCACCCAGCGCGTTTCACAGCTGTCGCAATACAATGTCATCCAGTCCATATTGGAATTGCTGCTTTGCAATGAGTAATCCGAAACATTCTGCCTGACATGTAATTATCCAAAAACCTACAACAGACAGGTCAATCCTCACATGGAAAAGTATGGAGTTGCCCTTTAAGAAGATGATAGCCTTAAGCATATTCCTAGCATATTCCTACCTTATGTTATCAGCAGGCACCAATTAGAACAGCCCGGACTTACTGATACAGTGTGCATCATGGAATCTAATGTATCTGCAGACCCATAGTAATTCATAACGACGCGTTTCGCATGTTTGAATCTGGGAGTTTGCAGGGAGCATCTTTAGGCGGCGCACATGTAATAGCCGTGCCCTTCTGCGATCTTAATGACAATGAATTAGAAAAAAATAAAATAAAACAGCAAATGACAAGAGCGGAGGAACGATGGGAAGATATCCGACAGCTGCAGCATAATGCTCACAATGCGTCAGTCCTCGCTCTTCCCCATTGCGATCTTGGTGTGCAAGTGCAAAAGTGTATGTTCTAGATGATATTTCATAGCCGATGGAATAGCAGAAATTCCAGCTGCGAGGATGTAATTAGCGCTTCTTGTAAAAGAGGATCTGGGAGCATCTACTCTGCTTTATTTTTTTTTATTTTTTTCTTTGTTTTTTCTTCCTTTTTTATTGTTGAAGAATAAACGTTTCTAACAGAAAACAGAAATCTGCATTATTTGTGAAGAATCAGGCGCGATCGGTGTAGATTTAGTGTATAACTTTACTGCCATCCAGTGGTGGAATGTGGAAAAACACTGGGAAAGCTAAGATTCTAGACAAGTTTCAAGGTTCGGTATAACTTATTTGAAAAGTGTAAATTGCCCAGAGGGTTGGATACATTTTATAGATGAATAAAAAGGTACAAACAGTGGCGCTTCTGGGCTTTTTTGGTTCTTCAGATGGAGTATAAATAAGTGACCCCTGGGAAGGACACATGTACAAAAGTGTAACCGACAGTTCCTGTGGCCTAATGCAAAATCGGTCTTATGACCACCACTTCCTACACAATATTACTAAATCTGATGTCTTCATCTGTATTAGGCCGGGATCACACATGCGAGAAACTCGGACGAGTCTCGCAAGTTAATACCCGACACTGCCGGTGGCGCACAGGAGCGGAGCGTGCGGCTGTATGTATTGCGATGTGGTCGCACGCTCCGATCCGAGTGCCGGGTATTAACCTGCAAGACTCATCCGAGTTTCTCGCATGTGTGATCCTGGCCTTAGAAAAAGCCTTCAGGCCCCCTTACATGCTAGGGTAACTGCTACCTCTGCACCCCCTAGAGCTGCACCCCTGAACAAGTGCATTTATCAACATGTTTAGGTACAGTAGGTCATTAAGTTCCATGCTGGATGGTCCTATAGTCTTGAATTTGAATGACATATCCTAATTTTTTGTCACAGTCCTAAAAAATTCTGAAAAAAGCTGAAAATCCCCAACATAAAACATAATTGGCCTCATCCAGTTTAGAGGTACAGCAGACTTAAATGTACAAAGTCACTGATAATGTACTGGAGGGGAGATATGTGTCACTACGCTTAGTGGCGTCAGTGATGTGAAACTACACACCTTATGGCATCCCATTCATGGCCCCCACAGTTTCCTACACACAGTATGGTGCTCAATTCTTGACCCCCACAGCCCCGTACACACAGTATGGCACACCATTCATGCCCCTCACAGACACCTACACGCAGTATGTTACCTCGTTCATGGCCCCTACAGTCCCCTACACGGAATAGTACACTATCCATGGCCCCACAGTCTACTACACACTATACGATACCCCATTTATTGCCCCACAGTCTCCAACACTCAGTATAATATCCCATTCATGTCTCCAAAGCCCCCTACCAGGGCCGGCGTCACTACCCTCCAGGGCCCTGGGTGGCATCAGGGACAATTGCACGCTATGCCGTCCATGAGTCAGGGAAGCCCAGTGTCAGCAATGGCACTGATAGCAAGTCGGCAGTCCCTCAGACTATGAAGTCAATAGTGCCGAAAACGGCAGGCACGGTGTCTTTTCCAATGGGAACCTGTAGACAACAATGCCTTGTCTTCTGGCGGCAGTGGTCGGTCTCCGGTACCTTCCGCTGAGCCTAGTCCATATGCTACAGTGGCTGACAAGGGTGCAGGCCACAGTCCTGTACGAGTCCAACGTGGCTCAGCAAATATAAACTGGAAAAACTCAGGGCACGAGTGTCAGTCCTGTATCCGGTCCCTCTAATGTGGCACGTGCGCTGTACTCACGGGCCCAAAGCGTTTGGCACCTTGTTCTCTATAGTCACTGGCACACTGCACCTCTCTCTGTAGTCACCGGGCACACACTGAATGCTCTTCTCCATCTCTGGTCCCGTTGCTGGTGGTGGGAGACGGCAGAAACTGGCCTGCACCCTGCTGATGCTCCCAGGAAGGAGCACTCCTCTGCCTGGCTGCTGCTGCTGCTAGACGCACGGCTCCCCTCAGTGCAGCAAGTACCTCTGCAGATGGTGAGGGACCCGGTTAGTGTTGCCTGTTGTGGCGCCGGTACTCTGTTGGGAGGGTGAGGTATGCCGCTCTCCTGACTGCGCGCTGCCCCAGATTGGCACCAAGCTCCCCTATGCTGTGTGCGCTTTTCCCTTTATATTCCCCTGCCCCCCATGGTCAGGAGGTTGGTCCGGCTCCCTATTGCTTCAACAGTGGATGCAGCCTTATCAGTTCCAAACCCGGCACAAAGGTACCCGTGGTCTGGTCGTCCCCCTTACAGCAGCAAGGAAAGAGGAGAGGTGAGTATTTGATTTTTTTTATGCATGTAGCAATATATGGGGCCATTATGCTGTATGGAACAATATATGGCGCCATTATACTGTATGGAACAATACATGGAGCCAATTATAATGCATGGAGCAACACATGGAGCCATTATACTGTATGTAGCAATATATGTGGCCATTATACTGTATGGAGCATATGGGGCCCTTTATATTGTATGGAGCTTTATATGGCGCCAATATATTGTAAAATGTATCGATCAATATATGGGGCAATTATATACTGTATGGAGCATTATATAGGGTGCGTTATACTACATGGAGCATTATACTGTATAGAACATTGTATGAGGCTGTTATATACAATAGAGCGAAATACAGGGTGGGCCATGTGTATGGATACCCCTGAATAAAATGGGAATGGTTGGTGATATCAACTTCCTGTTTGTGGCACGTTAGTATTTGGGAGGGGGGGGGACTTTTCAAGATGGGTGGTGACAATGGTGGCCATTTTGAAGTCGGCCATTTTGGATCCAACTTCATTTTTTCCAATGGGAAGAGGGTCATGTGACACATTAAACTTATTGAGAATTTCACAAGAAAAACAATGGTGTGCTTGGTTTTAATGTAACTTTATTCTTTCATGAGTTATTTACAAGTTTCTCTTTGTCTACCGTCATTGACACGTCGCAGAGTTTAACACGTGAGTAGTGGATAGAAATTGTGTTGATGTCTAGTGAACGGAGTACCCGGGTCATTGCAGCAGATTTGAATGCAAGACACGCTACGCAAGAAAACTGTCACCATTCCCATGTTATTTAGGTGTATCCATATAAATGGCCCACCCAAAAACAGTTTGCCTCATCACTGAACATAATGTTCTGTGTAAACTGAGGATCCTGTTCCAATTTTTGTTTTGCCCATTCTGCAAATTCAGAGCACAGACCTCGCACCTGGTAGGTAGGGATGACAGTGGACATGTAGGACGTCCTAGGCCATTGTGTGGTTGCACCTGGGACTTTCTCCATTAAAGCTTATCTAGCCCGTGTGTCCCGCCTGTTATCCTCTAATCTTCCCACTTATGGTCTGGTGTGAGTAGGAGGAGACACTATAGAGGCTCTCTTTTAGAATATATTTGACTGTTGTAAAGAGATGGTGCAGCAAAACAGTCATCTATGAAGAATATTGTTTAATTATTGGTTAGTCAATCATGTCATTTGTGCACTATAGTTTTCTTTAGGTGTTATTTTATAAATATTTCTTTTTAAGGGTTATATGTTCACACTTGCAATCCCTTACTATTATACCTTCCTAGCATTGTCTTTGGCACGTCCAGCGTCCACTAGTCCTTGCGACATCTTAGTACCATGGTCTGATACCCATCAAGATATCACAGTCCAGACTGTGTCTGGACTAGTGGGCACTGGAGATGCTGAAGACCTGATGGGACTCATTGCAGGATGAACACCGGCAGGCTGTTAATTAGGAACCAAAGCATCTGGGTGGAAAGTTGAGTGGATGGGGAGAGGGCCAGAGAAAAGCAAGAATTCATTTCATTTCTTTTTTCAATTCAATTTTTTTTTTCATTTCACTATTTTGACGAACAAAAGACTCTAATTATGTCAAATTTTTTTATGAACCTCGAGGTGAAATTCAATATGCCTTGCAGCGAAACGTTCATCTCCTATTCTCAAACTTTCATAGTCTTTAAGTTGAAGGTAGAGATAAGCCCACTGAGTTCAACCTATAACTTAACATGTTGATTCAGAGGATCTGCAATGAGACTGGTTCCCTCGATCAGTGGCCATCATGGATTACGAATTACAGATGAGTCTGGAGGTCAGTCTGACGGGAGGTCAGGCGGGAGAAGGACAGTCAGTCAGGAGAGACTGAGGATGGGTCCGAGAGAGAGGAAGGAGTGCTGCAGCTGCCTCAGTGATCTGAGCCAGCTGGCACGGGAAAGGAACAGAAGGAGAAAGACGTAGAACTGCAACCCAAGCTTCCATAAGAGAGAGAAGGAACAGCGCGGAACGAAGGAGTAGGAGAACAGAGAGGAGTTGTGGGTTGGAAGAGGAACCCTGCCTATAGGTTCTAAGCGCAAGGCCGGGGCCCGGTCCCCGAGGTTGCATGGACACTTATGGTTCTGCAGCAGACACCGGTGGAATTGTTGGCTGTAAATGCACTACTCCCATCTAAGACTTGGGGCACAACAGCAACTGAATAGAGAGCCAGGACTCTGGAGAAGGGAGTCCCCGAGAGAGGCTACAGCTGTCTGTCATACAAGTAGAGTTGTTAGGAACATCTGACAGGAGGAACTTCAGAGTACCACGATACTGGAGCTCTTCACACTAAAAGGCGCAATAGAGGAGTCGTTCAGGAAAGGTACATGTTGGCGGAGTGTTGGAGAGGAGAAGCCTGACTTGGCCGGGAGGTTGATTGAGTCTCTGCCCCGGAGGACACGGCACGGAGGCAGGCACCAGTGTGTACCACGAACTGTGAGTAAAGCTTTGGAACTACAAGCCCTGGTGTCTTCCATTCAATTGTGGGCCAACACCGCCAGCCCTGCTACATCTGGGTACCAACATTCCTCACACCACCTGCGCCTATTGTCATCTATTGCCATTACACTGCCCTGGGGTTACAGCTTCACCTGTGGGGAGCTATACCATCTATGCTGCAACAGACCATCAGCCCCAGAGGATCTGCACGCAGCGTTGGCTTAACATCTTGCTTGCCAAACACCACAGGTGGCGTCACGAGCTATTCCATTCCATTAACTACAAACCACCATTACTTGGGCGCCCAGGGCCACGGACCGGGTCACTGCTGCTGTGATACATCCCACCGACACCGGCCCGGTTTCCGAGTACCCCACAGCCCTGGGACGGGGCGACCCACTCACTTGTTCAGATACACATCAACTCTTCGGCCGAGGCTTAGACTGACTAAGCATCATGCGGTGTTTTGACCAAGACATAACAAGGACTACTGGGTGCCAGAGGTGCCAAAAGCCACGTGTTGTGAAGAAGTTTGGCAACCTGTAAATGAAGGCAACATCAAAACAACCAAGTGAGGAGCTCTGCGGAAAAGGTTAGGACCTGAGATAGATCATAATTAATTTTTAATTTGCATCAAATAAATTAAAATTTCTTGGCCAAATTTGAGTAAATCTGCCGCATCCAAATTTCAGAACTTTACAAGATAGGTCTGATGGGATATTCCAAAATACTTTAAGTTATTAGCTTTCCAGGGAATAAATAATAACTTGCTTATCTGTGGTGGTACATCTCCCGATGACCCTCCAAAGAACAAGGCTCTGAAATGCCATGCATGCGCCATTGGTCCATTTAGTTTGTATGGGAACTGGGGACTACTGCTCCTGGTCCTCCTTGTCAGCCCACTAGATAATGAATGGAGAGGCCTCGACCATGTAAAGCAAATGCTCTATTTCAACAAGAGATTTTCAAAACCCAGTTTTCAGGTTAGAGAAGGTCCTATCAATGAGACCCCCATCAATTCACTAGCTTTAATTGTTGGGAATTTGACCTTTCAACATAGAGAACAGAAAGGTCGCTGGATTCTTCTGGGAGTTGTAATGTGATATTGTCATACCTCCCAACTGTCCCGGATCGAGAAAACAGTCCTGAATATAGGGAGTTGACACTTTAGTAGGGGGAATGTGTCCTGAATTTAACTGTATCTCTATCCTCAGTACACAGATACTGTAGAACACAATGGTGGAGCAGGGAACATGAGATTCCTGCTCCACCATTCCGTCTGGGTATAGCCTGAAGTACCTGCAAGGTCCTGCTCACATGTCATCTCAGGTGATGTGACTTCCAGCAGAGAGAAGTTCAGTGGCAGAACAGCAGAGTTGCAACTAAGGGGGGTGTTGGTGTGAGAGATTGGGGAATTTATATTGTGGAGGCATTATGTTGTGTGGGGGGCATGACACTGTTTTGGGGGAAATGTGGGGGGCATTATACTGTGTGGATGGAGTGCGGTGGCATCATATTGTGCGCAGTGGCACTGAAGGGGCATCATAGAGTGTGTGGTGGGCACTGAGTGGTGTTATATTGCATAGCGGAATGGTAGGGCATAATAGGTATGTGATGTGCACTGTGGGGACATCGTAGAGTGTGTGGTGGGCACTCAGAGGCATTATACTGTATGGAGGCACTGTGTAGCATAATAGTGTGTGGGGACATCATAGTGTGTGGTGAGCACTGTGGGGGCATCATAGTGTTTGGTGGGCACTGATGGGCATTATACTATATTTGGGCACTGTTGGAGCATTATAGTGTGTGTTGAGCACTGTATGGGGTATCATAGAGTGTGTTGTGGGCACTACTGGCATTATACTGTATTAGGAAACTCTGGGGTATAGCAGTGTGTGGGTTGGGTACTGTGGGGACATCATCGCATGTGTGGTGGGTACTGATGGGGCTTCATAGTTTGTGATGTGCACTGTGGGGTATCACAGTATATTGTAAGCATTGTGGGGGCATTATAGTGTATGAGGTGGGCACTGTAAGAGGTATCATAGTGTTTAGTTTTATTGTGCATTGTGAGGGCATTATAGTGTGTGCGGTGAGCACTGAGCGTAATCATACTGTATGCAAGCACTGTTGGGGCATCATGGAGTGTGTGGTGGGCACAGAAGAGCATTATATTGTAAGGGCGTATTGTGTATCTTAATACTGTGTATGGTGGGCAATGTAGGGGCATCATAGTGTGTGCGGTGGGCACTGAGGGTCATGATACTGTATGCAAGCACTATAGGGACATTATAGAGTTTGTGGTGGGCACTGAGGGGCATTATATTGTATGATGTATATTGTATAAATATAGTGTGTGTGGTAGGCACTGATAGTCATCATACTGTACGCGGGCACTATAGGGGCATCATAGAGTTTGCGGTGGGCACTGAGGGGCATTACACTGTATGGTGCATAGTGTATGTATACAGTGTGTGTGGTAGGCACTGAGGGTCATCATACTGTACGCGGGCACTATTGGGGCATCATAGAGTGTGTGGTGGACACTGAGGGGCATTACCTTGTATGGTGCATAGTGTATGTATACAGTGTTTGTGGTGGGCACTGAGGGTCATCATAGTGTATGCAGGCACTATAGGGGCACCATAGAGTGTGGGGTGGGCACAGAGGGGCTTTATATTGTATGGTGCATAGTGTATGTATACAGTGTGTGTGGTGGGTACTGAGGGTCTTCATAGTGTATGCAGGCACTATAGGGGCACCATAGAGTGTAGGGTGGGCACTGAGGGGCTTTAAATTGTATGGTGCATAGTGTATATATACAGTGTGTGTGGTGGGCACTGTGGATGCATCATAGTTTGTGTGGTGGGCATCATACTGTATAGGTGGACATCATAAGGGTATCATATTAGGTGGGAACATTGATGGGTTTTACATGGAAAATATTTCTTTGTGGGCCCATATAAAGTTCGGGACGTTAAGGAAACGGATTAGCACAATATATAACTTGCCGCTTTGCGCTACACGGTATATGTCCCTCTTTCCTAACTTTTAATGTTGCCATGTGCATTGATGGCAGTCACATTATTTTCCCACTTTCCCACACACAGATATCCGCCAGAAGCAGTCGCATAGATGAGCAGATCACGGACAAGGACAACGCACAGACCTGAGCAGAAGGTGGGTGACAAGACAATACTCATGTTATGGCACATTACATCTAAGCCTACAGCAGAATTAGCTGAGATGCTAACATTTAACCCAGGACTCTGAGAAACTGAGCATTGCTGATTCGGCAAAAATCTGAGCGACTGATTCTAAATTAAAGCCAAGCTTCTTTTTTTGGAATGAGTAAAACAACTCTGCAACCGATATATCTCCATGTATAAAAAACATAACATAATGAAGTGAGCTATGAGCAGCTCCTGCTGACATTTAGCATTTCCCCAGGATGTGTCACTGATCGTAGAGTAATGCGTTTCATGGACATCAGCATAAAATTTACACATTTGTAGTCTGGAAATGCGTTGGCAGCAATATAACACGGTAATTGTTGCCTATGACACCGGTTCATCACATACCTATTGCGTACATTATAGAAAACATATTGTAATACAGCATCCGGATGGGATATATTAAAAACGTAGCCGGCGGCTGCCTGAGTCCCATGTCTTGAAAGCTGTCCCTAGCCACGGTCCTGAGGTACATAGGGCTACACACAATCCTATCTCACACCCTTGTAGTGAGAGATTTGTATATCTCATAAAGATTGTCAATGGATGGACAAGGTTACGGTTCTATCAAAAATAAGGTTACCTTGTCATGGCTGGTGAGCTTGTAACTAGGGATAAGCGAGTAGTGAAATACTCGGACTCGCTGTACTCGTTACGAGTAGCTCCTAATACTCGGGTGTCACGATCCATTTTTGGATCTGTGTCAGTTTGGGCTTCTCAGATATATACTTTTTTCCTTTCTGGCCATCAGGGGTTAATGTCAGTTTTCCCCCCGGTGGCCACTGGTGTTACTACATGTTTAGTTAGTCTGCTCGTGGTGACCACTCCCACCTTCCTATATAAGGTCACCTGGTGCATCAGCTGACTGATGGTTATGACAGGTCCTTTTTGGATACCAACCATGGTGAAGACTGGAGCTACCTGGTGCATTGGTGGATCAGCTTGTCGGGAGCAGTGGTGGTTCTGCTGAAGAGAGGAGCTTTCCGGAGCAGTGGTGATTCTGCTGAAAGCTGAGTTCAGGGGCCATACTCTGATGCACGATGCTTTGGCAGCAGAGAAAGCTAAGTGTTGTTTTGTTTAACCCTGTCTGTCGTATCTCCCCTTGGTGTTTTATTAGTGCAGCGGTGGGACCAGTGTCCGCACTTACCAATTCCCTAGTGAGGGATAGGTGCAGGGTAAGTGAGGGACAAGATATTCTGCTCGGCGACAGGTTGAGAGAACCTGTATAGGGACCTCAGGTTAGTCCAGGACTCAGCCGCAGCAGAGTGCAGAAGGAGTCCCTTTCCCCATTCCCTATAGCAGGGCCCTCCTTTGTAATTGTTTCCCCGGTGTCCCCTTGTTTGTCTTGTTTGGTGACTGACCGGTCGTCGGGTCGTGCCACACTGTGCCAGTCACATATCGTGACATTGGGTAACGAGTCCAATGTAAGTCTATGGGAAATGCGAGTAATGGGCAGAAAATGTGTGTGGGCGGAGACTATGTGTGCATGAAGAATGTGTGCGGGGGTCTGTGGAGCTGTGTTTGTGTGTGCGGGGCCTGTGCGGGCTGTGCCGGTGCTGTGCGGGCTCTGTGCGGGCTGTGCGGGCATCGTCCAATGGGACTACTTGTCCCATCTGGCTATGACCACTACAGTGACAGCATTAGTGGATGATGGGAAAGTAATATTCCCATCATCCGGCTAATGTGGTGAATGTAAAAAAAAAAAAGACATATAGAACATACAACATATAACATACAGTGCATACACATAACATACAACACATAACATAGAGTACTCACCACACACACCTAATTCCCCCAAGCCATTGATCACCTGTAAAAAATTAAAATAACAAAGCAACCTATACTCACCTTTCCGCCGTAATCCCATTAATAACGAGGGTCCCACGTCGATCTCCTGTGGAGAGCAGCCACATCAGCTGATGTGACCGCTCTCCAGGGGCTCCAGCGATACAGTGATGACTCGCCCCCAGAGGCCGTGGGGTACTCGGTGCCGGGCCCGTTGATTACAATGGGAGATGTCACAGCAGCAGTGACCCGGTCCGTGGCCTCAGGCGGTCAATGTAAAAGGGGTAGAGTGATGGGGATAAAGTTGTTGAGATGATTCGTGACACCATCTGTGGTTTCTGGTCAGTTTGACCAGCGCTGCAGGGTTGCTTCTCTGGGACAGATGGTGTGGTGCAGCAATGATGTTGAAGCTCCCCACAGGTGGAGCTGTAGTCCCAGGGTAGTGTAGATGAGGTTGGCAAGTGGGGAGATGGTGTAAAGAAGCAGATGTAGCAGAGCCGGGTGTAAGGCGCAAGAATAAGTGGAGGACACAAGGGCATGTAGTTCCAAGGCTTTACTCACAGTCTGTTGTGCATACAGGTGCCGTGTCCCTCAGGTCAGGGGCTCAGCCAACTCCCAGGCAAGGTAAAGTACACCTTTCCAGCACTCCTCCAACATGTGCCTTCTGTGAACGTCTCCACACTAGCGCCAAATCTGAAGTACTTGTAGTTGCGTATTAAACTCAAGATCCTCCTTCTTGATGTTACTTTGAACTCTACTTGTACGGCAGACAGCTGTAGCCTGCTTCGGGGACTCCTTGCTATCAAGTCCCGGCTCACTCACATTGCTGTTGTGCCCCCAGGTCTCAGGTGGGAATAAAGTGGTGACAACTTCTATTCCTCCAGTGTCTGCTACAGGAACATCAGTATCCATACAACCTCGGGGACCGGACCCCGGCCATGCGCTTCGAACTTGATGAAGGGCTCTGCTCTGACCCTAGTCCTTAGTTCTCTTCTCCTTACGTTCCGTACTAAACTATCTTCCTTCTGAAGAATCAGGCTTTCTATGGCTCTTTCCTGTGCCAGCAGCTCCAGGTCACAGGAGTCTGCTGCAGCACTTCCTTCACTCCATCCATCTCAGGGGATCTTGTCTTACAGACTGACCTTTTCCTAATATTCTCCTGCTCTCTTGTGCAGTGTAAGTGTGGGGAGGAGGACTCCCATAGAGTGAAGGATCCCCTAAGAGTGACTGGGCCGGAACCAAGGGGACCGCCATCAGGGTTCCTGAAGGAACGACACCGGAGGGGCAACGAAGAGAAACACACGACTGAAGGTGACAGGGCAGCAAGGGGCCGGGCGAGGAAATAAGGAGCTGGGAACGCGCTCAGGTGTCAGTTGGCAGAGAGGCGAACGAACAGGAGACAAGAAACTGTGTGATATAGAGAGGGACGGTGTAACGGGCTTTGGAGAGGTGGAAGACAGTCAGGGATCTGTGAGGGGTAAGCGACGTACTCACCGAGCAGTGACGTGTGCTTTACCCCTACCGGGAGCCATTCTCCGCCCACGGTCGGTCGCAGCTGTGCCCGCTGTTCCTCGCTCTGTTGCGGCTGGTCCGCTACCCCTAGCCGCCGCTGTCACTTCACACCAACCCGCTGCAGTGGCCTGGACACTGCCTCCCTGTCTTCGCCCCCGGCTGCGGCCCTCCCATCACCGGCCTCAGTGGACGCCCCCTCGCCATAGGCGGTAGTAAAGGCCTACGTCCCGTCTACAGAGGGACCATTAGTAAAGGCCAACCAACCGTCACTTTAGATACTGCGACATAACTGCGCTTTGAGACGGGAGCCGGCTAAGACGTTCTGAAAGCCCTACCCCGCTGTGTCTTCAGGGGGTCATCTACACCCAGGATTACCCCAGATCCAGGATTCCTTCCATCAGGGCCTGTTGCGCCCCAACAGCACAGCTCCTTCAGGGCCTGTTGCGCCCCAACAGCACAGATCCTTCTGGGCCTGTTGTGCCCCCAGCGTCAGGGTTACTCCAGGGCCTAGTGCGCCCCAACAGCAAAGATTCTTCAGTGCCTGTCGAGCCCAGCTTCCCCTGGATATCGGGGCACCAAAACAACCGCATCAGCGACCTCAAAGCAGCCACGCCTGTGACCCTAAAGGATGCCCGGAACGATAAGTTGACTTTAGGAAATAAGGACCATAGTTGGCCGTACGTGGCCCATTACACCCGGTCTAGCCAGATTAGTCGCATTCTCGATAAGAAAAGTGTTGTTATTGTTGAGTCCCTGCGTGGACAGATTGGTGTTATCCTTTTTGTTTGCTCAGCATAGCCCCAGTGGCTCCAATTCATAAACGTTCATTTCAAAAACCACACTCAGTCTCGTGTCTCATCACTGCATCCTGGGAACCTGCTTAACCCTACACTTGGCGTAGTCGGCAGGATGCAGTCTCCGAGTGCAGACAGAGGTGCCCCAGATCAGGGCAGAGCTGTGAACGCTACCAGTAATGAGGGTCCCCATTCCAGTATTTCATTGGGGGCATGCTGAACAACCTGCCTAGGTTTTCCGGCCCCAATACTATCCTATGGAGCAGGACAGAGCGGTGCGGGGGCTCTTTCATATGCACCCAATGACGCCTGATTTGGAAGCCAAAGTGGGACGCCCTCACACCCAGGGCTGTGGGGTACTCGGTACCGGGCCCGTTGAGCTTCAATGGGAGATGTCACAGCAGCTGGGACCCGGCCCGTGGCCCTGGGCGCCCATTGTAAAAGGGGAATGTACAGTGTGCTGATGATGAGTGATTCGTGATGCCACCTATGGTGTTCGGCAATAGAGATGTAAAGAGGACGCTGCAGACAGATCCTCTGGGACAGATGGGGTGATGCAGCAGTGGTGTTATAGCCCTCCACAGGCAGGGCTGCAGTCCCAGGGCAGTGTAGGTGAAGTGACACTTAGTTGGTGTGTCAGGGTCCTGACAGTGCCGGCGTACAGCCGCCGCTAAGCAGGGACTCACCCACACCGTAGGGACCCCTGGGGACAAGAACAGCCGGAAAATAAAGATACACAGGACCTGAATGTAAAAGTTTAGCAAGCCGGCACAGGACCTACGGTCTTGTGAACGGTCATGTGACTGCAAGGGGGCGGGGCTTAGCATCCTGCTTTCAAAGAAGGTAGAAAACTCAAAGTTGGGCAAAGCGGGGGTCATGCACACTACAGGCAAGCGAGGTACAGGAGGGATAAACAGACGGGAGGTCAGACAAAGGCAAAGGTCATACACAAGATATCAGTAAAGTACCAGGGATGAGACAGAATGGATAGTCAGGGCCAAGCAGAGATCAAAACCAAACAGACGTAGAAGGTACCAGGCAGAATCCAAAGGAAAATCTAGAGAACAGACCGGGTCGCACACAGAGAATCAAGCAACCAGAACACAGCACTAACACACTCAGGGGTCACCACACAATGCCAAGGGCGAAAGTATAACTGATGGGGGATGGGAGCTTCCTGAGGCTATAAGAAGCCTCCCCAGAACCAATGAGAGGCCACCATAATAGGTCCCAGGTGTGCAGGTGAGAGTCTGCACTGAGGTCAGAACATTAACCCCAGCAGTGCCGGTCACCCAGTACTGGTATCATGACAGTACCCCCCTCTCAACAGGGGACCTCTGGATCCCCAGGCTTGCCCGGGTATCTAGCATGGAAAGCCCGAACCAGACGATCCGCATGCATCAACCGGGCCGGCACCCAGGACCTGTCCTCCGGCCCATTCCCCTTCCAATGAACTAGGTACTGTACTGACCGCCGTACCAACCTAGAATCTACGATGTGACCAATCTCATATTCCACATGTCCCTCAACCGAAACCGGAGGAGCAGCGGACTCGGACTCTCCCCGGACTGCTTCAAACGGTTTCAGTAGAGATCTATGGAAGACTTTAGGGATCTTGAAAGAGGGTGGAAGGCACAGCCTGTACGCTACTGGGTTGATTTTTTCCACAATATTGTACGGGCCAATGAATTTGGGGCCCAACTTGGCTGACGGAATCTTTAACTTAATGTTTCGCGTGGAGAGCCAAACTTTCTCTCCAACCTGAAACATGGGACCAGGTGTTCGTTTCCTGTCCGGGAAAAATTTATACCTGCCTTGAGACCTAGATATACGCCGCTGGACTTCTGCCCATGTCTCTTTTAACCGCTGAACAGAGTCCTCAGCCCCGGGGCACCCCGTATCCAGACGAGAAAACTCACCAAAATGAGGACTGAACCCATAGTTGATCAAGAAAGGGGACATGCCAGTGGATTGACTCACCCGACTATTGAAGGCAAATTCAGCCAAAGGCAGTATATCACACCAGTCATTCTGTCAAGCAGAAGTCAGACATCTGAGGATCTGTTCCAGAGACTGATTAGTGCATTCCGTCTGACCATTACTCTCAGGATGGTATGCAGACGAAAAGGACTGAGATATCCCTAATTTTTTGCAGAAAGCACGCCAAAACTTAGCCACAAACTGCACACCACGATCAGACACCACATTCAGGGGTACCCCATGCAAGCGGACCACTTGCTGCACAAACAATCTGGATAAGGTCTCAGCAGAAGGTAATGTGGACAGGGGTACAAAATGAGCCTGCTTTGAAAATCTGTCCACCACTACCCATACCACCGTATTACCCCTGGAAGAGGGAAGATTGGTAATAAAATCCATGGACAGATGGGTCCACGGTCTTTCGGGAACTTCCAAGGGCATCAGCTCCCCCGCCGGCCGGCTATGGGAGCTTTTAGAACGAGCGCAGACCCCACAACCAGAAATGAACTTCTTTATATCAGAACCAAGATTAAGCCACCAGAAGATCCTAGCCACCACCAGTCGCGTGGCTGATATACCAGGGTGAGCACACAACTTGGATTCGTGCAACTCTTGCAAGAGTTTAAGGCGAAGTTGCTCTGGGACAAACAACTTGCCCCCTGGCTTGGCCGCTGGAGCCAGCGACTGGGCCCCCTCAGTTTCCCGTTCCAATTCAGACGAGATCCCTGCTAACACAACCCCAGGGTGAAAACTACGAGATAAGGCGTCAGCCTTGACATTCTTTGACCCTGGACGGAATGTAATAGTAAACTGGAAACGAGAAAAAAAAAGTGACCAATGGGCCTGTCAGGGCGTTATTCTTTTAGCAGACTCAATGTATGACAAATTTTTGTGATCAGTGATCACAGTAACCGGGTGACTGGCCTGCTCCAAAAAGTGCCTCCATTCCTCAAACGCCAACTTGACCGCAAGAAGCTCTCTATTGCCTACATCATAATTTCTTTCAGCAGCAGAGAACTTCCTGGAAAAGAAAGCACATGGCCTGAGGTTGGTTAGAGTGGCAGACCCTTGGGATAACACTGCCCCCACCCCCACCTCGGAGGCATCCACCTCCACCACAAATGGTTTGGAAGAATCTTGCTGAACCAAGACAGGAGCACACATAAAACATTCTTTCAGCGTCGCGAAGGCCTCTTTTGCGAGTGAGGACCAATTTCTCACATCCGCACCTTTGCATGTTAGATCCGTGAGAGGTTTGACCACTTGCGAAAACCCCCGGAAAAAATTTGCAGTAATAATTGGCGAAACTCAAGAAGCGCTGAAGACCCTTAAGATCTCGGGGTTGCACCCAATCCGCAATGGCCTGCACCTTCTTGGGGTCCATGCGAAAACCCTCACCGGATACAATTAATCCCAAAAAAGACAATTCTTGCACACAGAATACACATTTCTCCAATTTGGCAAACAGATGATTTTCTCTCAGTCTTTGGAGAACAGTTTGTACATGTTCCAAATGAGAATGCTTGTCGGAGTAGTATATCAAAATATCATCTAGATAGATAACGACAAAACGACCAATGAGATCCGAGAATATCACATTGATGAGATTCTGAAATATGGCAGGGGCGTTGGTAAGACCAAACGGCATGACTAAATTTTCAAACAGTCCCTCGGTCATGAGGAACGCTGTTATCCATTCATCCCCCTCTCGGACCCTTATCAAATTATATGCCCTCCAAAGATCCAGTTTAGAAAACCACTTTGCCCCTGATAGTTGGTTACACAAATCGGGAATCAACGGAAGGGGGTACGTATTCCGTACCGTAATTTGACTAAGCTCCCGAAAATCAAGACAGGGACGTAACCCGCCATCTTTTTTCTTTACAAAAAAGAAACCTGCCACCACAGGTGAGACTGAAGGACATATGTGTCCTTTGCGCAGACTTTCAGCAATGTACTCCTTCATAGCCAAGCACTCAGGACTGGACAAATTAAACAGACGGGCTTTAGGTAATTTAGCCCCCGGGACCAGCTCAATAGCGCAGTCAAAGGGTCTATGTGGCGGTAACGTCTCGGCCTGGCTTTCGGAGAATACATCTTCAAAGTCCTTCAGGCATTCCGGAATACCTTCCAGCTCGACAGATGATACAGACACAGATTTAACAGGTTCAACCAGCAGTGTGGATTTATCACATAACTTAAAATCATTAAACCCCCATTGGACAATCTCCCCCGTTTTCCAGTTAATAACTGGGTTATGACGTTGTAACCAGGGCATGCCCAGCACCAACCCTGCAGGTAGATTGTCCAGAACAAAACAACTTAGGTTTTCCACATGAGTTATGCCCACTCTGAGCGAAAACAAGTCAAACATAAAGAGAATTCCCTCCTTAGTGAGGGGAGAGGAGTCAATGGCCATCACCTTGATTGGAACCTTGAGCCTAACTGTCCCTATCTTACAGTGTGTGACCAATTGGGAGTCAATGAGGTTAATCGATGATCCGCAGTCCACGAAGGCTGTAGAGGAAAAAGAACTACCGTCCACAAACAGTTCCACATGCAGTAATATCGGGGTAGCTATTTAGGGAGGGCTAAATTAACCCTTCACGGTTGAGCCAGTGATTTCCAAATTATTCCAGTGTTGCTAGCAACTCAAATGACCACACGGAGATGGGGGTCTCTGTACGGGAGGATCGAGGCAGATCACTAAGCCCCTTTATTTTAGTCACTTCTTTTATAACATTTTGCTTAATTATGCAAGGTTCTCAAGTACCAATAACATCATTTCACTTTGTAAGCCAATAATATTGCAAGAAAACCGGAAACTACATATATGTCCGTCATAGAATGTAGTATAATGGCATATTCTTCAGTTTTACACCCCGCCTCCCTTATCTTTGCACCTGATGGGAACAGTCTGGTTTCATGACAGTTTGAACTTTTACCTAATTACAAAACGTATCTTGCATCAACAAAAACGGAGAAGCAAAACCTTCAGAGAATGGAGAAAACGAAACTTCAGCTCTGATTTTAGTATTAACCCTTTACATTCCCCCCTAGATAAAAAAAAAATTTAACACATATGCAGCATCAGAGGTGCTATCCCAAGCTAACAGCTTGAGGGGTACTGGTCTTCACATGACTGATGCCGTGTTACCAGTCATGGCTGTCGCGGCGCACCCGTCCCCCCTGTATACTGCAGTTCACGAATAACAATTTTTGATGACGGTGGTGGGGATCTTTTGTAGGTAGCCATGTGCTTGGCTTCAACATCTTCATCAGATAGCCTTTTGAGATCGGTGCAGAGAAGAGCAGGGGCAACGACGCCTTTGGTATCATCATTAGCTGGCTTAGTGTAGAATTTCCTAGAAATACACCAAAGAACAAGTTTTAGTATCACATATACAACAAGGATACAGGCAGCAATGTGCAACAAGCTTTGTAAGATCCCAGCTATCCAGCCCCCAATTCCCTTAAATCAATTGGCTGGATTGAGAAAAGAGAAAGTGTCTGACCACCAACTGTCCTTATTACAATCATTGTCTTTATCGTATTGATCTTTGAGTCTTTGAATATCTTCTAACTTTAACTTTAACTTCTACCAATAATAATATGGAAAATGCGAAAAACCAAAACATTATGCCCCCTTATTTGCTATTGGCTTGTTGGGTGATGAGGAGGACTTGATAGGGACCATCATACAAGGGTTCTAGTCCATGCTTCCTGACATGCCTTTTCACGACTACCAAATCACCAGACTTCAGGTTATGACAGGTGTCGGTTTCTGCTGAATCTGGAAAAGAAAAGAAAACTAGAACATAGGTGTTAGCAATATTTTTGCTAAGCTGAATAACATATTGAACAGCACGGTCAGTTTCTTGTTATAACTGCTGGGGCTGGAAATTTGTAACTGGGGGCCTAGTACCAAACAATATCTCATATGGGGACAGGCCATGCTTTGCAATAGGGGTAGTACGAATGTGGTATAGTACAATGGGTAGGAGCTCTGGCCATGGAGCCGTAGTCTCCTGCATCATTTTGGTCAATTGTCCCTTCAGTGTGCCGTTCAGCCTCTCAACTTTCCCACTGGATTGTGGGTGGTACAGAGTATGGAGGGCTACAGTGGATCCAAGCATTGTCAGAACTTCTTAGTACACATGAGAAGAAAAGGCCGGACCTTGATCACTTTCAACAACTTCTGGAACCCAATATCTGCATATAACTTCCATCACCAGTTTCTTCGCTGTGGTCTTTGCAGTCATGTTGGTAACAGGGAATGCTTCCGGCCAACTGAAGAATCGGGGCCCAGTAGAATTTTTGCACCAGTGCGAGGGCCTAATTCTTTCCTCGATATATAGGTCCATGTGCCCATGTGGCAATAGCAGGGTAAATCCGCTTAGGGAGACACATGAGTTGGTCCTTTTCCAGAGACCATTATCCATTGGTGCCACATCAGTCTTCCATAGCTTCACCTCTTCCTTTGGAGACATTCTCTGCGTTGTCATTAAGCGGTCTCGCGGGGTCCGACAGAAAACTTCAGTCTGTTGTAGATCATCAGGTTCTTGTAGGGTCAATGCTTCTTGTAACTGTTTATGCTGAGAGCGTGTGGTCACCATAGTTGGTATAGTTGGTTCAACGGGTAAAAGAGCGGCGGCTTTTGCTTGCATATCCGCAAATATGTTGCCAACAGTCTGTGGGCTGTTCCTAGGACCGTGCGCCTTAACTTTGATGATAGCCACCTGAGTAGGTAATTTGATCGAGTCCATGAGGGTTTTAACAGCTTCAGCATTTTTCACTAGGGTTCCGGCAGTAGTAATAAACCCTCGAATGGCCCATAGAGTCCCAAAATCGTGAGCAATACCAAATGCATACCGTGAGTCCGTGTATATATTAGCCCGTCTGTTCTTGGCCAAAGTACATGCAGTAGACAGAGCCTGGAGTTCTGCATCTTGTGCTGACAGTGAGGGCGGGAGCGCAGCTGCGTGCACTACAGGGTCCTCTGTGGTAACAGCATATCCCGTGTGGAATCTACCAAACTCGTCAGCATATCTTGAACCATCCGTGTATAACACCAGATCAGGATTTGGGAACGAATTCTCACTGACATTTGGTGGAGTAGCTGTTTCTTCAGTCAGAAGTTGGGAACAATCATGTTGGAGGTAATCCTCATCACTGCCATCTTTCCTTATAATTCATTATACCGTCTTTCAAAGCGTTGTAAAGGGGTTGCATTATGCGGGATGCATCCGGTATCCACTGACAACAATAAGTACATAAGAAAACTCTGGAGTTCAGTTTCATCTTTTGGGAAAGGAAGGGAGCTGACAGCTATTTTTCTTTCTTCTGCGAGGTGTCTGGCACCCTGAAGGAGACAGTGACCCAAGAACATCACTTGACCAAGGCAGAACTGAAGTCCCGAGGCCGAAACCCGACAGTTCAGTGCTGCCAGATACTTAAGGAAGCTAACAATGGCAGCAATGGCAAAAGACACCTGCTCATATTTTTTGCAAACTGGTTGGGACTGTTTTGGGCCCCTTGTGGCATAACTGTCCATGTTAACTGTCGTTCCTGCTAAGTGAATGCAAATAGAAACTGGCAGTCTGGGTGTAACGGAATGCTAAAGAAGGCATTGGTAAGATCAGTAACTGTAAACCAAGCAGCATCCTGGGGTATTTGGGACAAAAGAGTATGAGGATTAGGCACCAGGTTTGAGAAACACTTTTACTGGTTCTACAGGCATTTTCCCTATATCATTTGGCCCTTTTGACCAGAGTTTAGATAGTATCTCTGAGAGGTATGGGGTGAGTCATTGATCCTCAGGCAATATTGGGGGTGGATCTGAGCCTATCAGGGCCATCATAACCGTAAGAAGGGCATGCAAAATACAGATTTCCTCACTGTCTTCATCTACATAGGGATTATATAATGTAAGAGCCATCTGACCATCATCTTGGAATTGTATTCCGGAGCGGAACTGTGATAATAAATCTGCCCCTAGTAAATTTACAGGACATGTGGGAGAGATTACAAACTGAATAGTAACCTTGGGGAAAGGTCCCACAGAAATAGGGTTTATAAAAGTATATTAATTGGGTCTACCATCTACTCCGATTAAAACAGCAGGGGAATGACAATCTCTCTGAAAGTGTCCGAATCGGGCACAGCGCATTGCAGAGGAGAATTAGCAGGGAAGGGTTGGGGAGGAAGGCTCCTATTCATAGAATTAGAGATATTGGAGTAGGGAGCTGAAGTCTGAGGGGGGCCAGAGTTTGCTGTGTGGGCTGAAGGGCACACTGTGTGCTCGCAACTGCGGTGGGGGCTAGAGGCTGCTGTTTGCTATTTTTTTTTCTCTCTCTCTCTCTCTGCTGAACAGAGCGGGTTAAAGTCTTCTGAAAACTTTTTTTTTCTCTGGATCGGGTGAACGGGGATTGAGGCTGGCTGCGGATGATAATAGGTGCCATCAGCAAAGGTGGGGGCTCCGACTCTCGCTCTCCTTGTACAATTGTCATCTAGTCATCTAGCAGGGAGACCTCTTCTTTCAAATCATCACTTTTACCTATTTGACTGCCTGACACATTGTCTGGATCTTAGTTCCTTCTTAACCAATCACATTCTCACACCACAGTCACTTTCTTGAACCACAAAACATCCCGTCCCTGTCATAATAATAGACAATTTTCCTTCTTCAACATAGCAGTAACAGAAACAATCAGAATTCACTTGCTGTTCAATGTCCACATAACCTTCATTATACAATTCATGTGCCAAGCCACGGAATTCCTCAGCGCCTTCAAGTAATCCATCATCAGTCAACCTTCCTTTATTCTTTTTAACTCCTTCATCCCATAGCGTAGGCTGCAACCTCCCGCCCTTAGGAAATCCCAGAATTGAAAATATTTTTCCTGCATTCCTGACACATTTCTTTCCTCGTCTTTGAATCATAAGACTAACAGTATGTGATCCTTCACACAATTCCAAACTTTTCTTTTTCTTCCACAGAAACATAATTCTCTCCTTTAGAGCCAAACATCCTGACTTAAATTGTGCACAGATCTGGAGCGGCCGTATCTGTCTTTTCCACAGGGTCAATCGCCCTCTGGGAAGCCCAAAATTCGCGGTACTCAGTGAAAGGAGGAGGGCGTCTCAGACTATCCCTCCGGACACCTCTGGTTATATATATCTATCTATATATACCTGAGTTATGTATCCTACCCATCTTCGATCACTTCACCACGCCCAATTACTAATAATGATCGGGAATTTCAGGATATTTTGACTATAAAGAGAGTCACAATCACTGGTCAATCCGGGGTGTCCGTCCCTTATGAGGTACGGTTCGAGCACTGGGCCCCCAACGGGACTACACCTCTATATGATTCCACCCATGAATCACCCCACCACGGGGACAAACCTCAGATCCTCTTTGCAGCAACAAGCACAGGAAAACCACACCAACGGTCAGTCTGAACAGTATAACTGCCAACTTACCGTGGTTGCCGTGGTGTGGGCCATGATGGAGAGATTCGCAGAGTACCTAGCAGGCTCCGAGGTAGTGGTGCGGACTGACAACAACCCTCTGGCTCATTTGGAAAACGCCAAATTGGGGGCTCTGGAACAGCGATGGGTGGCTCGGATGGCGAAGTTCAATTATAAAATCATCTACAAAAGAGGGGCCGAGAATATCCATGCTGACGCCCTCTCCAGGATTCGACATACGACTCCAGGAAAAAATCGAAGAATTAGAAGGAGAGGAAATACCGTTCGCCCTCACGACTGCCATGCTCAAAACTCCCAATCAAAAAGTATCTAAGGGGCATACTGGGACAATCTCGGGATAAGTGGATACAACAGCAACAAGAAGACGAAGAAGTTGGACTTCTCCAGACGTGGGTCGCCGCTGGCCAATTACCCAATGATTCCCAACGACAAACTGTGACACAAGACCTGTCGCTGATGTTGCGACAATGGGAGAGGCTGGTTATCCGAAAGAGGCTATTGTACCGTAAAATAACATCGCAGACATCCTCAATGACGGTTTTGCAGGTGATTACGCCCGGAGCTCAACTCCACGAACTGGCTCGAGAGGCTCACGAAAAAGGGGCCCACTTCGGAGCTAAAAAGACCTTGCAATGGTTGCAACAGAAATCTTACCACCCACGCTTGCCAGCTGTTGTGGACGAAATTTGCCGGACCTGCCGCTTATGCGAATTAGCCAAACTGCCCGCTCAGCGAGCCTCAAAACAGACAATTGTGACCTCAACACCCCTTGAGCTCCTGACGGTGGATTACCTGACCATTGGTCCCGCATTTCAGGGATACGAACATTGTCTCGTCATGGTGGATCATTTCACCAAGTTCGCTGTGGTCACCCCCATTCGAGATCAGACGGCGGAGTCGGCTGCATCCGCATTTTGTAGAAACTTCGTACAAGTATACGGCTGTCCCCAACGAATACATTCTGATCAGGGAGCATGTTTTCTGGGAAAAGTTATGGAAGAACTACATCATTTCTATGGGATTGACAAATCCCGGACCACACCGTATCACCCGCAAGGAAATGGGGCTTGTGAACGATTTAATCGGACATTGATTCAAATGTTGCGTACTATGGAGAGCGACAAGAAGGCCCGTTGGCCCAAATATGTTTCTGAATTAGTATGGGTCTATAACAACCGGGTGCATCGAGTTACCGGCTATACCCCTTACTACCTGTTGTTCGGACGAGAGGGTAAAGGGATCACGGAGGTAGAGTTGGACCCCGAAGAGCCTCAGCCCTGGACCGGAGGGTTGTCCTGGGTCCGAAATCATCGTCACTGGCTGCAAACTCTTCACCGAATCGTACACACAAAGCTCCGAGACTGGGAACACCCAGGAAAGAATACAACTCCACCTCCCCACTTCCAAAGTGAGGACCGCGTGCTTGTACTAGATCAACGCCCCCAGAACAAACTGGAGCCGCGTTGGGAAGAGAGCCCTTATCGGGTTCTACGCCGTATCCACCCGGAAGGACCTGTGTACGAAATACGGCCCGAGGGGGATGAAACACTGCCCACCCGCATTGTGCATCGAAATATGAAGCGCCCGTGTATTTCCACCGACCCGAAGCCTGCTCCTTCGACCTCTGAACCGTCGCTCAAGTTTTGGGACCCGGACGATGACAAGGATTTTCCTCTAGAACCCAGAGGCCCGCCACTCAATTATGAGCCAGCTGACACAATTAGCCTGCCTGCACCAATCAGCCCACCACTGGCCACCACCCCAGAAGGCCCCACCCCAGTCGAACTAAGACGCTCCGAGCGGTCAACAGCCGGCAAATCCCCCGAACGATACGAACAAGACCAGTTCGTATGGCAACGAATATTGATACCCTTACAGACCAATCCCAATAGACCGAGACCCTCGCCCCAGGACTGGCGAGCTTACAGGGTGGGGGAATGTGGGGAGGAGAACTCCCATAGAGTGAAGGATCCCCATAGAGTGACTGGGCCGGAACCAAGGGGACCGCCATCAGGGTTCCTGAAGGAACGACACCGGGGGGGCAACGAAGAGAAACACACGACTGAAGGTGACAGGGCAGCAAGGGACGGGGTAAGGAAAAAAGGAGCTGGGAACGCGCTCAGTTGTCAGTTGGCAGAGAGGCAAAGAGGAGACAAGAAACTGTGTGATATAGAGAGGGGCGGTGTAACAGGCTTTGGAGAGTTGGAAGATGGTCAGGGGTCTGTGAGGGGTAAGCGACGTACTCACCGAGCAGTGACGTGTGCTTTACCCCTACCGGGAGCCGTTCTCCGCCCACGGTCGGTCGCAGCTGTGCCCGCTATTCCTCGCTCTGTTGCGGCTGGTCCGCTACCCCTAGCCGCCGCTGTCACTTCACACCAACCCGCTGCAGCGGCCTGGACACTGCCTCCCTGTCTTCGCCCCCGGCTGCGGCCCTCCCATCACCGGCCTCAGCGGACGCCACCTCGCCATAGGCGGCAGTAGAGGCCTACGTCCCGTCTACAGAGGGACCATTAGTAGAGGCTGACCAACCATCACTTTAGATACTGCGACATAACAGCGCTTTGAGACGGGAGACGGCTAAAACGTTCTGAAAGCCCTACCCCGCTGTGTCTTCAGGGGGTCATCTACACCCAGGATTACCCCAGATCCAGGATTCCTTCAGGGCCTGTTGCGCCCCAATGGCACAGATCCTTCAGGGCCTGTTGCGCCCCAACAGCACAGATCCTTCTGGGCCTGTTGTGCCCCCAGTGTCAGGGTTACTCCAGGGCCTGGTGTGCCCCAACGGCAAAGATCCTTCAGGGCCTGTCGATCCCAGCTTCCCCTGGATATCAGGGCACCAAAACAACCGCATCAGTGACCTCAAAGCAGCCACGCCTGTGACCCTGAAGGATGCCCGGAAGGATAAGTTGACTTTAGGAAATAAGGACCATAGTTGGCCGTACGTGGCCCATTACACCCGTTCTAGCCAGATTATTCGCATTCTCGATAAGAAAAGTGTTATTGTTGAGTCCCTGCGTGGACAGATTGGTGTTATCCTTTTTGTTTGCTCAGCATATCCCCAGTGGCTCCAATTCATAAACGTTCATTTCAAAAACCACACTCAGTCTCGTGTCTCGTCACTGCATCCTGAGAACCTGCTTAACCCTACATAAGCTCCACCCACCTCCCAGCACTCTTCGTGTTCCAAGCAGGGAGCCACAAAGGTTGCTCTGCTACACTACTGGTGTGCGTGTGGGATGTGAGTGTTGGAGTGTGGTCAGGTGTCTCCACCTAACCTGGATAGTGGGGTACCACACCTCAGGAGGAGGTTCAGTACCTCTGTGGCGACTGAACCCTCGGGGGCGCCACAGTGACACTGTGCGGCCAGCCAAATACAGTAATGCCATAACAAAGAAGGCAGCAGCTTTACTGTGATTGGCTAACACATGCCAGCGGGAGATACGAATATTGCGAGGCGAGTAGTGAAATTTACTCGCTAGGATTCGAGTACTGCGAGTACCTCATTACTCACCGAGTACCGAATCCTAATGAGTATACTCGCTCATCCCTACTTGTAACGGGGCTCATGGCAGTAGCCTCGGGCGAGGTACTTGTTTTCCGACGCTCCGGTCATCTACTAAAAAATGGGGTCTAATTTCATTGTGTCTGTGTGGCATTGTTTCAGATAAGAACACCTCCCAGCTCTGGTCGGACACGCAGAGCACAGCATCAACTTCCTGAGACCCTACAACAAGGAGACCAGATTGGTCCAATACAACAAAGTCCTTTAAACGAGCAAACAGGATTGCGCTCAGAGAATAACAGAAGACAACGAGATAACATTGTGATGTTCCTTGCTGCACATCAATGGGCACAACAGTATCAGAAAGCAAAAATGATGACTGAGGGGCTCAGGAACAAAACTGTGAAATTTTGGGTCTCTAGCCAGAAAACGCCCCAGATCTAAATCCCACTAAGAACCTTTGGTCAACCCTCAAAAAGTGACAAATAAAAACACAGAAATTGGGAAAAGATGGCCATATAAATCAAGCCAAGATCATAATGCAGTGCAAAGACTGGCTGGTGGCTCTCTCGACCCAAAGAAATACATACAGCTGTCACGTTCGGATAGATACTCCTGAAACTGCTAGAGAGCAGAGCCACAGAGTCAGACAGGGCTGCAACCTAAGTCCAACGCTCTTCTATATTTATATCAATGATCTGGCAACTGCTCTGGAATCCTCCAAAGATCCATGTCTCACACTCCATGACACCAAGGTGAAATTCCTGCCAGGGGAGCATGTATAATAAGTGCAACGTGTGCGGCCACACAGGAGCCCAAAACGAAAGAGGGCCCATTTCCAGCTCCAAAACAGTGGCATTGTGCTTTATGATGAGCTGACAGACTGTGAAGGGTCCATATATTGTTCTTGCACAAGGGCCCTCTTCTGTCTGTGTCCGCCAATGATTCCTGCTGTAGTCAGAGGACCTACTGCTGCTGTTACCAATCGAGAAAGGCCCCCGAGACAACTTGAAAATCTTGAAGAAAATGAGCTCCACCTGGGCACTATCCATCAACCAAAAGAAAAGCAATGTCATGGTGTCCCATAGGAGAGAGACAAGATTGGACCAGCACCCTTCATTTGAGATAAACATCTGCTCTCTTACAGGAGTGGACAAATACACTTCCCTGAGGCTCGAAGTTCACCAGTCAGGAGGACTCAAACAAGCGATAAAGACCCTGAAGGGCAATGCCTGCAAAATCTACTATGCCATCAGAAATGAACTCTACCATCTGTATACACCAGGGAGGGTCTGGCTAAAAATGATTCTGTGTCACCATTACCCCAATCCCTTACTCATACATAGACTGTCAAGGTGGGATTCCAGCCCAACTGAAATATTCCACTAGGAATTCTATAAGCCCCTTATTCAGGTCCATCGAAGTACCACCAACAGTGTCTGTCGGGCTGAGCTGGGGAGATTCCCACTGCACCTAGCAGTTCCAAAGAGGGCGCTGTCATTCCAGGCTCACCTTCATAGTAGCAATCCAAGTTCCCACCACCATAAAGGCCTGTTACATGTAGGTGGTCCACATGAGCCAGGACCCCCGAAACAGCTCACCCAAACCCAACCAGACCAAAACACCAATCACAGCAGCCTGACAAAAGACAGAATCAGGAAAATGGTAGACAAGGGCAAGGGGAGGTATGTGCATGATTGGAGGAACAATATCTTCACCTCACAGAAACTGACCATGTACCGGAGTCTACAGAGAGACTACAGACTGGCCCCATTTCTGGAGAAACTCTCAAACCCCAGAGACCATCAGATCCCGAACCGCTATAGGCTCAGTACCCACAACCTGGCCATCGAGTCTGGATGGCACAGACAGAGAGCTACAAGCTCACATTGTGACCTGGAGGCTCTAGAGGATGAGACCCACTTCCTGCTGCACTGCACCAAATACTCAGCAGTGAGCGACACTCACTTCAGGAGACTCTCCAATATCTTTACGGATTTCAGCTCCATGAAGGAGAAAGAGAAAACATATATCCTGTTCAGGGAGGAAAAGAGCACGGTGGAGAGAGAAGTGCAGTATGTGAGTGCGGAGGAGATAGCAGTGCAGTATGTGCGCACAGGGAGAGAGCAGCGCAGTATGTGAGCGCAGGGGAGAGAGCAGCGCAGTATGTGAGCACAGGGGAGAGAACAGCACAGTATGTGAGCACAGGGGAGAGAGCAGCGCAATACGTGAGCACGGGGGAGAAGATAGCGCAGTATGTGAGCACAGGGGAGAGAGCAGCACAGTATGTGAGCGTGGGTTAGAGAGCAGGGCAGTATGTGAGTGCAGGGGAGAGAGCAGCACAGTATGTGAGCACGGGGGAGAGAAAAGCGCAGTATGTGAGCGTGGGTGAGAGAGCAGCGCAGTATGTGAGCGTGGGTGAGAGAACAGCGCAGTATGTGAGTGCAGGGGAGAGAGCAGCACAGTATGTGAGCACGGGGGAGAGAAAAGCACAGTATGTGAGCGTGGGTGAGAGAGCAGCGCAGTATGTGAGCTCGGGGGAGAGAACAGCACAGTATGTGAGCACGGGGGAGAGAGCAGCACAGTATGTGAGCGTGGAGGAGAGAACAGCGCAGTATGTGAGCATGGGGGAGAGAGCAGCGCAGTATGTGAGCATGGGGGAGAGAGCAGCGCAGTATGTGAGCGTGGAGGAGAGAACAGCGCAGTATGTGAGCGTGGGGGAGAGAGCAGAGCAGTATGTGAACACGGGGAGAGAGCAGCACAGTATGTGAGCACGGGGGAGAGAAAAGCACAGTATGTGAGCGTGGGTGAGAGAGCAGCGCAGTATGTGAGCGCGGGGGAGAGAGCAGCACAGTATGTGAGCGTGGAGGAGAGAACAGCGCAGTATGTGAGCATGGGGGAGAGAGCAGCGCAGTATGTGAGCGTGGAGGAGAGAACAGTGCAGTATGTGAGTGTGGGGGAGAGAGCAGCGCAGTATGTGAGCGTGGAGGAGAGAGCAGAGCATTATGTGAGCACGGGGAAGAGAACAGCACAGTATGTGAGCATGGGAGAGAGAGCAGCGCAGTATGTGAGCACGGGGGAGAGAGCAGCACAGTATGTGAGCGTGGAGGAGAGAACAGCGCAGTATGTGAGCATGGGGGATAGAGCAGCGCAGTATGTGAGCGTGGAGGTGAGAACAGCGCAGTATGTGAGTGTGGGGGAGAGAGCAGAGCAGTATGTGAACACGGGGAGAGAGCAGCACAGTATGTGAGCACGGGGGAGAGAGCAGCGCAGTATGTGAGCATGGGGGAGAGAGCAGCGCAGTATGTGAGCTTGGAGGAGAGAACAGCGCAGTATGTGAGCGTGGGGGAGAGAGCAGAGCAGTATGTGAACACGGGGAGAGAGCAGCACAGTATGTGAGCACGGGGGAGAGAAAAGCACAGTATGTGAGCGTGGGTGAGAGAGCAGCGCAGTATGTGAGCGCGGGGGAGAGAGCAGCACAGTATGTGAGCGTGGAGGAGAGAACAGCGCAGTATGTGAGCATGGGGGAGAGAGCAGCGCAGTATGTGAGCGTGGAGGAGAGAACAGTGCAGTATGTGAGTGTGGGGGAGAGAGCAGCGCAGTATGTGAGCGTGGAGGAGAGAGCAGAGCATTATGTGAGCACGGGGAAGAGAACAGCACAGTATGTGAGCATGGGAGAGAGAGCAGCGCAGTATGTGAGCACGGGGGAGAGAGCAGCACAGTATGTGAGCGTGGAGGAGAGAACAGCGCAGTATGTGAGCATGGGGGATAGAGCAGCGCAGTATGTGAGCGTGGAGGAGAGAACAGTGCAGTATGTGAGTGTGGGGGAGAGAGCAGCGCAGTATGTGAGCATGGGGAAGAGAGCAGAGCATTATGTGAGCACGGGGAAGAGAACAGCACAGTATGTGAGCATGGGAGAGAGAGCAGAGCAGTATGTGAGCACAAGGAGAGAGCAGCGCAGTATGTGAGTGCAGGGGAGAGAGCAGCACAGTATGTGAGCACGGGGGAGAGAGCAGAGCAGTATGTGAGCACAAGGAGAGAGCAGCCCAGTATGTGAGTGCAGGGGAGAGAGCAGCACAGTATGTGAGCACGGGGGAGAGAATAGCGCAATATGTGAGCATGGGTGAGAGAGCAGCGCAGTATGTGAGCACGGGGGAGAGAAGATAGATGGATCATCAGGTTTGGCCAAACATTAAAAGAAAGTTTGGTCCAGGAACCAAAACGATACACGAACTTGAACCAGAATCCGGATCCCATTCTAATGAATGAGGGTCCTGAACATCTGGTATTTTCCACGCTATCATCTGTACAACAGCACGAGACACACCGGCTCTGATCGGTGGTATGTTCGTTACCGCCTGTGAGTGCACTGCGGTTGCCATGCTGTCACACAGATGAGCCAACAGCTGTGACTGGCAGTTAAAAGGGTACCACCGTTCGCAGGTGTCGGCTGATGAGAGTACTACTGATAGCAGTGAGACTAGGCGTACAATGATGAGAGCATTCACCAGCCAGCGCCTGTGCAGTAAACAAATAAATAAATACAATAAAAAAGTTTATTATTATGTTGACCAGATTCTGGCAGAGAACTATGTAATGTAATAACCTTCTATTGCCTAAAGTCAACTGTGTGTAGAGCATTTGTTAAGAACGGCAAGTTTGGGCACAGAACTGTTGGGAGAGGTCAAGGGGTGCTATGTCCTAGCTGAGCCAGGTACTTGAGGGTTATATGGAGGAATTTACTGGAATAGTGAATAAGCGGAGACATATGTGACCTGAAAAGAGCAGGAACGCACT
This sequence comes from Dendrobates tinctorius, assembly GCF_039654945.1. NCBI lineage: Eukaryota > Metazoa > Chordata > Amphibia > Anura > Dendrobatidae > Dendrobates > Dendrobates tinctorius. Next base: position 3,438,238 of record NW_027361691.1, read on the forward strand.
GTAAATGTTTTCCAGGTTACTTAGGAGCCAGCTTCGCTCCACATGGGGTCAGTCACAGAGGGCACAAGCAGGTGGAAATCCATGCCAAAAACAAATTGCGACTTGTAAGTGAGGGATGGATTACATACAAAGAGTGGCCTTCTTAATTCCTGGGACACTGTCGGGCCACACAAATTGCATCAAAAGTATGTCCACCCCTAGGATGGGCACATCAAGCCTATGGTGCACTGCCTCAATTTACATCACCTGGGGGGGAGAGTACCTCTGTGACTGACCCTGGCAGAGGAGATGTTCTTCTGTAAGGATAGGAGCTGGGGAAGAAAAGAGGCAGAGTGACAGAGAAGTGACAGTCAAGCGAGTGACTACAAACCCAAGACAGGAGTGGTGTAATGCCAGTGAGAGAGCGTCACAGCAGGAACAAAGACCTGAGCTGTGTGAGTGACAGAGGGATGAAGAGCGAGCCGTCATGCCACAAGATGCACGATGTGCTCCATAAGGCCGGTGAGATATTTGTGTCACAGACAATAGAAGTTGTCAATATATTTCTCACATTCCAAGAGATTTTTTGCATCAAGAGAAAAGTCTATAAAGAGACAGTCTGGATGTTTTTAATATTCTGTGTGGCCCCAGGAGGGGATTCCCATTGTTATGGCCAACCATGCAAATGACCACAGTCCATCCGGCTGGTCCCTCACCAGTGGAAGCTCTACCTCCCCCATTTTAGATTCTTTTAAAAGACTTTGTCCTGTGACCCAAAGACACAAGCAACAGAATGGAGAAGGACGCAGTGTTCTGCCAGTGATTCCCGGGACGTCCGGAGCTGGTGACAGATTGTTGACCGGACTCCAAATTAGAGTCAAAGACACAAGAATCTGTGAGGAGCACGAGCAGCGATGGGAGGGAGAAGGAAACAACAAAATATACTGTACAATACATTACTGGGAGTGCTCGTCTCTTACTCCACTCTTATTATACATGGCAGTAAGAAACAGACCCTAACTTTAGATTCCACCATGTGACTAAAAATTAACTTTTATTTAACAATTTAATATAATTGAGTGCATTTATAAAACTACGAGGTTTGTGTCGGTCACTATACGAGTTCCTGTTGGTCTTGAAAAGTGATAAGGGGGGATCACTTTGAACATCATTTTGTCAGATCTTTCAAATCTATTATATACTTACCTAAAATTGTCCGTCATCCACTTCCGTCCGGACGTCCTCGAATCCCTACAATCCACCACGCCGCACCGGAAGTACACCGACCGCCATATTGGAATACCCAATTGATGGGTATTCCAATATGCCACCCGCTGGTGGTATCAGGCCCTTCCGCAGTACCACCAGTGGAACACCCACGCCGGACCCCCCCACCGCCGCCACTGCTGGACCCCTGCCAGGACCCGCTGCCGGACCCCCACCAGGACCCACCACTGGACCCCCGCCAGGACCCGCCACCGGACCGCCGCCAGGACCCGCCGCTGGATCGCAGCTAGGACTTGCCGCCGGATCGCCGCCAGGACCCACCACCAGACCCCCGCTAGCATCCGCCGCCGCCTGACTACACGCACTGGATCCCGCCGCTGCCTGCCCACCCACCTCCATGCAGATTAACTAATCCTGAGACATCTTGGATAACAGAAAAGTATGTCTGATTGGTATTCAGACGTGTCAATCCTCATATTGTAGCCTATTGAAATAATTATATTGTAAGATGGAGTTACCTGTCCAATCATCATATCCTTCCAGGTAAACTTATCTTCATCTGTCAAATGCATTTGATTGGCGCCATTGTGGGGGCCAGTCAGAGTATCTTTATGGGTCATATAATGAAGCTGTATGTTTGCCCGATATAAGGACCTGCGGCATTTGCATGATTACAGATTCAACTATTTCCTTCCAGGACCTGCAAATAGGGAGGTCTTACAGATTACACGACTTACGGCGGTCATGTGATCAGTGGTTGAGGACATGCCGCGTATGTGTAATAGGAATTCCCCAATTTATTTTCAGGATCTGCGGGTGGAAAGGTCATTCAGGTCACATGACCAGAATTGGAATATTTCCAGTACTCCCTGAGAAAGCCATCTGGCGAAACATACGTTGGGGTCTCTGGGTACTTGTACTGGTAACGTAACTTCCTTATGCTGTTTGGTATTGTTATGATGACTGTATAGGATTTTCCATGTACTTATCCACTGGGAGTTATTATGCAATGCTATATATTGTTATATGGACTCTATCATTATGTTCACATTGGTCATTTGGCCGCATTGTGGAAGTTTAATGCCATCTATTGATTATACCCACTCCCTATACGTTTTCCTGGATAGGACTTTTTATCCCCTCCTAAATGTTCCTTCATCATTTTCATAAATATATGGATTTTATTATTATTTTTATTAATACATATGTACTTTTATTGAATATCTTTGTGTTTATTCACTCGTTTTGGGTCAGAATGACATTTACTATTGATATCAATGAGCTTTCAGTGCAAAGCATTCACAATGCCGGATCCTCCAGAGCGAGAGACACTCTTTGTAGTAAGACTTTACTGCGGCCAATTAAAGGGAATCTATTAGCTGGTTTTTGCTATATAATCTGAGACCAGCATAATGTAGAGGCAGAGACCCTGATTCCAGCGATGTGTCACTTACTGGGCTGCTTGGTGCAGTTGTGAGATAATCCGTGTTTTCTCTGCTACAGATCTAGCAGAGCTCCAACTGCTGAGCTCTATATAACCCCGTCCACACCCGGATTGGCAGCTTCCTGTGTACATTGTCAAAAAGATTTCGATCAGTGGCGATCCATGAATTAGTTCATATCAGATTGATTTTTTTCTCCTTCAATATTTGAGATCTGCTTCAAAGAAAAAAAAAAGTGAGATTACTGACGCAGAACTCGTGCCGATGACACAAGAAACGCTGCGTTGATGGCCACACTCGGATTATCTGCATTGAATGGGGCTTATCCATGTGTGTGGTTCTACGCCATGCCAAACAGGATATTGACAGCAAAAAACAAATGCCAGCCTCTGATTTCTGCCACCAAATCTCGGGCAAAACAGCATCAGATATTTCCAACATAATTTCTTGCCGGGCACCAACATTTGCTGTGTTAAGGGGATGTTCTTCCTTACAGGCGCTGGTCTTGGTGTAAAATACATTGTGCTGCATTGAGGCACCATAGGATGGCATATTGCTCTCTACAGGGACAGCACAAGCAGGAATGCCCATTAAAAAAGATATGCTCTCAAAATAGATTCAGAGTATGCAAAAAAAAACAATTTTATTTTATTTTTTATGTTTATTTTAATTTTTTGTGAAGGGGAAATGAAAGTAATAGTGGCGCAATATTGCCACATTACAGTATAATATTGTCTACATAATGCAGTGAGAAATAACAGTCACATATTCACACAATACACATAATGAAGACACATTAAAGGGGTCGTCCAATACTAGGACAACCCCATCTTGATCTAAATGTTTGGTGCCGATAACAAAAAAGCTTACACTCACCTCCCGCATCGGCGCCGTTACATCAGTGTCAGCACTCGCGTTCCTGGGGCTCTTGTGCGGTTGTTATGACACATGAGTCATTCGGCCAATCAGCGCTGGCGTCACTGGCCCCGCTTTGGTACGAATTGAACATGAAGAGGAAGTCCGGGCTGCGGCTGATCTCTCACTCCCTCTTCATGTTCAATTCTTATGAAGGCGGAGACAGTGACTCCAGCGTTATTTGGAGGTCGGACTCAAGTGTCATTCCACCGCACAAGTCCCCCGGGAATGCGAGTGCCAACATTGTTGGAACGGCACCGGCATGGGAGGTGAGTAGAAGTTTTTTAATTTTATCAGGGCTAAGTGTGGGGTACGAGAAGGGGTTGTCCAAGTAGCAGACGAGTAGCAGTGCCAACATTGGTGTCAGACAGTGCACATATAATAGTGTCATATAGTTCACACATAAGTGTCATTCAGTGCCCACATAAAAGTGTCATACAGTGCCCACACAAAAGTATCCGACAGTGCCCACACAAAAGTGCCATACAGTACACACATAAAAATGTCAGTACACATATAATGGAGCCATACAGTGCACATCTAATAGAACCATACAGTGCACATATAATAGAGCCATACAATGCATATAATAATAGTTCCATGCAGAGTACAAGTTTCATACAGTGCATATATAATAGAGCAATACTGTGCACATACAATAGAGCCATACAGTGCATATACTGTATAATAGTTTCAGCCAGTTCACATAGAATGCAGCCATACAGTGCACATATAATAGTGCGATACATTATGCACACATAAAAGTGTCAGGCAGTGCCCATATAATAGAGCCATACAGTGTACATATAATAATGCTATACAGTGCACATATAATAATGCTATACAGTGCACATATAATATAGCCATACAGTGCACATATAATAATGCTATACAGTGCACATATAATATAGCCATACAGTGCACATATAATAATGCTATACAGTGCACATATAATATAGCCATACAGTGCACATATAATAATGCTATACAGTGCACATATAATATAGCCATACAGTGCACATATAATATAGCCATACAGTGCACATGTAATAGTGCTATATACTGTAATGCACACATAAAATTGTGAGACAGTGCACATACAATAAAGTCATACAATGCATATATAATAGTGTCAGACAGGCACACATAATATAGCTATATTGCACATATAATAGAGCCACATAGTGCACATATAATAGAGCCAACTATTATATGTGTACTATCTTCAAAAAGGGGAAGAAGGTGACCCAGGAAGGCTGGTGAGTCTGACTTCTATACCAGGAAAGATCTTTGAACAAATTATTAAACAACATGTAAGTCAATACCTGGATAAGAATGACGTGATTAAACAGAGTCAGCATGGGTTTCTAACTAATAAGTCATGTCAGACTAACTTAATTTCCTTCTATGACGGTATCACTGATTGGGTGGATCAAGGAAATGCTGTAGATATAGTATATCTTGACTTCAGCAAAGCATTTGACAAAGTCTCTCATACAATCCTTATTGAAAAAATGACTAAGTATGGAATGGACAAGGCAACTGTTAGGTGGATTCATAACTGGCTTAGTGATCGGACCCAAAGAGTGGTCGTAAATGGCTGCACATCCAGTTGGAAGAATGTCTCAAGTGGGTTACCACAGGGCTCTGTCCTGGGCCCTGTATTGTTCAACATCTTTATCAACGATTTAGATGAAGGAATTGAGGGTAAACTGATTAAATTTGCTGATGACACAAAGCTTGAAGGGATAGCTAATACTAGAGAAGAGAGAGAGAGGATTCAAAAAGATATAAATAAACTGGAGCAGTGGGCAGCAACTAACAGAATGGTTTTTAACAGGGAAAAATGCAAAGTACTACATCTGGGCAATAAAAATGAAAGAGCATATACAGAATGGGAGGAATAGGGCTAAGCAACAGCACATGTGAAAAAGACTTGGGTATACTAATAGATCACAGACTGAATATGAGTCAACAGTGTGATGCAGCAGCAAAAAAGGCAAATGCAATTCTAGGATGTATTAACAGAAGCATACAGTCTAGATCACGTGAAGTCATTATTTCCCTCTACTCCTCTTTGGTCAGACCTCATCTGGAATATTGTGTCCAGTTTTGGGCACCACATTTTAAAAAAGACATCAACAAACTGGAGCAAGTTCAGAGAAGAGCGACCAGAATGGTGACCGGTCTGCAAACCCTGTCTTATGAGGAAAGGTTGCAGGATTTGGGAATGTTTAGCTTGCAAAAAAGAAGACTGAGAGGAGACTTAATAGCTGTCTACAAATATCTCAAGGGCTGTCACATTGTAGAAGGATCATCTTTATTCTCATTTGCACAAGGAAAGACTAGAAGCAATGGGATGAAACTGAATGGGAGGAGACACAGATTAGATATTAGAAAAAACTTTTTGACAGAGTGATCAATGAGTGGAACAGGCTGCCACGAGAAGTGGTGAGTTCTCCTCCAATAGAAGTGTTCAAACAGAGACTGGACAGACATCTGTCTGGGATGATTTAGCGAATCCTGCTTTGAGCAGGGGGTTGGACCAGATGACCCAGTTGGTCCCTTCCAACTCTACCAGTCTATGATTCTAGTGCCATACAGTGCACATATAAAAGAGCCATTCAGTACATACTGTATATAATAGGGCCATACAGTGAACATATAATAGAGCCAAAAAGTGCACATTTAATATTGTCAGACAGTGCACATTTAATAGAGTCGTACAGTGCACACAAAAAATGTCAGACAGTGCCATAAGGTGCAAATATAATAAAGCCATACAGTGCACATATAAAAGCTCCATAAAGTACACATATAATAGAGCTATACAGTGCACATATAATAGTGCCTTACAGTGCACACATAGACGTGTCTGTAAGAAAGTGCATGCAGCATCTTAATGTTTCCTGTTATAAGAAATGATGTTGCAGTAACTTAGGTCGGCAACTAGAGGTCACCATTGAACAAGAGATGAAAGTTCTGGAAACAGGAAGTGTTGGAGGCTGGAGCTCCTGAGGTAAAATGGACAGAAGTCCTGCCTGAGAGACAGAGATTGGGAACCTTGAAGTGATCCAAATTGGATGGTGTGACACAGAGGGAGCGGCTCCCGTGAGTAAACTGGCATGTGTGACCGGTCTGTTTAGTTAGTTAGGGAGAGTTAGATAGTATTCTCAGCATCTCTAAGAACATTTCTGTTACTGAGAATGCATATGAACTGATGGAGACTGTGTGAATTCCTGTATATCGAGATTCTGGTAAAAAAACATGAATGCCATAGAAGAGCTCCGTGAAGTACTACTGGGACTGAGCTCAATTGTCACCTGCACCAGGCAGGTGTAAGATTATATACCTGAGAGAACCACGTGTCACGGTCATGGTAGAACTTGGGTTAAGCCCTGTACCGGATAAGGGAGGGAGTGGCTGTTATGTCGGACGCTATTCACACCACAGTGTCCGGCAGGCAGCGGTAGTTCCATCTCCGTCCACTATAGCCTCAGTGGCGCCGGCTTGATTTTACTCAGGTTATCGGGGGTTAATCTAGCTGGAAATCAGGTGGGATGTTTGGTCACGCCCACGGTCTTTAAATAGTCGTGCTGGCCTGTGGGCGTCGCCGATTATAGCTTGTGTTTTATGCCAAGTGGTTCCGGTCTGGAGAGATGTTTGAGAGAGAAATTCATAGCTGGTGTCGTATGATCCGTTGTTACCTTTTCGCCTTCCTATATTTGTGCTTTGTTTTGCCCTGTTCACATTACGGTATTGTCCGGTGTGTTTGCGGCGCGGTGTGGTTTAAGTTCTCCCTGTCTGTCATTACTGTGTGGGCTTTGGTGGTTTGACAACTCACTAGGTGGAGGGTGGAGGGTTCAGCTTAGGGCTGAGCAGGAGATAAGGAAAGGTTGGAGGCTCAGGCATTTACACCATTAGCAAAAACCCTGGGTTGAGGGTCAGACATGGTTTTCCCTAGTTGGAGGGACTCCGCAGGGGCCCCGGGTATTTCAGCCTCCTTTGACCTAAGCCCCGCGTAACATTATAATCGGCCTACAATATTTTGGTAGTCCATGGATTCCATGACTTCCATAAACCGCCAGTTGGCGGCGCTGTCCTTACAGGTCACCGAGTTGAAGGGGGCAGTTCAGCAGCAGGGCCTGGTTGTAGCTAATGTGCAAGCGGCTTCTGCAGGTGCAGGTGCAGAACCAAAGATTCCGCTGCCTGAACGATTTTCTGGGGATCGCAGCAAATTTGTCATCTTTCGGGAGGCCTGCAAGTTATACTTTCGCATGCGCCCGGTCTCCTCAGGTAATGAGGCTCAGCGGGTGGGTCTGGTGTTATCCTTACTGAGTGGGGACCCCCAAGCATGGGCGTTTTCCTTACCAGCTGACTCTGCTACGTTTCATTCGGTTGAGAATGTTTTTTCAGCACTCGGGCTCATTTATGATGATCCCGACAGATTGGCTTTGGCGGAATCTAAAATCCGCGCCCTCCGTCAGGGAGAGCGCTTGGCGGAAGACTATTGTTCAGAATTTCGCCGTTGGGCAGTAGACACACAGTGGAACGACCCAGCGCTGCGGAGTCAGTTTATTCATGGGGTTTCAGAAAGAGTTAAACAGGCCCTCCTGATGTATGTGTCATGTCGGACACTGTTCACACCAGGGTGTCTGGCAGACAGCGGTAATACCCTGTTGGGTATTCTGTTCCAGTCGGGATAGGGTTAACCAGGTTGTCATGCTGGCTGAGGGCTGGGCCACGCCCTTGGTCTTTAAATAGTTCGTCCTGACTATGGGCGTCGCCGACTATAGCTTTAGCCTAGTGCTAGCAATACCGGTCAGCAGTGGTGGTGTTGGAGCGTCTGATATCTGGTGCAGTATATCCCTCAGTGGTTCTTTCTCCAATCTGTTATATATATATATTTGGTTGCCCGTGCACATTATTGTATTCCCTTGTGTATTTACTGGGTGGTGTTTCTTTTACCCCTTTCCATACGTATTTGTGGGGTCTGGTGTCTGGTCCCCTCACTGGGTGGAGGGAGGTGGGTTCAGCTTAGGGCTGGACAGGAGACAGGGACAGGGTGGAGGCTCAGGCAGGCACACCTTCAGTGTAAACCCTGGGTAGAGGGACAGACAGGGTTCCCCTAGTTTGAGGGACATCACAGGGGTCCCGGGGTTTTTGCCTAAAGTAACCTAGGCATACCATGACATTATAGTCGGCCCAAATAATAAAGTGAAAAAAAAAAAAAAAAAAGTTATAGATAGGGAATATAGGGGTTACTTACTATGGATCCTATACTTTCCCTAACCAAGCAGCTGGAGGCTCTATCCATACAGGTCACTGAACTCAGGGGGGCGGTCCAGCAACAAGGCCTGTCAGCCCCTGCAGTACCTGCTGAGGCTGCAGCCAGGGCAGCTGAGCCCAAGTTTCCCCTTCCTGAACGATTTGCTGGTGATCGTGGTAAGTTCACGGTGTTTCATGAATCATGCAAATTGTATTTCCGTATGCGTCCACATTCCTCAGGTAATGAGGCTCAACGCGTGGGCTTGGTGATTTCTTTGCTGAGTGGTGACCCACAGGCTTGGGCCTTTTCACTCCCTTCAGACTCACCGGCATTTGAGTCAGTAGATTTTTTTTTTCTCTGCTCTGGGTTTGATCTATGACGATCCGGATAGATTAAACTTAGCAGAGTCTAAGATACGCTCACTGCTACAGGGTGATCGACCAGCTGAGGATTACTGCACGGAGTTCCGGCGCTGGGCGGTAGACACGCAGTGGAATGACCCTGCGCTTAGAAGTCAATTTTTGCATGGGGTTTCTGGAAGGGTTAAACAGACTCTCCTAATGTACGAGACTCCCGCCTCTCTGGAGGCTGCGATGGCACTTGTAGTACGCATAGACCGACGTCTCCGTCAGGGGGCGCTGGTTTCGTTGCCTCCGGGAGGTGGGGGAGTGGTCGGTGAGGTTGCCGCGGGTGAATCCGTGGAACCCATGCAGATCGCTGGTATAGCACAGTCACCGAGTAACAAGCCTAAACGTCCTTGGCACAGAAGGCAGGGGCTCTGTTTTTTTTGTGGCAAAGGAGGACATTTTATTAACGCTTGCCCCCTGGTACCTAAGAAGGGCGCGCCGGCGGAAAACTGATAGGCTCAGAGGGTTTGGAGGAGTCTAGTCTGAGCCTTTGTGTATCCTCCGTCATGGTTTCCCAGTGTATGCTCCCTGCTAGGGTGGTACTTGGGGGGCAAATGTTCTCTATTACAGTATTTATTGATAGTGGCTCAGCTGCCAATCTCATTGATGAGAGGTTCGCGCATACAGCGGGATTTCCGGTGGAGAAATTGCCGAACCCCATCCGGGTGGTTACCATCAATGCTTCCCCGTTGTCTCAAGGGGAGATCACAGAGTGTGTGTTGGATATACAACTCCACATCGGAGTATTACACTCAGAGCGGGTAACTTGTAAGGTGCTTAGTAACTTACCGGCTCAGATGGTTCTGGGCTTTCCATGGTTGTCAATGCATAATCCGGTTATTGATTGGAAGACCCAGGACATAATTCAGTGGAGCAGGGAGTGTCAGGAGAGGTGCCTGGCTACATGTATTTCCGCTTTGACCCCCAGTATCCCGGAGCCGTTGCTGGATTATGCGGATGTATTTTCTGAGAAGGGTTGTTCGGAACTACCACCGCATCGCCCCTATGACTGTGCTATTAGGTTGAAACCAGGGGCCAAGTTACCTAAAGCTAGAATGTTTAATATCTCAGGTCCTGAGAGGCTAGCTCTCAAGGAATACATTTCGGATAGCCTGAGCAAGGGTCATATTAGACCTTCCTCTTCTCCTCTGGCTGCTGGCTTCTTCTTTGTTAAAAAGAAGGATGGCGGTTTACGCCCGTGTCTGGATTTCAGAGAACTCAACCAGATTACGGTCCGTGATCCTTACCCTATGCCACTTATACCCGATTTATTCAACCAAGTGGTTGGTGCCAGGCGGTTCTCCAAACTGGACCTCAGGGGGGCGTACAATCTTATAAGAGTCCGTCAGGGGGATGAGTGGAAGACAGCGTTCAATACCCCTGAGGGTCACTTTGAGAGTTTGGTAATGCCGTTTGGGTTGACTATGGCATCGGCGGTCTTTCAACACTTCATTAATGATGTCTTCTCTCAGTTGTTGGGGAGGTTCGTTATAATTTATCTTGACGACATCCTCATTTTCTCTCGCGACCATGATACACATATAGAGCATGTTAGACAGGTTCTGCAGTTGCTCAGAGAGAACAGGCTCTATGTCAAGCTTGAAAAATGTGTGTTTTTCGCACAGGAGCTACCGTTCTTGGGTTATATAATCTCCGCCTCAGGTTTTAAGATGGACACCGCAAAGGTGCAGGCGGTACTACATTGGGATCGGCCTGATAATCTTAAGGCGCTTCAGCGATTTCTTGGCTTCTCCAATTACTATAGGAAATTTATTAAGAACTTCTCTATGATTGCCAAACCACTGACTGACATGACTAAGAAGGGTACCGACTTTTCTGACTGGTCTGAGCCTGCGGTACAGGCGTTTGAATTCCTCAAGAATAGTTTTGCCTCAGCGCCCATTCTGGTGCAGCCCGATGTCTCCTTACCGTTTGTCGTGGAGGTGGATGCGTCGGAGGTTGGAGTGGGGGCTGTACTGTCTCAGGGCCCTTCTTGGGCCAAGTTGCATCCGTGTGCCTTCTTCTCCAAGAAGCTGTCGCCTGCGGAGCGTAATTATGATATTGGCAACAGGGAACTATTGGCCATCAAATTGGCATTTGAGGAGTGGCGACACTTCTTGGAGGGGGCTGTTCATCAGATTACTGTGATAACCGACCATAAGAATTTGCTTTATTTAGAATCTGCTAAGCGCCTGTCCTCCAGACAGGCTCGCTGGGCATTATTCTTCACCCGGTTCAACTTCATTGTTACCTATCGACCTGGGTCGAAGAATGTTAAGGCAGACGCTTTATCCAGGTGTTTTCCTGGTGGAGAGTTATGTGAAGAGCCGGTGCCTATTCTCCAAAAGGGTGTAGTGGTATCTGCCATCACGACAGAGATTGAGGCAGAGATTGCAGAGGCTCAGGAGGTGGTACCGCGGGGTTGCCTGCTAATAAATCTTTTGTGCCGCTACATCTACGCTCTAGAGTGTTGGGCGAACATCACGACACGGTACTGGCAGGTCATCCAGGGGTTAAGAGCACTCTGAATCTGGTATCGCGTCGTTTTTGGTGGCCTAAAATCCGGCAGGATGTGGCCTCATATGTGGCTGCCTGTACCACGTGCGCACGGGCCAAGACTCCTTGTTCCCGTCCCGCTGGTAGCTTGCAGCCTCTCGGGGTGCCCAGTAAGCCATGGACTGAGATTTCCATGGATTTTATTACTGACTTGCCCGCCTCGGCAGGGAACTCGGTCATTTTGGTAATTGTTGATAGGTTCTCCAAAATGTCACATTTCGTTGCTTTACCGTCTTTGCCCAATGCTAAGACTCTTGCTCAGATATTTATTCGCGAGGTGGTCAGACTTCATGGTGTCCCGTCTGACATTGTGTCTGATCGAGGTACGCAGTTTGTGGCAAAGTTTTGGAGAGCTTTTTGTTCTCGCCTTGGAATCAAATTATATCATTCATCGGCTTTCCACCCTCAGTCGAATGGACAGACTGAGCGGATGAACCAAAACCTGGAGCAATACTTGCGCTGCTTTATTTCCGACAATCAGGAAGAGTGGTCAGCGTTTCTTCCTCTGGTAGAATTCGCAATAAACAACCATTGCCAGGAATCGACTGGGGAATCTCCTTTTTTTTGTGTGTATGGTCAACATCCTCAATTTTGCACCTTGCGTCAGGGGTGCTCAGTTGGCGTCCCTGAGGAGGACCAGTTGGGAGCTCAATTGTCGTCTGTTTGGAGGAGAGTCAAGCAGCGCTTGTTGAAGGTGGGTTCCAGGTACAAACGGGTGGCTGACTGCAGACGTGTGCCAGGTCCGGACCTGTGTGTGGGTGATTGGGTGTGGTTATCTACTAGGAACATTAAGCTCAAGATACCGTCACTTAAGTTGGGTCCCAGGTTCATTGGCCCATTTAGAATCTCCGCAGTGATCAACCCCGTGGCATTTCGTTTGGAGTTGCCGGCTGTGTATAAGATTCATAATGTATTTCACAAAGCATTGCTAAAGAAGGTCGTGGGTTTGGTGGATGGTTCCCCCGGGCCACCACCTCCCATCTTGGTGGATGGCGCGTTGGAATTTGAGGTGTCCAAAGTGGTGGACTCTAGGGTTGTGCGTCACACTCTACAGTACCTGGTCCACTGGCGTGGCTATGGTCCTGAGGAGAGGACATGGGTGCCGGCCTCTGACATTCATGCTGATCGACTGGTTACTATGTTCCATCGTCGCCATCCGGACAAGCCAGGTCCTCGACATAGTGAGGTTCCGGAGGTCCCTCGTAGAAGGCGGGGTACTGTCATGTCGGACACTGTTCACACCAGGGTGTCCGGCAGACAGCGGTAATACCCTGTTGGGTATTCTGTTCCAGTCGGGATAGGGTTAACCAGGTTGTCATGCTGGCTGAGGGCTGGGCCACGCCCTTGGTCTTTAAATAGTTCGTCATGACTATGGGCGTCGCCGACTATAGCTTTAGCCTAGTGCTAGCAATACCGGTCAGCAGTGGTGGTGTTGGAGCGTCTGATATCTGGTGCAGTATATCCCTCAGTGGTTCTTTCTCCAATCTGTTATATATATATTTGGTTGCCCTTGCACATTATTGTATTCCCTTGTGTATTAACTGTGTGGTGTTTCTTTTACCCCTGTCCATACGTATTTGTGGGGTCTGGTGTCTGGTCCCCTCACTGGGTGGAGGGAGGTGGGTTCAGCTTAGGGCTGGACAGGAGACAGGGACAGGGTGGAGGCTCAGGCAGGCACACCTTCAGTGTAAACCCTGGGTAGAGGGACAGACAGGGTTCCCCCTAGTCTGAGGGACATCGCAGGGGTCCCGGGGTTTTTGCCTAAAGTAACCTAGGCATACCATGACAGTATGAGACTCCTGCATCGTTAGAGTCTGCCATGAGTTTGGTTATTCGTATTGATCGCCGTTTGCTTCAAGGGGCGCAGGAGACGCTGCCCCTGGGGGAAAGCAGGGGTGCAAGTGTGGTTGCTGCAGGTGAGCCCACGGAACCTATGCAAATTGCTGGGGTATCACATGTGCAGCGTCGCGTTCCTGGGTTCAGGAATCAAGGAGCATGTTTTTACTGTGGTAAAAGAGATCATTATGTAAATGCTTGTCCTGTGCTACCTAAGAAAGTCGCACCAGCAGAAAACTGGTAAGCTCAGAGGGTGTGGAGGAGGCCCAACTGAGCGTATGCATATCCTCCATGATGGTATCTCAATGTATGCTCCCTGCCAGGGTTATTATTGCGGGCAGAGAGCTACCCATATCAGTGTTTGTGGATAGCGGTTCCACCACCAATCTCATGGATGAGGAGTTTGCACGCACGGCAGGTTTTAAGGTCGAAAAACTCCCTCATCCTATTCACGTGGCTACCATTAATGCCGCTCCCCTCCCACAGGGGGAGATTACTGAGTTTGTAGCTGAGGTTAAACTCCACATTGGGGTCCTACATTCTGAGTGGGTTACATGTAGGGTTCTCAATAATCTCCCAGCACAAATGGTCCTGGGTTTCCAATGGTTGTCCAAGCACAACCCGGTGATTGACTGGAGAACCCAGGACATAGTCCAGTGGAGTGGTTTCTGCCAGGAAAATTGCTTGGCCACATGTGTGTCCGCCGTGAAGTCCAGCCTTCCGGAGGCATTGCTGGATTTTGCGGACGTATTCTCTGAGAGGGGTTGCTCACAACTACCTCCACATCGAGCCTATGACTGTGAGATTAGGTTAAAACCCGGGGCTAAATTGCCAAAGGCGAGGATGTTTAGTATTTCTGGTCCGGAGAGACAAGCTCTTAAAGACTACATCGCGGAGAGTTTAAGTAAAGGGCACATCCGGCCTTCATCCTCACCTGTAGCAGCGAGGTTTTTCTTCATTAACAAAAAAGATGGGGGGTTACGCCCGTGTCTGGATTTCTGGGAGTTAAACCAGATTACGGTCCGTGATCCCTACCCGATGCCGCTGATCCCTGATTTGTTCAACCAGGTGGCTGGTGCGAAGTGGTTTTCCAAACTTGACCTCAGGGGGGCATATAACCTCATAAGGGTCCGTCAGGGGGATGAGTGGAAGACGGCGTTTAATACCCCTGAGGGTCATTTTGGAAGCTTAGTTATGCCATTTGGGTTGACAACCACGCCTGCTGTTTTCCAACATTTCATAAATGATGTATTCGCTCATGTGCTGGGGAAATTTGTGATTGTGTACCTGGATGATATCCTCATTTATTCGAGCGACCAGGACACTCATTTAGAGCATGTCAGGCAGGTGTTACAGTTGCTCCGTGAGAATAAGCTCTATGCTAAGCTTGAAAAATGCGTATTTTTTGTTCAGGAGTTGCCTTTTTTGGGATATATTGTGTCCGCCGCAGGGTTTAAAATGGACGCCGCGAAGGTGCAAGCAGTGCTGCGATGGGAACGGCCTGATAATCTAAAAGCGCTCCAGCGGTTCCTTGGGTTTGCCAACTATTATAGGAAGTTTATTAAGAATTTTTCTACTATAGCCAAACCGCTCACGGACATGACGAAAAAAGGTACCAATCTCGCTATCTGGTCTGAGGATGCGGTGCGTGCATTTGAGCTTCTGAAAAACCGTTTTGCTTCAGCCCCCATTCTTGTGCAACCAGACGTATCTAAACCTTTTACGGTGAAGGTCGATGTGTCTGAGGTGGGCGTGGGGGCAGTACTGTCACAGGGCTCGTCCTTGAGCAATATGCGTCCATGCGCCTACTTCTTCAAGAAGCTGTCGCCTGCCGAACGGAATTACGACATCGGCAACAGGGAGTTGTTGGCCATCAAATTGGCTTTTGAGGAATGGTGACACTTCCTGGAGGGGGCGGCCCACCAGGTCACAGTCATCACCGAACATAAAAACCTGCTCTATCTGGAGTCGGCCAAGCGTCTGTCTCCCAGGCAGGCTCGCTGGGCATTGTTTTTTGCACGTTTTAACTTTCTGGTGACTTACCGTCCTGGGGCTAAAAACACCAAGGCGGATGCCTTGTCCAGGTGTTTTCTGGGAGGAGAACCTCGGGAAGATCCGGTACCCATCCTCCAGAAAGGTGTAGTGGTTTCGGCTCTCACGACTGAGGTAGAGGCGGAGATTGCCGAGGCCCAGGAGGAGGTACCGCCAGGACTTCCCGCTAATAAGTCATTCGTACCCCTTCATCTTTGTCTTAAAGTGTTGGGGGAACACCACGACTCTGTCCTGGCCGGTCATCCAGGGGTTAGGGGCACCTTGGAGCTGGTATCGCGCCGCTTCTGGTGGCCAAAAATCCGGCAGGACGTGGTCTCGTACGTGACAGCTTGCATCACGTGCGCCAGGGCCAAGTCGCCCAGAACCCGTCCTGCTGGCACTCTACAGCCTCTGGGGTTACCTAGTAGGCCATGGACAGAAATCTCCATGGACTTTATCATGGAGTTGCCTGCCTCGGCGGGGAACACGGTCATCCTGGTGGTGGTTGATCGATTTTCGAAGATGGAGCATTTTGTGTCGTTGCCTTCCTTGCCCAACGCGAAGACGTTGGCTCAGGTCTTTGTGCAGGAGGTGGTCAGACTACACGGAGTTCCATCGGACATAGTGTCTGATAGGGGGACCCAGTTTGTGGCAAAGTTTTGGAAAGCTTTTTGCTCACGATTGGGGATCAAGTTGTCTCATTCGTCGGCATTTCATCCGCAGTCAAATGGTCAAACTGAGCGCATGAACCAAAATCTGGAGCAGTATTTGCGATGTTTTGTGTCTGACAACCAAGAGGAGTGGTCGACGTTCCTTCCCTTGGCCGAGTTCGCATTAACTTATCACCGCCAAGAATCATTGTGAGAGTCTCCGTTCTTTTGTGTTTATGGGCACCATCCTCAATTTTGTACCTTGCGTCAGGGGGGCTCTGGGGGCGTCCCAGAGGAGGACCGGTTAGGAGTTCAACTATCATCGGTCTGGAGGAGTGTGAAACAGCGATTGCTGAGCATGAGTGCAAGGTACAAACATGTGGCTGACGCTAGACGCGTGCCAGGTCCGGATCTGTGTGTGGGTGATTTGGTGTGGTTAGCTACTAAAAACATAAAACTCAAAATTCCATCATTGAAATTGGGTCCAAGGTTTATTGGCCCTTTTAAGATTGCTGCCATCATTAACCCGGTTGCTTATCGGTTGGAACTTCCTGCGGTATACAGGATACGCAACGTGTTTCACAGGTCTTTATTGAAAAAGGTGGTAGGCTCTGTGGACACGACGCCGATGCCACCTCCAGTCATGGTGGATGGCGATTTAGAGTTTGAAGTCTCCAAGGTGGTGGACTCTCGAGTACTGCGCCGTTCTCTTCAGTATTTGGTACACTGGCGGGGGTATGGTCCGGAGGAGAGGTCTTGGGTACCAGCCTCGGACATACATGCGGATCGGCTGGTCAGTTCCTTTCACCGCCGTCATCCGGACAAGCCGGGTCCTATGAGTCTTGAGGGCCCTGGGGTCCCTCGTAGAAGACGGGGTACTGTCATGTCAGACGCTATTCACACCACAGCGTCCGGCAGGCAGCGGTAGTTCCATCTCCATCCACTATAGCCTCAGTGGCGCCGGCTTGATTTTACTCAGGTTATCGGGGGTTAATCTAGCTGGAAATCAGGTGGGATGTTTGGTCACGCCCACGGTCTTTAAATAGTCGTGCTGGCCTGTGGGCGTCGCCGATTATAGCTTGTGTTTTATGCCAAGTGGTTCCGGTCTGGAGAGGAGGTGTTGGAGAGAGAAATTCATATCTGGTGGCGTATGATCCGTTGTTACCTTTTTGCCTTCCTATATTTGTGCTTTGTTTTGCCCTGTTCACATTACAGTATTGTCCTGTGTGTTTGCGGCGCGGTGTGGTTTAAGTTCTCCCTGTCTGTCATTACTGTGTGGGCTTTGGTGGTTTGACAACTCACTGGGTGGAGGGTGGAGGGTTCAGCTTAGGGCTGAGCAGGAGATAAGGAAAGGTTGGAGGCTCAGGCATTTGCACCATTAGCAAAAACCCTGGGTTGAGGGTCAGACAGGGTTTTCCCTAGTTGGAGGGACTCCGCAGGGGCCCCGGGTATTTCAGCCTCCTTTGACCTAAGCCCCGCATAACAGTGGCATAGTTTGGGGGTAGACTTGCTCCTGTCCGTGAAGCTGGCACTTGGGATCTCTCAGGCTGCATAATTTGTATTTTGTGATTTGTGGCTGTTGTTGCTCATATTTTGTTGAGAAGTAAAATCCTGTTATTTCTCGTCATAAGTTATTGTAACGTCACTGTGTTTGTATTCTGTTTACCCGGCATTACTCTGCTTTAACCCTTTGCTCCATTCCCTCTAATGAGCGGGAATGCTGTTGTCAGTTACCTGTGTGGATGCTGCTCAGTTCCGGCTCCGCCGCGTAGCCGTACATGCGTGAGTGGCTCCGCTGCGCTGCATGACCACCTGCTTGTGCGGTCCCTGGCTGCCACTGTGGAAAGCTATCTGCGGATTGCAAGGTTCTCTGCAGTTGTGCATGACTTTAGCACGTGTGTTCAGGCTTGCAGCCTCTGCCAGGTGTCCTTTGCTATGCTGATTTGTTTCTGGCTGTGCTTAGGTTGCACGCGGCCACACCTCCCCTGCTTTTATGAGGAATGAGTGTGTGCTTGAATTGCTGCTCCCAGCCTATCGCTGTGGTGCAGCTCCTATATAAAGTTCCCCTACCCTGTGGAGCGTTGCCAGAGCTTCGCATTAAGTTTCTGAGTCTTGCTATGTGTGTTTGGTGTTCAGCACCTGTTCTGCCTGCCTGCAGTCCTAGGTGAGCTGATGCCTGTTTTCCGCCTGCTCTGGGGGCAGAGTACCCAGATCCGTTTCTATTCAGTCTGTTATCAGCTTTGGGACAGCTGATGTCTGAGTTCCTGGACTTGCCCTGTTTATGTGTTAGTACCAAAGTCCTAGTCCTGATTTCTGCTGTGTTATGTTCCTGAAGTTTTTCTGTGTTTTGAACTCTGTGCCCAGTGACTGTAACTCTTTGCAAACTGACTTTCTGTGATCTAACCTGGGCTTTATCTTGGAAGGAGGAGTCCGGTGTGTCTGCTGAGTTTCTGCTAATTTGTGCTCAGCTTCTTCTTCGGTGCAATCCCCGGCCGGCTCCAGTCCAGCCCAGCGGTGTTTGCACCAGACCGCTTGAGTTCCTTTTTATGTCTGTGATGCTCGGGGATAGGCAGCGTCCGAGAGTGGACCCTCTGGGTCGCGGATCTGGAGCCCCCGGGCCGTGCGCGCCAGGTGAAAACCGACCCCTATACAGGGATCGTTAGGGGCAGGACCGCAGGGGTCAGAACCGCGACAGCTGGAACCAAGGGGGGCGGCTCGAAGGACAAGCAAGGCTACGAGCGAGACCGGGATGCCGAATAGAGCCGGGGGTACCGGAAGAGGACCGATATAGGGGAACCAGACAGCAAATACCCGTAGGGGGTAATAGGAGTAGGGCAAAGAACGCGGAGGGAGGCAGACGTGGTAGCCTCGGAGACAGGTATAGCAACGGACGGGCTGCAGACAGGAGCACCAGGATAGGAATGAGACAGGCACAGGGGCACGTACACCAGGCGAGAAATACAAGTACAAGGCAGGACGAGAGACGGGCTGGAAGGATGGAAACAGAACCAGTGGCAGAGACAAAACAGGCAGGGTATGGGGAAAACACCAGACAAGAAGACTATAGATGAACTACAGGCGGCCAGATCAGTGCAGGGAATAGCACACAATAGCCAGGCGTCTTCCCCTTACGGGAGAAACCTGAAATACCTTATGCCAGGAAGTGGATCACAGGCCCTGCCCCTCAGCGATGCCCACCACCAGGTTAAGAAAGAGGTCGGGCGCGCGCCCGCGGCCTAGGGCGCGTGTACGGGACTGCAGCAGAGCGGAAGGCAGGACGGAGGAGCGCGCGAATGGAGGAGCGCGGGTAAGAGGAGGCTGCAGCGGATGCCGCCGCTGATGGGACAGATGCGGACATGGCCGCCGATGTCACAGTACCCCCCCTCCTTACATCCCCTCCTTCTGAGATTGGCCAAAAATTTCTTCAGGATACGAGGGGCATTAATATTTTCTCGAGGGTCCCAGGACCTTTCCTCAGGACCAAATCCCTTCCAATCGATAAGGAAAAGAGTTTTTCCCCTGACTCTTTTCATGGCTAAAATCTCTTTCACTTCAAAGACGTCATCAGTCCCAATTGGCGAGGGAGAAGAAATAGGAGCTGGTTGAAACCGATTGAGAACCACAGGTTTCAGGAGCGAGACATGGAAGGCGTTAGGGACCCGGAGTTGAGCCGGCAACCTCAGTTTATAAGCCACCTCATTGATGTGTCCAAGCACTTTGAAAGGCCTGATGTATCGGGGACTCAACTTGTAAGAAGGGACTTTCAGACGGATATGCTTGGTTGAAAGCCAGACTTTGTCGCCAGGACGGTAAGGAGGAAGGTCCCTTCGTCTTTTGTCCGCATGCTTCTTAATCCGGGCACTGGAATTCACGAGGGCTTCCCTGGTTTCCTTCCAGACTTGTGAAAATTTTATGGCGAGAGCATCTGCTGCGGGAACTCCTGACGACGTGGAAATGGGCAGCGGAACACCTGGGTTCTGGCCTGAGACCACAAAAAACGGCGACTTGGCGGTTGATTCACTGGGATGATTATTATGGGCAAATTCAGCACAAGGTAGAAGTGAGACCCAATTGTCTTGATGGGCGTTGGAAAAGTGACGTAGGTAGGTCGTCAGGACTTGATTGATCCGTTCCACTTGCCCGTTGATCTGTGGGTGATAAGCGGAGAAGTCTAGAGACTTGCCCATAAGGCGACAGAGGGCCCTCAAGAATCGAGAGGTAAACTGGACTCCTCGATCAGACACAATCCGTTGAGGAAGACCATGCAGCCTGAAGATCTGGTGGATGAAGATTTCAGCCAACCTCGGAGCTGACGGCAGTCCGGGCAAGGGGATGAAATGGGCCATCTTGGAGAAGCGATCTGCTACGACTAGGATGGTTGTCCATCCAGCTGAGCGAGGCAGGTCTGTCACGAAATCCATGGTGATTTGCCGCCAAGGAGCCTCCGGGACAGGTAACGGATGGAGAAGACCGAAATGCAGGCTCCTCGGCACCTTGTTCTGAGCACAGGTCGTGCAGGAAGCTACATAGTCCATCACATCTTGGCAAAGAGAGGGCCACCAATAGTAACGGGAGAGAAGCAAGAGGGTCTTCTTGGTCCCAACATGCCCAGCCACCTTGGAGGAATGCCCCCAGCGCAGCACCTCCGACCGTTTGTTCTGAGGAATGAAGGTTTTGCCTGGTGGGAGAGTAGAGAGATTCACAGGAGCCACGGTGATAACTTTGGCAGGCTCGATAATATATGCAGGACCTTCTTCCCCCTCAGGCGACTGCAAAGACCTGGAGAGTGCATCCGCTTTGATGTTTTTATTCCCAGGTCGGAAATGGAGCTTGAAATCAAAACAAGAAAAATACAGGGCCCATCTGGCTTGTCTGGAATTGAGTCTTTGAGTGGACTGCAGATAGGTCAAGTTATTGTGGTCCGTGAAGATGGTAAAGGGGTGCACTCCCCCTTCGAGCAGGTAACGCCATTCTTCCAGGGCCATCTTGATGGCCCGCAACTCCCGGTCTCCAATGGAGTAATTGCACTCTGCAAGCGAAAAGGATTTAGAAAAAAACCCGCAGGGAACCAGACGTCCTGATGGTGTCTGCTGGGAAAGGACCGCCCAAGCTCCGGTGGAGGAGACATCCATCTCTAGGACAAAGGGCCTACTGGCCTCCAGGCGATGTAAGATCGGTGACGATGCAAAGGAGCGTTTCAGGGCAAGGAAGGCGCCCTCGGCTTCAGGAGACCAGCTGTTTGACTTAATTCCTTTACGGGTCAGGGCCGTGATGGGCTTGGTCACTGTGGAAAAATGAGGAACAAACTGTCGGTAATAATTAGCAAATCCAAGGAAGCGCTGGATGGCTTTCACACCAACGGGACGAGGCCACTTGAGTACCGCAGAAAGCTTCTCTGGATCCATCTTCAGGCCAGAATCCATGATTATATACCCCAAGAAGGGTAACGAAGTTTGCTCAAAGAGGCACTTTTCAATCTTAGCGTAGAGATGATTCTCCCGAAGGCGATGCAGGACCAAGCGTATACTTCTCTGATGGGAGGATAGATCGGGTGAGAAGATGAGAATATCATCTAAGTACACCACCACGCAGGAGTACAGCAAATCCCGAAAAACCTCGTTAACGAATTCCTGAAACACAGCCAGGGCATTGCAGAGACCAAACGGCATGACTAAATATTCATAATGACCATCCCGGGTATTGAAGGCAGTCTTCCACTCATCCCCTGCGTGGATCCGGATTAAGTTGTAAGCTCCCCGCAGATCCAATTTGGTGAAGATTCGGGCCCCCCTCAGCCGGTCAAAGAGTTCAGGGATCAGCGGAAGAGGATACCGATTTTTGACGGTGATATTGTTCAGGCCCCGGTAGTCAATACATGATCGAAGTGAACCGTCTTTCTTCCGAACAAAGAAAAAACCCGCGCCTGCAGGGGACGAAGATTTCCGAATGAAACCCTTGGCCAAGTTCTCCTGTATGTATTCTGTCATGGCCAAGGTCTCTGCTGGGGATAATGGATATGTTCTCCCCCTGGGAGGGGTGGCTCCGGGAATCAGGTCGATGGGGCAGTCATAGGACCGATGTGGCAGCAGGGAATCCGCTTCCTTTTTGCTGAAAACATCAGCGTACGCGTGATACGGCACGGGAAGACCCGGAAGGTCGGCTGGCCTTTGCAGAGGACGAGGATGGACAATGGTCCGCAGACAACGTTCATGGCAGGAGTGACCCAGCGCAGAATCTCCCCTGAGCGACAGTCGAAAACTGGCTCGTGCGACCTGAGCCAGGGTAATCCAAGGAGAACAGCATGGGATAATTTAGGCAGGACATAAAAAGCTATTTTCTCCAAATGAAGAGCTCCAACTTGTAGGTCCACTTCGGCAGTAACCATGGTGATGAGCTCAGGTAGAGGTCTGCCATCAACGTTGGCGATCGCACGTGGGTTTTTCAGGATGACCACCAGGATCCGGAGTTTATCAACCTCCTCTTGCCGAATGAAATTACCAGCCGCACCCGAGTCCATATACGCCTCCACAGATCTACGCTCTCGACCTGCAACAATCAAAGCAGAAATTGTAAGGGGCAGAGAGGAATTATAGTCACATAGGGAGGCCTCTCTTACCTAGCCTAGGTGGAAGCGTTTACCGGTCTCTCAGGACAGGTGCACACAAAATGGTTGGCTCCGCTGCAGTACAGAGGCCATGCGTCATCCTCTCCCTGTGCCGCTGCTCGGATAATTTGATACGATCTATCTGCATGGGCTCGGGAGTGGCGCTAGCAGAAGGTGCTGAGGAACATTGCATAGGAGCTTGATAGAGCCTAAAGGGTCTTTTTTCCCTAGCTGACTCTCGAGTGCGCTCCAAAAAGTGGAGATCTATACGGGTAGCCAGGGATATAAGGTCCTCCAGGGTGGTGGGGGTGTCCCGTCTGGCAAGCTCGTCCTTGATTTTGCCTGAGAGGCCTCTCCAAAAGGCACCCACCAGCGCCTCATTATTCCATCGCAGCTCCGAAGACAATGTCCGAAAGCGGATGGCGTACTGTCCTACAGTAAGGGAACCCTGGCAGAGGCTAAAAAGGGCCTCCGTAGTAGAAGCTAAGCATCTGGGTTCCTCAAATACCTTACAGAATTGGCGCACCCTCATTCACCAGGGCCGTGGGGTACTCGGTACTGGGCCGGTTGATCTTCTCAACGAGGGGGTTGTCACGGCAGCAGTGACCCGGTCCATGGCCCTGGGGCTCCATTACAAAGGGGGTTGTTTCAGTGTGCTTATGGTGGTGAAAGTTTATAAGTGATTCGTGACGCCACCTGTGGTGTTTGGCAATAGAGATGTAAGCCGACGCTGCAGACAAATCCTCTGGGACAGATGGTGTGGTGCAGTAAGGATGTTATAGCCCTCCACAGGCAGGGCTGTGGTCCCAGGGCAGTGTAGGTGAAGTGACACTTAGATGGTGTAGTGTCAGGTGCAAGGGATGTGGCAGTGCTGGGCAGGTTGGCGCAGGAATAAGTGGAGGACACCAGGGCATGTAGTTCCAAAGCTTTACTCACAGTCTGTTGCAGGTACAGGTGCCCGCATCCGTGCCGTGTCCTCCGGGTCAGGAGCTCAGCCAACTTCCAGGCAAGATGAAGTACTCCTTTCCAACACTCCGCCAACATATGTGCCTTTTCTGAACCTCTCCTCTAATAGCGCCTTTGAATGAAGTACTCCTAGTACTGAGTTACACTGGAGCTCCTCCTGTCAGATGTTCCTATGAACTCTACTTGTACGACAGACAGCTGTATCCTGCTTCGGGGACTCCTTGCTACTGAGTCCCAGCTCACTAATATGTTGCTGTTGTGCCCCCAAGTCTTGTGTGGGAATAAAGTGGTCACTACTTCTATTCCTCCGGTGTCTGCTGCAGGACCATTAGTATCCGTACAACCTCGGGGACCGGACCCCGGCCTTGCTCTTAGAACTTGAAAAGGGTTCTCCTCTAACCCTGGTCCTTGTTCTCTTATTCTCCTTACGTTCCGTGCTAATCCTTCTTCCCAATGGAGAATCAAGCTTCCTTACTCTGTCTCTTTCCTGTGCCAGCAGACCCAGATCACTGTGGCCTGCTGCAGCACTTCCTTCTTCCATCCCTCTCCTGGGGATCTTCTCTTTCTCACACTCTGTCCTTCTACATCCTCACTCTTTGACTGAATGAAAGACTGACTGACTGACTCAACTCTTCCCGCTCTTTTGTGCGAACTAAACTCCACCCACCTCCCAGCACGTTTCGTGTTCCAAGCAGGGAGCCACCAAGGGGTGCTATGCTACACTCTAAGCAGGGAGCTGCCGAAGGTGCTTTGCTACACTACTTTGTGGTGTGGGGTGCAGGTGTTGGAGCGTGGTCAGGTGTCTCCACCTTACCTGGTTGGTGGGGTACCACACCCCAGGAGGAGGTGCAGCACCTCTGTGGCGACTGAACCCTCAGGGGCGCCACATATCTCCAGAAAATTCTGGATACTAGAAACCACGGGATCATCCCTCTCCCACAAAGGATTCACCCAGGCCAGGGCCTCCCCCTCGAGGTGAAACACTATAAACGCCACCTCGGCGCGATCAGAGGGATATTGCTGGGGCAGAAGCTCAAAGTGCAATCTGCACTGATTTAAAAAACGCCGACATAACTTGGGATCCCCGCTATACCAGGGGGGTTTCCCCAGGCGAGGAGGCGGGGACGATACTGCGTCCCGGGGTAAGGTTGAAGCGGCTGCAGAGGACTGCAAACCAAGCAGTCGATCGTCAACGGACGCCATATAACCCAAGATGTGGGACTGAGCATCGCGCCGTTGCGCGAGCTCCTGCTGGAGGCTGGCTAAGAGGGGGGCATGCCCTGGGTCGGTGGTCTGCAGGGCAGAAAGCCAGGTGTCCATGGACTTTATGAAGGACATTATCCGGGTCTGATTTTCTTGCAAGAAGAGCAGTTCCTTCTGCGTAGTGGCCGCAGCACCAGCGGGGTCCATGGCCTGGTTATACTGTGACGCTCAGGGATAGGCAGCGTCCGAGAGTGGACCCTCTGGGTCGTGGATCTGGAGCCTCCGGCCCAAGCGTGCCAGGTGAAAACCGACCCTATACAGGGATCGTTAGGGGCAGGACCGCAGGGGTCAGAACCACGACAGCTGGAACCAAGAGGGGCGGCTCGAAGGACAATCAAAGCTACGAGCGAGACCGGGATGCCGAACAGAGCCGGGGGTACCGGAAGAGGACCGATATAGGGGAACCAGACAGCAAATACCCGTAGGGGGTAATAGGAGTAGGGCAAAGAACGTGGAGGGAGGCAGACGTGGTAGCCCCGGAGACAGGTATAGCAACAGACGGGCTGCAGACAGGAGCACCAGGATGGGAATGAGACAGGCTCAGGGGCACGTACACCAGGTGGGAGGCAGGGAAAACACAGAGAGACATACAAGGACAAGGCAGGACGAGAGATGGGCCGTAAGGACGGAAACAGAACCAGTGGCAGAGACGAAACAGGCAGGGTACGGGGAAAACACCAGACAAGAAGACTATAGATGAACTATAGGCGGCTGGATCAGTGCAGGGAATAGCACACAATAACCAGGCGTCTTCCCCTTACGGGAGACGCCTGAAATACCTCATGCCAGGAACTGGATCACAGGCCCTGCCCCTCAGCAACGCCCACCGCCAGGTTAAGAAAGCGGTCGGGCGCGCGCCCGCGGCCTGGGGCGCGTGCACGGGACCGCAGCAGAGCGGAAGGCAGGACAAAGGAGCGCGCGAGTGTAGCAGCGTGGGTAAGAGGAGGCTGCGGCGGATGCCGCTGGTGATGGGACAGCGGCGGACATGTCCGCCGATGTCACAATGTCGCTATCAGATGTCCGGAGCCTGACGACCGTGGCCTTTTGTCCGGAGCCTGATGACCACGGCCTGAAGTCCGGTGTCTGATAACCGTTCCCAGATGTCCGGTGCCTGACGTCCCCCTCCAGATGTCCAGATCCTATCCTTCGCTTGATGCCCGGAGCCTGCCGATCGCTGCCAGATGTCTGGAGCCTGATGACTGCGGCCTCATGTCCGAAGTCTGATGTACGCGGCCTGATGTCCGTAGCTCGGCGATTGCTGCCAGATGTCCGGAGTCCGATGCCAGTGTTCTGATGTTTTATCTGAGATCCGAGTTCTGATGTTCTACCAGAGACCTGATGTCTACATGTCATGCCTGACACCTGATGTCTAATATCCTGCCTGGGACCTGATGTCCTGATGTCCTGCCTGTGTCTTTATGATCCGCCTGTGTCCTGATGTCCTACCTCAGTCCAGATGTCTGTCCGTGTTCCGATGTCCCATCCGTGTGCCGATGTCCGGTCAGTGTTCCGATGTCCAGCCTGAGTCCAGATGTCCAGACCGTGGCCCTGCTGGTCCAATTTGTGCTGTTGATTCGGTCCCGCTCATGTTCCTGGATGGATTCCTTCTCCGTGGTTCCCGGCAGTCTCCAGCTCTGCTCCCTGGTGACGGTACCGCCAGTGAGCCCTGGACCTGACCAGCCGATGCCCGATGCTGTAGTGCCAATGTTCCTGGACCTGTGCTATCCCTGTCTTGCTTATGTTCTTATGTCCTGCCGGTTCCTTGGGGTCTTACCTGTGATGGCTCCTGCCATTGTCTGAAGGCTGTCCTAGATCTGTGTCTGATGTTCTCCTGCTGTGCTTGTGCTAAGCCTGAGGTCTGAGAGAGAGGTCAATCTAGTATGCCCGTGCCAGATAACCCTGGACTGCATCAACCCGTGATGACCCTTAGCCATCATCTGAAGTCTGCCTGAGGTCGGTGTCTGATGTTCTCCTACTGTGCCTGTGTCTCTCCTGTGGGCCAAGAGAGCGGTCCTCCTAGGATGCCCATGCCAGATGTCTCTGGACTGCGTCAACCCATGATGACCTCTTGTCATCGTCTGAAGCTAGTGCCACTCCTGAGGCCTAAGTGAAAGGTCCTCAGGATGCCCGTGCCAGATGCCCTGGATGAATTTGCACCCCCTATAAATAGAACACCACAACGCAGACGGCGACAGCCCTGGCACAAGGTGCAAACACGTTTCCTGCAGCGGTGCTCCAGGTGTGCCGAACGTCTGTGGAGAAAATCCAATCTACACGAAGATTTCATCCATTTTAAGTTTATGCTTAGAACATACAACACTGCCCTTCACCTCTCCAAACAAGCCTATTTCAACACCCTCATCACCTCACTGTCCAATAACCCGAAACGTCTCTTTGACACTTTTCATTCTCTACTCAATCCAAGAGTACAGGCCCCAACCACGGAGCTCCGAGCTGACGATCTGGCCAATTACTTCAAAGAAAAAATTGACCAGATTCGACAGGAAATTATCTCCCAATCACCTCATACCATGCACTGTCCTCCCTCCCCCATTGCATCTAGCTCACTCTCTGATTTTGAACCAGTCACAGAAGAAGAAGTAAACAGGCTCCTTGCATCTTCTCGCCCAACCACTTGCACCAGTGACCCATTTCCGTCACATCTCCTCCAGTCCCTTTCCCCTGCTGTCACCCCTCACCTAACTAAAATATTTAACCTCTCTCTCTCTTCTGGTATTTTTCCCTCCTCATTTAAGCATGCCATCATACATCCACTACTTAAAAAAACCATCCCTCGACCAAAACTGTGCCGCTAACTATAGACCTGTCTCTAATCTTCCCTTCATCTCTAAACTCCTGGAACGCCTGGTCCACTCCCGTCTTATCCGCTATCTCTCAGAAAACTCTGACCCTCTCCAATCCGGTTTCCGCTCTTTACATTCTACTGAAACTGCCCTCACTAAAGTCTCTAATGATCTACTAACAGCTAAATCAAATGGTCATTACTCCATGCTAATTCTCTTGGATCTCTCTGCAGCATTCGACACTGTGGATCATCAGCTCCTCCTCACTATGCTCCGTTCCATTGGCCTCAAGGACACCGTTCTCTCATGATTCTCCTCCTATCTCTCCGACCGCTCCTTTACTGTTTCTTTTGCCGGTTCCTCCTCCTCTCACCTTCCCCTTACTGTTGGGGTTCCTCAAGGATCGGTTCTAGTCCCCCTCCTCTTCTCCTTGTACACTGCCCCTATTGGTCAAACAATCAGTAGATTTGGTTTCCAGTACCATCTCTATGCTGATGACACCCAATTATACGCTTCTTCTCCTGACATCACGCCAGCCTTTCTAGAAAACACCGGCGAATGTCTAAACGCTGTGTCTAATATCATGTCCTCACTATATCTGAAACTGAACCTGTCAAAGACTGAACTCCTTATGTTTCCTCCCTCTACTAATGTACCTATACCCGACATTGCCATTTCTGTGTGTGGTTCCACTATTACTCCCCAGCAACAGGCCTGCTGTCTTGGGGTCATACTTGATTCCGAGCTTTCCTTTGTCCCCCACATTCGATCACTGGCTCGCTCTTGTCATCTGCACCTCAAAAACATTTCTAGAATTCGACCTTTTCTTACTTTTGACTCTGCAAAAACTCTCACTGTTTCTCTTATTCATTCTCGTCTCGACTATTGTAACTCTCTTCTAATCGGTCTCCCTCTTACCAAACTCTCCCCTCTCCAATCTGTCTGGAATGCTGCAGCCAGGATCATATTCCTCGCCAATCGTTACACCGATGCCTCTACCTTGTGCCAGTCATTACACTGGCTACCCATCCACTCCAGAATCCAGTACAAACTTATTACCCTCACCCACAAAGCCCTCCATAGCTCAGCACCACCTTACATCTCCTCCCTTGTTTCAGTATACCACCCTACCTGCGCCCTCCGTTCTGCTGATGACCTGAGGTTAGCATCCTCAATAGTCAGAACCTCCCACTCCCGTCTCCAAGACTTTACACGTGCCGCGCCAATTCTTTGGAATGCACTTCCCAGGTCAATACGATTAGTCCCCAATCCCCACAATTTTAAGCGTGCCCTGAAAACGCATTTATTCAGACTGGCCTATTGCCTCAACACATTAACCTAATCTATCCCTGTGTGGCACAGCCAAAAGTTTTACCATAACCAGGTTCCCCGCATCATGTTCCCACATGCTTTATGCATCCATTAGCCCTCTGTGTCTGTACTGTTACACACTTAACATTATGGCTGGTCCATACAATCAGAGCAACTGTTACCACCCACCTTTCGTGTCTACCTCTTTCCTCATAGACTGTAAGCTTGCGAGCAGGGCCCTCATTCCTCTTGGTATCTGTTATGATCTATGTGATTATTGTTATGCTGTAATGTCTATTGTCTGTACAAGTCTCCTCTGCGGAATATGTCGGCGCTATAGAAATAAAATGTATTATTATTATTATTATTATGACCCTGGACTGCATCTACCCATGATAACCTCTTGCTTCGCCTGTCAACCTGAGATGTGTTACCTTCGTGATGTGCGTAATCTGGTGTTTAGATGTCTTTTGCTTTATTTAAGTAAACTTTATGTTTCTTCATACCTGAAGTTGCGTGGTGTATTTTAGTCCTGCATATGGCCATCAGCTGCCACAGACCCCTGTCGCTACCATTCCCTAGTCTGGGTAGGCCCGGGTCCCCCTCTGTGATCCAGTGGGTCCTCATTCCACGATCACCTGGGATGCATATCCAGTCGTCGTTATGGTTTGACGACATGGAAGCGTTGGCTGGGTAAGCCACGCTGCCTCTGCGATCGTAACAGTTATAATGAGAAGTTGGTTTGATATCATATCATGGTCACAGTTGTTTATAGCAGTGCCATATCCCATTCTCAAATAATGACCGGCGTATCGGTCGTTACATGCACATATAAAGGAGCCATTCAGTGTGCACACATAAGTGTCAAACAGTGCATATATAATAGAGCTACTGTATATAGTGCACATATAATAGTGTCTGAAAATACACACATAAAAGTGCCTATATTACTGTATAGAATAATGTCTAAACAAAAGTACAAAAGTAACAGTGATGCATTTATATAATACATATAATAGTGTTAGCACCGTGCCCACATAATAGTGCCATACTGTACACACACAAAAGTGCTCGTATTATATATTGTCTAAATAATACAGTGCAGAGAAACATTACTGCACTCACATAATAGACATAACAGTGCATTACTATGAACACACAGAGTGCATATATAATAGTGTAATACAGTGCATTTATTATAGTGCCATATATTGCAAATATAAAAGTGTCACATAGTGCACATATAATAGTACTATATAGTGCACACATAACTGTGCCATGCAGTGTCCATGTAATGTACCACACAGAGCAAATATACTAAGGTCATTGAGTGCACTCTTTAAAGTGCCCATAATGCAGTATTATATAGGGTCTCTAAATAATGCACTGCATAGTAACAGTACAAGACTCACATAATAGTTTTGCAAAGTGCACACATAATCGTGTCACAGTGCCAAGCTCATGAAAGTGTAATAGTGCCATACAGAGCACATCTAAACCACCACATGTATGTGCACCTTCACAGTACATAAATTACAAATTTCCGCCTTTTTTAGACTCAGGGCCTCTCCTGCTGTATGGCCACAGCTGCTTGTGAAGATTGCGGCCTTAGCTGCATGGACGGCTTTATATAGAGCTCCTGGGGCCACATGACAGCATCACATGACCGCAGTAATAGATGTGCCCCTATATAAGTACATGATTACAAAATATGGTCACGATCAAAATATCATAGAAACTGCTCTCACTGACCACAAGAGGGCGTTAAGGGATGTGAAATAATGCAGGTCTGTACTTTATATACTGTACAAGCCATATACAGTACATACAGGGGCTTCTCACAACATTAGAATATCATCAAAAAGTTAATTTATTTCAGTTTTTCAATACAAAAAGTGAGACTCCTCTATTCTATGGAGTCATTACACACAGAGTGATCTATTTCACGTGTTTATTTCTGTTATTGTTGATGATTATGGCTTACAGCCAATGAAAACCCAAAAGCCATTATCTCAGTAAATTAGAATACTTTATAACACCAGCTTGAAAAAATGATTGTAAAATCCGACATGTTGGCCTACTGAAACGCATGTTCAGTAAATGCACTCAATAGTTGGTCGGGGCTCCTTCTGCATCAATTACTGCATCAATGCGGCGTGGCATGGAGGCGATCAGCCTGTGGCACTGCTGAGGGGTTATGGAAGCCCAGGTTGCTTTGATAGCAGCCTGCAGCTCGTCTGCATTGTTGGGTCTGGTGTCTCTCATCTTCCTCTTGACAATACTCCATAGATTTGCTATGGGGTTAAGGTCAGGCGAGTTTGCTGCCAATCAAGCACAGTGATACTGTTGTGTGTACACCGGGTATTGGTGCTTCTGGCCGTGTGGACAGGGGCCAAGTCCTGCTGGAGAATGACATTTCCATCTCCAAAAAGCTTGTCGGCAGAGGGAAGCATGAAGAGCTCTAAAATGTCCTGGTAGACGGCTGCGCTGACTTTGGTCTTGATAAAACCCAGTGGACCTACACCAGCAGATGACATGGCTCCCCAAACCATCACTGATGGTGGAGACTTCACACTAGACCTCCAGCAGCTTGGATTGTGGCCTCTCCTCTCTTCCTCCGACTCTGGGACCGCGATTTCCATATGTAACGTTTATGGTTGTGGCCAAAAAGTTAAATTTTGGTCTCCTCACTCCAAATTACCTTGTTCCAGTAGTTTTGAAGCTTGTCTCTGTGCTGTTTTGTGTATTGTAGGTGAGATAATTTGTGGCATTTGCACAGTAATGGCTTTCTTCTGGCGACTTGACCATGCAGACCATTTTTCTTCAAGTGCCTCCTTATTGTGCATCTTGAAACAGCCACACCGCTAGTTTCCAGAAAGTCCTGTATTTCAGCTGATGTTATTTGTGGGTTTTTCTCTGCATCCCGAACAATTTTCCTGGCAGTTGTGGACGACATTTTTGTTGGTCTACCTGACAGTGGTTTTGTTTTTACAGAGCCGCTGATTTTCCATTTGTTACTCACAGGTTGAACGCTGCTGACTGGCATTATCAATTCCTTGGATATCTTTCTGTATCCCTTTCCTGTTTTATACAGTTCATCTACCTTTTCCCGTAGATCCGTTGACAATTCTTTTGCTTTCCTCATGACTCACAATCCAGAAACGTCAGTGGCTGGATGAAAGATACAAGAGTCTGTCTGGATCCCAGAAACTCACTCAGCTTTTATTCACACACACTGATTACAAGCAAACAGGTTACAGGTGAGGATGTTACCTTTAGTAGCCAGTCAAACCCATTTGTGTCAACTTCTGTGCATGTTATCAGGCCAAATCACCAGGGTATGTGAACTTTTGATCAGGGCCATTTGAATGTTTTGGGTTGTTGTTATGATTTGAAAAGAGAAAACACAGTAATTTGACAATAAATGGCTTCACCCAACCACTAACCATGAGTGAAGAAAAAGTTTTGGTGTTATCATTCATATTCTGTGAAAAAAGCCAAGAAAGCAAAAATTCTGCCGGGCTATGTAAACTTTTGTGCACAACTGTATATATATATACATAGATTATATATACATATATAGATGTATGCATGTATGTGCTCTGTGCATGCATGAGTCTGTATGAATGTGGAGGCTTGGCCCATAGGGGAACATGAGAATCCTTCGGTAAGCCACCCCTGTGTAGTAGTGCTGATGAGCAGTGTTATTACACTTGATTCACATTTTTCAGAAAAGGTATAATCTAATCATTCATTAAACAAACTAGCCAAATTCATATTACGTAGAAGCGAAAGTTAATTTGGGTAATAATGGGTCAGCTTATATTTGCTACTGTCTGCACTAGCACTCCTGTAACTATGCACTGTATGGCACTTTCATGTACAACAATATTATCTATCTGGCACTGTTATTTGTGCACTGTATAGCACTATTTGTTGCGTGTTATATGGCACCATTATGTCTGCACTTTATACTGTATGGCACTTTAATGTGTGAAATGTATAACACTACTGTCTATATGGCTCTTATGTGTTTTATGTATGTATGGTACTGCAATGTGTGTTCTGTATAGCAGTATTCCTTGTGTGCTATATAGCACCGTTATGTCTGCACTTTATAGCACTTTTATGTGTGCACTGTATGGCGCTAGTATGCGTATGTCTATGGTCAGTGTCATACTGGAGAACATTGGGCCCACCAGAGGATTTGATACTGAGGGCCCATCTTTCTCCCCCACTCAGAGTTTGCACTATGAACTTTCCTGAAGAAGAAGACAGGGCCCACCAGAGGATTCTCCGGTTCTCTGGTGGGCCAGTCCAACTCTGTCTATGGTACTGTTATGTCGTACTGCATATTTTAGACATTATAAATACGTGAAATGGGCAGTGCCATGCCATTATATTTCTTGCATATTATTAGAAATTGCCTATGGTTTGTATTATTACTTGCAGCTATAGAAAAATTCTCAAAGGACAGAATATAGTAATGAGAAAAACAAGCAAAACCTAATTTGTCCACTAGATGTCGATAGCTGCATTGTTAATGCAAATAGTAGTGGTAAAAGGTTCTAAATCTCCATGTAAGAGGACAGCAGTGCGGAGAATGCCATGTGATCCCCGGAGGGCTGGGGGCAGATTTCAGGTATGGGTTGTTCCAAAATTAGGGAACTGCTTGCGCTTGTTAAGGACACAAGATGCTCCTTGCTTTCTGACAGAACTCTCAGCTGATTTTTCGCCTTAGGAGGTGAAAATGCTCAACTTTTCCTGTGTAAATTTGTAATGTGAGTGTTGGCATCAGACAACAGACATTTCTTTTCTTTTATAGATGATGTTATAAATAAGAAATCTGTAAATCACTTTATAAATTGTATTGTCTTACCAACAATCAAGCTCTTCAAAACGTCACCACTAGGTGTCTCCATTCTTTGTAACTTATTGGAATCTGCCTGTTGTCAGGTGTAATCCTTCACTAGCAGCAGAGACAAGCGGAAGGCTTACAGGAATCAGGGGTGGAGCC
The DNA here is from genome assembly GCF_039654945.1 of Dendrobates tinctorius. Lineage (NCBI taxonomy): Eukaryota > Metazoa > Chordata > Amphibia > Anura > Dendrobatidae > Dendrobates > Dendrobates tinctorius. Next base: position 3,472,515 of record NW_027361691.1, read on the forward strand.
TTCTCATAGAATAGAACAGAATCATAGACTGTTAGAGATGGAAGGGACCTCCAGGATCATCATGTCCAACCCCCTGCTCAATGCAGGAGTCACTAAACCATCTCAGACAGATGTCTGTCCAGATTCTGTGTGAAGACTTCCGTTTAAGGAGAACTCACCACCTCTCGTGGCAGCCTGTTCCACTCATTGATCACCCTCACTGTCAAAAAGTTTTTTCTAATATCTAATCTGTGTCAGCTCACTTTCAGTTTCATCCCATTGCTTCTAGTCTTTCCTTGTGCAAATGAGAATAAAGATGATCCCTCTACATTGTGACAGCCCTTCAGATATTTGTAGACAGCTATTAAGTTTCCTCTTAGCCTTCTTTTTGCAAGCTAGACATTCCCAGATCCTTTAACCGTTCCTCGTAGGACATACTTTGCACTACGCTCACCATCCTGGTAGGGCTTCTCTGAACTTGCTCCAGTTTTTCAATGTCTTTTTTAAAATGTGAAGCCCAGAACTGGACACATTTTTCCAGATGAGGCCTGACCAAGGAGGAGTAGAGGGGGATAATTACTTCCTGTGATCTAGACTCTATGCTTCTCTTATTACATCCTAGAACTGTGGTTGCCTTTTTGCTGCTGCATCACACTGTTGACTCATGTGCAGTCTGTGTTCTATTAGTATACCCAAGTCTTTTTCACACGTGCTGTTGCTTAGCTATATTCCTCCAATTCCTCCAATTCTATAGATGTAATTTTTGTTTTTCTTGCCCAGATGTAGAATTCTGCATTTCTCCCTGTTAAATACCATTCTATTGGTTGCTGCCCATTGTTCAAGCTCATGTAGATCCTTCTGAATCTTTTCTTTGTCTTCTCTAGTGTTAGCTATCCCTCCTAGCTTTACATCGTCTGCAAATTTCATCAGTTTACCTTAATTTCTCTTTTCTAGATCATTTATAAAAATGTTGAACAACACTGGGGCCAGGACAGAGCCTTGAAACACTCTTCCAATTGGATGTGCAATCATTTATAACCACTCTGCGCACGATCACTGAGCCAGTTATGAATCCACCTAACCGTAGCCTTGTCTATCCCATACTTGGTCATTTTTTTCAATAAGGATAGTATGAGGTACTTTATCAAATGCTTTGCTGAAATATGCAAATTACTTTACTCAAGCTTCAATTTCTAGTTTGACGATTTCCTTCAATCAGCTCGATCCAGGTACACCCAAAGATCTTTAGACTCGCGGCAACAATTCACTCTTTCCAGAATGCACCAGAAATATTCAAATTATTTTCAATTCCTGGTTCTCTTTCTACAGAAAGCAGGGGCGGGTCTTTGTCTTCTTCAGGAAGAGGGGGCGGGATTTTCTTTCTACAGGAAGTGACGGCAGGTCTTTCTCTTCTACAGGATGTGGGTGTGGCTTTCCCTTTCTACAGGAAGAGGGGGCAAATATTTCTCTTTCTACAAGAAACAGAGGCGGAACTTTATTTTTCTATAGGAAGTGGGTGGTAGGTCTTTCTACAGGAAGCAAGGGCAGGTCTTTCTCTTTCCACTGTAAGTGGGAGTGGGTCTTTCGCTTTGCACAAAAAGTAGGGCGGAACTTTCTAGTTCTACAAGTGAGGGCTGGTCTTTCTCTTTTGACGGAAAGCAGGGGTGGTCTTTCTCTTTCTACAGGAAGTAAGGGTGGGTCTTTCTCTTTCTACAGGAAGCAGGGGCGGGTCTTTCTCCAGGAATTAAGGGTGGGCCTTTCTCTTTCTACAGGAAGCAGAGGTGGGTTTTTCTCTTTCTGCAGGAAGCAGGGGTGGGTCTTTCTATTTCTACAGGAAGTAAGGGTAGGTCTTTCTCTTTCTACAGGAAGTTGAGTCAGGTCTATTTCATTCTATATATTAAGCTGCATACAGACATAACAGAGAGGTGAGCTTTCAGATGAGAACAATCAACTCCATTCAAAACCTATTCACTAGGAGCCTAATTGTACTTAAGGGGTTGTTCAATTTAAAAAAAATATATAATGCTAAAAGAATTAATTTTCCCCGACTCTGGTTTCCTGCCGCTTCAGCACAGGTAGCTCAGGTGTTCTCAGCAAGGCCAGGAAGCAATGACATCTTGTTCATAGGTCATAAGGCCTTAATTGGCTGCAGTGGTCAGGTGTTTGGAACTTAAAGTCATGGAATGTCCATTAGAGGAGGTCTCATTCCAATCATCAGACCACTGTAGCCAATCACTATAGTCAGGTTAGCAAAAAAGCAATACCTCATCACTTACTGGTCAGGCAGAAAAAAAAACAAAACAGCCTGCACAGGAGTTAGATATGGTGGTTGTGCCATCTTTAATTATTTTATGATTAGGGATGGGCGGACCCGAGGAGGCTTGGGTGCGTCGGGTTCAACTGTTGGGGTATCTCGAACAGATACCTGTAATCGAATTGAACCAGAACCCAAACGCCATAAAAATCAATGGGGATCCAAACTTTGGAGCTGGAAAATCTCTCTCTTTCAGAAATTGAAACGCCCTCAGTAGTGAGTACTGAGCACTACAATTGGAGCTCCTACAAGAAGCCACTGTGACAGAAGGGTTCTTGGGTTCTTCCAGTAGCTTTTGTTAATTCTGCTGCCATTTCTATTGTAAAACCTACTGTGCTGTTCGTACGTGCAATATCCAATCATAAGGCTGCAAAGAAAAGAAAAAAAGTTTCAGGAATAAACTCATCCAAAATACTTTAAAAACTATTCAGAACTGATTCAGGAAGCAAGAATCTTCAACAAAAAAAAAAAACTCTTCAAACAAGGAACGTTTCATGAAGAAGTTTCCACTAGAAAATTCAATGTTTTTGAGCAACTCATAAGAACCTCCGTGTGCACACAGAATTTTTTTCTGCGCTTTTGAGGAAATCAAAACCTCTCATAATTAGGGGGGATTTTGAAGAATTTTTTTTATTGAATAGGATTTTGGGGTTATGTTCACCAGAAGTCTTTTTTGCAGAGTTTTCAGAGCAGAAATTAAGCAGAAGGAGTTTTGAGATTTGGAGAGTTTCCATTCAGTTTCTGCAACAAAAACCTCCTAAAAAAAAAACTGTGTGCACGTACCTTGGAACAGTATTGGAAGAAGGTTTGTTTTTTTTTGCAGCCTTTTGATTGGACAGTCCCTAATTTCTTGAACGGATCTTACAGCCTAACCTTGGGTTATAAAGCACTCACTATATAAAATTAGTCATATATGAGTTTAGCAGACGTTAGATCTGCAGCCAAACTTTTGTAATTGTGTAGTTTTTTGTTTTTGGCAAAAAAATTAATAACTTTTAAAGAAAAAAAAAAATGTCTGCCACAACTTACTAAAATGTAAAAAAAAAAAAAAAAATGGCCAAACTGATGTGACTTTACAATATATAATGTCTTGGGTAAAATTACTCTATAATATACACATAAGTTTCCTAAGGGTCAGCCTACCCCAAAAAGGTGACCTCAGGGCATATATATTAGATATTAAGCACTATTCAGACTGTCTCCATCTTATAAAATGATGACGTTTATCTGGGATATGTTGATATTTCGGTATTGGTTGGGTCTGCCCACTAGGATCCCCACTAATCCTAATAATGGAGGAGCCACAGCACTAACTTTGTGCCCCCTTCTAAGTTTGATCAGGATCATCAATGTGTAAGGAAAACCCGCATCTGGAGAGACTTGCCCCTTGTACAGCAAGCTAATGGAAATCTTGTCCATGTGTATCCCCTCTTTTTTAAGCCATCTTTGCCCCCTTAACATCTCTGTTCCCACCTACCCAAGACAGCAAGGTACAAAACAAACACCTACAACCTCTTACTTTAGAAGATTTCATCAAGACCTGAGAGAGAGACAACTTTTGGAGATCGGGAGGATTGGATTGTCCATGTTCTGGGAACCTCATGGACATTCTGGGAGAATTAGCCAGTATTTGCCAATCACAAATTAATGTCATAACCTAGTGATACGCCATGACTTCGTGCCATGTGAATCGCCCTTTGGGAAATGTCAGACAGCGTATACTCTACTCATCTAACCCTCCTTGGTCAAACCACATCTGGAATATTGTGCCTACTTATGGGCACCACATTTTAAAAAAGACATTGAAAAACTGGAGCAAGTTCAGAGAAGAGCTACCATGATGGTGAGCGGACTGTAAAGTATGTCCTATGAGGAACAGTTAAAGGATCTGGGAATGTTTCACTGCAAAAAAGAAGACTGAGAGGAGACTTAATAGCTGTCTACAAATACCTGAAGGGCTGTCACAGTGTAGAGGGATCATCATTATTCTCCTTTGCACATGGAAACACGAGAAGCAATGGGATGAAACTGAAAGGGAGAAGATACAGATTAGATATTAGGCTCTTTCACATTAGCATTTTTTAGCGCGCTTCGTGCGCAATAGAAGCACATGCAAAAAAACGCATCATGCGTTTTGCATGTGTTTGCATTTTTAGGCGCATGCGTTTTAACCAGTTTCTAGCCATGTTAACTCTTAAAATGCACCTCCATGTCCATGCGCATGCCTGAGTTCCCATAGACTGTAATGCGTTATTTTGTCGCATTCCGTGCGCAAGCGTGCTCATGCGTTTTTTTTACGCCGTTGGACGGACCCAAAAATGCAACAGGTTGCGCACGAAAATGCATACGAACGCATGCAAACGCTAGACCATGCGCACGCCATGTTAAACATAGGTGCGCATGATGCATGCACATGGACGCGCACGATGCGCTGCGCAAAAAAAAACGCTAATATGAAACCAGCCTTAGAAAAAACATTTTGACAGGGTGATCAGTGAGTGGAACAGGCTGCCACAAGATGTGGTGAGTTCTCCTTCAATGGAAGTCTTCAAACAGAAGCTGGACAGACATCTGACTGAGATGGTTTAGTGAATCCTGCATTGAGCAGGGGGCTGGACACGATGACCCTGGAGGTCCCTTCCAGCTCTAATATTCTATAATTCTATGATATCAGGCAATGTATTGCCCGGATTGGCCAGTGTCACTCCAGACCAAAGAATGACAGCTGCATAAAAATATTTGCTGTAACGCTTGGGTCGGGAGAACTGGTTTTGATCTTTGTCCGACCGTCTAACTCTCCCCTTAAAGGGTGTTTCTATGTATAAATAAAAAAAACTAGAGATGAACCAATCAACTGGAAGTGAATGGAATATGTTTGGAAGAATGTTTATTTTTAGTGATTCAATTTGCTCAAATCCAAGAACTGAAAATTAAAAATATTATACTCACCTCGCTGTTCACCTGTCCGGTCACCTCATCCTCCACTGACTGCCTTGATCTGGTCCTGGTTTTCTCCTCTTCGGTCTTCATTCTTCTGCACCTCAAGCAATGACTAGACTGGGGGCAACGTCATGATTTTGTATGAGGCCTAGTCATGAAGTGAGGGCAAGGTCATAATGATCGCCGTCGCAGAGGGTGCGACCGAGTCCACGCCCATGCTGGAGGGGGCCCGCAGACTCCAGCGCCTCCTTCTGCTGGAAGGTCATCAACAAAATGGAGCAAGTTCAGAAAAGAGCGACCAGAATGGTGACCGGTCTGCAAACCCTGTCTTATGAGGAAAGGTTGCAGGATTTGGGAATGTTTAGTTTGCAAAAGAGAAGACTGAGTGGAGACTTAATAGCTGTCTACAAATATCTCAAGGGCTGTCACATTGTAGTAGGATCAACTTTATTCTCATTTGCACAAGGAAAGACTAGAAGCAATGGGATGAAACTGAATGGGAGGAGACACAGATTAGATATTAGAAAAAACTTTTTGACAGTTAGAGTGATCAATGAGTGGAACAGGCTGCCACGAGAAGTGGTGAGTTCTCCTTCAATGGAAGTCTTCAAACAGAGGCTGGACAGACATCTGACTGGGATGATTTAGCGAATCCTACTTTGAGCAGGGGGTTGGACCAGATGGCCCAGGAGGTCCCTTCCAACTCTACGATTCTATGATTCTATGATCCAGCTGAAGTGTATTGCAGTGCAGGGACTCTCCGCTTCAGGCATTGGCATTGCATGGCAGTGAGAGCATGCGTTGCCATAGCAGGTACACCAATGTCAGCGGTGTGCCTCTGCGCCTGTTACAGAAAAGGACACCGCACGTCGTGGGAGCAGCGGAAGGTGAGAAGAATGTTTTTTTTATTATGGTGAGGCAGAACGGAGGACATATATATCAGAAAGGGGCCCAGAATTGGGGACATATATACCAGAAAGGGGCCCAGGATAGGGACATGCACAGAATGAAGGGGGACATGTATATCAGGATGGGCTCAGTATGGCAGACATGTATACCAGAATGGGGGATATATATACCAGAAAGGGACCAAGGTTGGAAGACATATATATATCTAGATGAGGGACATACAGTATATACTGTGACCCGGGCTGGGGGGCATATATATCCCAAAGGGGGACATGTATACTAGAATTGGAGACATGTATACCAGGATGGGGGACATGTATACCAGAAAGAGGCCTAGGATGGTGGAAATATTTACCAGGAATGAACCATGATAATGGACATATATACCAGGATGGGATATAATATATATACCAGGAAAGGGGACATATACACCAGAAAGTGGCCCAGGATGCGGGAGGTGTATACCAGAAAGGGGGACATTTATACTAGGATAGGAGACAAATATAACAGAAAAGGGGGCACATATATATCAGGATGGGGGATGTATGTTCCGGAAAGGAGGACATACAGTATATACCACAAAGGGGAACATGTATACCAGGATGAGGAAAATATATATATGAAAGGGGCCCAGGTTGGGAGATATCTATACCAGGATATACCAAAAAGGGGCCCAGGATAGGGACATGTACACCAGGATGGGGACATATTTTCTGGGATGAGAGACATGTATACCAGGGTGGGGGATATATATGCCAGAAAGGGACCCAGGTTGGGAGACATAAATACCAGTATGGGGGGACATATATACAAGAAAGGGGCCCAGGATGAGAGACATGTATACCAGAATGAGGTGTATATATATATATATATATATATATACACACACACACACACCAGTAAGGGATTCAGGTTGGGGAACATATATACCAGAAATTTACCCGGTATGCTCTCTCACTGCCAATGTTAAATTAACACTGCATCACCTGCCTCTTGTGCCCCAATCACTGATTTTTTTGCATCCTGGCAAAAAAAGTTTTTTTTGTTTTTTTAAATCTTCATAAATCTCCTTGGGCGGGGGGGGGTTGATAAAATGTACGGTATAACTCAGTATTATTTTACCTTTTTTATAGGGTCATGATTACATAGACACAAAAAATGACACCAATATTTTGAAAAGGACCATGACCGACCCAACATTTTTTTAAATTTTATCTTTTTAAAAGTTGGGTCATGATTACGTGAATGCAAGAAATGCAATGACTATTCTGACGAGGCCCAAATACATTTTATTATTTTTTTAGTAGGGGCACTGTTTATTTAAATGCATGTAGGTTTATCAAAGCCCAACGCGAGCGGCCAATATTTTGTGATCACTAAGTTCTTTTTGAGAAATAATGAGCACAGAACAACTTTTCGAAACAAAAAGAAATTTATATTAATGGTTCCCAATGGAATTTTTTTTTTTTTTTCGAATGGTAACATGAAAAAAAATATATATATATATAATGATCACAAGTTTATTTTTTAACAGTCAATACATAGACACACAAGACAATGCAGTTTCTTTAATACACCGCCGACTCCGTAAATGAAACAGTCAGTCGTTATACAGTTAATAAAAGAGGGCCTCGGGGTAATCTCAAGTTCATCAATGAAGAAAAAAAAATTGTTTTGGGGGAAGGGGTCAAACGTTCAGAGAAGATGGATAGGCAACGACATTTAAAGGGACCACCGATGGGTGAATGTAGATTGTCAAAAAAAACATAAAAATTCTACTGGTTACAGATAAAAAAAAATGATGCTAAACTTCATCGCATAAGAATTTTTGCATTGTTTATAAAAAATTTTACATAGAAAACAAAAGTTAGCTTAAACCAAAAATGATATTTTGACACAAGGGCAGATATGGCTTTCAGTAGTATATAATATTGTCCATTTACAGATTAAAATAGCTTATTACATTAAGAATTTTTGAGAAAAATAAAAAGCTGAATATCAATATTATCAATGTTGAGTGTTATTCTGACAGGATCAGGATTTTTTTTTTTTTAAGGTCGTCACTACGTTGCATCTGAGTGAGTTTATTGCACAACTCTGTCTGTTATACAGTTCTTCAAAAAAGTTTTGGAAAACTTTTACAAAACTTTTTTTTTTTTTTACAAAACAGAGTACCCAATTCTGTTGTATCCTGAACCGCAGTCGTAAAACATTTGGGGTAAGGAGCACTCGGGGTAGCAGGGGTTAAACGGTGTTATACTGGGACAGTTGTCCTCCATAGAAGCTGGGATGGTAGCGGGGTCTGTGTTGGTTGAATAGACGGGGACTGGCACTGGAATACATTTCAAACTTTCATTCAAGTTTGGGCTGCAAGTTCCCACGGGACTCTTTTTAATTGGATTACATGGATTCCAGGGGTCGGAATAAAGAAGCCCATTTAGCAAGTGATGGGGCTCATAAATGGAATGTTCTGCCGGAACATCTTGGTGTATCTTTACTGATGCTCCCTGAATGATCTCTTGCTCTGAGATCATGTTGTTGTAATCAGGGCCCAATAGGTCAAAAAGTTCAACGGTTTCTTGGTTACCTTTATCCAAGTCCTTTAAGGTCACCACTCCAGAATTGGTAAGAAGTCCCGATGAAGAATAAGCAGGTTCGGTGAAGAAAGAGGGTGGCAAGTTCCGATTCCTCAAGGGCACTTTTTTGCATTTTTCCCCACGAATCTCCTTGACATTATCAAAAAGCGCAGCCAAGCTCTTGCTCTGCAAGTTGGACTGGGCATTGTCCCTCTTCGGAGGAGGCTTACAGTGATAATTCTGGGGGCTGTTGCCACTGGTGGGAGACGTGACTTGACCTTTCGGAGAACTTTGACTTGTCACTCCATTACTGATTATACCCGTGCATCTTTTAATCTGTTTTTGAAGGTACTTCCGATGGTTGACCTTTCTCTTTGACTTCACTGGCTTGTCCAGGGCCAGTTTTATGTTACTGGAAGCCGTATTAATAAAACTAAGAAGATCCTTACTTGATTCCTTATAGTCTCCACTTTCTACGGCTCCCAAGAAGTCGACTCCTTCGTGATAGCTTTTCTCAAAGTCCACAGCTGATCCCGAGAAATATAAGGGCAGAAAATGATGATTCATAATCTCAGCTTGGACAGCCATCCCGACAAGATGATTCCTTCTGTCTATCGAGAGTCAAAAATACCAATCCCGGAAGAAGACGTCTGTAGACCGGTTGTCTTGAAAATCATATTCAGATGGTAAGATCAGATCAGTGGATCCCAGCGGAGATTTCTAAATTCCTTTACTCGTTGGCCAATTTGTACCATTCAAGGTTTTTCAAAAAGTTGAACTTCATCCTTAAAAAAAAAAGCAAAAATTTGCCAAAATCTCAGAAGGTAAAGACATGGGTAGAAGATGAGCTTGAGAGCAAGATGCAGCCAGCGTCAGGCTTTCAGCTGCTTCTTGGTTTAATTTGTTCTCACCAGAAACACACATCCTGAAAAGAATGGGAGGGTCGGATAAGTAGGAGGTCTGCAAGCCTTAATGGTATCAGCTTTCACTAAATCCGTGGGCTGGGAATGATACATCATGCAAGGTCTGGAATAAAGACTGCACTGTGCTGGCCTCTCCTCCAGCCACAAAACAAAGTGCAGTCCCCTGTTTCCATTCAAGCCTGGAATAACATAAATACTCCTGTTGTCTTAACTTTTTTTTCTTCTTCTCTGGCATTGACCTTTTTATTTTTGTTTTCTTTTTTTTTTTGCTTTTATTTTGTTAATTGCAACAACTTAAAGGTAAACTGATGTCATTATTTATTTATAATTGTTTTATTTGTTCTATTGTATGGGCATAAACCAAGGATTATCTATCCATCTGTTTAAAAGCAAAATAGAAAAGCTATTGTTTCCTAGATAGATAAAGATGGATAGATAGATAGATGACTCTGATCTCTCCTTCAAACCACATATCCAAGCCCTTTCCACTTCCTGCTAACTCCAACCCAAAAATATCTCCCGGAACCGTACATTCCTCAACCAAGAATCTGGAAAAACCCTAGTCCATGCCCTCAACATCTCCTGCCTTGGCTACTGCAACCTCCTGCTCTGTGGCCTCCCCACTAAGACTCTCGCGCCCCGCCAATCTATCCTAAACTCTGCTGCCTATCTAATCTACCTGTCCCTCTGCTGCTCCCCAGGCTCTCCCCTCTGTCAATCCCTGCACTGGCTCCCCATTACCCAAAGACTCCATAACAAAACCCTAACCATGGCATGCAAAGCCATCCACAACCTATCTCCTCCATATATCTGTGACCTCATCTCCCGGTACTTACCTGCACGCAACCTCCGATCCTCACAAGATCTCCTTCTCTACTCCCCTCTTATCTGCTCTTCCCACAATCGCATACAAGATTTCTCCCGTGCATCCCCTCTACTCCTGAACTCTCTACCACAACATATCAGACTCTCGCCTACCATGGAAACCTTCAAAAAGAACCTGAAGACCAACCTCTTCCGACAAGCCTACAACCTGCAGTAACCACCGATCGACCAAACCGCTGCACGACCAGCTATGCCCCCTCGCCTACTGTATCCTCACCCATCCCTGGCAGATTGTGAGCCCTCGCGGGCACCGTCCTCTCTCCTCCTGTACCAGTCGGTGAGTAATTATGCCCAAGATTATTATACTTGTTTGTTATTATGTATACCCCTCCTCACGTGTAAAGCGCCATGAAATAAATGGCACCTCAATAATAATATTACATAGAAGATAGATATTAGATAGATAGATACAGTGGGGCAAAAAAGTATTTAGTCAGTCAGCAATAGTGCAAGTTCCACCACTTAAAAAGATGAGAGGCGTCTGTAATTTACATCATAGGTAGACCTCAACTATGGGAGACAAACTGAGAAAAAAAAATCCAGAAAATCACATTGTCTGTTTTTTTTTCATTTTATTTGCATATTATGGTGGAAAATAAGTATTTGGTCAGAAACAAGCAATCAAGATTTCTGGCTCTCACAGACCTGTAACTTCTTCTTTAAGAGTCTCCTCTTTCCTCCACTCATTACCTGTAGTAATGGCACCTGTTTAAACTTGTTATCAGTATAAAAAGACACCTGTGCACACCCTCAAACAGTCTGACTCCAAACTCCACTATGGTGAAGACCAAAGAGCTGTCAAAGGACACCAGAAACAAAATTGTAGCCCTGCACCAGGCTGGGAAGACTGAATCTGCAATAGCCAACCAGCTTGGAGTGAAGAAATCAACTGTGGGAGCAATAATTAGAAAATGGAAGACATACAAGACCACTGATAATCTCCCTCGATCTGGTGCTCCACGCAAAATCCCACCCCGTGGGGTCAGAATGATCACAAGAACGGTGAGCAAAAATCCCAGAACCACGCGGGGGGACCTAGTGAATGAACTGCAGAGAGCTGGGACCAATGTAACAAGGCCTACCATAAGTAACACACTACGCCACCATGGACTCAGATCCTGCAGTGCCAGACGTGTCCCATTGCTTAAGCCTGTACATGTCCGGGCCCGTCTGAAGTTTGCTAGAGAGCATTTGGATGATCCAGAGGAGTTTTGGGAGAATGTCCTATGGTCTGATGAATCAACAGCCGCGGAGACACCATCACATGTTTCTCAACGCAAGCAATGACTAGCCAGGTCTTTCCCCGGGAAGGAACAACCACGGGAAGGGCAGTCTCCAATGAAGGAAACCACCTATGCCAAAACATGGTATCCATCCACAGACAGCTGTTTCGGGGTATTGCCCCTCATCAGTGTGGAGTAGGAAACTGGCTAGTAGGAGCAATGCCTAGTGAAAGGCTATGAACATAAGGATGAGTGACCTCATGGAGATCAACATCCAACACTGCGGAGACACCATCACATGTTTCTCAACGCAGTGATCTAGAGCAATGCCCCCATCCCTTATGGGAAATATGCAAAAGCATGTAAATCAACAGCCGCGGAGACACCATCACATGTTTCTCAACGCAAGCAATGACTAGCCAGGTCTTTCCCCGGGAAGGAACAACCACGGGAAGGGCAGTCTCCAATGAAGGAAACCACCTATGCCAAAACATGGTATCCATCCACAGACAGCTGTTTCGGGGTATTGCCCCTCATCAGTGTGGAGTAGGAAACTGGCTAGTAGGAGCAATGCCTAGTGAAAGGCTATGAACATAAGGATGAGTGACCTCATGGAGATCAACATCCAACACTGCGGAGACACCATCACATGTTTCTCAACGCAGTGATCTAGAGCAATGCCCCCATCCCTTATGGGAAATATGCAAAAGCATGTAAATCAACAGCCGCGGAGACACCATCACATGTTTCTCAACGCAAGCAATGACTAGCCAGGTCTTTCCCCGGGAAGGAACAACCACGGGAAGGGCAGTCTCCAATGAAGGAAACCACCTATGCCAAAACATGGTATCCATCCACAGACAGCTGTTTCGGGGTATTGCCCCTCATCAGTGTGGAGTAGGAAACTGGCTAGTAGGAGCAATGCCTAGTGAAAGGCTATGAACATAAGGATGAGTGACCTCATGGAGATCAACATCCAACACTGCGGAGACACCATCACATGTTTCTCAACGCAGTGATCTAGAGCAATGCCCCCATCCCTTATGGGAAATATGCAAAAGCATGTAAATCAACAGCCGCGGAGACACCATCACATGTTTCTCAACGCAAGCAATGACTAGCCAGGTCTTTCCCCGGGAAGGAACAACCACGGGAAGGGCAGTCTCCAATGAAGGAAACCACCTATGCCAAAACATGGTATCCATCCACAGACAGCTGTTTCGGGGTATTGCCCCTCATCAGTGTGGAGTAGGAAACTGGCTAGTAGGAGCAATGCCTAGTGAAAGGCTATGAACATAAGGATGAGTGACCTCATGGAGATCAACATCCAACACTGCGGAGACACCATCACATGTTTCTCAACGCAGTGATCTAGAGCAATGCCCCCATCCCTTATGGGAAATATGCAAAAGCATGTAAATCAACAGCCGCGGAGACACCATCACATGTTTCTCAACGCAAGCAATGACTAGCCAGGTCTTTCCCCGGGAAGGAACAACCACGGGAAGGGCAGTCTCCAATGAAGGAAACCACCTATGCCAAAACATGGTATTGCTCTAGATCACTGCGTTGAGAAACATGTGATGGTGTCTCCGCAGTGTTGGATGTTGATCTCCATGAGGTCACTCATCCTTATGTTCATAGCCTTTCACTAGGCATTGCTCCTACTAGCCAGTTTCCTACTCCACACTGATGAGGGGCAATACCCCGAAACAGCTGTCTGTGGATGGATACCATGTTTTGGCATAGGTGGTTTCCTTCATTGGAGACTGCCCTTCCCGTGGTTGTTCCTTCCCGGGGAAAGACCTGGCTAGTCATTGCTTGCGTTGAGAAACATGTGATGGTGTCTCCGCGGCTGTTGATTTACATGCTTTTGCATATTTCCCATAAGGGATGGGGGCATTGCTCTAGATCACTGCGTTGAGAAACATGTGATGGTGTCTCCGCAGTGTTGGATGTTGATCTCCATGAGGTCACTCATCCTTATGTTCATAGCCTTTCACTAGGCATTGCTCCTACTAGCCAGTTTCCTACTCCACACTGATGAGGGGCAATACCCCGAAACAGCTGTCTGTGGATGGATACCATGTTTTGGCATAGGTGGTTTCCTTCATTGGAGACTGCCCTTCCCGTGGTTGTTCCTTCCCGGGGAAAGACCTGGCTAGTCATTGCTTGCGTTGAGAAACATGTGATGGTGTCTCCGCGGCTGTTGATTTACATGCTTTTGCATATTTCCCATAAGGGATGGGGGCATTGCTCTAGATCACTGCGTTGAGAAACATGTGATGGTGTCTCCGCAGTGTTGGATGTTGATCTCCATGAGGTCACTCATCCTTATGTTCATAGCCTTTCACTAGGCATTGCTCCTACTAGCCAGTTTCCTACTCCACACTGATGAGGGGCAATACCCCGAAACAGCTGTCTGTGGATGGATACCATGTTTTGGCATAGGTGGTTTCCTTCATTGGAGACTGCCCTTCCCGTGGTTGTTCCTTCCCGGGGAAAGACCTGGCTAGTCATTGCTTGCGTTGAGAAACATGTGATGGTGTCTCCGCGGCTGTTGATTTACATGCTTTTGCATATTTCCCATAAGGGATGGGGGCATTGCTCTAGATCACTGCGTTGAGAAACATGTGATGGTGTCTCCGCAGTGTTGGATGTTGATCTCCATGAGGTCACTCATCCTTATGTTCATAGCCTTTCACTAGGCATTGCTCCTACTAGCCAGTTTCCTACTCCACACTGATGAGGGGCAATACCCCGAAACAGCTGTCTGTGGATGGATACCATGTTTTGGCATAGGTGGTTTCCTTCATTGGAGACTGCCCTTCCCGTGGTTGTTCCTTCCCGGGGAAAGACCTGGCTAGTCATTGCTTGCGTTGAGAAACATGTGATGGTGTCTCCGCGGCTGTTGATTTACATGCTTTTGCATATTTCCCATAAGGGATGGGGGCATTGCTCTAGATCACTGCGTTGAGAAACATGTGATGGTGTCTCCGCAGTGTTGGATGTTGATCTCCATGAGGTCACTCATCCTTATGTTCATATTCTATGGTCTGATGAAACCAAACTGGAACTGTTTGGTAGAAACACAACTTGTCGTGTTTGGAGGAAAAAGAATACTGAGTTGCATCCATCAAACACCATACCTACTGTAAAGCATGGTGGTGGAAACATCATGCTTTGGGGCTGTTTCTCTGCAAAGGGGCCAGGATGACTGATCTGGGTACATGAAAGAATGAATGGGGCCATGTATCGTGAGATTTTGAGTGCAAACCTCCTTCCATCAGCAAGGGCATTGAAGATGAAACGTGGCTGGGTCTTTCAACATGACAATGATCCAAAGCACACCGCCAGGGCAACGAAGGAGTGGCTTCGTAAGAAGCATTTCAAGGTCCTGGAGTGGCCTAGCCAGTCTCCAGATCTCAACCCTATAGAAAACCTTTGGAGGGAGTTGAAAGTCCGTGTTGCCAAGCGAAAAGCCAAAAACATCACTGCTCTAGAGGAGATCTGCATGGAGGAATGGGCCAACATACCAACAACAGTGTGTGGCAACCTTGTGAAGACTTACAGAAAATGTTTGACATCTGTCATTGCCAACAAAGGATATATCACAAAGTATTGAGATGAAATTTTGTTTCTGACCAAATACTTATTTTCCACCATAATATGCAAATAAAATGAAAAAAAAACAGACAATGTGATTTTCTGGATTTTTTTTTCTCAGTTTGTCTCCCATAGTTGAGGTCTACCTATGATGTAAATTACAGACGCCTCTCATCTTTTTAAGTGGTGGAACTTGCACTATTGCTGACTGACTAAATACTTTTTTGCCCCACTGTACATAGATAAATAAGAAATAGATAATAGATAGATACAGTAGATAGATAGATAATAGAGAGACAGATAGATAATAAATAGATATGAGATAGATGATAGATAATAGATAGATAATAGGTCTATAATAGACAAAAAGATAGCTAGAAAGATAATAGATAGATAGATAATTGATAGATAATAAATAGATGATATATAATAGATAGATAGATAGATAGATAGATAGATAGATGATAGCTAAATAGATATGAGTACATAGATAAATAGATATTAGATAGAATTCTCGCTTCATGTTCTTTTCCATCACAGGATTTGCACTACTGCGGCTCTCGGAAGTGAAGTCCCTATAGAGCCTTTATAATGCACTAATTCCATTATAACCTTACTCCTCCATGAATGGAAACCCTGTATCCGCCTAGAAGGTCAGGCATAAAGAGTTGTGATGTCAGGACAGCGCGGCCCAGGAGTTAAGACCTTCTTTTCTCACTGAAGTGGATAATCCCATCTCGGGGATTCAGGAAACATTACATGGTCATTTGAACACACTACACAGGAAGGGAAAATGGGCCGGCAAGCGGCTAAGGGGTTAATGAGGCAGCGGAGAAGAGAATTCTAAATGGGGCAAATATCCGGAGGAATCGCAGAAAGATCCGAGAAGAGCTGAATTCTACTATTGGGGGATAAATTAATCCAAGTAAACAACTTAAGGAGCTTGGCTGCTGTTATTACCTCCTACATATAGGGAGCGCCCCCCACAATGCCCCAGCATGCACTGGGGAGGGCCTCATTCACTTGTATTTAGGGGTCATTTACATAGAATAGGTAGGGACTACAGATTTTCAAGGGAGCGTGACTGCACTGAGCCCGTGCGGCTGCTTACAGGACGGTGCAGAAGTTGAAGAAGTAAAAAAATATTTTTGGAATCTGAAATTTTTTAAAAAAAAACGCCTACGCCTCAGTATTAAGAATGAGTTATTGTGGAGGTACTTTGGTGAACACGACCACACTATTAAACACTTGTCTTGTATCTTCCACTTTTTTTTGCCCCTTTATAGAATCACAAATTAAAATGATTGGTTCTGGGCCTTCATAAGTATTACAGTTTATACCCGGAAGACTGACCACATGGGTATAAGGACAAGCACACACGGGGTGACTCCACTTCCCCTTCCCTTTAGCGACTTCCCCAGTCTGTCTATAAATGTGCTAGTTAAGGTGAAAAATAGCAAAATATATGTTAAAAAAATAAAGTGTGACATCCACCAGACATTACACATCATCCAAAAATGTCACTATACATATTATACATACTAATGGGGAACGTACTACAACACTTCATTTTAGGGACAATTTGCTCAGCTAAAAATATATTATCATACTATATCATTAAAAATTAAAACTTTGGTTTTTTTTTAACTTTTTGTAGTTAAAATCTCGCCTTATTAAAGATTTAACTATTATAATTTTTTTTTCATAAATCAATAGTACTCATGAATATAAGAAACTTTGTGATATATCTGTTATACTTTGAGGGGGTCACACGAAGAGGTGGATCCTCTAAGCCAGGGACTCGACACCTCCAACAGACAATGGTAGTAGAAGTAACCTTTGAATTAGGCTCTGACCCCTCCCTCGAGGGTCTTCGTGCACCCTCAGATTTGGACTTGTGCCCCTTATTTTGGGTCTCCCAGTAATGTGACCTCATGCTCTTGATTTCTCAGGGAGTTCTCCGCAGCCAAGTATCTTTCCACAAGGCTCACTAGGCCATCAGTGTTTCGGGGATCTCGATGGCAGCCAAGCTATGCATGGCTTTTGGTAGTGATTGGAAAAATCGATCGACTACCACTCTTTTCACCATTTGTGCTGAAAAGCAGGTCTCGGATTGCAGCCATTTTTGCAGCAGATGTAACAGGTGGAACCTCTGGGATTGGGGAGGTTTGTCCCTTTGATAGCGCCAGAGGTGCTGTCGTTGTGCCCAGAGTGCCAAGGTGACGCCTACACATGCCATAATCTCCTCTTTCAACTTGCCGTACTCCTTGGCATCCTGCCACCCTCTCAAATGCAGTCAGGAAACCTTTGATGTCATCCTCCAGAGTCATCTTCTGTGAATCCTCTCCATACGGTTCACCTCACCGAGATACCTTAATTTTTACTGGCGGGTGGTCCCATCTTCCTGACCCAGAAGGTTTCAGTCAGGAAAGCCATCTGCTGTTGTAACTGTTGCCCCAACTCCTGCTGCTGCTGCTGAAACTGCTGGATCAAATATTTGTTAATCTCTTGTTGGGTCTGTTGTTGGACTAATTGCTACATGTTTGGCACCGATAAAATCTGAAATTATATACTCTCCTCAAGTGCTGATGCCGCTGCGGGGGGCTCTCATGCGATTGCTTTGACACGTGAGCCCATCCCCCAATCAGTGCTGGTGTCACTGTATCCGCCTTCGGACAAATTGATCATCAAGAGGAAGTGAGAGAGCAGCCGCAGCCCTGACTTCCTCTTGATGTGGAGCGGTGCCAGCTCGGGAGGTGAGTATAATCTTTTATATCAAGGCCAAACGGGTGGTATGAAAAGGGTTTGTCCAAGTGGTGGACAACTTCTTAAATACGATACGATACGATACACTTTATTGATCCCAAGCGAAAATTATGGTATCACAGCAGCGTTACAACAGCATTACAAACAAAACATTACAAACAGCATTACATAGAGTAATCACTAAACACAGATCTTGCACATAACTAACCACAATACATAACAAACAAGGTACACCAATCTCTGATCATTGCCATTAGTGCGCCAGCCCTAGGTCGTAGCCATCTTTCACCCTTAGTGAATTATTATACATCCCCATAGCAGTAGGCACAAACGATTTCCAGAATTTCTCCTTCTTGCACCTTAGTAGGATTAGTCGGCTGCTGGGCGTACATTGTTATTCATTATAGCCCTGCACTTCTTTTGAATCCTATCCTCCACTACCTCCTCAAAAGAGTCAAGGTGGAGGCCAACAGCCGTGCTTGCCTTATTGATAAGTTTTTGAGCTTATTGGCGTCAGCTACTCGCAGACTACTGCACCAGCAAAGGAGAGCAAAAAAGATGGCGCTCGCTACCACGGACTGGTAAAACATTTCCAGCATTTTACTGCACACACTGAATGACCTGAGCTTCCGTAGAATGTACAGTCTGCTCATTCCCTTCTTGTGAACTTTCTCTGTATGACACATACAATTGAGTTTACTGTCAAGGTGAACCCCCAGATATTTGTAGGTCTCAACCATCTCCACCTCCTGGCCAGCAATAGTGATCGGCAAGTAATCATCCTTTTTCCTCCTCCATGTTTTCAGGCTGTGTTTGCAATGCTGTTGCTGCCTTTAATGAGGACATTCAATTTTTACACTGCAATCGCCTGTGTTCTCTGGGTCCTCACATCCGAATTATATCCACCAATTGTAGGGGTTCAGTCTTTCTAGTAGGCATTAGGTAGCGTTCACACAGACAATGCAGCTTTGGTCTAAACACATGCAGTTTTCATTGCTTTCCACAGGTTGCACAGCACCAAAACAAAACAAACTCCAAAACAAAAATCCCTAACCTTGTCCAGGCGCTAACTAAACAGAACAGATCCTGGCTTCTCATACACGTCTGAGCTAGCCGCAGCTCGGTCACACAAAACGGCTATTGTCAATAGCAACCACTGATACTTGCAGTTCTTTGCACACAGCCTGTGCAGACTCTTCTCAGAGAGGGATTTTGGCTCGTCTCTCTCTTCAGCTCCAGGACTCATCCAGTCTGGTCAGCTTCCCTAGGCTGATTGCATAAGGTGAACAGCTAGCCTGGTTATATGTAGGGCTAGCCAGGTGATCTAATCAGAACCCGTAGAGCTAGGATTTAACCCTGGCCTACCTGGCTTTGCTACATTAACTATGTATATATCTATCCGTCTCGTATCTATCTATCCTCATTAATATCTATGTATCTAAGTACAAAAAAACAGGCATCACAGTATAAGAATATCAAAAAAGTGAACAAACTTTTAATTTGCCACGTGTGTAAAAAAAAGCAATGTTTCAGCTCAAAAGAGGCTTTGTCAAGCTTGATAAAGGCTCTTAGTAGCTGAAACATTGCTTTTTCACTGCCTCATCTTTTGGGGGTTTTTTATCCATCCATCCAGTTGTTCTTGAATAAATTTCTACTGACTATATGTAAGAATTTAATAGACAGGAAAACTGGAGCTGTTGCCAGTCACCAATCAGATTCCAGCTCTCGTTTTTAGGGGCTCTTTGAAGAAATGTAATTGGTTGCTTTAGTCCAGGGGTTCACAAACAGGGGACCCTATAGGTAAGGTTAGAAATGTAGCCACTAATATGGTGTCAGGTTGTGTAACCCAGGACAGAAGGGGGCTGATGTGTGTTTCCCATTCTGTGTACTCTATGTGACCCTCGGGCCAATTTCCCACGCCTTTGTTTGGGTTCACATGACCCAAAAAGAAAAGGGATGAATCAAATCATGACCGGACCCCGCTTTCCGAGGATAGTATAGCTGGTTTTTATGATATCAATGCCATAAGGGCATTTATTCCTGGTTTAGGTTTTTTTCTAATATTTTTTTTCCCATTTTTTAGATAATGTAAAGTTGCCCCACAAATAAGTAAAAACAAAGGGAATAAATGGTTTGAGCAACTTGGCTTCAAAATTAGGGGTTATAATTGGAAAACCAACTTTTTACTTTAGATGTATTTGTAATTTTTTAAGAATTTTTTTTTTGATTTTTAGAAAATTTTATGTTTCTAAAAAAAATAAATAAATTTTGTTTAGGAAACTCCTCTGGGAACATTTCATGAAATAAATAAGTGTCAGCGCTCCAGCGCCAGGGTCTCATTTCCTAATGGCATCTTAATCTGATGACGGTGAAGTGAGATTTCTTGCACATTCTAGTATCAGTGGGAATTTCTGCCCTTCCCTGACAAGTATTATGGGTTGGCTTTGACATACAGCCCTGCAGAGCCTAAATAGAGCTCCATTCTTTCCCAGCCCTGAATGAGAGCTTTGTGCCAGCGATTCATTAAACTGCTCTGCACAGAACTTCCTAAATAGGCCTCAATAATGAACAGTCGATTTAACTGGAAAAGCTGCTCCAGTTGTAAAATTAAAAGGAAATAAAGTCCCAGCAAACAAAAAAAAACAAAATCTGCCAGAAAGAAAATTCGACAACAAAATATTTATTTTCTAAAAAATCTAACAAAAATTGGAATCTGGGGACTCAATTAATTGCAATGTATTCACTCCTAGAACTGGGTATAAACAGATTTTTTGACTTATCAGTCTCACTGACCTTCATCAAGTAGATATTGGGAATGGTGAGCGATACAAGAGGCTCATCAAGGTGATGGGCAAGGGAAGAATATGGAAAACTACAGAGAGGTGCAGTATGTGAGCATGGGGGAGAGAGCAGCGCAGTATGTGAGCATGGGGGAGAGAGCAGCGCAGTATGTGAGCGTGGCGGAGAGAGCAGCACAGTATGTGAGCGTGGCGGAGAGAGCAGCACAGTATATGAGCGTGGAGGAGAGAGCAGCGCAGTATGTGAGCGTGGAGGAGAGAGCAGCGCAGTATGTGAGCGTGGGGGAGAGAGCAGCGCAGTATGTGAGCGTGGAGGAGAGAGCAGCGCAGTATGTGAGCGTGGGGGAGAGAGCAGCGCAGTATGTGAGCGTGGCGGAGAGAGCAGCGCAGTATGTGAGCGTGGAGAGAGCAGCGCAGTATGTGAGCGTGGGGGAGAGAGCAGCGCAGTATGTGAGCACGGGGGGAGAGAGCAGCACAGTATATGAGCGTGGAGGAGAGAGCAGCGCAGTATGTGAGCGTGGAGGAGAGAGCAGCGCAGTATGTGAGCGTGGGGGAGAGAGCAGCGCAGTATGTGAGCGTGGCGGAGAGAGCAGCACAGCATGTGAGCGTGGCGGAGAGAGCAGTGCAGTATGTGAGCTTGAGGGAGAGAGAAGCACAGTATGTGAGCGTGGGGGAGAGAGCAGCGCAGTATGTGAGTGTGGCGGAGAGAGCAGCGCAGTTTGTGAGCGTGGAGGATAGAGCAGCGCAGTATGTGAGTGTGGGGGAGAGAGCAGCGCAGTATGTGAGCGTGGGGGAGAGAGCAGCGCAGTATGTGAACGTGGGGCAGAGAGCAGCGCAGTATGTGAGCGTGGGGGAGAGAGCAGCGCAGTATGTTAGCTCGGGAGAGAGCAGCGCAGTATGTGAGCGTGGGGGAGAGAGCAGCACAGTATGTGAGCATGGGGGAGAGAGCAGCGCAGTATGTGAGTGTGGGGGAGAGAGCAGCGCAGTATGTGAGCATGGGGGAGAGAGCAGCGCAGCATGTGAGCGTGGGAGAGAGAGCAGCACAGTATGTGAGCGTGGGTGAGAGAGCAGCACAGTATGTGAGCATGGGGGAGAGAGCAGCACAGTAAGTGAGCGTGGCGGAGAGAGCAGCGCAGTATGTTAGCTCGGGAGAGAGCAGCGCAGTATGTGAGCGTGGGGGAGAGAGCAGCACAGTATGTGAGCATGGGGGAGAGAGCAGCGCAGTATGTGAGTGTGGGGGAGAGAGCAGCGCAGTATGTGAGCATGGGGGAGAGAGCAGCGCAGCATGTGAGCGTGGGAGAGAGAGCAGCGCAGTATGTGAGCGTGGGTGAGAGAGCAGCACAGTATTTGAGCATGCGAGAGAGAGCAGCGCAGTATGTGAGCATGGGGGAGAGAGCAGCACAGTATGTGAGCGTGGCGGAGAGAGCAGCACAGTATGTGAGCACGGGGGGAGAGAGCAGCACAGTATGTGAGCGTGAGGGAGAGAACAGCACAGTATGTGAGCCGCACGGTGCTTAGAAACCCAATGTTTACCTTGGTTACCAGCTCCAGCTCGCTCATCAATAGTCTCCCGCCTGCCACACGCAGCGATGCGTGCTGGCCAGTGGGAGACCAGCGATCAAAAAATTGTCCTGGCCATTCCAGGACGATCAGTGATACCCGGCAGGGGGGCCAGTCGCTGATAAGTGTCACACACAGCGATCTCGCTGGTGAGATCGCTGTTGCGTCACAAAACTTGTGACTCAGCAGCGATCTCGCTAGCGAGACCGCTGTGTGTGACGGGGGCTTAAGAGAAGAGCTCACTAACACATATTAGGAGAAGAGCTCACTAAGGCTAGTTTCACACTAGCGTTTATGAGCGCAGCGACGGCCTGCGCACGGCCGCCGCTAAGCCCCGCCCCCTGCCGCGCCCCGCCGGTAGCTCCGCCCACCTGCGTCCCCTATCTTTATCACAGGGGGCGCAGGCCATGCGCAGCATGCGCCTTTTTGACGGTGCGCCGACGCAACCAAACTGCAGCAGGTTGCGTTTGGCGCAGGTCGGCGCACCGTCAAAAGGACGCATGCGCCGCCAACTGCATACTGCGCACGGCCTGCGCCCCCAGTGATAAAGATAGGGGACGCAGGGCGCATGCAGCGTCATGCGCCGGTGGGCGGAGCTACCGGCGGAGGCACGGCAGGGGGCGGGGCTTAGCGGCGGCCGTGCGCAGGCCGTCGCTGCGCTCATAAACGCTAGTGTGAAACTAGCCTAACACAGATTAGGAGAAGTGCTCACTAACACAGATTAGGAGAAGAGCTCACTAACACAAATTAGGAGAAGTTCTCACTAAGGCTACTTTCACACATCAGTTTTTTGCCGTCAGGCAGGATCCGGCTATTTTTTAGAAAAAACGGATCTGGCATAAATTTTGGAGAACTGTAGAAACGGATCCGTTTTTCTGCCGGATCCGTCTAGCAGGTTATATCTGTTTCCTGGGGGCTGGCCAATTGGATCTGAGCATGCGCAGACTTAAAAAAACGGATCCGGTGGCTGGATCCGTCTTTTTCTGGATCCGGCGCCTATAGACTTTCATTGTGGCAAAAAGCCGGAAGCGACGGATCCGGCGCTTCCGGCTTTTTCGCCGGAGACAAAAAACGTTACAGTAGCCGTTTTTTCCAGACGCCGGAATGAGACAAGTAGCCGGATCCGGCAAAAAACGGATGAAACGCATTGCCATCCGGCGCGATCCGGCGCTAATGCAAGTCAATGGGGAAAAACTGGATCCGGCATTGCATTTTGCCGGATCCGATTTTACAAAAAAAAGCCGGATCGCGCCTGACGGCGAAAAACTGATGTGTGAAAGAGGCCTAACACAAATTAGGAGAAGAGCTCACTAACACAGATTGGGAGAAGAGCTCACTAAGGCTGGTTTCAGACTAGCGCATTTTACATGCAACACACAGCGCCGCTAAGCCCTGCCCGCCCCGTCCAGTCATTTCCTCCTACTATCGCACATGGCTGCATGCGATCTGCGCACCCTATCTTTAGCATAGGGTGCACAGACCGTGCGCTGGCCGTGTGCTAGTAGGATTTTTGCGTGCGCTGCGCACTTTTGAAGGTGCGCCTAGCGCACCAAAATGCAACATGGTGCGTTCGGCGCACACCGGTGCACCTTCAAAAGTGCCCAGCGCACGCAAAAATCCTACTAGCACACGGCCAGCGCACGGTCTGCGCACCCTATGCTAAAGATAGGGTGCGTAGATCGCATGCAGCCATGTGCGATAGTAGGAGGAAATGACCAAAAGGGGTGGGCAGGGGGCGGGGCTTAGCGGCGCAGTGCGCTGCATGTAAAATGCGCTAGTCTGAAACCAGCCTAACAAAGATTAGGAGAAGAGCTCACTAGCACAGATTAGAAGAAGTGCTCTCTAACACAGATTGGGAGAAGAGCTCACTAAAGGTACTGTCACACTTAGTGATGTACCAGCGATCCCGACCAGCGATATGACGCGGTCAGGATCGCTGGTACATCGCTAAGTGGTCGCTAGTGAGCTGCCACACAGGCAGATCTCACTAGCGACATCGCTGGGGACGGGGATCGCTACTTACCTGTCACACTAGGCGATCCTGCGTCCTCCCGCCCGGCTCCACGCGTCGCTCGTCCTCACAGCAGGAAGCGCCGCAGGAAGCTGACAATGAGAAACAGTCCAGGACTTTCTCGCGCGATCAGCGATAACCAGTGGGGGAGCCGGTCATAGGTAAGTATAAGACACAGCGATGTCGCTAGCAATATCGCTATAACGTCACAAGTTATAGCGATATTGCTAGCGATATCGCTTAGTGTGACAGGCCCTTAACACAGATTAGGAGAAGCGCTCACTACCACAGATTAGGATAAGAGCTCACTAGCACAGATTAGGAGAAATGCTCAACTAACACAGATCAGGAGAAGAGCTCACTAGCACAGATTAGGAGAAGAGCTCACTAACACAGATTAAGAGAAGAGCTCACTAACACAGATTAAGAGAAGAGCTCACTAGTAGAGTTGAGCAACTTTTGGTTTTTTAGGGTCGAGTTTCGTTTCGTGAAACCCGACTTTTCCAAAAGTCGGGTCGAGCAAGATCGGCCGATTATAGGGAAAAGTCGGGGTCGTCCCGAAACACGAAACCCAATGTAAGTCAATGGGGAATAAAAGTCGGCAGTGAGAGGAGGACAGGAAACACACCTACAGTGCCCATTTGAATGCCAAAAGCATCAATTCTTATTACTTAAGCTTGTCAACCTTAATTAACTTCATAATACAAGTTACGCACTGAAAAATGGGGGTTATTTGGCTAAAGTTGTGGGGGGGGGGGAGGGCTGGCTCCAGGTTTTCATGTGCCCTGGGCGAAAGAGCGCCCCTTTAACACATACCACAACTCATCATGTTCCGATACGGCAGAGAAATAGCGGTATAGTACAATGAAAAATACCTCACTTTTTACATCTCATGACGAGGCCCATCTATTTCTCCATACAGAATCATTGGTCCCATATAATGTTTGAAACAGTATATGATGAGCTCCACATAATGCTACAGTATATGTTGGTCCCCATGGATGAAGCTCCACTGTCCTATGGGCCCAAATAATGCTCCAAACATAATGGGCCCCATTTCTAATGCTCTAGTGTATAATGGGCCCTGTAAATGCTGCTCCAGTGTCTGATGTCCACCTTTGGAATGTTCCAGTGTATGGTGGGCCCCATCTATCATTCTCCAGAGTATAGTGCTCCCCAAAAATTGCTGTCCCAACATTGAAAACAATCAAATAAGTCTCCTCGCTAGGGAATCCCTGTACTAGTCTGGACTCCTCGTCGTCCCCATCTTCCATCTCACTGCACAGTATTTCAACCTTGCAAGTGCTGTGATCCTGAGCAAGCAGGGGGGGCCTACTCGTTGGCGACAGCACTGGCACAGGGCCCCTGATAGTACGGTGGTGTGTCTGATGGCGGGTGGGCCGAACCTGCACTTTCATCTGCAGCTTCCTCTTTGTCACCGTGTAAGATGGAACTGTATATGGGAAGGGTAACCTGAGTTTCATCAGGGTCAGATTCAGGCCGGGTAGCGTGCGAGGGGAATGTAGTGGTCTGGGTCAATGTACAGATGCAGATGCAGATTCATCGAGCAGTGGCTGGGCATCAGTGCACTTGTGTCGCCCCCAGGAGTACGGTCGCCACAGTGGCATTACCTTCCTCCTAGGGAGTGTGATGTCATGCTTGGGAGCAACGAAGGATCTCTCTAGCAGGTTAACTGATTGGGCGGCGTTAATCCCATGAGTCATGACCCTCCAAACAGCGTTCATGAAGGCAAAGTGTTTGTTTTACGTGGGCAGTATGGTTGCAAAGCTGAACCTTAAAGGAATGTCCAGAAGGGCACCACCAGGAGTGGAGCCTACGGTTAAATTCGACTCCACCTGGGAAACCTCAACCATGCCAGCTACAGAAAAGATGCACACATTGCAAGCTTAATTCCGTTAACGAACGAGACTCCGTCATGCCCCGCGGTCCGAGTCCGGCTTACTAGAGGGACACGTGAGGCTCTGGCACATGAGATTGGCCAATAACTGGTGTGTCATGCCCTTACATGTCCGTGGCTGCATGTGCGCTACACTGAAAAGGCCAGCGTTTGTCGCTTACAGGTGCAGATAACCCGCTGAAAAACGTTCGTGATGGGGATCTGTGATTACAATTATTACCCGCGAACGATGATTTCCCAGTAAGTGCAGGTCAACCGCAGTTCCGGAATTAGGCCTAACCGTCATTCCTGAAAAAATGAAAAACTTACGTGTGCAAACCACAGGTGCTGTTGCTTGCTTAACAGCTCTCCAGCCGTTCTCAGGCCCAGTATGGCTTGCACGTGATTGCACAAAGGTGAGAAAGGGTACCGTATCCCCGGATAACATGTATGGATAGCATAGTGTACACATTCAAAATATATGTCTATACATCAGGAGGCAGGCTCAGACGGTGTTAGGCCCAGTATGGCTTGCACGTGATTGCACAAAGGTGAGAAAGGGTACTGTATCCCCGGATAACATGTATGGATTGCATAGTGTACACATTCAAAATATATGTCTATACATCAGGAGGCAGGCTCAGACGGTGTTAGGCCCAGTATGGATTACACGTGATTGCACAAAGGTGAGAAAGGGTACCGTATCCCCGGATAACATGTATGGATAGCATAGTGTACACATTCAAAATATATGTCTATACATCAGGAGGCAGGCTCAGACGGTGTCAGGCACAGTATGGATTTGACGGCCCAGACTACACAGCGGAGGAGCAGGGAGAGGTAAAGATTGCAAATGCTGGGGCCCTGCCCAAGCAAGGGGGGCCCACTCGTGGGCGTCGGTACTGGCACTGGGCCCCTCATAGTACGGCGGTGTGTCTGACGGCGGGTGTGCACCCCCACCGTCAGAGACACTTGATTGCACTATGAGGGACCCTGTGCCAGTGCCCGCGCCCAAGAGTCGGCCTACCCACCTGTCCAGGGCAACGGCACTCGCACGGTGTCGTGCGCTAGGTGGTGACCACGGCCATGGGGGGGGGGGAAGCACAGTTAGCGAGTTTTTGAAAGTGGCATATGTTGATGTTGGACATTCAGCTGATGCAAAAGGCGAAATAGGTCAAGTCCCTGGAAGAGGTGGACCAAAGCAAGCCATTTTTCTGTCACCCTATGTGTCATCAGGGGAAGGTGGGACAAAATCCTTGGAAACCCATGCATGGTTCATTTTAATGAAGGTTAGATCATCCACATTTTGGGTTGACAGACGGGTCCTTTTTTCTGTCAGGATTGATCCAGCTGCACTGAAGACTCTTTCCGATAGCACACTTGCAGCTGGGCAAGCGAGCTCCTGTAAGGCATATTGTGCCAATTCAGGCCAGGTGTCCAGTTTAGTGGCCCAATAGTCAAAGGGGAATGACCTGTGTGGGAGAACATCGATATGGGAGGAAAAGTAGTTTGTAACCATAGTTGACAACTGCTGTCTCCTGTCACTTTCCATCGATGCAGTATTACCAGTTGTGTGAGCGGTACTTGAAAAATCAGTCCACAACATTGTCATGAAACCCCTGTCTCCAACACCACTTCTGCTGTGTGCACCACGAACACCTCTGCCAAGCTGCCCCCGGCCCGTACGGCTCGTGTGAGAACCATCACCGCTGCTGTGTGCTGGGAATGCCTCAAGCAACCGATTTACCAGAGTTGCTTGTTTATTAGCCAATATTAGGTCAAGGTTCTCCTGTGGCATGATGTTTTGTAATTTGCCTTTATAGCGTGGATCCAGGAAGCTGGCCAACCAGTAGTCGTCATCGTTCATCATTTTGGCAATGCGGGGGTCCCTTTTTAGGATCTGCAAGGCATAATCTGACATGTGGGCCAATGTTCCCGGTGTCAATGATGCACTGCGAGTGCTGGTTGGAGGAGCACTTTCTGGCAAATCCACATCCCTCCAGTCACGCACAAACCCTGTACCAGACCTTGCCACGCCAACATTTTCACTTGCCCCACGAGATGCATCCTCCTCCCCTAAGTAATCATCCCCATCATCATCCTCCTCCTCCTCTTCTTCCTCCACCTCGTCCAGGAGAGGTCCCTGAGCAGACAATGGCTGAATGTCACCAAGGATTCCCTCCTCGTCAACATTGGCTGCAGACGCCTGCTCCTTAAGGTGCGTCAAAGTTTGCATGAGCAGACGCATAAGTGGGATGCTCATGCTTAGGATGGCGTCGTCTGCGCTTACCAGCCGTGTGCATTCCTCAAAACACTGAAGGACTTTACAGAGGTCTTTCAGCTTCGACCACTGCACACCTGTCAACTCCATGTCTGCTCTCAAAGTGCCTGGCCGTGTATCCTCCCACAAATGCATTATGGCCTGCCTCTGCTCACACAGCCGCTCAACCATGTGCAGGGTGGAGTTCCACCTTGTTGCAATGTCGATAATGAGGCGGTGGTTGGGAAGGTGGAGCAATCGCTGCAGCTTCTGCATACGAATGGAGTGTACAGGCGACCGGCGGATGTGCGCGCACAGTCTTCGCACCTTCTGGAGCAGGGCTGTTAACTCCGGATAATTATTGAGGAAGCACTGCACCACCAGGTTCAAGGTGTGAGCCAAGCAAGGTATGTGGCTGAGTTTTGAAAGGGCTATGGCTGCCAAAAAATTACGGCCGTTATCACTAACTACCTTGCCTGCCTCAAGATGTACACTGCCCAGCCATGACTCAGTTTGTCGCTTCAAGTACACGGCCAGCACCTCGGCGGTGTGTCTGTCGCCCAAACACATCATCTGCAACACAGCCTGCTGACGCTTTCCACTAGCTGCTCGATAGGGGGACACCTCGTGTGCAACAGTGGCAGCTGCAGATGGAGTGCTCATACGACTGCGCTCTGTGGACGAGCTTTCGCTTCTGGAGGAGGAGGGTCGAACGCCTACAGCCAACTGTTTCCTATACCGTGGGCTAGGCAGCACTGTCCCACCACCGCTGTCCCCTGTGGACCCTGCATCCACCACATTAACCCAGTGCGCAGTGATGGACACGTAATGGCCCTGGCCATGCCGACTGGACCATGCATCAGTTGTGAGGTGCACCTTTCCACTCACTGACTGCTTGAGTGCATGGACAATGCGGTCTTTCACATGATGGTGGAGGGCTGGGATGGCTTTGCGAGAGAAGAAGTGGCGACTGGGTAGGTCATAGCATGGTACTGCATAGGCCATGAGTTCGCGGAAAGCTGCGCTTTCCACCAACCGATAGGGCATCATCTCAAACGAGATTAGTTTGGCAATGTGGGCGTTCAAGCCCAGTGTACGCGGATGAGAGACTGAGTACTTTCTTGACCTACTCATAGTGTCTGGGAGGGTGAGCTGGACTTGAGAGCTGCATATGGTGGAAGTAGCGGTGGACAGGGCGGACTGAGAGAGGGTTGATGATGGTGATGGAGTTGGTGTTCTTTCTGATGGCCTAGAATCAGTCTTTCGTTGATATAACAGTGGGATTCCCTGACTGCTGTGGCCTTGCAACGACACCTCAACATTTGCTGCTGTGCTAACCGGTGAGCTTACAGTGGGGGAAACAATGTAGCGTTGCTGACTACCTTCTTTGTGATCAGTTGCACATGTGGCACTTGAGGTTTGGTGTTGTGTCCACGCTTGCAAGTGCATGGTGGTTAAATGTCTAAGCATGCAACTGGTATTCAAATTTTTCAGATTTTTCCCTCGGCTAAAGGTCTTTGCGCACTTCTTACAGATAACCTTGGCCTGATCATGAGGATTTTGTTCAAAAAAGTGCCACACTGCACTCTTCCTACTTTGGCAGACATTTTGCGGCCTAGCACGCTGTGATATTTTGACCCTCTGGACAAGCTGTCCAGCAACTCTTTTGATGTTTGGAACCTGTCTTTGGAGTGCTCCGGGCCTGCCAGATAACAGCTGTTGCGATGTCGATGTCTGCTGTGGATGCTCCTCATCTGAGCTATTGGAAGCAGCACCCTCTTCCCCCAATGGATGCCAATCTGGGTCAACAACTGGGTCATCCATCACCTCCTCTTCAATGTCATGTGCACCTTCCTCTGTGTCACCGTGTATGGTGGTATAGTGTGCGGGAAGGGGCACCTGAGTCTCATCAGGGTCAGAATCTGGCTCTGTACACTGCGAGGACAATGTAGTGCTCTGAGTGAATGTACCAGCAGAATCATCTATCAGCGGCTGTGCATCAGTGCACTCCATGTCAGATTCATCTTGGCCTGGGTAATTCACCATTTGACTTGATAATCCAGGCATGGTATGTGAAAACAGCTCCATGGAGTAATCAGTAGTATGGCCTGCGTCATCCTTCAATCTTGGTTGGGGTGAAGGACACAAGGAAAGGTTTGGTTCATGAACATGAGCCTCCAATGACGACTCAGTGCTTTTACTTTTTACAACTTCAGAAGAGGAGGCGATAGAGCTGGAGGCTGAGTCAGCAATGTAAGACAAAACTTTTTCCTGCAGCTCTGGCTTTAAAAGCGGTTTGCCAAGTCCTAGAAAACTAAGCCTTCGAGGCCTTGTGGAGCCAGACGATGACGCAGGCTCAACACCTCCTGCATTCGGTCCTATTTTGCTCTTGCCACTACCATCAGATCCACCACCAACACCATCATTACCAGCTGCCAACCCCCGCCCAATTCCACGGCCTCTTCCACCAGCCTTCCTCATTTTTGGTACAAATGTAGACAAAATCCAACAAACTATATAGTAATGTAAAACAAGGTACAAGGTGTCTATAGGACAGGGGAGATTTTGAATTTCTGCACACACTTGTGGACACTGGACACTTTTGGATTGTGTGAGGCCCACTGAATATCAGAGCGCTATGTCACAGGCTTGATGGCACAGGTGTGAAAAAAGTGACTACAGGATAAGGGAGATTTTGAATTTCTGCACACACTAGTGGACACTGGACACTTTTGGATTGTGTGAGGCCCACGGAATATCAGAGCGCTATGTCACAGGCTCGATGGCACAGGTGTGAAAAAAGTGACTACAGGATAAGGGAGATTTTGATTTTCTGCACACACTAGTGGACACTGGACACTTTTGGATTGTGTGAGGCCCACTGAATATCAGAGCGCTATGTCACAGGCTCGATGGCACAGGTGTGAAAAAAGTGACTACAGGATAAGGGAGATTTTGAATTTCTGCACACACTAGTGGACACTGGACACTTTTGGATTGTGTGAGGCCCACTGAATATCAGAGCGCTATGTCACAGGCTCGATGGCACAGGTGTGAAAAAAGTGACTACAGGATCACAGAGATTTTGAATTTCTGCACACACTAGTGGACACTGGACACTTTTGGATTGTGTGAGGCCCACTGAATATCAGAGCGCTATGTCACAGGCAGAAATTGGCTAGTGTATCACAAACTACAAGGTGTATGTAGAATTGGGCAGAATAGGAATCTCCCTAGAGTGTAGGTCTGTAAGAACGGAACAAGTCCTCCACTTATCCTTCCACAGTGACACACAGATAGCTTCACTGTGGCCGTGATAACAGCCGTTACACGGTACTGAGAGGAGCGTGCACGTACACGGCTGTCCGGTGTACGTAAAATTGTCAAGCTCCGTGTTTTTTAAGTATACGGACTGACACACGCTGTCTCTCTATAGTTTTGAATGTGATCAAACAGCAAATATATTTAACTGTTTGAATGCTAGACAAAACTAGAAGGTGCAGGTCTGTAAGAACGGAACATGTCCTCGACTTATTCTCACAGAGTGACACACAGATAGCTTCACTGTGGCTGTGATAACAGCCGTTACATGGTACTGTGTGAGGAGCGTACACCGCTGTATGGTGTGAAAAAATGCAAGCTCAGTACCTCAGCAGGAAAAAAAAAAATTGGGATTGCTTTTAAAAAAGCAGTTTGCAGAGCAGTGGGTAAACAGCAATGCAGCTGTCAGGAAGCCTTAGAAGGCAGCCTAACAACCAACACCACTGATACACCACAATATAGCCTCCCCTTGCACTGCACACACAGTGACTGGTGTGTTGTACAGGCAAAATCGCTAGCAGCAGAAGCAGTTTTTTTTTCTTCTTCCCTGCCTAACGCTCTCCCTACAGAATCAGCAGCAACCTCTCCCTATGCTAAGATCGGCAGAAGTAAGATGGCGGTCGGCGTGCACGCCCTTTTATACCCCCTGTGACGCCCACCAAAGCAAGCCAATCACTTGCATGCCCTTCTGAAAGATGGTGGTGACCCCTGCCTATGTCATCACGTTGCCCACAGTGTCCGTGGATCCTGATTGGCTGAAAAAGAGCGCAAAACAAACTTTTGAAACGCGACTTTGGCGCGTAAGTCGCCAACCTCGTGGCCAACCTCATACTAGGGTCGGGTTTCGTTTCATGAAACCCGACTTTGCCAAAAGTCGGCGACTTTTGAAAGTTTTCGACCCGTTTCGCTCAACTCTACTCACTAGCACAGATTAGGAGAAGAGCTCACTAAAGGTACTGTCACACTAAGCGATATCGCTAGCAATATCGCTATAACTAGTGACGTTATAGCGATATTGCTAGCGATATCGCTGTGTCTGATACTTACCTACAACCCGCTCCCCCGCTGCTTATCGCTGATCGCGCGAGAACAGGCTGGACCGTTTCTCGTCGTCAGCTTCCTGCGGCGCTTCCTGCTGTGACGACGAGCGACGCGTGGAGCCGGGCGGGAGGACGCAGGATCGCCTGGTGTGACAGGTAAGTAGCGACCCCCGTCCCCAGCAATGTTGCTAGTGAGATCTGCCTGTGTGGCAGCTCAATAGCGACCACTTAGCGATGTACCAGCGATCCTGACCACGTCATATCGCTGGTCAGGATCGCTGGTACATCTCTAAGTGTGACAGTACCTTAACACAGATTAGGAGAAGAGCTCACTAGCACAGATTAGGAGAAGAGCTCACTAACACAGATCAGGAGAAGAGCTCAGTAACACAGATTAGGAGAAGAGCTCACTAACACAGATTAGTAGAAGAGCTCACTAAAACAGATCAGGAGAAGAGCTCACTAACACAGATCAGGAGAAGAGCTCAGTAACACAGATTAGGAGAAGAGCTCACTAAAACAGATCAGGAGAAGAGCTCACTAACACAGATCAGGAGAAGAGCTCAGTAACACAGATTAGGAGAAGAGCTCACTAACACAGATTAGGAGAAGAGCTCACTAAAACAGATCAGGAGAAGAGCTCACTAACACAGATCAGGAGAAGAGCTCAGTAACACAGATTAGGAGAAGAGCTCACTAACACAGATTAGGAGAAGAGCTCACTAAAACAGATCAGGAGAAGAGCTCACTAACACAGATCAGGAGAAGAGCTCAGTAACACAGATTAGGAGAAGAGCTCACTAACACAGATTAGGAGAAGAGCTCACTAACATAGATTAGAAGAAGAGCTCACTAACACAGATTAGGAGAAGAGCTCACTAACATAGATTAGAAGAAGAGCTCACTAACACAGATTAGAAGAGCTCACTAGCACAGATTAGGAGAAGAGCTCACTAGCACAGATTAGGAGAAATGTTCAACTAACACAGATTAGGAGAAGAGCTCACTAAAACAGATTAGGAGAAGAGCTCACTAACACAGATCAGGAGAAGAGCTCACTAACACAGATTAGGAGAAGAGCTCACTAACATAGATTAGAAGAAGAGCTCACTAGCACAGATTAGAAGAAGAGCTCACTAACACAGATTAGGAGAAGAGCTCACTAACATAGATTAGAAGAAGAGCTCACTAGCACAGATTAGGAGAAGTGCTCAGTAAGGCTTGTTGCATTGTAAATACACACCTGTACTTTGTATCTCCCTCACCTCATTGTAGATTGTAAACTCTCACCAGCAGGGTCATCCTATTTTGCTTTAATTATTGCATTGTTAACGTTGTTACTTATGACTTATGTTTGGAACTGTTAAACTGTAAAGCTCTGTGGAATATGTTGGCGCTATATAAATAAAGATTATTATTATTATTGTTTCACATTTGCGTATCTGTGCGCAGCATTTGATCTGCATAGATCCGCATGCGTCATGCATACATGTCATTAACATGGTGTATGCAGGAACATGCGTTTCCATGCGTTCGCTTGCGGATGCGTACACATGCGTTGTTTTGCGGTGTACGGCAAACGCAACATGTTGCATTTTTTTTTAGGCATCAAATATCCGCAGCCATACACATGCAGAAGAAGTGCGTCAAGACAACGCATTACTGTCTATGGGAACGCATTGGTACGCAAGGACATGCATACGCATGCATTCGATACAGACATCTGTACAAGGGTTTATATACAGAATTTCCATGAGACACGCCCATTGGATGTGGCTTGTGTCAAGGAAATTCTCCTGGAAAAACCTTGTCCTATCGAACGCATGTGCATAAATAACGCAAACGCATTCACCCGCAGTGTATTTTTTGCGCCATGCGTAAGCCAATGGATAAAAAACACGCTACATTTGCATGCGTTTCGACATACGTTTGCGCATGCAGATGATATGCTGTGCACATTTACGCAAATGTGAATTTAGCCTAACACAGATTAGTGAGATCGCTGTGTGTGACGGGGGCTTAAGAGAAGAGCTCACTAGCACAGATTAGGAGAAGAGCTCACTAACACAGATTAGGAGAAGAGCTCACTAACACAGATTAGGAGAAGAGCTCACTAACATTGATTAGGAGAAGAGCTCACTAACACAGACTAGGAGAAGAGCTCACTAGCACAGATTAGGCGAAGAGCTCACTAACACAGATTAGGAGAAGAGCTCACTAGCACAGATTAGGAGAAGAGCTCACTAACACAGATTAGGAGAAGAGCTCACTAACACAGATTAGGAGAAGAGCTCACTAACACAGATTAGGAGAAGAGCTCACTAGCACAGATTAGGCGAAGAGCTCACTAACACAGATTAGGCGAAGAGCTCACTAACACAGATTAGGAGAAGAGCTCACTAACACAGATTAGGCGAAGAGCTCACTAACACAGATTAGGAGAAGAGCTCACTAACACAGATTAGGAGAAGAGCTCACTAACACAGATTAGGAGAAGAGCTCACTAACACAGATTAGGATAAGAGCTCACTAGCACAGATTAGGAGAAGAGCTCACTAACATTGATTAGGAGAAGAGCTCACTAACACAGACTAGGAGAAGAGCTCACTAACACAGACTAGGAGAAGAGCTCACTAACACTGACTACTTTAAGAGAAGTGCTCACTAACATAGATTATGAGAAGATGTCACTAAAGGCCCCGTCACACATGAGATCGCTGTGTGTGACGGGATCACCGACCGGCCCCCCTGCCGGGTATCGCTGATCGTGCTCGATCGATCTGGGCCATTTTGTGATCGCTGGTCTCCTGCTGGCCAGCGCGCATCGCTGCGTGTGGCAGCAAGAGACCAGCGATCAGCGACGCTGGACGCTGGTTTCAATGTAAACATCAGGTATCTAAGAGTCGCGCGGCTCTTAGATACCCGATGTTTACATTGGAAACCAGCTTCCTCGCTGGTCCTGATTGCTGGAGGGGCTGTCTATGTGACAGCTCACCAGCGATCGGCCTAACCATGTCCCAGCGATCCCATCCATGTCAGATCGTTGGTGGGATCACTGGGACATTGTTATGTGTAATGGGGCCTTAACACAGATTAGGAGAAGTGCTCACTAACACAGATTTAGGGTACCGTTACACTTAGCGATGCACCAGCGATCCCGACCACGATATGACCCGGTCACGATCGCTGGTGCATCGCTAAGTGGTCACTAGTGAGTTGCCAAACAGGCAGATCTCACCAGCAAGATAGCAGTGGTCAGGGGTCGCTACTTACCTGTCAGACGAGGCGATCCTGATGCCCTCCCACCCGGCTCCACGCGTCGCTCGTCGCCACAGCAGGAAGCCCAGCAGGAAGCAGACGACGAGAAATGGCCCAGGACGTTCTCGCGCGATCAGCGATAATCAGCGGGGGAGCCGGTCAGAGGTAAGTATTACACATAGCGATATCGCTAGCAATATCTCTGCTGCGTCACAAAACTAGTGACATTATAGAGATATTGCTAGCGATATCGTTATGTGTAACGGGCGCTTAAGAGAAGTGCTCACTAACACAGATTAAGAGAAGAGCTCACTGACACAGGTTAGGATAAATGCTCACTAATACAGATTAGGAGAAGTGCTCACTAACACAGCTTAACCCCTTTCCTACATTGGACGTAATATTCCATCCATGTGACCTGGGACCTAAGTCCCAAGGATGGAATATTACGTCACACGCGATCAGCAGCGCTCACGAGGGGATTATCACAGCTGACACCCGGCATTATGTGTCAGAGGCGGTCATGCACCGCCCCCGGCACATTAACCCCTGGCACACTGCGATCAAACATGATCGCAGTGTACCGGGGGAATAGGAGAGAAGCGCGCAGGGAGAGGGCTCCCACCGTGCTTCCCTGCGACCCCTGGAGCGACACGTTGTGCTGCGTCGCTCCGAGAGTCCTCCTCCCTGCAGGCCCCCCGGATCCAATATGGCCGCGCAGGCCTTCTGGGTCCTGCAGGGAGGTGGATCGCCGATCTTACACAGCGCTGTTCTAAGTGTCAGACCGGCGATCTGACACAAGACAGTGATGTCCCCCCTGGGACAATATATTAAAGTTTTAAAAAAAAAAAACACTTGTAAAAATAATTTTAAAAAAATCACAAAATAAATAAAATTAAAAAAAAATATTCCCTAATAAATCCTTTTTTTCTAAATAAAAAAAACAAAAGTACACATATTTAGTATCACCGCGTCCATAACGATCCGCCCTATAAAACTGTCCCAATAGTTAACCCCTTTAGTGAACCCCTTCAAAAAAAAAAACAAAGCAAAGAACAATGCTTTATCATCATACCGACGAACATAAAGTGCAATAACGCGCGATCAAAAAGACGTATATAAATAACCATGGTACCGCTGAAAACGTCATCTTGTCCTGCAAAAAACGAGCCATGACACAGTGTCATCAGCAAAAAAATCAAAAAGTTATAGCTCACAGAATAAAGCGATGCAAAAATAATTATTTTTTATATAAAATTGGTTTTATTGTATAAAAACGCCAAAACATAAAAAACGACATAAATGAGGTATCGCTGTAATCGTACTGACCCGAAGAATAAAACCGCTTTATCAATTTTACTGCACGCAGAACGGTGTAAACGCACCCCCCAAAAGAAATTCTTGAAATGCTGGTTTTTGTTCATTCTGCGTCACAAAAATCGGAATAAAAAGCGATCAAAAAATGTCACGTGCCCGAAAATGGTGCCAATAAAAACGTCAACTCGTCCCGCTAACAATAAGACCTCACATGACTGTGTGGGCCAAAATATGGAAAAATTATAGCTCTCAAAATGTGGTGATGCAAATAACTATTTTTACAATAAAAAGCGTCTTTTAGCGTGTGACAGCTGCCAAACATAAAAACCGCCATAAATAGTAAATCAAACCCCCCGTTATCACCCCCTTAGTTAGGGAAAAATAATAAAATTAAAAAAATGTATTTATTTCCATTTTCCCATTAGGGTTAGGGTTAAAGCTATGGTTAGGGCTAGGGTTAGGGCTAGGGTAAGGGTTAGGTCTAGGGCTGAGATTAGGGTTAGGGGTGTGTTGGGGTTAGGGTTGGAGTTAGAATTGGGGGGTTTCCACCGTTTGGGCACATCAGGCGCTCTCCAAACGCAACATGGCGTCTGATCTCAACTCCAGCCAAAAAAGTCAAATGGCGCTGCTTCCCTTCCGAGCTCTGCCATGCACCCAAATAGTGGTTTACCCCCACATATGGGGTATCAGCGTACTCAGGACAAATTGCACAATAGCTTTTGGTGTCCTGTTTCCCTTGGGAAAATAAAAATTGGGGGGTGAAAAGATCATTTTTCTGGAAAAAATATGTTTTTTAATTGTACGGCTGTACGTTATAAACTTCTGTGAAGTCCTTGGGGGTTCAAAGTGCTCACCACACATCTAGATAAGTTCCCTAAAGAATCTGGTTTCCAAAATGGGGTCACTTGTGGGAGGTTTCCACTGTTTAGGTACATCAGGGGCTCTCCAAACGTGGCATGGCGCCGGATCTCAATTCCAGCCAATTTTGTGCTGAAAAAGTCAAACGGCGCTCCTTCCCTTCTGAGCTCTGCCATGCGCCATAACAGTGGTTCACCCCCACATATCAGGTATCAGCGTACTCAGGACAAATTGCACAATAACTTTTGCAGTCCAATTTCTCCTGTTACCCTTGGTAAAATAAAAAAATTGGACCTGAAGTGATTTTTTTGGTGAAAAAAAGTTAAATGTTCATTTTTTTTAAACATTCAAAAAATTCCTGTGAAGCACCTGAAGGGTTAATAAATTTCTTGAATGTGGTTTTGAGCACCTTGAGGGGTGCAGTTTTTAGAATGGTGTCACTTTTGGGTATTTTCTATCATTTAGACCCCTCAAAGTGACTTCAAATGTGATGTGGTCCCTAAAAATAAAATGGTGTTGTAACAATGAGAAATCGCTGGTCAACTTTTAACCCTTATAACTTCCTAACAAAAAAAATTTTGGTTACAAAATTGTGCTGATGTAAAGTAAACATGTGGGAAATGTTACTTATTAATTTTTTTAATTGCCATATCTCTGTGATTTAAGGGCATAAAAATTCAAAGAAGGAAAATTGCAAAATTTTCACCAAATTTCCGCTTTTATCACAAATAAACACAAGTTATATGAATGAAATTTTACCACTATCATGAAGTACAATATGTCACGAGAAAACATTGTCAGAATCACCAGGATCCATGGAAGCGTTCAAGACTTATGACCTCATAAAGGGACAGCGGTCAGAATTGTAAAAATTGGCCCCGGCATTAACGTGCAAACCACCCTTGGGAGTAAAGGGGTTAAGAGAAGTGCTCACTAACACAGAACAGAAGAGCTCACTAACACAAATTAGGATAAATGCTTAGTAACACAGATTAGAAGTGTTCACTAACACTGATTAGAGAAGTGCTCACTAAAACACAAATTAAAAGCGCTCACTAACAAAAAATTAGGATAAGGCTGGTTTCACACTAGCGTTTTTTAGCGCAGCGCATCGTGCGCGTACATGCGAATGCGCAATGCGCGCCTATGTTTAACATGGGTGCGCATGGTCTAGCGTTTGTAAGCGTTTTTGTGCGCATGCGTTTTTTTCCAGTGTGCGCTTAGGCGCGCCGGACGCAGCCTGTTGCATTTTTTGTGCGCCCAACCTGTGTCCAAAAAACGCATGCGCACAAACGCGCAATGAATGAGCAGAAAAAATCACATTACAGTCTATGGGAACACTGGCGTGCGCATTAACATGCGCACGTCAGCGTTTAAAAACGCATGCTTTTTAAGAGTTCACATGGCAACAAACTGGTTAAAACGCATGCGCATAAAATAAACAAACGCATGCAAAATGCTTGATGCGTTTTCTGTATGTGTTTGGACTGCGCACGCAGCGCAAAAAAACGCTAGTGTGAAAGTAGCCTAAGTGCTCACTAACATAGATTAGGAGAAATGCTCACTAACACAGATGAGGACAGTGGTGGCGAACCTATGGCATGCATGCCAGAGGAGGCACACAGAGACCTCTCTGTGGGCACACATGCGATGCCTGCCACCGTGCACAGACACCGCTACTTTCTCGTGCTCACATGTATTCGCCTCTAAAAGATGCAAGGATATTTGAACAGTGTTGCGCCAAGACTGGGGCAGAGGAGCACTTGTCATCCCCGGGTCTGACATGATAGCATCGATATGATGACCTCATCACACTGCTGCCTGCCTTCCCGGAGACCGCAGATCTTGGGCCAAAGGCCATGTGTTTAGTCCTTTTCATTCCACCTTAGACTGATAAGAATGGTGAGAAGAGGTTGGATTCTGGAGATGTTTTTAAGATTCAGGCGACATGCTTGAGTGAGTGATTGGATATAGGGAAAAAAGCATCCCCAGATCATCACCGATCATCCACCAAATTTCACAGTGGATGTGTAGGTAGGCCTACAGATGCAAGACACTGTGGATTGTACGCCTCTCCAGGTCTCCGTCTAACCATTAGATGACCAGGTGTTGAAAAAAGCTGAAAATTAGCCTCCTCAAAGAAGATTATCTTACTCCAGTCCTTTATGGTCCAGTACTTTATGGTCCAATCCTTATGGTCTTTGGCAAACTTCATCCTGGCTCTCCTTTGCTTCTCATTGATGAAAGGCTTTTTTCTAGCCTAGCATGACTTGAGTCCTGCCACTAGGAGCCTGTTACAAACTGTTCTTGCCATGCACTTCACCCCAGCTGCATTTGCCATTCCTTTTTTAGGTCACTTGATGGCATTCTGTGGTTGCTGAGTCACATTTGAATAATATGACGGTCATCCCGGTGAGTGGAGTCGTTTTCACCCTCTGTCGGTCTGTAGCTTTGTTGTCCCCAATGTCTGCTGCTTGACCTTGTTGTAATGGACTGCCGTCTTAGAAATTTTAAGGATGGAGGCAATATGACACTCACTGTGTCCATCTGCTAGTAAAGCCAGAATTGAGCCCTTCTTTTCCTCACGCAAGACTTTTCTTTTCAACTCCTTTGGCATGGTTAAAAGTTATTTTTTCATTCCTATTACTTTTGGGATATTACTAGCACTTGTTTTGCCATTCAGCTTGTCCTATTGCCAGAGGATTGTGAACACCTCAGCAGGGTTTTTATACTTTCCTTCGTTACATAAGATTTGGTTCAGGTGATCACCTAATCAGAAGCACATTAAGTAGAATGAGGTGTACTCTGGTTGGAA
The DNA here is from genome assembly GCF_039654945.1 of Dendrobates tinctorius. NCBI lineage: Eukaryota > Metazoa > Chordata > Amphibia > Anura > Dendrobatidae > Dendrobates > Dendrobates tinctorius. The sequence goes on from NW_027361691.1 coordinate 3,513,771, forward strand.
TTCAACTGACACTGGAATGGAATGGCTGTCAGACATGGAGAGAAGCTGATTTTTATAAAACTGCAGTGGTCTCTTAATTTTTGCCACAGCTGTATATATATATATGTGGGTAGCGAGTGTCAGTCCCCGGCTCTTGCGCAACACCATTAAGTACAGTTACATTATCAAATGCCCCTTTTAGAGTTAAATCCCTTAGTTGGGCAGTCCCAAAGTTTCCCCCGAACACCTCCAGCTCAGGGACATTGGCCTGAGTGGATGCTGCCTCATCCTCATCGCCAACCAAAACACAAAATGGAAACCTGTCATCAGCAGTATGCGACAAGGTTTCTTTGGGAGCAACCTGGCTGTTGTCCGGACAAACAAGTCCCACAAGTCCCTTTTCCCCCCAAGTCCCAAAACAACACAAAGTCCCGCACTATTATAATAGGGTGCAATAGGTCCTTGACCACGCCAACCTCATGGGACTTGGTGCCACAGTTTGTTTTATGACCACCTGGGCTACAGGGTAGTCCTTTGCGTCGCATCACCATGGATACAGTGGAAGCCCACCCTCTTTCCAGGAATCAGCCGATGTGGAATTGTGGCCCTCACTAGAATTACCAAACTTCCTGAGTCCAGCAAACCAGTTGCTTGCATCCCATTTACTGTCACAGGGCATGCCTGCGGCCCCTCTCCCGCTTGGGAAATAGTACTGCAGGCTGGATACGCAAAATACGAGCAGCGCCGTCCTATGCTGCAGTCCATTGGCTCAGTGGTCATGGGACAACGAGCGGCTATGTGGCCAGGGTTATGACACCTCCAACACACTATACTATGGGAAGGGACCTTGGGCACTAACTCCAGTATTCTTGGCTGCCTCCCAGGTGTGAGGTGTGGCTCTAGCTCCCCCCTTTCGGGTGTCAGCCCCGCTTTTGGAACCTCTCCACCAAGCTAACCAGGTCATCGGCATTACAGGGATCTCCCTGGGCAACCCAGGATTGCACCGGCCTGGGTAGCGAGTGTATCAGCCTGTTCATAACAACAACCTTCTCCACCATCTGTGCTGGGGAGGAGGATTCAGGTTCTAACTATTTTTGGACCAGGTGTAGGAGATCGAACATTTGGAACCTGGGAGGTTTGTCGCTGCGATATGCCCACTCATACACCCATTGCACCCTGACAGTCAAAGTAACTCCTAAGCATGCCATGATCTCAGCCTTTAACTTGGCATATTCTTTTGCGTCCTGCAACGTCAAGTCATTATATGCCTTCTGCGGTTCACCGGTCAAATATAGCACCAAACCTTCAGCCCAATGCCCCGGAGGCATTTTTGCCTACTCTGCCACCCTCTCAAAAATAGTCAGGAATGCCTGGGGTTGGGGCCCTCGTGCTGCACTGGATGGCGGTTGCCAGAAGCTGCATCTGCTGCCGTTGCTCCAGCTGACACTGCTGGATCTTCAGCAGGACCACACTGGGACTAAAATTCAGCCCTGGCATTTGAAGTTACACAGGCCCACTAGTCACATGGTGACTATATAATATTTTTGTACAGTTGTAGGTTACAAGAAGTGAGAGGAGATTAACACGACTATATAACATGTAGTCAGAGCTAGAGTTGAGCGAAATGGGTCGAAAAAATTCAAAAGTCGCCGACTTTTGGCAAAGTCGGGTTTCATGAAACGAAACCCGACCCTAGGATGAGGTCGGCCACGAGGTCGGCGACTTACGCGCCAAAGTCGCGTTTCAAAAGTTTGTTTTGCGCTCTTTTTCAGCCAATCAGGATCCACGGACACTGTGGGCAACGTGATGACATAGGCACGGGTCACCAACATCTTTCAGAAGGGCATGCAAGTGATTGGCTTGCTTTGGTGGGCGTCACAGGGGGTATAAAAGGGCGTGCACGCCGACCGCCATCTTACTTCTGCCGATCTCAGTATAGGGAGAGGTTGCTGCTGATTCTGTAGGGAGAGCGTTAGGCAGGGAAGAAGACCAAAAAACTGCTTCTGCTGCTAGCGATTTGGCCTGCACAACACACCAGTCACTGTGTGTGCAGTGCAAGGGGAGGCTATATAGTGGTGTATCAGTGGTGTTGGTTGTTGGGCTGCCTTCTAAGGCTTCCTGACAGGCTGGCATTGCTGTTTACCCACTGCTCCGCAAACTGCTTTTTTAAAAGCAATCCAATCTCCCTTATCCTCTAGTCACTTTGGTCACAGCTGTGCCATCGAGCCTGTCACATAGCGCTCAGATATTCATTGGGCCTCAAACTGCTTTTTTAAAAGCAATCCCAATTTTTTTTTTTTGTCCTGCTGAGAAGAAAAAAAAACTTCTGCTGCTGCTGATAGCAATTTGGCCTGCACAACACACCAGTCACTGTGTGCAGTGCAAGGGGAGGCTATATAGTGGTGTATCAGTGGTGTTGGTTGTTGGGCTGCCTTTTATGGCTTCCTGACAGGCTGGCATTGCTGTTTACCCACTGCTCCGCAAACTGCTTTTTTAAAAGCAATCCAATCTCCCTTATCCGCTAGTCACTTAGGTCACAGCTGTGCCATCGAGCTTGTCACATAGCGCTCAGATATTCATTGGGCCTCACACAATCCAAAAGTGTCCAGTGTCCAAAAGTGTGTGCAGAGATTCAAAATCTCACTTATTCTCTAGTCACTTAGGTCACAGCTGTGCCATCGAGCCTGTCACATAGCGCTCAGATATTCATTGGGCCTCACACAATCCAAAAGTGTCCAGTGTCCAAAAGTGTGTGCAGAGATTCAAAATCTCACTTATTCTCTAGTCACTTAGGTCACAGCTGTGCCATCGAGCTTGTCACATAGCGCTCAGATATTCATTGGGCCTCACACAATCCAAAAGTGTCCAGTGTCCAAAAGTGTGTGCAGAGATTCAAACTCTCACTTATCCTCTAGTCACTTAGGTCACAGCTGTGCCATCGAGCTTGTCACATAGCGCTCAGATATTCATTGGGCCTCACACAATCCAAAAGTGTCCAGTGTCCAAAAGTGTGTGCAGAGATTCAAAATCTCACTTATTCTCTAGTCACTTAGGTCACAGCTGTGCCATCGAGCTTGTCACATAGCGCTCAGATATTCATTGGGCCTCACACAATCCAAAAGTGTCCAGTGTCCAAAAGTGTGTGCAGAGATTCAAACTCTCACTTATCCTCTAGTCACTTAGGTCACAGCTGTGCCATCGAGCTTGTCACATAGCGCTCAGATATTCATTGGGCCTCACACAATCCAAAAGTGTCCAGTGTCCAAAAGTGTGTGCAGAGATTCATAATCTCACTTATTCTCTAGTCACTTAGGTCACAGCTGTGCCAACGAGCCTGTCACATAGCGCTCAGATATTCATTGGGCCTCACACAATCCAAAAGTGTCCAGTGTCCAAAAGTGTGTGCAGAGATTCAAAATCTCACTTATTATCTAGTCACTTAGGTCACAGCTGTGCCATCGAGCTTGTCACATAGCGCTCAGATATTCATTGGGCCTCACACAATCCAAAAGTGTCCAGTGTCCAAAAGTGTGTGCAGAGATTCAAACTCTCACTTATCCTCTAGTCACTTAGGTCACAGCTGTGCCATCGAGCTTGTCACATAGCGCTCAGATATTCATTGGGCCTCACACAATCCAAAAGTGTCCAGTGTCCAAAAGTGTGTGCAGAGATTCAAACTCTCACTTATCCTCTAGTCACTTAGGTCACAGCTGTGCCATCGAGCTTGTCACATAGCGCTCAGATATTCATTGGGCCTCACACAATCCAAAAGTGTCCAGTGTCCAAAAGTGTGTGCAGAGATTCAAACTCTCACTTATCCTCTAGTCACTTAGGTCACAGCTGTGCCATCGAGCTTGTCACATAGCGCTCAGATATTCATTGGGCCTCACACAATCCAAAAGTGTCCAGTGTCCAAAAGTGTGTGCAGAGATTCAAAATCTCACTTATTCTCTAGTCACTTAGGTCACAGCTGTGCCATCGAGCCTGTCACATAGCGCTCAGATATTCATTGGGCCTCACACAATCCAAAAGTGTCCAGTGTCCAAAAGTGTGTGCAGAGATTCAAACTCTCACTTATTCTCTAGTCACTTAGGTCACAGCTGTGCCATCGAGCATGTCACATAGCGCTCAGATATTCATTGGGCCTCACACAATCCAAAAGTGTCCAGTGTCCAAAAGTGTGTGCAGAGATTCAAACTCTCACTTATTCTCTAGTCACTTAGGTCACAGCTGTGCCATCGAGCCTGTCACATAGCGCTCAGATATCAGTGGGCCTCACACAATCCAAAAGTGTCCAGTGTCCAAAAGTGTGTGCAGAGATTCAAAATCTCACTTATTCTCTAGTCACTTAGGTCACAGCTGTGCCATCGAGCCTGTCACATAGCGCTCAGATATCAGTGGGCCTCACACAATCCAAAAGTGTCCAGTGTCCAAAAGTGTGTGCAGAAATTCAAAATCTCCCCTGTCCTATAGACACCTTGTTTTACATACTATATAATTTGTTGGATTTTGTCTACATTTCTACCAAAAATGAGGAAGGCTGGTGGAAGAGGCCGTGGAATTGGGCGGGGGTTGGCAGCTGGTAATGATGGTGTTGGTGGTGGATCTGATGGTAGTGGCAAGAGAAAAATAGGACCGAATGCAGGAGGTGTTGAGCCTGCGTCATCGTCTGGCTACATAAGGCCTCGAACGCTTAGTTTTCAAGGAGTTTGCAAACCGCTTTTAAAGCCAGAGCATCAGGAAAAAGTTTTGTCTTACATTGCTGACTCAGCCTCCAGCTCTATCGCCTCCTCTTCTTCAGTTGTAAAAAGTAAAAGCACTGAGTCGTCATTGGAGGCTCATGTTCATGAACCACACCTTTCCTTGTGTCTTTCACCCCAACCAAGATTGAAGGATGACGCAGGCCATACTACTGATTACTCCATGGAGCTGTTTTCACATACCATGCCTGGATTATCAAGTGAAATGGTGAATTACCCAGGCCAAGATGAATCTGACATGGAGTGCACTGATGCACAGCCACTGATGGATGATTCTGCTGGTACATTCACTCAGAGCACTACATTGTCCTCGCAGTGTACAGAGCCAGATTCTGACCCTGATGAGACTCAGGTGCCCCTTCCCACACACTATACCACCATACACGGTGACACAGAGGAAGGTGCACATGACATAGAAGAGGAGGTGATGGATGACCCAGTTGTTGACCCAGATTGGCATCCATTGGGGGAAGAGGGTGCTGCTTCCAATAGCTCAGATGAGGAGCATCCACAGCAGACATCGACATCGCAACAGCTGTTATCTGGCAGGCCCGGAGCACTCCAAAGACAGGTTCCAAACATCAAAAGAGTTGCTGGACAGCTTGTCCAGAGGGTCAAAAGATCACAGCATGCTAGGCCGCAAAATGTCTGCCAAAGTAGGAAGAGTGCAGTGTGGCACTTTTTTGAACAAAATCCTCATGATCAGGCCAAGGTTATCTGTAAGAAGTGCGCAAAGACCTTTAGCCGAGGGAAAAATCTGAAAAATTTGAATACCAGTTGCATGCTTAGACATTTAACCAGCATGCACTTGCAAGCGTGGACATAACACCAAACCTCAAGTGCCACATGTGCAACTGATCACAACGAAGGTAGTCAGCAACGCTACATTGTTTCCCCCACTGTAAGCCCACCGGTTAGCACAGCAGCAAATGTTGAGGTGTCGTTGCAAGGCCACAGCAGTCAGGGAATCCCACTGTTATATCAACGAAAGACTGATTCTAGGCCATCAGAAAGAACACCAACTCCATCACCATCATCAACCCTCTCTCAGTCCGCCCTGTCCACCGCTACTTCCACCATATGCAGCTCTCAAGTCCAGCTCACCCTCCCAGACACTATGAGTAGGTCAAGAAAGTACTCAGTCTCTCATCCGCGTACACTGGGTTTGAACGCCCACATTGCCAAACTAATCTCGTTTGAGATGATGCCCTTTCGGTTGGTGGAAAGCACAGCTTTCCGCGAACTCATGGCCTATGCAGTACCACGCTATGACCTACCCAGTCGCCACTTCTTCTCTCGCAAAGCCATCCCAGCCCTCCACCATCATGTGAAAGACCGCATGGTCCATGCACTCAAGCAGTCAGTGAGCGGAAAGGTGCACCTCACAACTGATGCATGGTCCAGTCGGCATGGCCAGGGCCGTTACGTGTCCATCACTGCACACTGGGTTAATGTGGTGGATGCAGGGTCCACAGGGGACAGCGGTGGTGGGACAGTGCTGCCTAGCCCACGGTATAGGAAACAGTTGGCTGTAGGCGTTCGACCCTCCTCCTCCTCCACCTCCTCCAGAAGCGAAAGCTCGTCCACAGAGCGCAGTCGTACGAGCACTCCATCTGCAGCTGCCACTGTTGCACATGATGTGTCCCCCTATCGAGCAGCTAGTGGAAAGCGTCAGCAGGCTGTGTTGCAGATGATGTGTTTGGGCGACAGACACACCGCCGAGGTGCTGGCCGAGTACTTGAAGCGACAAACTGAGTCATGGCTGGGCAGTGTACATCTTGAGGCAGGCAAGGTAGTTAGTGATAACGGCCATAATTTTGTGGCAGCCATAGCCCTTTCAAAACTCAGCCACATACCTTGCTTGGCTCACACCTTGAACCTGGTGGTGCAGTGCTTCCTCAAAAATTATCCGGAGTTAACAGCCCTGCTCCAGAAGGTGCGAAGACTGTGCGCGCACATCCGCCGGTCGCCTGTACACTCCGTTCGTATGCAGAAGCTGCAGCGATTGCTCCACCTTCCCAACCACCGCCTCATTATCGACATTGCAACAAGGTGGAACTCCACCCTGCACATGGTGGAGCGGCTGTGCGAGCAGAGGCAGGCCATAATGCATTTGTGGGAGGATACACGGCCAGGCACTTTGAGAGCAGACATGGAGTTGACAGGTGTGCAGTGGTCGAAGCTGAAAGACCTTTGTAAAGTCCTTCAGTGTTTTGAGGAATGCACACGGCTGGTAAGCGCAGACGACGCCATCCTAAGCATGAGCATCCCACTTATGCGTCTGCTCATGCAAACTTTGACGCACCTTAAGGAGCAGGCGTCTGCAGCCAATGTTGATGAGGAGGAAGAGGAGGAGGGAATCCTTGATGACATTCAGCCATTGTCTGCTCAGGGACCTCTCCTGGACGAGGTGGAGGAAGAAGAGGAGGAGGAGGATGATGGGGATGATTACTTAGGGGAGGAGGATGCATCTCGTGGGGCAAGTGAAAATGTTGGCGTGGCAAGGTCTGGTACAGGGTTTGTGCGTGAATGGAGGGATGTGGATTTGCCAGAAAGTGCTCCTCCACCCAGCACTCGCAGTGCATCATTGACACCGGGAACATTGGCCCACATGTCAGATTATGCCTTGCAGATCCTAAAAAGGGACCCCCGCATTGCCAAAATGATGAACGATGACGACTACTGGTTGGCCAGCATCCTGGATCCACGCTATAAAGGCAAATTACAAAACATCATGCCACAGGGGAACCTTGACCTAATATTGGCTAATAAACAAGCAACTCTGGTAAATCGGTTGCTTGAGGCATTCCCAGCACACAGCAGCGGTGATGGTTCTCACACGGGCCGGGGGCAGCTTGGCAGAGGTGTTCGTGGTGCACACAGCAGAAGTGGCGTTGGAGACAGGGGTTTCATGACAATGTTGTGGACTGATTTTTCAAATACCGCTCACACAACTGGTAATACTGCATCGATGGAAAGTGACAGGAGACAGCAGTTGTCAACTATGGTTACAAACTACTTTTCCTCCCATATCGATGTTCTCCCACACAGGTCATTCCCCTTTGACTATTGGGCCGCTAAACTGGACACCTGGCCTGAATTGGCCCAATATGCCTTACAGGAGCTCGCTTGCCCAGCTGCAAGTGTGCTATCGGAAAGAGTCTTCAGTGCAGCTGGATCAATCCTGACAGAAAAAAGGACCCGTCTGTCAACCCAAAATGTGGATGATCTAACCTTCATTAAAATGACCCACGCATGGGTTTCCAAGGATTTTGTCCCACCTTCCCCTGATGACACATAGGGTGACAGAAAAATGGCTTGCTTTGGTCCACCTCTTCCTGGTACTTCACCTATTTCGCCTTTTGCATCAGCTGAATGTCCAACATCAACATATGCCACTTTCTAAAACTCCCTAACTGTGCTGCCTCCCCCCCATGGCCGGGGTCACCACCTACCGCACGACACCGTGCGAGTGCCGTTGCCCTGGACAGGTGGGTAGGCCGACTCTTGGGCGCGGGCACTGGCACAGGGTCCCTCATAGTGCAATCAAGTGTCTCTGACGGTGGTGGTGCACACCCGCCGTCAGACACACCGCTGTACTACGAGGGGCCCAGTGCCAGTACCGACGCCCATGAGTGGGCCCCCCTTGCTTGGGCAGGGCCCCAGCATTTGCAATCTTTACCTCTCCCTGCTCCTCCGCTGTGTAATCTGGGCCGTCAAATCCATACTGTGCCTGACACCGTCTGAGCCTGCCTCCTGAGACATATATTTTGAATGTGTACGCTATCCATACATGTTATCCAGGGATACGGTACCCTTTCTAACCTTTGTGCAATCACGTGCAATCCATACTGGGCCTAACACCGTCTGAGCCTGCCTCATGCTGTATAGACATATATTTTGAATGTGTACGCTATCCATACATGTTATCCGGGGATACGGTACCCTTTCTAACCTTTGTGCAATCACGTGCAATCCATACTGGGCCTAACACCGTCTGAGCCTGCCTCATGCTGTATAGACATATATTTTGAATGTGTACGCTATCCATACATGTTACCCTTTCTCACCTTTGTGCAATCACGTGTAATCCATACTGGGCGTGAGAACGGCTGGCGAGCTGTTAAGCAAGCTACAGCACCTGTCCAGACAAGTACAGGGATTCCCTAGCGAGGAGACTTATTTGATTGTTTTCAATGTTGGGACAGCAATTTTTGGGGAGCACTATACTCTGGAGAATGATAGATGGGGCCCACCATACACTGGAACATTCCAAAGGTGGACATCAGACACTGGAGCAGCATTTACAGGGCCCATTATACACTAGAGCATTAGAAATGGGGCCCATTATGTTTGGAGCATTATTTGGGCCCATAAGACAGTGGAGCTTCATCCATGGGGACCAACATATACTGTAGCATTATGTGGAGCTCATCATATACTGTTTCAAACATTATATGGGACCAATGATTCTGTATGGAGAAATAGATGGGCCTCGTCATGAGATGTAAAAAGTGAGGTATTTTTCATTGTACTATACCGCTATTTCTCTGCCGTATCGGAGCATGATGAGTTGTGGTATGTGTTAAAGGGGCGCTCTTTCGCCCAGGGCACATGAAAACCTGGAGCCAGCCCTCCCCCCCCACAGTTTGTAGCCAAATAACCCCCATTTTTCAGTGCGTAACTTGTATTATGAAGTTAATTAAGGTTGACAAGCTTAAGAAAGAAGAATTGATGCTTTTGGCATTCAAATGGGCACTGTAGGTGTGTTTCCTGTGCTCCTCTCACTGCCGACTTTTATTCCCCATTGACTTACATTGGGTTTCGTGTTTCGGGACGACCCCGACTTTTCCCTATAATCGGACGATCTTGCTCTACCCGACTTTTGGAAAAGTCGGGTTTCACGAAACGAAACGCGACCCTAAAAAAACAAAAGTCGCTCAACTCTAGTCAGAGCTGTGCCCAGTATTTCAGCTCAGTCCTATTTATTGCTTTTAGGTACAGTACTCCTCCCAAAGCTCTGTCCCCTTTTGTACGCATGGTGACAGAATTCCTGGCAGAACTGCTATCCATTGGGCAACCAGACCCCCTGGTCATAGCTGCCCCTATCATACCTCCCAACTTTTGAAGAAGGGAAATAGGGACAAAGACTGCAAATTTTAGGCCACACCCGGCCACACCCATTTCACAACTAGTCACACCCATGTCCATGCCCAACCGCACCCATTTAGCACTGCTGATCACACTGACTGGTTCTGAGGGCACAGTGGCTGGCATTATGGGCACACTGACTGGCACTAAGGAAGAGAGAAAACAGAGAGAGAAAAAAGATAACAGAGAGAGAAAGAAAGAACAGAGAGAAAGAAGAAAGAACAGAGAGAGAAAGAAAGAGGGGAAAGAAAGAGAGACAGAGAAAGAGCAGAGAGAGAAAGAAGTAAAGAAAAGAAAGAAAGAACAGAGAGAAAGAGAGGAAAGAAAAAGAAAGAAAGAGGGGAAAGAAAGAACAGAGAGAGAAAGAAAAAAGAAAGAATAGAGAGAGAAAGAAAGAACAGAGAGAGAGAGAAAGAAAATGAGGGAAAGACAGAACAGAGAATGAGAAAGAAAGAACAGAGAAAGAAAGAAAAAGAGAGAACTAAATAAAGAAATATTCTATAAAGATACAATAGCAGCCCGGCTCCCATTGTGCAGGACATATCATGATCCGCTCACATGGCCGGTATTCCCGATTCCAAGGCGATCCTGCTGTCTGTGCTGTCAGAGGAGGACACGGTGATGGATCTGAAGCATTCCTGGTTCCGTCACAATCTCCTCAAGAAATTATCTCATTTCCGGTCAGCTTCCAGCACATCACTTCAGGTGGAACGTCATGTGCGTGTTTTAAAATGCTCCTCGGGGCTCCGCCGTGTACTCCTGTGTCCGTGGGAAAAGCCCGCTTTGTATGCTTCATACACACTTGGCTCCGCTCCGTACATCCCGTACACATATGGCTCCACTCCGTACACACACGGCTCTGCTCCGTACACCAAGTACACGCGCGGCTCCGCTCCGTACACCAAGTACACACACAGCTCCTCTCCATACACCTCGTACACACGGCTCCGCTCCGTACACCTCGTACACGCGGCTCTGTTCTGTACACCTCGTACACGTGGCTCTGTTCCGTACACCTCGTACACACACGGCTCCGCTCCGTACACCTCGTACACACAGCTCTTCTCCGTACACACACGGCTCCGCTCCGTACACCTCGCACACACACGGCTCCGCTCCGTACACCTCGCACACACACGGCTCTGCTCCATACACCCCATACACACGCGGCTTCGCTCCGTACACCTTGTACACACACAGCTCCGCTACGTACACCTCGTACACACACGGCTCCACTCCGTACACCTCATACACACACAGCTCTGCTACATCTACCCTGTAAACCCCTCCTGACCCCACACATACTTACCTCATCCAGCACCATGACAACAGCACAGCAGAGTCTCGCAGACACCAAGAGGCAAGGCTGAGCGCACAGGACCTGTGATGAGGTCACAGGAGGGGCGGAGTCAGAGGTCACATGATCAGGGGTCTGGACAAAGGCTCCTAATCATGTGACCCCTGACTCCTCCCCTCCTGTGATCTCATCACAGGTCCTGTGAACAGAGAAGAGAGCAGGCAAGCGACGCTGTGAGTGGCTGCGGAGGGGTCTCATGCTACAGCGAGGATGGGATGCGTGGGGGGGCGTGGCAGCTTATCTCCCTGCAGTGCAGGAGGGTTGGAAACTATCACCGCCGTGCCCGCAGAGGGCCGGCGGCAGGAGCCACAGCCAGGCCAGTGGCTGCATCAGCTGGCAAGCGGCCAGATGAGCTGGCGCTGCCGCCCGTGGCCCACATGATAGCGGCCCAGCGGGAAAATGCCCGGTTGGTTATATTACCAATCCGGGCCTGATCTTCTGTAACAACAGCCTGTTGGTCTCTTGCTGCTGCTGCTGCTGTGACTGAACCAAGTGCTTCAGCAGGTCCTCCATTTTGTCTGGCGATGCTTGCTGGCTTGCAACAGAATTAACCCAGGACATGCGGTCACACTGCCTCTTGGGATTCACTCGGTTGCACTTGAGGTAGGCACAGGAAGCGGTTTTACTGGAATGTCCAAACAAGTTTATTTAAAAATGCATAAACTGCTCTGGATAGAAAAAAAAAACAAGTGAACAGTCTTTTCTGGCACAAAGTAACAAACAGAAAATCACCAGTCCATACAGCACTGCGGGTCCGCCCGCTCAGCTTAGTGTCTCCAGCAACACACACATGGAGGTCTCCACACCTCCAGCCACAGACACTGAATGAGGCAACTGGCCTCCATTTTACTAGCCAAACTATACCCCTGGGGTGGCGATATGTGAGCCGTCATTCCCACCCAGCTCTTATGACCCCTTGTAAAACTGGCGGCCATCTTGCAATATATAAATATATATATATACACATGCTCTCTATGATATACAGTGCCTTGCGAAAGTACGAGGGGCGATCCAAAAGTAATGATAATCAATGATAAACACAATGAATATAGTCAAAAAAAAATTTTATTTTTCTATATAGTCTCCTAACAAGTCTATACATTTAGTCCATCTCTTTTCTAAACTTAGAATTCCCTTCGAAAAAAATTCTTGATCTTGACCCTCAAAAAACTCCCCAACAGCGGTTATCACGTCGCTATTGTCGTCAAATTTCTTGCCCCGGAGGTGTTCCTTGAGCCGAGGAAAGAGAAAGAAGTCACTGGGGGCTAGATCTGGCGAATGGGGGGGTGTTCCACCAGTTCAAAGCCCGCTTCCTGAATGGTAGCCATGGCAACTGCAGCTTTGTGAGCCGGTGCGTTATCTTGGTGAAACAGCACTCCAGCCCGCAGTTTGCCGCGCCTTTTCTCCTTGATAGCCTCCCGCAGTCTTCTTATTTGTTCTGCGTAGTAGGAGCCCGTAATAGTGGCTCCCTTCTCCAAATAGTCCGCCATAATAATTCCTTCAGCGTCCCAAAAAACGGACGCCATAACCTTCCCTGCTGAGCTTGACACTTTGAATTTCTTCGGCGTCGGTTCGTCTCCATGTCATCGATTGTTGTTTAGTTTCGGGATCAAAGTGGTGGATCCAGGTCTCATCCATGGTCAAAAACCGTGACAAAAAATTCTCCTTGTCTGCTTGGAACTTTTCGAGATTTGCTATTGAAATGTCAACTCGTTTCTTCTTTTGCTCGTCGGTTAACATTTTTGGCACCCAACGCGCGGAGACCGTTCTCATATGCAATTCTTTTGCAAGGATTCTTTGAATACTGCCATATGAGATCCTTGTGACCTCAGCTACATGCCTGATAGTCACTCTTCGATCTGCCAACACAACTTCTTCAACTTTTTTCACGTTTTCTTCATTGAGGGACGTGGATGGGCGTCCTTCGCGATGTTCATCTTCCGTCGATGTTCTTCCCAGCTTAAATTCCTTGGCCCAGAGTGCAACTGTGGAATATGGAGGAGAAGAGTCCCCCAATGTTTCCACCAAGTCGCTGTGTATGTCTTTGGTAGACATTTTTTTCAAGCAGAGGTATTTGATGACAGCTCTGAGCTCGTTTTTTTCCATTTTGATGTTCACTCCTTGGCAGTTCATATTCAAATGAATGTAGCTCCCGGGAATCGTGGCCTATTTAAGTGATTTTTTTTTCCTGGACTAGTGGGTACCAAAGAGAGAAGAAAACATTTTATTTTAATTTCTGTGTGCAATAGAAATAACCGATTATCATTACTTTTGGATCGCCCCTCGTATTTGCCCCCCCCCCTGGAACTTTTCAACCTTTTCCCACATATTATGCTTAAAACATAAAGATACCAAATGTAAATTTTTGGTGAAGAATCAACAAGTGGAACACAATTGTGAAGTAGAACGAAATTTATTGGTTATTTTAAATTTTTGTGGAAATTCAAAAACTGAAAAGTGGGGCGTGCAATATTATTCGGCCCCTTTAACTTAATACTTTGTTGTGCCACCTTTTGCTGCGATTACAGTTGCAGTTGCTTGGGGTATGTCTCTATCAGTTTTGTACATCGAGAGACTGAAATTCTTGCCCATTCTTCCTTGGCAAACAGCTCGAGCTCAGCGAGGTTTGATGGAGATCGTTTGTGAACAGCAGTTTTCAGCTCTTTCCAGATTCTTGATTGGATTCAGGTCTTTTTGGAAGACAAATCTCCTTCCCAATAATAAAGATGAACAGCATCTCATCCGGGTGAAAAAACGTATAAACATTTATTGTGCCATGACAAAATGCCATTTATTGTGCCATTTTGTCATGGCACAATAAATGTTGATACGTTTTTTCACCTGGATGAGATGCTGTTCATCTTTATTATTTGGATTTCGTGTCCAACTGGGTCTTTGGACTTTGAACGTGCCTCTCTTTGATCAAGGAGTTGCTGTCAGCCACTTTTTCTTCTAAATCTCCTTCCCAGTCTCAGGTCTTTTGCAGACTCCAACAGGTTTTCGTCAAGAATTTGGCTCCATCCATCTTCCCAACAATTTTAACCATCTTCCCTGTCCTTGCTGAAGAAAAGCAGGCCCAAACCATGATGCTGCCACCACCATGTTTGACAGTGGGGATGGTGTGTTCAGGGTGATGAGCTGTGTTGCCTTTAAGCCAAACATATCGTTTGTCACTGTTCCCAAAAAGTTTGATTTTGGTTTCATCTGACCAGAGCACCTTCCACAAGTTTGGTGTGTCTCCCAAGTGGCTTGTTGCATACTTTAAACAATACTTTTTATGGATATCTTTGAGAAATGGCTTTCCTCTTGCCATTCTTCCATAAAGGGCAGATTTGTGCAGTGTACGACTGATTGTTGTCCTATGGAGTGACTGTCCCACCTCAGCTGTACATCTCTGCAGTTCCTCCAGAGTGATCATAGTCAGTGATCAGTCTTCTCCTTGTTTGAGATGAAAGTTTAGAGGGACGGCCGGGTCTTGGTAGATTAGCAGTGGTATGATACTCCTTCCATTTCACATTTCTATCACAGAGCAGGTGCATTTATACGGAGACTTGATTACACACAGGTGGATTATATTTATCATTAGTCATTTAGGACAACATTGGATCATTCAGAGATCCACAATGAACTTCTGGAGTGAGTTTGGTGCACTGAAAGTAAAGGGGCCGAATAATATTGCACGCCCCACTTTTCAGTTTTTGCATTTCCACAAAAATTTAATATCACCAATAAATTTCGTTCAATTTCACAATTGTGTTCCACTTGTTGTTGATTCTTCACCAAAAATATACATTTGATAACTTTATGTTTGAAGCATGATATGTGAGAAAAGGTTGAAAAGTTCCAAGGGGCCGAATTCTTTCGCAAGGCACTGTAAATATAGGATACATCGTTTCCTTACTTGGCAGATTCTACAGACAGAGACATTAGCAACCAGTAAGCACTCTCACCAGTCTGATGGGGAAGGGTTCATTTGCCAGTGGCCTCTCTACCTGCATGACACGCCCCCTTCTATGCCTGAACCTGGAGCAGCACCACAGCGAATACCATATACTTTTGTGGCTCTGCGCAGACAGAGCAGAGCTGACCTGTGCATGGCAAAAAGTAATAGTTTGTGAGGGAAAATTGCGTATCTCCCTTTCTGATATGAGGTGGAGCCTTAGGTAGCCGCCTACCCTGCCTATCCTTGTCCCAGACCTGGTTTACATCAATCCACTATTTATGGGAGATATATTTTTGAAGTAGTAGAGAGGGGATGAACAACACATTCGCTCACATCACCGTAGGGCCAGCAGAACCACTGCAACTTAATATCGGACCAAAGGATGGTGCTATCCATGCCATGTTTCATCTTGGTAAAATCACAATAAGAAACATGATGACAATATCTACCGCCTGGGACCTCCAAGGCCAAAGATATTCTGAAAGTTGGGGATCTCATAACATTTGGAAGGGAACTAGCACATCCCACAATCAGCCCCCACATGAGCTTACCAAGGGGAGATGTGTGTGCATAACCTTGATTGTTATGAATGAGTCACTGAGGAGGAAAAAACAAAAAGCAAGCTAAGCCCAGAAAACCGGAGAGGTTGGTAACTAGCGGATTGCAGACCCCTGATCCTATCCACACAACTAACAGTAGCTGTGGAGCGTGCCTACGGTGGTCCTAGATGCCTCGTCACAGCCGGAGAACTAAATAAGCCTAAAGAAAGAAAGGGAAAATCTAAACTGCCCCAGAGCAGACCCCAAAGCAATAGACAGCCCCCAACATGTATTGTCGGTGAAACAAGATGAAAACACAAACACAGATAGAAAGATAGGCTGAGCAAACGATGGGGCCCTCACAAACTAGAAAGGACAGGAAAGAAAAGCTGCTGTCTGCAATCACGCAAAAAACCCTGCCAAAAAATGTCCAACACATCTGATAGAAAAAGGCCCTGAAGTCGCTAGACTTCAATTCCCTATATCTGTACTCAGGTATATTCTGAAGACAGAGCAAAAGAGATCAACTGATCAAAGACAAAATGGGGATTCAGCCCAGTCCCAGCCAGGGCTGACTGAACACTAAAACTAAGTAAACCAGACAAAAACTCATATGAACAATAGCAGAGAAAACTTAGCTTTAAGAAGGCAGGAACCAAACTGGAAACCAGAAGCCACAGTCAGGAAAAATCACCAGCAAGAAACTAGGGAGTCGGCTGCCTTAAATCCAATCAGAAATTCCTGATGTCAAATCACAGTCCTCTTCCTCAGGTGGCCGGTCTCTGCCATTTAGATCAGCTTCATTACCTCCCTTCACCAACAGAGGGAGTCCAGATAGAGAACTCACTACTCCTCTGTCAGCACAGCCAGCTCCATAACCCTCATCAGAAGCCAGAGGCAAACCCGAAAATGAGCTCACAACACTTGATCTAATAAAAAGCCAAATTTGGGTTTGGACATTTGACAGTCCTGGAAGGTACAGATTGATGTGGGTTCTGTACATTTTCCTAAGGTCTACCTCCACCCTCTAAGTTCTGAGCCATTTCCTTGACATCAGGTTTAGTAATTTTCATTTGTTATGCCTTTATGTTTTATGTAATTGGATCGCCCTCCCAGGGCCGTGGGGTACTCGGTACCGGGCCGGTATCAGTGGGATGTGTCACAGCAGCGGTGACCCGGACCATGGCCCTGGGCGCCCAAGTAATAGGAAGATGTGAATGGTGGTGGAATGTAGTTAGATGAATAGTTCATGACGCCACCTGTGGTGCTTGGCAAGTGAGGTGTTAGGCCGACACTGCATGCAGATCCTCTGGGACTGGTGGTGTGTTGCAGCCAAGATGGTGAAGCTCCCCACAGGTGGAGCTGTAGTCCCAGGGCAGTGTAGATGTGGAATTAGAGGAGAGGCACAAGAGGTGTAGAAGCTGGTACCCAGATGTAGCGGTGCTGGGTGCGTTGGTGCGAGAATGAATGGAGGACACCAGGGCTTGTAGTTCCAAAGCTTTACTCACAGTCTGTAGTATACACAGGTGCCTGCCTCCATGCTGTGTCCTCCGGGTCAGGGACTCAGTCAACCTCCAGACAAGATGCAATGCTCCCTTCCAACGCTCCGCCAACATGTACCTTTCTGAACGTCTCCTCTATAGCGCCTTTAAGTGTGAAGTACTCCTAGTACTGAGTTACACTGGAGTGCCTCCTGACAGATGTTCCCAAGAACTCTACTTGTACGGCAGACAGCTGTAGCCTGCTTCGGGGACTCCTTACTCCTGATTCCTGGCTCTCTATCCAAGTTGCTGTTGTGCCCCCAAGTCTTAGATGGGAGTAGTGCATTTACAGCCCACTACTCCACCGGTGTCTGCTGCAGAACCATTAGTGTCCATACAACCTCGGGGACCGGGCCCCGACCTGGCGCTTAGAACTTCTAGGTAGGGTTCTCTCCTAACCCACATCCTCTCTGTTCCCTTTTACTCCTTTGTTCCGTACTAATCTCTCTCTCTTATGGAAGATCAGGTTTCAGTTCAATGTCTTTCTCCTTCTTTCCTTTCCCATGCCAGCTGGCTCAAATCACGGAGGCAGCTGCAGCACTCCTTCCCTCCATCCCTCTTCCAGGGATCCCCACTCCTCTCCGAGTGGCTTCCTTCCTCAGACTCCCTGTCTGACTGACCTGTAATCCTAAACCTCCCCGCTCTTTTATGTATTCTCAACTCCACCCGCCTCCCAGCACGTTTCGTGTTCCAAGCAGGGAGCCACCAAAGGTGCTCTGCTACACTCCAAGCAAAGAGCCGCAATGTGGCTTTGCTGAACTACTGTGTTGTGTGGGGTGCGGATGTTGGAGTGTGGTCAGGAGCCTCCAACTTACCTGGATGGTAGGGCACCACACCTCAGGAGGAGGTGCAGTACCTCTTTGGCGACTGAGCCTCGGGGCGCCATATGATTATTTATACCGCATTGTTTGTTCCCATTTTGTACTATCTTTGTGTATTTTTTATAAACACTTCCTACCTTTCTGGATTAAATATGTAAAATTTAATAGTTCTGTTCCTCTTGCTCTGTAAACCGCAAAAATGAAGCCATATGCTACCTGTATAGAGAAGGGGTCTTCAAATATGAGAGACCTGGAGCAATTTGCAAAAGAAGAGTGCTCCAAAAAGATGAAAGAAGCTTCTTGATAGTTATAGAAAGTGATTGATTGCAGTTATTTTTTCCAAAGTGTGTGCAGCCAAATATTAAATTGAGGGTCCCAACAATTTGTCTGCCCATTTTTGGGGTTTTGTGTGAAATTTTGTCCAATTTGCCTTTTTTTATCAGTTTTTTATGTTGTTCCAATACACTCAAAGGAACTAAACATGTGTATAACAAAACGTGTGACAGTAATAATTTTCTGGGAGAAATACTTCACTTTCTGGAACAATAGGCCAACACTTTCGATCATAACAGTATATACCGTATTTTTCAGACTATAAGATGCACCGGACTATAAAAACGCACCCAGGTTTTAGAGGTGGAAAAAAATATTTGAAGCAAAAAATGTGGTAAAATATTTAATAACCTAAATAACATATTATTATATGTGGTGCTATAATATATAATAGTATGTTATTTTGTTGGAAGCTACGGGTGGAAGATGGTGCTGCGGGACCAGTGTGGTGTCTGTAAAGAACTATATGAAGACCCTGGTGGGTGAGCAGGGCCGGTTTTAGACAAAGTGGGGCCCTAGGCAAAAGTTTAAAGTGGGGCCCCAAATGCTAACATTGTAAAATCACACATTTAGGTTGCATTACATGAGCAGGATGTGGATACAGGTGGCAGAGGGGCCTGTGCTGGCACTGTGGCCCCCCTATTCAGGGGCCTTATATCAGCCAACGGGTCTGCCACTATTAGCCTTACACAGGAGCGTTGCTAGGGTCAGAAAAGATTGGGGGGCCCAAGCCCCAAGAAAAAGAGTTGTCCCCCAACCCCCTCTTAATTTGTTTTTAACACTGCAGATAACACAGCAGGGCTCCCAACTGTCCTGGATCCAGCGGGACAGTCCCGATTTTGACACTCCCACCTGCTATCCTGGCTGGGATTGTAGTTTTCCCGCACTGCAAATCAGCCACCACGCCCACCTGTCATTTCAGAAGGGACTGTGTACTGATCGCCATACAATTCCCTCTATGCACAGCACACTCCAGAACAGAAGCCCTCCCCGGCTCACGTGACCAGTCACATGACTGTGACCTTATCCTATGTAACACCAGAGATAGCAGTGATAACTCTCTGAGAACAGATAATATAGTAGATGTCACCTGCAGTCCTATGTAACACCACAGATAGTCTTACTCTGAAACGCTATGGCTATGTTCACATGCATTTTTTTCAGTAGCCAAAACCTGTTCTATTGGCAGTAAAAATGTTGCATTCAAAACACCAGTTTTTCAGCTTGTTTCTGGTGTTCCTTACACTTTTTTCAGCTTTTTTTAACGTGAAGATGTTTGCTTTGTCTACAGTACGTTTAAGGCCACGTTCACACGTTGAGTATTCGGTCAGTATTTCACATCAGTATGTGCAAGTCAAAACCAGGAGGGTGAGAAATCCAGAAGTGGTGACGTGTTTCTACTATACTTTTCCTCTGATTGTTCCACTGCTGTTTCTGCATTACAAATACTGATGTGAAACGCTGACCAAATACTGAACGTGTGAATGAGACTTAATAGTTTAATTCACCAAAATCACTTAAAAAATTGCAGCGAAAAATGCTGTTGCAATATCTGCAGCTTTCTTTCTTATATTCTTTCATTGCTTTCTACGGGTGAAAACAGACTGAAAGAAGTGACACGCTGCAGATGTAAAAAGCGCTACAGTTCTGAAATTCAGTCAGAAAAAAAACAAGCGCATGCAGGAGATTTTGGAAATCTCATGTTTTGCTGGCACTTTAAAAAGCCGCTCTTGGCCACGTTCATAGGCAGAATTTTTGCAGCTTTTTCTTCTGCAAATAAGAAGTTTACAGCATTTTACAGCACAAGCAAAGACTGAGATTTTCAGAGATCTCCTCACACCCTATTATTTATTGCGCTGCCATTTCCGGATCGTCTGCACATACCCTAAAAATGGGCGTTTTGAAAGCAGTGTTTTTACTGCCAAGAGAGCAGGCTTTGGCTGCAAAAAAAAAAAGCGCCAAAAACGCAGATTTCTATGCACCCCTGTACTATATATATGTATGCTTTACCCTTATTTCACATGGGAATTCATTTATTTCTATATCATAAATCCCTGGATTCAGCAGACAATATTCCTGTCTTGTGTCACCCAGACAGCAGTGACAGGAGGTCGCTCTGTCGTGTTACAAGCAGTGATTAGTCACTGTGGTCAGAGCTGACGCTGATCGCTGCTGTGTGTGGCTGTGGATCCTGATCCTACAGCAATCAGCACAGAGCTCTGGGACCACAGTGAGTAAATTACTGCACTCTGACCTGTTATTGCTGCTCTTACCAGGTTCTGCGGCTTCACTTAGGCATATCCATTCTCAGGACAGTGCTAGGAGCAGCCATGATCAGGACTCAGGAGGAGACATACAGAGCTTCAGGCATCTTCCTGGCTGTCACTGTGCTGTAATCGGCCCCTCACTCTCAACTTTTAACCTAACTGCAGGGAGAAAGAGACAGGGGGACTCAAGGGGCTTTGCGAGAGACACTCCAAGACTTCAGAGCAATGCACAGCATTATTCACTGCTGTACACCCTCTGGGCACTTCATAAATGGACTGCAGATGCTGGGGGCCCCCTGTGTAGGTGGGGGCCCCAGGCATCTGCCTGGTCTGCCTGGTCCAAACTCTGGCCCTGAGGGTGAGTATAAGAATGGGGGCACAGGGCTTATATTGAAAGCACCACTCCAGCACTGAAAAATAACACTGAATTGCTGCTTTAAGATCCCATGAGAGAACTATTACTTCCAGCATGTCCTGCCGATCCTATGGCATGCTGGGAGTTATAGTTCACCACAGCAGTGGCAGAGTGCTTTTTATGTGTTGTAATTACTAAACTTTTAAATAGTTCTTACTTGTACAGACTGTGCTCACATCAGTGCAGGTACTGCAGCCAGCCAGCCACATTAGAAAACCGAAAGTATCTCTCTCTACCACTTACAGGACCTGAAAATTGAAAAAATTCAAAGATGGGTTGAAATAAAAACCAAGATGAAAAAGATGATAAAAAATAATAATAATAACAATAATAATGAATGATACAATATAATATAAAAATACCTTTATTGAAATATTGGCACAACAATTAAATACATAAAATTGTGTATATATATAAAATAAAATAAGATAATATAATGACATATACAACCACAAAAGCAATATATTTATGGACAATGGAAAAACCAGTCCATAACAAAAGGCTTAATTAATGATCCAGATAAAAAAAGTGCATAAATAAAGTAACATAAAATATCTAATAAATGTGTCCAAAAGTGCAAAAAAGTGCAAAAAGGTGCTGATGTGCAAAAGAATTATACATATAAATCGCCGTGAGGCGAGTGCAAGACACAAAATAATACCTGTAAGCCAATTGGTGCTATATGGGTTGTATAAGAACGCGCCCCGACGCGCGTTTCGGAAATAGAATCTCCTTCGTCAGGGGGATAAATGTAATGTAGCGTAGATCGACGGCTTATTTATAAGGGAATCAATTGCATACAAAGTGCCATAACGACGCATGCGCCGTCACAAATACCCGGAAGTCAAAGACAAATCCAGATCATGTGATTAACTGCTTCCGGGTTATAGAGTCATTAGACGCCGTTGCTATGCAGACCAAAATAATAACAAATGCGTGTAATTTAAATACTTGCTAAACAAAATTAAGATAGCAATATATGTAACGGCGCATAAATGAAGCGGCGGCATATGGCACAATAATTAAATAATGAGGGAGGACATGGGCAGAGAACATAACGGCGCATGCGCAGACGTGGCAAAACGGATCCTGGATGGAGGCAAGCAATATAGCGCCGCCACCATACAAATCACCGATGCCAAGAAAGCGCATGCGCACAGTCAAATGCCAATGACTACCTCATACAATTTAAATGGAAAACAATGAATACTAAGAATAATAAAAATACCATATGCAATTTTATGTAATCACATAGTAATTAGGATACATATAAATGTGAAATATGTGACAAAAAAACATATCATCATGCATACAAATTACATAAGTGCAAGTGTATATATATAAATAGTGCCACAATATTGCAGTAATTATTAATGCAATAATAAATAATTTTTCATTACTTCCTTCTTCCAAAATTGATGCAGTGATCCTCATAAAACAAAAATAAGATAGCAATATAACAATATATGTAACGGCGCATAAATAAAGCGGCGGCATATGGCACAATAATTATATAATGAGGGAGGACACGGGCAGACAACATAACGGCGCAGACGTGGCAACACGGATCCTGGATGGAGGCAAGCAATGTAGCGCCGCCACCATACAAATCACCGATGCCAAGAAAGCGCATGCGCACAGTCAAATGCCAATGACTGCCTCATACAATTTAAATGGGAAACAATGAATACTAAGAAAAATAGTGATACCATATGCAATTTTGTATAATCACATAATGATTATAATACGTATAAATGTGACATATGTGACATATAAAAATAAAAAATCAATAATAAACAAACATATAATATCATCATGCATACAAATTACATAAGTGCAACTAAATAGTGCCACAATATTGCAGTAATTATAAATGCAGTAATAGATAGTTCTTCATTGCTTCCTTCTTCCAAGATTGATGCAGTGATCCTTATAAAAATACAACCGACATAACACTAAAAAAAAGGTGAAAAGAAAATGATTAAAAATACACAAATTATAAAAATGGAATGAACGAGAGACTCTCATTGAGACCAAGTGGGGACACAGTACCTAGTGTCCATATCCACTGTGTCTCAAGTTGCGCAAGAAGTTTACTGATATTGCCCCCTCTATCACCCGTATACACCATATCGATGCCAATTACCTTCAATAATGAAGAATCACAATTATGGTGTGTTTTAAAATGTCTAGGCAGGGTTTTAAGCGAGGCAATATCTTCAACATCAGCAGCTGCCCTTATGCCTAAAACATGCTCCCGCACCCTCACCTTGAGCTGGCGAGTGGTAAGGCCCACATAGATGAGGGGGCAGGGGCAAGTGGCATAATAAATGACTGCCGTAGATGAGCAAGTTATGGATTTTTTAATATCAAAGACATAAGCATTATTGGAGCTATTAAATGTGCGTGCTCTGACAATGTTAGGGCAAGCTATACACTGTCCACATGGTTTACAACCCGTGATTTGTTTAAACTGTGTAATAAAATTGTTAACCGGTGTCTGAACATAGTGGCTTTTTACTAGGCAGTCACGTAAATTACGTGATCTCCGAAATGTAATGTTAGGATAATCACCAATATACTTGGCAATAATGGGATCTGCCTTCAAAATTGGCCAAAATTTTTTCAAACAAGATTTGAATTCTTCATTTTGGCCATTGAAGTTAGTAATGAATCTAACTACTTCCTTAGAATTTGATTTCACCTCATTGTTGTCATAAAGCACACTGTGCCGAGATTGATGTCTTGCTCTATTGAAAGCCCTTTTTACAGCACGTCGACTATACCCCCTCTCAAAAAACCTTTCTTTCAACAGTTCTGCTTGTCTCAAAAAATCCATCTCTGTAGAACAGATGCGTCTTAAGCGCAAAAATTGCCCAATTGGAATGGAATTAATTAGGTTACGAGGGTGTGAAGATGAAGCATGAAGGAGAGAATTAACTGCTGTTTGTTTCCTGAATAAATCAGTTTGCAAACAATCATGACTATCCCTCACCACCTTGACATCCAGAAAATCAATAACCTCACAACTACACCGGAAGGTAAGATGCACATTGATGTCATTCAAATTAAGTGTTTCAATGAATTTGGATAACATGTCGGGGGAACCTTGCCAAATAAAAAACACATCATCGATGTAGCGCGTCCAGAATGGGACGCTCTCAATCGATACATGATTGCCAGATAAAAAGAGGTCCCTCTCCCACAGACCCAGGAACAGATTGGCATACGATGGGGCAAAAGAAGCACCCATCGCCGTTCCCTGGGTCTGTAGGAAGAAGGACCCCCTAAAAATAAAAAAATTTTGGCATAAGGCAAAATTTAATAAATTGATAAAAAATACAACAAATGAACGTGAATAAGATGAATGTTGTAAAAAATAAGATACGGCAGTGATTCCATCGTCATGTTTAATATTAGTATATAAAGACTCCACGTCACATGTGACTAACATGGAGTCCTTATCAATGTGCATACCATCAATCTTTTTGAGAAAATCACCGGTGTCCCTGGTGTAAGATGGGAGGGATGTAACAAAAGGCTGCAAAATAAAATCAATATATTTATTGACATTTTCCAAGAAATTGCCTCTCCCTGATATAATTGGTCTGCCTGGTGGTATATTGGTGTTTTTGTGTATTTTGGGAAGCAGATAAAGGGTGGGAATGGTTGGCTCTGAAATTAGTAAAGACAAAAAGAGATCATTAGTGATAATGTTATCGTCTCTAGCATCCTGTAGGAATGATTTTAACTCAGCCTGAAATTTCAATAGAGGGTTAAATGTTAACCTCCTATAACATTCAGGGTTATTCAACTGGCGATATGCCTCAATTTCGTACATGTTCTTTGGCCATACCACTACATTTCCACCCTTATCCGCTTGTTTATACACAACATCCTGCAGACCAACCAATCTCTTAAGACTCAATCTTTCTTCACTGCTCAAATTGTCCATATGTATCTTTGGTGTGATGTTATGTAATTCTCTACTCACTGTTTTAACAAATACATCAACACTTGGACAGGTTGACAATGGAGGAAATTTAGTGGATGATTTTTTAATGACCTGTGGAACCTCACCTTCCTTAATGTTATGTTCTCTAGACAACTGCTCCAAATCAGTTAACGCCTTCTGTTCCGCCTCTGTCGGGAAAAGATCAAAAGTTTGTTTATCATGAAAGATGCGTTTAAACAATAACTTCCTAGCAAATAAATGTAAATCCTTGACTGCCGTAAAACAGTCAAATTTCGCCGTAGGGCAGAACATTAACCCCTTACTTAAAATGTCAAGTTCAGTAAATGAAAAAGTATGATTACTTAAATTAATTACCTTTAACTGATTGGAATTTAATTCCGGAGAATAATTCCTTTTGTTAGGAAGAAAACGCAAATTCCTTTTCCTTTTAGGAGTAACCATAGAGGATACAGAGGCGGAAGAGGAGGCAACAGAGGCATCACCGATTGAATGATTTGAAGCAATGGACATGGAACGGTCCCTATTGTGACTGTCATTGATATGTCTTTTCCAGTAATAAATCCTCCGTGAAGATAGATCATTTTGGTCCCTAGTCAGTTTATTAATATGTTTACGCTGTATATCCTTAACTAATGATTCCAAGTCTTTATCAAGGGACCCATTAAGACTAATAAATTGTTCGGGAGAGAGATTAGACTTAGCTTTATTAAATAGTTCATCCAACTCTTTGTCTACACTTGTAATGGATTTGGCATTAAAACCAATCAAAAGCTCCATAAGTTTCCAGGAAGTCTCATTGCAAATTTTCTCCCATGAATCTATAAAAACTTCATCTTCAACTATAAACGACGGGGTCACCCGTACTCTCAAACCTCTAGGTATTAATTGTTTTTTTATATAATTTTCCAAGAAGGCTTTTGTCCACCATATTCGTGTGCGTTTAAATAATAATTTCTTAATAGATCTAGATAGAGAGTCTAATGTTAGACCATCAAAAATTGTAGTGGTAGTGCCAGTTTTCCCAAACACATCATTCACCTGGCCCTGCCAGGATGATTCCCTGGTTTTAAAATCCATCCTTGAAAAGACCGCCCTGTGCAAAACACAGAAATATAAGAATAAACAGGGGAAAAGAACCAATCACACAGTGCCTATATAAGATGCAATAATTTCAGAAGAATATAATAATAAAATTATCAATATCAAATGTGTGCTGGAATCAATCCCCCAAAAAAAGGGGATGGCAGACCATCCGGGTATAAATGAAAATTGAAAAAATTCAAAGATGGGTTGAAATAAAAACCAAGATGAAAAAGATGATAAAAAATAATAATAATAACAATAATAATGAATGATACAATATAATATAAAAATACCTTTATTGAAATATTGGCACAACAATTAAATACATAAAATTGTGTATATATATAAAATAAAATAAGATAATATAATGACATATACAACCACAAAAGCAATATATTTATGGACAATGGAAAAACCAGTCCATAACAAAAGGCTTAATTAATGATCCAGATAAAAAAAGTGCATAAATAAAGTAACATAAAATATCTAATAAATGTGTCCAAAAGTGCAAAAAAGTGCAAAAAGGTGCTGATGTGCAAAAGAATTATACATATAAATCGCCGTGAGGCGAGTGCAAGACACAAAATAATACCTGTAAGCCAATTGGTGCTATATGGGTTGTATAAGAACGCGCCCCGACGCGCGTTTCGGAAATAGAATCTCCTTCGTCAGGGGGATAAATGTAATGTAGCGTAGATCGACGGCTTATTTATAAGGGAATCAATTGCATACAAAGTGCCATAACGACGCATGCGCCGTCACAAATACCCGGAAGTCAAAGACAAATCCAGATCATGTGATTAACTGCTTCCGGGTTATAGAGTCATTAGACGCCGTTGCTATGCAGACCAAAATAATAACAAATGCGTGTAATTTAAATACTTGCTAAACAAAATTAAGATAGCAATATATGTAACGGCGCATAAATGAAGCGGCGGCATATGGCACAATAATTAAATAATGAGGGAGGACATGGGCAGAGAACATAACGGCGCATGCGCAGACGTGGCAAAACGGATCCTGGATGGAGGCAAGCAATATAGCGCCGCCACCATACAAATCACCGATGCCAAGAAAGCGCATGCGCACAGTCAAATGCCAATGACTACCTCATACAATTTAAATGGAAAACAATGAATACTAAGAATAATAAAAATACCATATGCAATTTTATGTAATCACATAGTAATTAGGATACATATAAATGTGAAATATGTGACAAAAAAACATATCATCATGCATACAAATTACATAAGTGCAAGTGTATATATATAAATAGTGCCACAATATTGCAGTAATTATTAATGCAATAATAAATAATTTTTCATTACTTCCTTCTTCCAAAATTGATGCAGTGATCCTCATAAAACAAAAATAAGATAGCAATATAACAATATATGTAACGGCGCATAAATAAAGCGGCGGCATATGGCACAATAATTATATAATGAGGGAGGACACGGGCAGACAACATAACGGCGCAGACGTGGCAACACGGATCCTGGATGGAGGCAAGCAATGTAGCGCCGCCACCATACAAATCACCGATGCCAAGAAAGCGCATGCGCACAGTCAAATGCCAATGACTGCCTCATACAATTTAAATGGGAAACAATGAATACTAAGAAAAATAGTGATACCATATGCAATTTTGTATAATCACATAATGATTATAATACGTATAAATGTGACATATGTGACATATAAAAATAAAAAATCAATAATAAACAAACATATAATATCATCATGCATACAAATTACATAAGTGCAACTAAATAGTGCCACAATATTGCAGTAATTATAAATGCAGTAATAGATAGTTCTTCATTGCTTCCTTCTTCCAAGATTGATGCAGTGATCCTTATAAAAATACAACCGACATAACACTAAAAAAAAGGTGAAAAGAAAATGATTAAAAATACACAAATTATAAAAATGGAATGAACGAGAGACTCTCATTGAGACCAAGTGGGGACACAGTACCTAGTGTCCATATCCACTGTGTCTCAAGTTGCGCAAGAAGTTTACTGATATTGCCCCCTTATTGTGCCATATGCCGCCGCTTCATTTATGCGCCGTTACATATATTGCTATCTTAATTTTGTTTAGCAAGTATTTAAATTACACGCATTTGTTATTATTTTGGTCTGCATAGCAACGGCGTCTAATGACTCTATAACCCGGAAGCAGTTAATCACATGATCTGGATTTGTCTTTGACTTCCGGGTATTTGTGACGGCGCATGCGTCGTTATGGCACTTTGTATGCAATTGATTCCCTTATAAATAAGCCGTCGATCTACGCTACATTACATTTATCCCCCTGACGAAGGAGATTCTATTTCCGAAACGCGCGTCGGGGCGCGTTCTTATACAACCCATATAGCACCAATTGGCTTACAGGTATTATTTTGTGTCTTGCACTCGCCTCACGGCGATTTATATGTATAATTCTTTTGCACATCAGCACCTTTTTGCACTTTTTTGCACTTTTGGACACATTTATTAGATATTTTATGTTACTTTATTTATGCACTTTTTTTATCTGGATCATTAATTAAGCCTTTTGTTATGGACTGGTTTTTCCATTGTCCATAAATATATTGCTTTTGTGGTTGTATATGTCATTATATTATCTTATTTTATTTTATATATATACACAATTTTATGTATTTAATTGTTGTGCCAATATTTCAATAAAGGTATTTTTATATTATATTGTATCATTCATTATTATTGTTATTATTATTATTTTTTATCATCTTTTTCATCTTGGTTTTTATTTCAACCCATCTTTGAATTTTTTCAATTTTCATTTATACCCGGATGGTCTGCCATCCCCTTTTTTTGGGGGATTGATTCCAGCACACATTTGATATTGATAATTTTATTATTATATTCTTCTGAAATTATTGCATCTTATATAGGCACTGTGTGATTGGTTCTTTTCCCCTGTTTATTCTTATATTTCTGTGTTTTGCACAGGGCGGTCTTTTCAAGGATGGATTTTAAAACCAGGGAATCATCCTGGCAGGGCCAGGTGAATGATGTGTTTGGGAAAACTGGCACTACCACTACAATTTTTGATGGTCTAACATTAGACTCTCTATCTAGATCTATTAAGAAATTATTATTTAAACGCACACGAATATGGTGGACAAAAGCCTTCTTGGAAAATTATATAAAAAAACAATTAATACCTAGAGGTTTGAGAGTACGGGTGACCCCGTCGTTTATAGTTGAAGATGAAGTTTTTATAGATTCATGGGAGAAAATTTGCAATGAGACTTCCTGGAAACTTATGGAGCTTTTGATTGGTTTTAATGCCAAATCCATTACAAGTGTAGACAAAGAGTTGGATGAACTATTTAATAAAGCTAAGTCTAATCTCTCTCCCGAACAATTTATTAGTCTTAATGGGTCCCTTGATAAAGACTTGGAATCATTAGTTAAGGATATACAGCGTAAACATATTAATAAACTGACTAGGGACCAAAATGATCTATCTTCACGGAGGATTTATTACTGGAAAAGACATATCAATGACAGTCACAATAGGGACCGTTCCATGTCCATTGCTTCAAATCATTCAATCGGTGATGCCTCTGTTGCCTCCTCTTCCGCCTCTGTATCCTCTATGGTTACTCCTAAAAGGAAAAGGAATTTGCGTTTTCTTCCTAACAAAAGGAATTATTCTCCGGAATTAAATTCCAATCAGTTAAAGGTAATTAATTTAAGTAATCATACTTTTTCATTTACTGAACTTGACATTTTAAGTAAGGGGTTAATGTTCTGCCCTACGGCGAAATTTGACTGTTTTACGGCAGTCAAGGATTTACATTTATTTGCTAGGAAGTTATTGTTTAAACGCATCTTTCATGATAAACAAACTTTTGATCTTTTCCCGACAGAGGCGGAACAGAAGGCGTTAACTGATTTGGAGCAGTTGTCTAGAGAACATAACATTAAGGAAGGTGAGGTTCCACAGGTCATTAAAAAATCATCCACTAAATTTCCTCCATTGTCAACCTGTCCAAGTGTTGATGTATTTGTTAAAACAGTGAGTAGAGAATTACATAACATCACACCAAAGATACATATGGACAATTTGAGCAGTGAAGAAAGATTGAGTCTTAAGAGATTGGTTGGTCTGCAGGATGTTGTGTATAAACAAGCGGATAAGGGTGGAAATGTAGTGGTATGGCCAAAGAACATGTACGAAATTGAGGCATATCGCCAGTTGAATAACCCTGAATGTTATAGGAGGTTAACATTTAACCCTCTATTGAAATTTCAGGCTGAGTTAAAATCATTCCTACAGGATGCTAGAGACGATAACATTATCACTAATGATCTCTTTTTGTCTTTACTAATTTCAGAGCCAACCATTCCCACCCTTTATCTGCTTCCCAAAATACACAAAAACACCAATATACCACCAGGCAGACCAATTATATCAGGGAGAGGCAATTTCTTGGAAAATGTCAATAAATATATTGATTTTATTTTGCAGCCTTTTGTTACATCCCTCCCATCTTACACCAGGGACACCGGTGATTTTCTCAAAAAGATTGATGGTATGCACATTGATAAGGACTCCATGTTAGTCACATGTGACGTGGAGTCTTTATATACTAATATTAAACATGACGATGGAATCACTGCCGTATCTTATTTTTTACAACATTCATCTTATTCACGTTCATTTGTTGTATTTTTTATCAATTTATTAAATTTTGCCTTATGCCATAATTTTTTTATTTTTAGGGGGTCCTTCTTCCTACAGACCCAGGGAACGGCGATGGGTGCTTCTTTTGCCCCATCGTATGCCAATCTGTTCCTGGGTCTGTGGGAGAGGGACCTCTTTTTATCTGGCAATCATGTATCGATTGAGAGCGTCCCATTCTGGACGCGCTACATCGATGATGTGTTTTTTATTTGGCAAGGTTCCCCCGACATGTTATCCAAATTCATTGAAACACTTAATTTGAATGACATCAATGTGCATCTTACCTTCCGGTGTAGTTGTGAGGTTATTGATTTTCTGGATGTCAAGGTGGTGAGGGATAGTCATGATTGTTTGCAAACTGATTTATTCAGGAAACAAACAGCAGTTAATTCTCTCCTTCATGCTTCATCTTCACACCCTCGTAACCTAATTAATTCCATTCCAATTGGGCAATTTTTGCGCTTAAGACGCATCTGTTCTACAGAGATGGATTTTTTGAGACAAGCAGAACTGTTGAAAGAAAGGTTTTTTGAGAGGGGGTATAGTCGACGTGCTGTAAAAAGGGCTTTCAATAGAGCAAGACATCAATCTCGGCACAGTGTGCTTTATGACAACAATGAGGTGAAATCAAATTCTAAGGAAGTAGTTAGATTCATTACTAACTTCAATGGCCAAAATGAAGAATTCAAATCTTGTTTGAAAAAATTTTGGCCAATTTTGAAGGCAGATCCCATTATTGCCAAGTATATTGGTGATTATCCTAACATTACATTTCGGAGATCACGTAATTTACGTGACTGCCTAGTAAAAAGCCACTATGTTCAGACACCGGTTAACAATTTTATTACACAGTTTAAACAAATCACGGGTTGTAAACCATGTGGACAGTGTATAGCTTGCCCTAACATTGTCAGAGCACGCACATTTAATAGCTCCAATAATGCTTATGTCTTTGATATTAAAAAATCCATAACTTGCTCATCTACGGCAGTCATTTATTATGCCACTTGCCCCTGCCCCCTCATCTATGTGGGCCTTACCACTCGCCAGCTCAAGGTGAGGGTGCGGGAGCATGTTTTAGGCATAAGGGCAGCTGCTGATGTTGAAGATATTGCCTCGCTTAAAACCCTGCCTAGACATTTTAAAACACACCATAATTGTGATTCTTCATTATTGAAGGTAATTGGCATCGATATGGTGTATACGGGTGATAGAGGGGGCAATATCAGTAAACTTCTTGCGCAACTTGAGACACAGTGGATATGGACACTAGGTACTGTGTCCCCACTTGGTCTCAATGAGAGTCTCTCGTTCATTCCATTTTTATAATTTGTGTATTTTTAATCATTTTCTTTTCACCTTTTTTTTAGTGTTATGTCGGTTGTATTTTTATAAGGATCACTGCATCAATCTTGGAAGAAGGAAGCAATGAAGAACTATCTATTACTGCATTTATAATTACTGCAATATTGTGGCACTATTTAGTTGCACTTATGTAATTTGTATGCATGATGATATTATATGTTTGTTTATTATTGATTTTTTATTTTTATATGTCACATATGTCACATTTATACGTATTATAATCATTATGTGATTATACAAAATTGCATATGGTATCACTATTTTTCTTAGTATTCATTGTTTCCCATTTAAATTGTATGAGGCAGTCATTGGCATTTGACTGTGCGCATGCGCTTTCTTGGCATCGGTGATTTGTATGGTGGCGGCGCTACATTGCTTGCCTCCATCCAGGATCCGTGTTGCCACGTCTGCGCCGTTATGTTGTCTGCCCGTGTCCTCCCTCATTATATAATTATTGTGCCATATGCCGCCGCTTTATTTATGCGCCGTTACATATATTGTTATATTGCTATCTTATTTTTGTTTTATGAGGATCACTGCATCAATTTTGGAAGAAGGAAGTAATGAAAAATTATTTATTATTGCATTAATAATTACTGCAATATTGTGGCACTATTTATATATATACACTTGCACTTATGTAATTTGTATGCATGATGATATGTTTTTTTGTCACATATTTCACATTTATATGTATCCTAATTACTATGTGATTACATAAAATTGCATATGGTATTTTTATTATTCTTAGTATTCATTGTTTTCCATTTAAATTGTATGAGGTAGTCATTGGCATTTGACTGTGCGCATGCGCTTTCTTGGCATCGGTGATTTGTATGGTGGCGGCGCTATATTGCTTGCCTCCATCCAGGATCCGTTTTGCCACGTCTGCGCATGCGCCGTTATGTTCTCTGCCCATGTCCTCCCTCATTATTTAATTATTGTGCCATATGCCGCCGCTTCATTTATGCGCCGTTACATATATTGCTATCTTAATTTTGTTTAGCAAGTATTTAAATTACACGCATTTGTTATTATTTTGGTCTGCATAGCAACGGCGTCTAATGACTCTATAACCCGGAAGCAGTTAATCACATGATCTGGATTTGTCTTTGACTTCCGGGTATTTGTGACGGCGCATGCGTCGTTATGGCACTTTGTATGCAATTGATTCCCTTATAAATAAGCCGTCGATCTACGCTACATTACATTTATCCCCCTGACGAAGGAGATTCTATTTCCGAAACGCGCGTCGGGGCGCGTTCTTATACAACCCATATAGCACCAATTGGCTTACAGGTATTATTTTGTGTCTTGCACTCGCCTCACGGCGATTTATATGTATAATTCTTTTGCACATCAGCACCTTTTTGCACTTTTTTGCACTTTTGGACACATTTATTAGATATTTTATGTTACTTTATTTATGCACTTTTTTTATCTGGATCATTAATTAAGCCTTTTGTTATGGACTGGTTTTTCCATTGTCCATAAATATATTGCTTTTGTGGTTGTATATGTCATTATATTATCTTATTTTATTTTATATATATACACAATTTTATGTATTTAATTGTTGTGCCAATATTTCAATAAAGGTATTTTTATATTATATTGTATCATTCATTATTATTGTTATTATTATTATTTTTTATCATCTTTTTCATCTTGGTTTTTATTTCAACCCATCTTTGAATTTTTTCAATTTTCATTTATACCCGGATGGTCTGCCATCCCCTTTTTTTGGGGGATTGATTCCAGCACACATTTGATATTGATAATTTTATTATTATATTCTTCTGAAATTATTGCATCTTATATAGGCACTGTGTGATTGGTTCTTTTCCCCTGTTTATTCTTATATTTACACTTACAGGACCTGCGGCGAGATAATGAAGGGCTGGAGCATCACATGACCGCACAGATCCCTTCCTCTTATTACCTCAACACAGGTCCCGTCAGAGGTAGCTGCATTGTTTCTAGCGCAGGACCTGTGGTGCCAAAATGAAGAGGGAGGGCTCTGTGCTGTCATGTGATGCTCCAGCCAGCACTCTTCATTACCTCACCACAGGTCCTATAATGATGGGAGCACTCAGGTATGCGACTGTAGCAATCTCTCCTGTGGCACCCTGCTCCTGCCGCCTCCTTCTCCACCGGACACACGATCGCCACAGCTGCTGCAGGAATCCAGTGTAAAAAGATGAACCAAATCATTGACGGTGTTTCTGGGCCGGAACTATTGGGACTGTCACCTGTGTTACAGGGGGACGGGGTTCCTGACCGGGACAGACCTTTGACCTCTGGGACAAAATGTGGGACTGAGATAAAAGGGGCTGTGTGCGCCAACAGGGGGCTTTTTGCGGGAAGACAGAAGGGATTGCAGGTGAAGGTTAGCTCCCTCTCTGCGGTAAACCTAGCAGACTGCAAACCACGTTCCAGTGCACCCTTCTCTGCACCCAACATCAGCACTAATGACTGCATACATCGGGGGAACTACATCTGGACGTGACCACGAGCAAGAGTCCCTGACCGCTTACCCTCTGACAGCTTGTGCAGCGCATCCCCTGTGAGAGACTCCAAAGCCACAGCGGTGGCTGCGGTCTTGATACCAGACTCCTCCGCCTCCCTCCCGAAACAGTAGCTACAAGTACCCGGACACCGAGTGGACCACGGAAAGTTCCAGGACTCTTCGCCTCCTCAAAGAGACAGTGTCTCTGGTACATTCAGGACCGCTTCCTTGTCGTGACGCGCTGGCTGCAGCGCCATCGTGGGATCTTCCAACCACCTCCCTCCAGATGACAGAGACTGATAAGTTGAATCTAACGCTATTACCCGCCGTTTGTTATTGTGTTTACTGTAGTTTGCAGCAGAAAACAGACCGTTACCACCTTATATTGTCCACCAACCCATCTGTCCTCGCGGCACTACTGTGCATACCAACTCCCTGCGTGGAGAAAGCATTGTTAATCTTTTTTTTGCCATTCTATATATAAAAACACTGGTTAACACTTGCTCTGCCTCCTGCTCGTCACTGCATCCTACGTACCTGCTAGTATCTCACATCGGAGCTGGGGAAACCATGTGGGTCCGCTGTTTAAGTGAAGGAATATTCATTTAGAGCTCCTGGCCCACTGCTCAGCGTTGACAGGTGGGCGGGGAAACCGCTAATGAATATTTCACTTTAAGCATTGGGATTACGTGGTTTCCCCAGCGCCGGGGTCCTGCAACGGTGACATTTTCTTGCCTCCTGCGAGTGCAATCCCACTCTGCTGCAGCCCCCTCACCACATGTTACATTTGGAACATAACACGCACCCCACACTTTCCTCCCAAATTTGGAGGAAAAAAAGTGCGTCTTGTGGTCCGAAAAATACAGTAATCCCTGCTTTGGAATCGGAGGTGCATATACCATACGATCACTGTGAGTTCCAAAACCACCAGCCTAGTAGTGAAAACAGCAGTGGCCTCATCCATCACTCATCAGTCAATTGCGTAATTGTCCTGACGATTGAAGGCAGCGGAGTTGTGTCTCCCTGGCAAAGTGGTGGCAATGGTAACATCTGTGCATGCCACCCCCCACCTGGCTGTTATCTTTGACACCCCAGAAATGACCTCCAAAGTAAATACAGACTTTAGATAATATACCATAAACTAATACAGATCCCAGAATATACTCCCCTGATATTCTGACTTTATATCAGACTACTGTGAAAATTCTGACCCTGGACGTACAGATAAGTCTCTATGTTAATCTAGGCCCTCCAAATCCTGGGTGCTGCCACAGACAACATCAGATATGACACATGGAAACTTGCCGGCTTTACGGAGATTCCAGTCTTCCACTTTTATGAGAGCTTTTCCGAAATTCTAGGAGACTTAGGAAGTGGATGAACATATTTTCTGGTTCCCATTCTTTTAACCTACTTGGAACAAGCTTTCCAATTGCAAAAAATTGTACCTCTGTCATATCAGGAGACAACTTTCTTGTCTAAGGCCGGTTTCACATTTGCGTATGGTGGAGCTGCGTAGGGCTGCGGACTTCCTCTGTGAAGCTCCGCCCACTGCTGCATCTCCTCCGGTCAGCTCCGCCTATGTCCGCATACTTGCGGCCTGCGTACCCTATCTTTAACATTGGGTACGCAGGTCGTGCAGATGTATGCGGATGCCTCTGCGTGCGTCGTTTTGACAATGTGGCGACCCGCGTCGAACGCAAGCAACATGTTGGAATTTGATGCGGTCGCCACATCGTCAAAACGACGCATGCGGCGGCATCCACATACATCCGCACGACCTGGGTACCCAATGTTAAAGATAGGGTACGCAGGCCACATGCAGAAGTATGCGGACGTAGGTGGAGCTGACTGGAGGAGGTGCGGCCGTGGGCGGAGCTTCACAGAGGAAGTCCGCAGCCCTCCGCAGCTCGGCCATCCGCAAATGTGAAACTAGCCTAACTTATTGATATGGCAGATTTAGTGGCTCGATCTACAGTTATCGAAACATCTCAATAGGGAGGAAGGGGTTAAACCCAAAAATCAGTCAACAAATATCTTTCAGAAATGCAAAGTAAAAAAAAATGCAAGCAAACAGAACGTGTAACACAAACCGCTTTTCTGATGTTAATGACCTGAAAGAATGAAGAGAGTGCAAATGATGGCAATGATCTAATTATCAGGAGGCTGATAGAGCCCGGCCGCTGAAAGAGAGCCCGGCCGCTGAAAGAGACTCCGGGAAAAGGCTGCACCGGCACACAAAGCAGCCCGCCAACAGTGCGCGACTTAGCAACAGGGAGAAAAAGGCCTCTCCCCGGGCACAAAGGGCAGTTTTATGAGCATTTTTGTCGTTTTTCATTTACAAGGAAAGTCAGGACACACTTTTAAAGACATCATTCTCAATATATAGTCGCACACAGCTCAGTAATGTAATGCTTTCACCCACAGAATTAATTTCTTACAAATTTTTGTAAGTTTTCAAAAAAGCTGTCAAACATCTATCCAATCATCCCAAAATGTTATGCATTTATGGTTTTCTTTCTCTACGTTTGCTCCTTGATAATGTGTATGTTCATGTTTGCAAATGCCTAACATTACTTACAGTGCCATGATGCTGTGTTATACTCCAGAGCTGCACTCACTGTTCTGCTTGTGGAGTCACTCTTGGGAAGTGAAGAGTCCTCATAGACTAAGAGATCCATATTGACTTCCCAGTTAGAAGTTGAAAAATCTACACAGAATTAATCATTCAGTAAAAATTGAGAGATTATTGGCATGGTGAATTTTCACTAACTCGCTCCTCTCTACCGATAGCAAAAAGTAATCAAAAGAGAAATGTTTGGAAACTTTTCATACAGTATAGACGCACAAAAATTGACGCTGAACTTTAGTTTTGGAGTCATATATGTCTAAAAAAATAAGCTATTGAGCCATGGAGATTTGGCCTGGGAGGGTATTAGAAAATTAACTAGAAAACAAAATAATACAATAAATAAAAATATCCAGCCCTTTAATAAAAAAAAAAAAGTAGTGTTTAAAAGCATTCCTCAAATTCTACAAAAAAATGTCCTTTATTCACAGGCACAGTGGGTATTTTACCAGTACGGAGGACGTGAGGGATTCCTGATTCCCATCTTCTGTATGTAATAAAGGTAGACTTAATTGACTTATAAAAGTTCATTTTAGTGGACTTTTATTTGATATGCTAATGAGCACAAAAAAAGGAACTAAAGTATAAAAATGTCACAGAGTCATATAATACAGTTTTACTGCAGCTCGGTCATTTACTTATTTATATTCTGCTTTTCCTGGGTCTCCTCTAGAGTCACTGATTTTTATGTTTGGATTTTATTTTATTTGAAGAACAGAAATAATTAAAAATGCATAAAATAAAGCATTAAGTGGGTCAAATGTGGAAGGAAAATGACCTAGAAGGCACCTTATGGGGCGCTGTCAGCATGATGATCGGGCTGCTTAAGATTCTGTATCCAACTCAAAACTGGAGGACCCCAAGATACAAGGTTGAGTGTCCGGGTAAGAAACAGAAGGCTGCGGAATTAAACTACCAAGGACTGTGCATGGTCCAGACAAGGGACAAGATGACAATTTTAGAAGGGAGTATGAACAGACACAATTCTTCGGTACTGCTGTGGAAATAAGCACCAATGGTTGGTCAAACCATCCGCCATGACAAACAAAGACACCATATCTTAAGATAGCAAAATATGGAGGCACCAGGCTCTTTAATACCTGTAATCAGGACACCAAATTTACCAGGGACTAGGAAAAATGCCATACTTCCTGAAATCAGAAGTGCCCAAAACCTCAAAATAGCAGGGACTGGAGTATCAATCCTCTTATATACCACAGAATGGGGCACCAAACTTCCAGATACAGGACAGGGTAAGCAAACTTATACAGTAACATATAAAAGTTTGGGCACCCCTTGTCAAAATAACTGTTATTGTTAACAGTTAAGCAAGTTGAAGATAAAATTGTGATGGTGTGATATGTTTGTGGGTATCATTTTGTGCCTATTTATATTTTACGTATTTCCATAGTGTTCTCTTGTTGCCCTGTATCATTCAGTGTATTCCCCATATTGTCTGGAGTCTCAATTACTTTCCAAAAGTCTGATAATTGAATTAGCTCACTTACTGTCTGCAGCCTGACTGTATCTATGCCTCTTGATGAACCCCCTGTAGTGCCTTAATCCCCAAGGCTCCTTTGTCAGGTCTGGGAGGCCTGAAAACTACCCCAATCTGTCTGATTACTCCTGGACAGAAGGAGGGGGCTGGGGAGGACAGGAGCTGTACAAGTCAGACCCTGTGTGGTGATGATCATGTGAAGACAGCACGACAGAGAGAAGGGGAAGCATATGGACCCATTTTATCCTCTGTCTGCTGGATTATTGGACTCTGATCTCCTTGGACATTCATCCTGTTACTGAACTGCATTCGTGTTCTGGACTATTGTATCCTCAGTGTGGTGGATTGTTTATGGACCTTTTTGTTTTGCCTATAATAAAGGTCTTGGGATTGTTCACACTTCCTTCGCTCTGTTATTATGTGGTATCGGAGAAGGATGACAGAAATGATCTCTAAAAGGCCTAAAGTTAAAGTTGACACATTTACATTGTACTTTAGGGGAAAAAAATTATATTGTTGATTTTTTACATTTTAAAAATATCCAAAAGGAAAATGGCTGATGCAAAAATGTGGTCACCCATGGAGATTCGTGCAATCAGATAACTTTGACTAAGGTTTCAGACGTTAATTAGCCTATTAGGGCTAATAGGAAAGGCCAGGTGATGCAAATTCCAAGCTTTTTAAAAACTCAGCCTCCTCTAACCTTGTGCCAAAAAACAGCAGCCATAGGTTCTTTTAAGCAGTGGCCTAGCACTCTGAAAATGAAAATGGTGGAGGCCCACGAAGCAGGAGAAGGCTATAAGAATATAGGAAAGAGTTTTCAAGTTGCCCTTTTCTCAGTTTGAAATTTAATTAAGAAATGGCAGTTATCAGGAACAGTGGAAGTCAAGATAAGGTCTGGAAAACCAGGCAAAATGGCAGTGAGAGCTGCTCATAGGATTGAGAGAGGCAAATCAGAACCACAGCTTGACTACAAAAGACCTTCAGAAAGATTTAGCAGACTCTCTTGTGGTACATTGCTCTACTGTTCAGAGGCACCTGCACAAATATGGCCTTCATGGAAGAGTCATCATAAGAAAACCTCTCCTGCATCCTCACCATAAAATTCAGCATCAGAAGTATGAGAAAGAACATCTAAATAAACCTTATGCATTTTGGAAACAAGTCCTGTGGACCGATGAGGTTAAAATAGAACTCTTTGTCCGCAATGATCAAAGATATGTGTGGAGAAAAAAGGGCACAGAATTTGGGGAAAAGAACATCTCACCACCGGGTACAGGGAATCATGGATTTAATGACATTTCAACAAATTCTTGATGCAAACATAGCACCATCTGTAAAAAAAAGTTGAAGTTGAAAAGAGATGGCTGCTACAAATGGATAATGATCCTAAACACACGTCAAAATCCACATTAGACGACCTCAAAAGGCGCAAGCCGAAGGTTTTTCAATGGCCCTCACAGTCACCTGATCTGAATATCATTGAAAAGCTGTGGCTAGATCTCAAAATAGCAGAGGATGGAAGCCGACCCAGGAATCTCACAGAACTGGAAGGATTCTACAAGGAAAAAATGGAGAAAAATCCCACAAACAAGAATTGAAAGTCACTTGGCTGGCTACAGGGATCCAAGGGACATTGTTTCTCCTTGCGGAGCATGACATGTCAAGCATGCCGAGATAAAGAGACTTTAAGCCACAATGTTCCTCTGGGAAATTTGAAAATTGTCTCTTCAAAAATGAAGAGGACTAGAACTCTAGTGCCACCTATAGGAAGTAGAAATCCTAGAAGTCAATGCCAACCCTTTAGCGAGCCTTGTCACATGACTTAGGATAAAAGCCAAAATCCGAAATTCAATTTGCAGACACGGTGTTTCGGGGTAATGCCCCTGGTCCGTGCAAAGTGTGAGATCTGGTTTGGCTGTGTGAGAGGCGTCTGGCTACAAAAAACTATTATAAGCTTTAAAAAGAGGATGCTGATATGTACTAACGATGCAGGGTGTCCAAACTTTTGCATTGGCCTATTTTCCTTTTTGTAATTTTTATAATGTAAAAGATGAAAATATCTATTTTTTTTGCCTGAAATTCAAAGGAAATGTGTCATATGTAACTTTAGGCCTTTTAGAGATCATTTAATCTTCAACATGCTTAACAGTTCACAATAATAGTAATTTTGACCAGGGGTGCACAAACTTATTTGTCACTGTACATATCATAATTCATAAAATGAAGCAACAAAACGTTTATGCACAAGCCACTGAGACACCAAACCTTTAGAGAAAATGATCTAGGACACCAATCTTCTAGATACCATACACTGGGGCATTAAACCTAAAATACCAGTGACAGAAGCTTCAAATCTCTAAATTCCAGGGACTGAAGCGCCATAATTCAAGCAATCACGAATACACCAAAGTTTGCTCCACCAAATATCTAAATACCAGGGTCTCAAACCCTTAAATACCAGTGACTTGTCCATCAAACCTCTAGTTGCCAGGAACCAACATTTCAAAGGTGTAGATGTAACAAGGGTACCAGGGGAGGGTAGTCAGAGC
The DNA here is from genome assembly GCF_039654945.1 of Dendrobates tinctorius. Classification (NCBI taxonomy): domain Eukaryota; kingdom Metazoa; phylum Chordata; class Amphibia; order Anura; family Dendrobatidae; genus Dendrobates; species Dendrobates tinctorius. Next base: position 3,555,217 of record NW_027361691.1, read on the forward strand.
CGGGTTCTTAAATGCACAGTACCTGAATAGAGTCTACTGAGCCAACTGTCAGCGAGCACTCCCCTGGTCACTTGCACATAGACAGTTGGGACCAACATGTAAGAAGATGGACTGGACCGGAGATGCCTCTCTTGTGCTGGTTCCGGAACTGTCGGGGTTGTCACCATTGTTGCCCTGGGGAAAGCTTTCCATCCCGGACCTACCTTTGCACTATTCAACAGGGGGTGTGTCTGATATAAAAGGGAGTGTGCGCGGGAAGGGGCAAGGAGGCTTGGTGGAAAGACCGCGCATGCAGCAAGGGAAGGTTGGTGCTCTGTCCTTCGAGCAATGTGACAGCGCAGGCCCACACTATAGACCTCCGACTGTCAAGTACAGTGACTGTGAGCAAAGACCTGCTGTGTTCCCACTGGCTTCCGCCTCTGAAAGTGGTGCCTGATGCTCCAGGCAGATTTGTGCTGCACGTGAGCCACCTGAGACAGACAGGGTGACTTGCATAGAACTGTGTCCTACTTCACCCGCAGTCTTCTGCCAAGTTGAACCACGCTTAGGCAGCATCACAGACTACTCTTCACTTTGCACGATGAATCCAGACCCAGCACCCCGCGGGAGACAGCAGGGACTTGTCGCCACTGTTAGGAACCAGATCTTCAACTTCTTCAGAACGACCCCGGGATCATCACGCGCCCGGGATCATCACGCGCCGGTTGCGAAGACGCCACCGTTGAACATTAGGACTCTTCAGCTAAGAAACCGTCGGACTGATAAGTTTAACCCCTCATGAACAGTTGCTTTATCTATTGCCAATTTTGCTTTAACCTGCCCTTATACTAGGCCTTTTCCTCCTGCCATATCCCTGTTTACCTCTTACCTCCCTGCGTGGAGTAATCCCCTTTGTTTAATATATCTGTTAACTCTTGTTCTGCCTCCTGTCCGTCACTGCATCCTGCAACCTGCTCACAAACACAACCTTCCTCACGATGTACCTTGTTCTTGCTCCAACTGCAGTAGTCCGGGCAAAACAGAGGCAGAAGAGGCAACCATTGTCCAATGGGGAAAACAACTTATTTAATGTAGCAGGATATAAAGAATAAAGCAACAAAAATACATCACTGGAGTCCTGATCTCTCCCTTACACTCACTACATCCGTTCCCACAACGGCTGCAGAAGCCGGAGATCACAAAAATCCACACACTGGAATCTGTGCGCCTGAGACATCTTCAGCATCGGGCCCTCCTGAAGTCCTGGAGACCCGTGGTGCAGTCCTTTAATCCTTATTTTCGCAGTCCTTCAGAATCCAGGGCATCAGTTCCCTCCAGGCCGGAAGCCTGGCAGTGTCCTGGGTCACATATGTCTGCTCTGGTCAAAGTTCCCAGCAGTTCTGGAGGGAAACATCAGTTTCCTGTGGCCTTTCTGCTGATGTCCCAACCCACAAGTTAACTGTTTCTGCCCCTGCCTCTATTAGGTACATTACAGACATGGCAGACACAGCACATTAAAGGGAAACACCATAACAACTTTCAAAACATTGATATAGAAACACGTACATTACTTAAAGTGCACGGGGGGTCATCTGAAAGGAGGAGAGGGTACAAGTGAGGGGACCTGCCACCTCCTTACATAGATATTAGGAATAGGAACATCAAACCCTTAGATACTAGGGACTGGTATTCCACAACTTGTAGTTCTCCTAAACTGATGGTTCAAACTGCTACATATTAGGACTTAGAATGCAAAACTTCTGAATGCAAAAAGGTGGGGCACTAAACTTCTATATAACCAGAGACTGAAGTGCAAAACTTTAGGTATTATGATGAAGCAAGGCCTCCTGATACCAAAGCTCACTAAGCGCCAAAGCTTACGCACATTCAGTAAGTGCATATTTAGAGTCTCCCACTCAAATACTACCTTCCCATCCCGCCCTAAGTATGTAGGTGTCCCTCAAAGCTCTGTCGTGGGACCTCCTACTCTTCTCCAGCTATACCTTTGGCCTGGCACAACCCATAAAGTCCCATGGCTTCAAATTCCATCTGTATGCTGGGATCCTATGGGTAAAATTTCTCCTTGTGGAAACTGACATGTCAAGCCTGATATACCAAGGTGAGGAGACTTTTAAGCCTTGCAATTCTCCTCTGGGAAATAAAATATGCAAATTGTCTCTTCTGAGAGGAAGAGGACTAGAATTCTAGTGCCACCTATTGGAAGTTGCAATCCTAGAAGTCAATGTCAAGGTGGCACTAGAGTTCTAGTCCTCGCCCTCTCTGAAGAGACAGTTTGCATATGTATGCTGACAAAACTCATTTCTACTTCTCCGGCCCAGATGTCACCACTCTGCTGTCCAGAATCCCAGAGTGTATACTGTATCAGCCATATCCTCCTTCTCATCACACTTACTAAAGCTCAATAAGGACAAATCTAACCTCATCATCTTTCCTCCATCTCATTTAACTCCAATCTGTCTAACTATCATAATAAATTACATCATGCTCTCTCCTGTCTCACAAGTCCACTGCCTCTGTGTAACCCCTGACTCTACCCCGTGTTTTATACCACACATCCAAGCTTTTACCCCCTCCAACTGAAAAATATTTCCAGAACTAGTCCTTTCCTCAACCCTGATGCCATGGGGTGACTGTCACAGAGTGACTCAACCCAATGGTTTGTCGCTCAATGGACAGCACAACACACTCACAATGGGGATGGTATAGGTGAGAGGAAGGCCCTACCAATAGGGAATGAGGGATGGTCACCACCTGAGCTCCAACCTGAGCCTGTCCCTGCATTCACCTAACGCCCTATGCGGGTCCTTCCCCCAACGCCGTCAGGATACCTCATCCCTCACTGTCACCTAAACTGCCCTGGCTAGTGCAGTGGCCGGCGTAGGGCGCTAGCCTAGCCTCTACAGAATAATACACACAGGGGGAAGTGACAAATAGCAAAAGAACAAGGTAACAAAAACACATTTAGCTTATGTACACCGCTGCTAAGCTCCACACCGCAGATAACAACAGCAACTGGACTCCAAACACCAGATGTGGGTGACACCAGAGAGCTGCTCCTGCTAGTCTGTATCACCAACAGTCAGCTGATGCATAAGGTGACCTTTTAAAGGATGGTCACCACCCACATCAGCTGACCCAGCAGCACTGCAGTAACACCAGATTGCCAGCGGGGGGGGAAAACTGACATGAACCCCCGATGATCCAAAAGGAAAAAAGGTTTAAACAGTGGAACCAATTAAAAAAAATTTAAAAAATGACGTGGGGTATCTTTTATTTTTGAAATCCAGTGCAGGTAAAACTGACAGCTGTAGACTGCAACCCCAACTGTCAGCTTTAGCATGTGTCAGTGTCTTTATTTCAATTAAAGAACTTTACTCTGGCTTTTTTTTACAATCTAACTATGGGGTTTTCATGCGAAACGTATGTTGGGTGTGGTGGATGCTCAGGACCAATGGCACTTACCTGGTAATGACTATTTAAATATGTGATCCTTACCTCACATTGTGTATATTTGGTGCTGCACTTTGCACTTTACTGGCACATGTAATATCTAGCTCTGGTTGTTTACCTTGTATTTGGCAGCTATCAAGCTGGTTTATTTATTATCTATTGTTGGTCTACTTACATTTTACAGGACATGCGTGAGTGGTATAATACTTTAATTACTAATTAACTACCCGATCTCTCATTGATACCCTGATACTGATACTGTTGCATTCACGTGCAGTCGGTGGGCACGTCAAAATGTCACATGCGGACGCATCCGCATACAACACATGTCCCTGCGTACCCAATGCCGAAGTAGGCAGAGCTTAAGGAAGGATGTACGCAGCCATATGGAGACCAGTCAAACGCAAGTGTGAAACCAGCCTTATATATACACCAATGTTTATATGGGGTACATTTTGTCATTGTCAGCTTTATATTATATTATTTATATTTACTATTTTTGCCATCTTTTATATTGACTACATACATTACCTAGTCCGGGTTTTCCACCAATTTGTTTCATTTGTGGTTTTCCCTGGTTTTTAACAAATGTGCTATATTCATGTTTTTATAGTTGCTCAATAAAATGTGATTCTTAACCTTACTCTGGTCTACATCTAAAGTAATTTCTTTTTTGGTGATTATATTGCTCAAACTTTAAAGACCATAAATTATGGAACTTTCATTATAGGTGTATTTATGGGGTTAGTAATAGGGGCATCTTATAGGTGCCTCTCCATAACTAATTTCTTGGCTTAATGTCAGCTGACATAATCCAGCTGACATCAACCTCAACTATTATCCCACTTGCCACCGCACCAGAGCAAGTGGAAAGAGCGGGGCAAAGTCCTGGGGCTGGTATTCTCACACTGGGGAGGGTGAATAACTATGGCCCCTTCTCAGTGTGAGAATAGAATACCAGTCCCAACTGTCTGCTTTAGCTTGGCTGTTTGTTAAATATTTTAGGACCCCACATCGTTTTTTAAAATTATTTATTTAAATAATATGAAAAAATAGTGTGGGACCCCTCTATTCTTGATAACCAGCCATGATAAAACTGACAGCTGAGGGATGAAGCATGCAGAAGTCAGCTTTACCTGCGCTGGTTATTGAAAATAAAAGACACCCCATGGCATTTTTTTAAATTGAAATGAGCCCAACTCACTGTAATAGACATCCTTAGGTGTTTGGAGCACGGGAAACACTGTGTCAAAGCGTGAAGCAATCACAAAACAAAAGTAAATCCAACTCAAAAAATGTTGTGAACAAACTTCTTTCTTTATTCATCATAAAGCGCTCAGCAGAGGGAAAAACAGCATCAGTGTAGTAAGTTACAAGATATGCAACATCCTTGAGCTGGATCGTTGAAAAGTTTGTTGAGCTGGATTTCCTACTGTTTTGTGATTTTTTTTTTTAAGATTATTTATTGATTTATAACACAGGCGCTGGCTGATGAATACTCTCATCAACCTTGCCTGTTCTCGCTGCTATCAGAGACAGCAGGCGTACATGTGGTGCCCCTGAGGGTTCAGTAGCCACAGAGATACTGCACCTCCTCCTGAGGTGTGGTACCCCACCATCCAGGTAAGGTGGAGACACCTGACCACACTCCAACACCTGCACCCCACACCACAAAGTAGTGTAGCAAAGCACCTTCGGCGGCTCCCTGCTTGGAGTGTAGCATAGCACCCCTTGATGGCTCCCTGCTTGGAACACAAAATGTGCTGGGAGGTGGGTGGAGTTTAGTTCACTTAAAAGAGCGGGAAGAGTTGAGTCAGTCAGTCTTTCATTCAGTCAATGAGTGAGGATGTAGAAGGACAGAGTGTGCGACAGAGAAGATCCCCGGAAGAGGGATGGAAGAAGGAAGTGCTGCAGCAGGCCACAGTGATCTGGATCTGCTGGCACAGGAAAGAGTCAGAGAAAGGAAGCTTGATTCTCCATTAGGAAGAAGGATTAGTACGGAACGTAAGGAGAATAAGAGAACAAGGACCAGGGTTAGAAGAGAACCCTTTTCAAGTTCTAAGTGCAAGGCCGGGGTCCGGTCCCCGAGGTTGTACGGATACTAATGGTCCTGCAGCAGACACCGGAGGAATAGAAGCAGTGACCGCTTTATTCCCACACAAGACTTGGGGGCACACCAGCAACATATTAGTGAGCCGGGACTTAGTAGCAAGGAGTCCCCGAAGCAGGCTACAGCTGTCTGCCGTACAAGTAGAGTTGATAGGAACATCTGACAGGAGGAACTCCTGTGTAACTCAGTACTAGGAGTACTTCATTCAAAGGCGCTATAAGAGGAGACGTACAGAAAAGGCACATATGTTGGCGGAGTGTTGGAAAGGAGTACTTCATCTTGCCTGGAAGTTGGCTGAGCTCCTGACCTGGAGGACACGGCACGGATGCGGGCACCTGTACCTGCAACAAACTGTGAGTAAAGCTTTGGAACTACATGCCCTGGTGTCCTCCACTTATTCCTGCGCCAACCTGTCCAGCACTGCTACATCCCTCGCGCCTGACACTACACCATCTAAGTGTCACTTCACCTACACTGCCCTGGGACTACAGCCCTGCCTGTGGAGAGCTATAACATCACTGCTGCACCACACCATCTGTCCCAGAGGATCTGTCTGCAGCGTCGGCTTACATCTCTATTGTCGAACACCACAGGTGGCGTCACAAATCACTTATAAACTTTCACCACCATAAGCACACTGAAACAACCCCTTTTGTAATGGAACCCCAGGGCCACGGACCGGGTCACTGCTGCCGTGACAACCCCCGTTGAGAAGATCAACTGGCCCAGTACCGAGTACCCCACGGCCCTGGTGAGTGAGGGCGCTCCATACGCTGATGACAGTAGCACTCTCATCAGCCAATGCTTGTTAACAATGGTAACCTTTTTACCGCTGGTCACAGCTGCTGGCTCACATGCTTTTGCAGCTCCTTGCCCAGCGGTAGCGATCTTACCGCAAATCAGAGCCCATGTTTTCCATGCTGTCACGCAGATGACAGCATGGTAAACAAATTATGTACGGGCACCCCATTCATATGAATGGGGTCCTGGTTCGGGTGCAGGTACTGTTCTGGTACCCGAATCAAACTTTTTTTAAAACGATCGTCAGACCTGAATATCAACAGGTTCGCCCATCTCTATTCTTCACCTAATATCCCCTCATCCTCTAGAATTCTGTGCCCCAACAGCGTCTGATTCTCTATCACATTCAGAACCTTTGAAACCTGAAAACTCATCTCTTCAAGAAAGTTACAGCCCTGGGGCTGAGGGCAGGGCCCTCTCCTTCGTGTACCAGTCTGTCAGATTGTTTATAGTTTATTTATTTTATATGTAGGTAAACCCTCTTCTCATGTATGGCACTATGACATTAATGCCACCTTAAAAATAAATAATAATAATAAGCACAAAGGGCTGAAGAACCAGAACTAGAGCGGAGGACCAGGGAGCTGTGGCAGAGGTGTGTTATAAGGATAGGTAAGAATAATACGTTTTATTAATTTTAACCCAGTCTCAGCTCTCAGAAGAATAAAAAAAAAATTTCACCAGAGATTTGCAATGACTTCTATTAGTTATGGGTCAATTCACTCATCTCTATTTGTTCGCTAAAGTATTTTAAACCTTTTTGGTGTTACCAGAAATATTACCAGGTACCCTCTCACGTATTGTATCTACATGGTTAGTAGAGCTCGAAAAATACAAGTTCAATTGAACAATGTGGGTAGAATTGTAAAAAAAAAAATTGCAGATTTAGATTCTAAATAAATTACTCTTTAGTTGGTGCCAAGAAAAAACTTGTAAAATCTAGCCTTTCCCTGAACAACCAGCCTTTTATGTTTCAGTTTTGGAATCAAGCCTGGTGCCTTGTAAAAAAAAAAATAGCACAAATCAAATTAACCCAACCCAGGACATAAAACTGACCATGAGGATCTTTGAAGTTTTTCCTTATGTCTGGAAAATTCTAGGATTACGAGGCAATATTCTATGAAAACTGGGACTGGGGTAAGGGGAAGCTTGGTCTTCAACGGAGCAGAAGTCATTAATTAAGTATCCTATTCTTCCTTATGACATCAGCTCATCAATCAGGTCCCCTATTAGTATTCCGATGACCTGCCTGACCCCAAGTTCTGAAGTGGATAAAGGGAAGAATGGGAAAATTGGACCACACATGGGAAACGGCGGAAGCCTTCTGCTGTGCTTGGCAGAGACAGCGATCATGTGAATTGCCAGGAACATCGTCAGGCATTAAGGTTTTAAAGTCAACACTTTACCACAATTTTATATTTTACTTTTTCTTTATCTATTTTCCCTTATTTTTATTTGATGTAGAATTTTTACACTTAAAAAGAAACTAGCATTTTAATTTGTTATTTCATAAATCAACATTACTTGTAAAAATAAGAAACTTTGTAATATATCTTATTAGAGAAATCTGCTTTTTTCTCCTCCTTGATTGATCTTTCATTAACAAAATTCTCAATTCATGGGGTAAATCTGTTTCCATTAAAAACAGATTATCCCACTACTGAGATTGGTGATGACAGTTGGTGCCTCTAAAGTTTTATGTGTGTTCCTCCAGCTCCTCCCAAGAATGCCTGTGTGTTCTCTAGCTCCTCCCTAAAATGTCTGTGTTCCTCTAGCTCCTCCCTAGAATGCCTGTGTGTTCTCTAGCTCCTCCCTAGAATGTCTGTGTGTTCCTCTAGCTCCTCCCTAGAATGTCTGTGTGTTCCTTTGGCTCCTCCCTAGAATGTCCCATGTGTTCCTCTAGCTCCTCCCTACAATGTCTGGGTGTTCCTCTAGCTCCTCCCTAGAATGTCTGTGTTCCTCTAGCTCCTTCCTACAATGTCTGTGTGTTCCTTTAGCTCCTCTCTACAATGTACTGTATTTGTGTTCCTCAAGCTCTTCCAAAGAATGTCTGTCTTCCTATAGCTCCTGCCTAAAATGTCTGTGTTCCTCTATCTCCTCTCTAGAATGTCTGTGTGTTCCTCTAGCTCCTCTCTACAATCATAGAGTCATAGAATGTTAGAGTTGGAAGGGACCTCCTGGGCCATCTGGTCCAACCCCCTGCTCAAAGCAGGATTCACTAAATCATCCCGGACAGATGTCTGTCCAGCCACTGATTGAAGACTTCCATTGAAAGAGAACTCACCACATCTCGTGGCAGCCTGTTCCACTCATTGATCACCCTCACTGTCAAAAAGTTTTTTCTAATATCTAATCTGTGTCTCCTCCCATTCACTTTCCTCCCATTGCTTCTAGTCTTTCCTTGTGCAAATGAGAATAAAGATGATCCTTCTACAGTGAGACAGCCCTTGAGATATTTGTAGACAGCTATTAAGTCTCCTCTCAGTCTTCTTTTTTGCAAGCTAAACATTCCCAAATCCTGCAACCATTCTTCATAGGACATGGTTTGCAGACCGGTCACCATTCTAATTGCTCTTCTCTGAACAGACTCCAGTTTGATGATGTTTTTTAAAATGTGGAGCCCAAAACTGGACACAGTATTCCAGATGAGGTCTGACCAAAGAGGAGTAGAGGGCAATAATGACTTCACTTCCTCTCCAATCTGTCTTGAATGCTGCAGCCAGGATCATATTCCTCACCAATTGTTACACCAATGCCTCTACCTTGTGCCAGTCATTACACTGGCTACCCATCCACTCCAAAATCCAGTACAAACTTATTACCCTCACCCACAAAACACTCCATGGCTCAGCACCACCCTACATCTCTTCCCTGGTCTCAGTCTACCACCCTACCCGTGCCCTCCATTCTGCCAATGACCTGAGGTTAACATCCTCAATAATCAGAACATCCCACTCCCGCCTCCAAGACTTTTCACTTGCTGCACCATTTCTTTGGAATGCACTACCCAGGTTAATACACATTTGTTCAGACTGTCCTACCATCTCAACACATTAACCTAACTAACCCTGTGTTGCCCATTCAAAATCTTTTACCATAGCGAGATTCCTCGCATCATGTTGTTACATGCTTTATGCATTTAATAGCCTAATGTGTCTGTATTGTTACATACTTAAGCTGATAACCGGTTCACACAGCATTACATGAACACCTGATTCTTACACTTTGGCTGGTCCGAAAAACAAAAGCAATTGTAATCATCTACCTTCTGTGTCTCCCCTTTTCCTCATAGATTGTAAGCTTGTGAGCAGAGCTTTCATTCCTCTTGGTATCTGTTTTGATCTATGTGTCTATTTTTATGCTGTAATGTCTATTGTCTGTACTAGTCCCCTCTAAAATGTAAAGTGCTGCGGAATATGTCGGCGTTATAGAAATAAAATTGTTATTATTATTATTCACATGATATAGACTATATGCTTCTGTTAATACATTCTAAAATTGTATTTGTCTTTTTTTGCTGCTGCATCACACTGTTGAATCATGTTTAGTCTGTGATCCATTAGTATACCGAAGTCTTTTTCACATGTGCTGTTCCTTAGCCCTATTCCTCCCATTCTGTATATGCTTTTTTCATTTTATGGCCCAGATGTAGTATTTTGCATTTTCCCTGTTAAAAAAACATTCTGTTAGTTGCTGCCCACTGCTCCAGTTTATTTATATATGTTTGAATTCTCTCTCTTTTCTCTAGTATTAGCTATCCCTCATAACTTTGTGTCATCAACAAATTTAATCAGTTTACCGTCAATTCCTTCATCCAAATCATTGATAAAGATGTTGAACAATACAGGGCCTAGGACCGAGCACTGTGGTACCTCACTTGCGACATTCTTCCAACTAGATGTGCAGCCATTTTCAACCACTCTTTGGATCCGATCACTAAGCCAGCTATGAATCCACCTAACAGTTGTCTTGTCCATTCCATACCATACTTAGTCATTTTTTCAATAAGGAAGGTGTGAGATACTTTGTCAAATCCTTTGCTGAACTCAAGATATACTATATCTACAACATTTCCCTGATCCACCCACTCAGTGATTCTGTCATAGAAGGAAATTAAGTCAGTCTGACATGATTTATTAGTTGCACACCCATGCTGACTATGGTTTATCACTTCATTCTTATCCAGGTACTTACAGACATGTTGTTTAATAATTTGTTGAAAGATCTTTCCTGGTATAGAAGTCAGACTCACCGGCTTATAGTTCCCTTGGTCCACCTTCTTCCCCTTTTTGAAGATAGGGACATTTGCTCTTCTCCAGTCTTCTGGGACTTCTCCTGCTCTCCAAGAATTTTCAAAGATTATGGAGAGTGGTTCAAAAATTTCTTCTGCTATCTCCTTCAGTACTCTGGGGTGTAATTCATCTGGACCTGGAGACTTGAATTCATTTATGTTAGCTAAGTGTTTCCTCGCATTTTTCTGTTTATAGATATCCTGGATTCTTCTATTCCTTTAATAGGACAGTGAAGATCAGTTGATATTACATTTCCTTTATGAGAAAAAACAGATGCAAAATAGGAATTCAAAAGTTCGGCCTTCTCAACATCCCTTCTTACTATTTCATCATTTTCAATCTGTAAAAATCCTATAGCATCTTTGACTTTTCTTTTACTGTTGACATAGCCCCAAAATCCTTTTTTATTGCTTTTGATGTCTCTTGCAAGCCTTAATTCATTGTCAGCTTTAGATAATCTGAGTCGTGCCCTGCAGGTTCTGCAGACAGCATTATAATCTTCTTTAGATATGCCTCGCTCTTTCCATTTGATAAACATTTCTTTCTTCCATTTTAGCATGTGCTTAAGTTCTGTGTTCATCTATCCTGGTTTCCTTAAATGCTTCCTATTCTTCTCTCTTTTTGGAATTGTTAACGATTGTGCTTTGAGGATCTCATTTTTCAAGATTTCCTATCCTTCCTGGACAATTTTGTAGTTAAGGATATCCAGCCATTGGATCCCTCCGATTCGCTTTCTGAGTCCCTTAAAATCTGCCTTTCTGAAATCTAACCTTGAAGTCTTAATCTTCACAAGTCTTCCTCCTCTTGTTATCCAAAATTCTAAAATAGCATGGTCGCTACCTCCTAGGGTCCCAGCCACTCTTACTTCCTCAACCATTTCATCGCTGTTTATAAGGATTAGACTCAAGGTAGCAGTTCCCCTTTTTTCTCTCCTACCTTTTGGAAGATAAAGTTGTCAGCAAGAGAGGATAAGAATTTGCATGACCTGTTAGTTTTGCCTGAGAGAGATTCCCAACAAATGTCTGGATAGTTGTAATCTCCCATGACTACTATGTCATATTTTTTGGAGAACTTGGCCATTTGATGCATAAAGAGTTCATCCTTATCTTCAGCTTGCACAGGCGGCCTGTAGTAAATGCCTAAAATGGTGTTCTCACCTCATATTCTTACCCAAACAGTTTCCACAGAACTCCCAGTCTCTGAAGCTTCAATCTTTGTACAGATATATGCTTTTCTATACAATGCGACACCCCCTCCTCGTTTATCAGGTCTGATTCTTTCAAATAAGTTCTAGCCTTTTATTCCATTCATGTGTATCTTCCCACCAAGTTTCAGTGATTCCAAGGACATTTTATTTCTTTTCTTGCGTTACTAGTTCCAATTCTCCTTGCTTGTTGCCCATGCTTTGTGCATTTGTATAGAAACATTTTAGTTTTTGATTGTGTATCTGTGTGTCCCTTTAGCTCCTACTTACAATGTCTGTGTCTTCCTCTAGCTCCTTTCTAGAATGTCTGTGTACTCCTCTAGCTCATCCCTAGAATGTATGTGTGCTCCTCTAGCTCCTCCCTAGATTGTGTGCTCCTCTAGCTCCTTTCTAGAATCTCTGTGTGTTCCTCTAGCTCCTCCCTAGATTGTCTGTGTGTTCATCTAGTTCCTCTCTAGAATGTCTGCATGTTCCTTTAGCTCCTCTCTAGAATATCTGTGTGTTCCTCTAGCTCCTCCCTACAATGTCTATGTGTTCCTCTAGCTCCTCCCTAGAATATCTGTGTGTTCCTCTAGCTCCTTCCTACAATGTCTATGCATTCCTCTAGCTCCTCCCTACAATGTCTGTGTGCTCCTCTAGCTCCTCCCTAGAACATCTGTGTTCCTCTAGCTCCTCTCTAGAATGTCTGTGTTCCGCTAGCTCCTCCCTAAAATGTTTGTGTGTTCCTCTAGCTCCTGCCTAGAATGTCTGTGTGTTCCTCTAGCTTCTCCTTAGAATGTCTGTGTGTTCCTCCAGCTCCTCCCTACAATGTCTGTGTAAGGGGGTGACGGAGGCCGTCATATGCTTCCCTCTATTTGGACATTGTTCACATCTTATGCATGCAGTTCCAGAGCGTTTATAGGTGTTAATGTGTTTATGTACTGCAATGTGAATGTCCTTGATATGTGTTATGTACATGTAGGAGGAGAGGCCTCCGCCGAGTACCTGGGCCGGAACCGAGGGGACCGTCTTCTAGGTTCCTGGGTTATCTGTTTCCAGGGAGCAGAGCTAGGGGATGGACTGCTGAGACTGACAGGACAGTTGGGGAGGAGTCCAAGGAAGAGGGGCGGAGAGGGCCAGACTGTGGGAGTCGAGAGAGAAGACGGTGGAGAATTGGTGAGGGCCAGGGAGCGAGAGCCACGAGCAGCTTCCAGAGAGGAGGACAGCGACAGGAGGGAGACTCTCGGTGGACCGCAGGGAGACGGCGCCGAGCTTACCAACAAAAGAAGACTGCTGCCTCACTCCAGCTCTCGGCTGTGGCCTACTCGCAGTCATCCGCGGACGACGACGCCTCACTCCACCTCGCGGCTGCGGCCTCCTCCCTGCTGCCTGCAGCCACCGCCGCTTCACTCCCGACCACGGTGGTGACTCCTTTGCCGCCCGCAGCTGCCAGCGCCCCGCTCCAGTCTGCGGTGGAAACTGGGCCTGTGCCCACTGAGAATCCTCCAGTGCGGCAACAGACTGCACCTGTGGCCTATCAACCGCCACTTATCACCACCGCTACCAGTCCCTGTCAGGGAGTTGCGAACTCCACTCCCAGGTGGTATCCCGCTGCCTCCGCTGGGGGACATCCCACCAAAGAACTCTCCACGGGCCTGTTGAGCCCCTGCTCCTCCTGGGCGTCGGAACGCCCGAAGACTACGCGAGATCTTCAGTGACTGGGCCCAGTGGCTGGGCCCAGTGGCTGCGAAGCAGGCACACCGTGGAACAGAACGCCGAGGGACGTCAGGACGGATAAGTGATACATAGTGACTAAGGACCCGTAGTCGGCCATTCCGCGGCCCTGTAAAGTAGTGACCGGTGCCTGCGAGGACAAGTACAGTTATTCTGTTGGTTGCGTAACAGTAGCCCTAACGGCATTTATCTATAAAAGTTAATGTTTAAAATCATATCTGTCTCGCGTCTCGTCACTGCATCCTGCGTACCTGCTATTACCACATACAGAATTAGGCCTCATACTCACTGGCGATAAAATCTGACGATTGCAATCCGATTTTAAATCGGATTGCACTCTGACCAATGTTAGTGAATGGGTGACATCTCACCTGCGATTCTTTTCTCATCCAAAATTGGTCTGAGAAAAAAATCGCAGCATGCTGCGATTTGCAGCAATTTTCGCCAATACAAGTCAATGGGTGCGATTAAAAAAATGGACCATCCGTTTTCCATCCGTTTTAAACGGATACATTACCATTCTGTGGTAGAGAACACTGTAAATGGTCCTGTAAATGACTGTAGAAAAATAGTTGCTGAGAAAAAAAAACGGATTGCAAACGGATGGAAAACACATAGAAAACGGATGGAAAGATTAAAAATCGCATAACACTCGCATAACACTCCACCCTTTTTTCCAGTCCAGAAATCGGACCTTTTTTTAATCGCCAATGGGTATGAGACCTTAGGGATAGAATAGAAGGTGGTATAGGACAATAGTGGTATTAGAATAGAGGGGCATACTAGAAATAGATAATAAGAGTATTAGCCTAGGTTTAGTCAGCATAGGGGTTTTCAAGACTGGGAGGAGTTACAGAGTAGTGTGGTGCAGAACAGTGGGGATATAGTGTAGACACTTCCTGGTTAGCGAGCAGAGCCCAGGCAGCCTTGCCCAGGACAGGAAGTGAGAGCAGATGCAGTAGTGAATAGAGACAGTCTGGCAGCCATGGAGAAAAGGTTGCTTCGGCAGGAAGGGGCACCAGTGGCTGAGTGGCGTGCAGATGGTCACCAGCTTGAATAGTAATCAACCCGAAGAGGATCCGGGATCTACGACCGAGCAGGTAAAGCTGAAATGGCGAGGCTGGCACCTTTTCCTTTTGAATCCAGACAAGGGAATGGTAGGAAGCTGGTGGGCCTAAAGGCACGGACGGGACAGGGATTGTCCAGGAAGAGCAGTGATTGCTGGAAAGGGACAGGGATTGTCTAAAAGATCAGTGATTGCTGGAAAGGGACAGGGATTGTCTGGAAGAGCAGTGATTGCCAGAAGCAAGGCAAGGATTGCCAGAAGCGAGGCAGGGATTGCCAGCCAGAAGGAACAGAAGTTGCTGGGAAGGCAGGGAAAGCTTAAGAAATGTCACTCTGTATACACTGTGCCGCATTTGCGATGGATACCCTACTGCTAAGTAAAGTTGAACTGTTGGGAAAGAACCTTGTCTCTGGAATGGTTTGTGGAGCTCGTCGAAACGGAGCTGGAGTGACAGAAGCCGAGGGGACTCTGACAGTAAATGTGAGTGTACTGTTGCGCATGCCGCTCATGCAGCAAAAGGGACATTATATTTCATCTGTGGGGCGCCAGGGAGTGGGAACAATACAGCTCTTTGACATGACTACCACTCTGGCTGCCTTACAACTCTGTGTTCTTGACAAACAACCTTTGTATACTTGATTAATTCCATAACTAGCTCTTTTGCTCCTCTTCCAGCGGTTGGGTTGGCAGTGACTGTGTAGGAGGAGGAGTTCCCGCTGTGTGCCCAGCCCGGAACCAAGGGGACTGTCACCAAGGTTCCTAGGGGGACTGTTTCCGGGGGACATAATTAGGGTACGGAACACAGAGAGTTATAGAAAGGTTGGGGGTGCTGCCAGTATAAAAGGGGCTGAGGATGCCAGCACCAGACAGTCGACGGAGCAGGAGAGAAGGAGCAAGGAAGCTAGAAGGCGCCAGAGAGCCAGAGCCAGAGCAAAGGGAGGAGAGCAGCGACTGGAGAGACTGAAGGGAGACTCACCGCGGACAGAAGGGAGATGGCACCGTGCCATCCAGTGGAGAGACACCGACCATCCGTCTGCGCTCCTAGCTGCCGCTGCTCTACTCCAGCCCGTGGTCGCGGCCTGTCCGCTGCAGCCCATGGCCGCCACCGCCCGACTCCAGCCCGCGGCTGTGGCCTGTCCGCTGCCGCTTCACTCCAGCCCACAGCTGCGGCCTGCCCGCTGCCACCTGCAGCCCTCACAGCTCGGCTGCGGCCTGTTTGCTGCCACCTGTGGCCGCCGCTGCCCATCCCCAGCTTGTGGCTGCGGCCCACTTCGTCTGGTCCCCGGGCGACGCCGTACCGCCTCCGCCGGGAGGCACAATGCAGAGGAACTCTTCAGGGGCCTGCTGTGCCCCCACTTCGCATGGGCATAGGAATGCCCAAATTTTCTGCCAGATCCTCGTCGGCTGGGCCCAGCGGCTGAAACGCCGAAGCATCGCCAATCACCACTCTGCCGGACATCAGAGAGGATAAGTGACACGTTGTAGTTAATACTCAGGACCCGTAGTCGGTCATTCCGCAGCCCTATAGTGACCGGTCTTTGCCGGGTTTGTCGTGTTCGTGTTACAAGTGTATTTTTGTTTGGTCCCTGCGAGGATAACTATTGTTAGCTTGTTTGGTTGTTCGAGATAGCCCCTATATGCATCTATATACAATATATATAAAAATTACATCTTAAGTTCATCCCGTCTCCCATCTCGTCACTGCATCCCGCGTACCTGTGATTACTACAGCTGTAATCCACACAGTTCAGAATGATGAGAGCAAATGAAAAGAGTCTGAATTGCATTTGTGCAGGTGATCAAAGGAAGTAACGGAATAATTTCAATGGAACTGTCCTGAGGGGGCAGAGATTATACACTGAGGAATGTGAACAGAGTCCAATCACTCATCTAAACTTCCATCTCTGGGGTAAATCAGTGCAACCTTGTAATGTCGGGGACCTGAGGGTCACATCAGTGAGTGGCTGGGCACATGGAGTGCTGAAAGTTTGGAGACCAGCTGAAGTCCAGTGCTTCTTCTCCGGTGGTTGGGATCCTAGTTGGGGGTGCAATAGTTTGGGATCTTGCTAATTTCCATCCAAAGAGGGAGCAGAGAGGCTGGTGGACAATTAGGTCTTGTGTGACTTGCGGTCCTCCTCTGCTCTGGTGATCTGCAGGCAGCTCTGATGCTCCAGTAATATATCAAGTCCTCTGGTCCTCTGTGTGTTCCTCTAGCTCCTCCCTAGAATGTCTGTGTGTTCCTCTAGCTCCTCCTTAGAATGTCTGTGTTCCTCTAGCTCCTCCCTAGAATGTCTGTGTGTTCCTCTAGCTCCTCCCTAGAATGTCTGTGTGTCCCTTTAGCTCCTCCTTACAATGTCTGTGTGTTCCTCTAGCTCAGGAGTGAAGAACTTTTTTCCAGCCAGGGGCCATTTGGAAATTTCTACTATCATTCGGGGGGGCACACAAAAATGATCATCTTCAAAATTACCCCGGTATATTTAGTCAAATAATTAATTACTCATCCTTAATGTGATGGCTGGAGCTGCTTCTCTTTGATGCAGGTGTGATGTTAGAAGCAACATGATCAGTATCACCTAACAGCTGCTTTTCCAAGTTTGTGTCGGGTGGATATGCAGCACTGGGGAATATACATATCACTAGAGGCCACATACAGCCTTTGGGGGGCATACAGAACTGGGGGATGGGGGATATACAGCACTGGGGGGACAGGCATCACCAGGGAGGCACAGAAATCACATGGGTGGAGCCCAGAGACCACAGGGGTGCACATAGCTGGGTGGCACAGAGATCATGGAGGGGCACATAGCTGGAGGGGACAGAGATCACAGGGGGCACAAATATCACAGAGGGTACATAGCAGGGGGCACAAGGATACAGGGAGGCACACAGATCACAGGCGGCACAAAGCTGGGAGCCTCAGATATCACAGGGTTGCACATAGCTGGGGGGCACAGAGATCACAGGGGAACATATAGCTAGGTGACACAGATCACGGGGGAAAAAAATCACAGGGGGCACATAGCTGAGGACACAGAGATCACAGGGGAGCACAGATCACAGGGGGCATATAGATGGAGGGCACAGATCACAGGGGGCATAGATATCAAATGGGGAAACAGCTGGGGGCACATAGATCACAGAGGGGCATATAGCTGGGGGGCTCAGATCACATGGGGAAATAACTGGGGGGCACAGATCACAGGGGGCATTTAGCTGCATAGCTGGGAGCACACAGATCACAGGGGGCAGGGGGACACAGATCACAGGGGGCATATAGCTGGAGGGCACAGATCACAGAGAGGCATATAGCTGAGGGTACAGATTACATGGGGAAAAATAGCTAGCGGCACAGATCAGAGGGGACATTTAGCTGCATAGCTGGGGGGACACAGATCACAGGAGGCACATAGCTGGAGGGCACAGATCACTGGGGGCATATATCTGCATAGCTGTGGGGCACATATATCACAGGGGGGAACATAGCTGGAGAGCACAGATCACAGGGGGCATATAGCTGGGGGGCACATAGATCACAGAGATGCACAGATTACAGGGGGCATAAAGCTGAGGGGCACAGATCACCAGTGGAAATCCACACTGCCGGCACAGAGATCGCTGTGGACACTCTGGCAGCAGCTCCTCTTCCGGGACAGGAGGATGAGAGAGCATTGCCTACTCCAGCGCTAACCCCGCCCACCCAGTCGAAGTCATCATTCATGTGCAGGGCAGGCAGCGTTATGTAGTGAACGCTGCGTGCCATGTACATGGGTGTTAAAGGGCTGGCAGCCGATGGGATACAGCTGCCGCCTGAGCATTGGGGACTCTGGGAACCTGCCTGTGGGCTGCATGAAAAGTTACCATGGGCCTGAGGTTCCCCACCCCTGCTCTAGCTCCTCTATAGAATGTCTGTGTGTTCCTCTAGGTCCTCCCTAGAATGTCTGAGTGTTCCTCTAGCTCCTCCCTTCAATGTCTGTGTTTCTCTAGCTCCTCCCTACAATGACAGTGTGTTCCCCTAGCTCCTCCCTAGAATGTCGGTGTTTCTCTAACTCCTCCCTACAATGACTGTGTTCCTCTAGCTCCTCCCTAGAATGTCTGTGTTCTTCTAGATCCTCCCTACAATGTCTGTGTTCCTTTAGCTCCTCCCTACAATGTCTGTGTTTCTTTAGCTCCTCCCTACAATGACTGTGTGTTCCTCTAGCTCCTCCCTAGAATGTGTGTGTTCCTCTAGCTCCTCCCTACAATGTCTGCGTGTTCCTCTAGCTCCTCCCTAGAATATCTGTGTGTTCCTCTAGTTCCTCCCTAGAATGTCTGCGTGTTCCTCTAGCTCCCCTAGAATGTCTGTGTGTTCCTCTATCTCTTCCTTAGATTGTATTTGTGCTCCTCTAACTCCTCTACAGAATGTTTGTGTGTTCTTCTAGCTCCTCTTTAGATTGTTTGTGTGTTCCTCTAGCTCCTCCCTAGAATGTCTGTGTTCCTCTAGCTTCTCTCTAAAATATCTGTGTTCCTCTAGCTCATCCCTTCAATGTCTGTGTGTTCCTCTAGCTCCTCCCTACAAATGTTTGTGTGTTCCTCTAGCTCCTCCCTAGAATGTTTGTGTGTTCCTCTAGCTCATCTCTAAAATATCTGTGTGTTCTTCTAGCTCCTCCCTACAATGTCTGTGTGTACCTTTTGCTCCTCCCTAGATTGTCTGAGTTTTCCACTGTTTCCTCCCCTCCACCGAATTTTATAAGCACCAACTGTCATCACGTATCTCAGTAATGGGAAGATTTGTCTTCACTGAATGTAGATTTTACAGATTTTACCTATGAATTGAAAGTGAACGATCAGTCCTGGCGGAAAAATAACCAGATTTCTAAGATAAGATATATTACAAAGTTTCTTATTTTCATGTGTGCTATTGATTTGTAAAATAAAATAAAAATTAAAAAAATAAAATTCAAATAAAAATTAAAACTACGGTTCCTTTTTATAGTCCATATACAAACATATATATATTGAATAGAATTTTGGCCGCCACTTTAGTACCCATTCTACTTGAAAGGGTTGTATCACAAAATACACGTCTCACTTCTGACACGAGCAAATATGTCTATAATGAGGGTCCCCCCTTTCTTTTTCTGGCTGGCGTCCAAACACGAGTGAGTAGAGAGGTGACGGCGCCTGTTTACCAACCACAGAGGCGGCAAATTTAGTTACACATGGCATGGAGTATATATCATCTTGTTATATGATGCTACTGTAAAAACTGAGTAAACCTAACATTTCTAGGATGTCAGGTTAGTAATCAATCTAATCACACTTCTAGAAATATACAGGCCATTAACACCCAGAAACTTATAAAGAAAGCAGTTATCATTGGCACTTATATATACTCCCTCTCATGTCCTGATTCTGCACTGAAGCTTTACAATGAAACACTGCAAAGTGCCCTGGATGAAGCTGCACCTGCTATACATAGAACAACTTGGCACAGATGGCGACAACCCTGGCACATGCTGCAAACAAGTTTCCTACAGCGGTGCTCCAGGTGTGCTGAACGTCTGTAGAGAAAATCCAATCTACCCGAAGATTTCATCCATTATAAGTTTATGCTTATGTAAGGAGGAAGATCGGGCTGCACGTACCTGTACTGAGCCATGTCCGGAACTGTCGAGGGGACCGTACAGGCCCCATGACCCGGGCAGTGGGGGCATGTTTAAAAAAAAAACTATCCAGAAGCTGAAAGAAAAGCGCGCAAAGCAGCAGTGGGGTTCCCGCCATCAGCGTGCGAACAGCAAGGTGGGCAGCACACTCAGCACCCGGAGCGCCGGCGCTATGACAGACTGCAGCAGATAGCTCCTGGTGCTTCCAGTGAGACAGCTAGTGTAGGAGGCACTGCGCGTCCAGAGACAGTAAGGTCGGTGCACGAGCAGAGAGCCCAGGGCCGGTTACAGGACAGTACCCTGCAGACCTTACTGCCAGACTGTATCACAGCCCTGGTTTAACCTCCGGATTGCTGCAGCTATTGTTGCGTTGGCTGCACCAGCTTATGGACTAGGGGTTCAGCGGAAGGTACCGGATACAGACCGTTTCCACCAGAAGACGGATCGCTAACCTTGGACCCCTCTTGAGGAAAATTCGCCGATAACTACAAGGACTACTACCCCCTCATCAGAACATTTGCAGCTGAGGAAACCATAAGCACGATAAGTTTGCTGAGTGAACTGTTGCTATTTTTGCTATTCACCCTTATTCTTTCCCAGCTTACAGTAACTGGTTATCTCTCTGCAAGGTGTATCTTTATTGTTAATTAAATTTTGTTAACCCTTGCTCTGCCTTCTGTTTGCCACTGCATCCCACAACCTACTTAAAGCATACAACACTGCCCTTCACCTCTCCAAACAAACCTATTTCAACACCCTCATTACCTCACTATCTAATAACCCTAAACGTCTCTGAAACTTTTCATTCCCTACTCAACCCAAGAGTGCAAACCCCAACCACAGATCTCCACGCTGACGATCTGGCCAATTACTTCAAAGAAAAAATTGACCAGATCCGACAGGAAATGATCTCCCAATCCCCTAATACCATGCACTGTCCTCCCTCCTCCACTGCATCTAGCTCACTCTCTGATTTTGAACTAATCACAAAAGAAGAAGTGATCAGGCTGTTTGCATCTTCTCGCCCTACTACTTACATCAGTGACCCCATTCCATCACATCTCCTCCAGTCCCTTTCCCCTATCACCGCTCACCTAACAAAAATATTCAACCTCTCTCTCTCTTCTGGTATCTTTCCCTCCTCATTTAAGCATGCCACCATACATCCTTTACTTTAAAAAAATCCCTCAACCAAAACTGTGCCGCTAACTATAGACCTGTCTCTAATCTTCCCATCTTCTCTAAACTCCTGGAACAACTGGTCCACTCCCGACTGATCCGCTATCTCTCAGATAACGCTCTTCTCGACCCTCTCCAATCTGGTTTCCTCTCTTTGCACTCTACTGAAACTGCCCTCACTAAAGTCTCTAATGATCTGCTAACAGCTAAATCTAATGGTCATTACTCCATGCTAATTCTCTTGGATCTCTCTGCAGCATTCGACACTGTGGATCATCAGCTCCTCCTCACTATGCTCCGCTCCATCGCATCAAGGACACCGTTCTCTCCTGGTTCTCCTCCTATCTCTCTGACCGCTCCTTTACTGTATCTTTTGCTGGCTCCTCCTCTCATCTTCCCCTTACTGTTGGGGTTCCTCAAGGATCAGTCCTAGGCCCCCTCCTCTACCCTTTGTACACTGCCCCTATTGGTCAAACAATCAGTAGATTTGGTTTCCAGTACCATCTCTATGCTAACGACACCCAATTATACGCTTCTTCTCCTGATACCACGCCTGCCTTTTTGGAAAACACCATTGATTGTCTTACTGCTGTCTCTTAAGGTACTGTCACACTTAGCGATGTACCAGCAAACCCGACCAGCGATATGACGCGGTCAGGATCGCTGGTACATCGCTAAATGGTCGCTAGTGAGCTGCCACACAGGCAGATCTCACCAGCGACATCGCAGGGGACGGGGTCGCTACTTACCTGTCACACCAGGCGATCCTGCGTCCTCCCGCCCGGCTCCACGCGTCGCTTGTCTCTCCACAGGAAGCGCCGCAGGAAGCTGACGACAAGAAACAGTGCTGAACGTTCTCGCGCGATCAGCGATAACCAGCGGGGGAACCGGTCATAGGTAAGTATCAGACACAGCGATATCACTAGCAATATCGCTATAACGTCACTAGTTATAGCGATATTGCTAGCGATATCTCTTAGTGTGACAGTACCTTAACATCATGTCCTCCCTCTATCTGAAACTGAACTTGTCAAAAACTGAACTCCTTGTGTTTCCTCCCGCTACTAATGTACCTATGCCCGGCATTGCCATTTCTGTGTGTGGTTCTACCATTACTCCCCAGCAACAGGCCCGCTGTCTTGTGGTCATACTTGATTCAGATCTTTCATTCACCCTCCCACATTCGATCACTGGCTCGCTCTTGTTATCTGCACCTTAAAATCATCTAGAATTCAATCTTTTCTTACTTTCAACTCTACAAAAACTCTTACTGTTTGTCTTATTCATTCTCGTCTGGACTATTGTAACTCTCTATTAATCGGTCTCCCTCTTACCAAACTCTCCCCTCTCCAATCTGTCTTGAATGCTGCAGCTAGGATCATATTCCTCACCAATCGTTATACCACTGCCTCTACCTTGTGCCAGTCATTACACCTGCTCAAAGCAGGATTCACTAAACCATCCCAGTCAGATGTCTGTCCAGCCTCTGTTTGAAGATTTCTATTGAAGGAGAACTCACCACTTCTCGTGGCAGCCTATTCCACTCATTGATCACCCTCACTGTCAAAAAGTTTTTTCTAATATCTAATCTGTGTCTCCTCCCATTCAGTCTCATCCCATTGCTTCTAGTCTTTCCTTGTGCAAATGATAATAAAGTTGATCCTTCTACAATGTGACAGCCCTTGAGATATTTGTAGACAGCTACTAGGTCTCCTCTCATTCTTCTTTTTTGCAAGCTAAACATTCCCAAATCCTGTAACCATTCGTCACAGGACAGGGTTTGCAGACCGGTCACTATTCTGGTTGCTCTTCTCTGAACTTGCTCCAGTTTGTTGATGTTTTTTAAAATGTGGTGCCAAAAATTGGACACAGTATTCCAGATGAGGTCTGACCAAAGAGGAGGAGAGGGCAATAATGACTTCACTTCCTCTCCAATCTGTCTTGAATGCTGCAGCCAGGATCATATTCCTCACCAATCGTTACACCGATGCCTCTACCTTGTGCCAGTCATTACACTGGCTACCCATCCACTCCAGAATTCAGTATAAACTTATTACCCTCACCCTCAAAGCCCTCCATGGCTCAGCACCACCCTACATCGCCTCCCTCATCTCAGTATACCACCCTACCCGTGCCCTCTGTTCTGCTATTGACCTGAGGTTAACATCTTCAATAATCAGAACCTCCCACTCCCGTCTCCAAGACTTTTCACGTGCTGCACCAATTTTTTGGAATGCATTACCCAGGATAATTCAATTAATCCCCAATCCCCACAGTTTTAAGCGTGCTCTAAAAACGCATTTCTTCAGACTGGTCTATCGCCTCAATGCATTACCCTAACTATCCCTGTGTGGCTCATTCAAAATTTTTACCATAGCCAGGTTCCTCGTATCATGTTCTCACATGCTTTTTGCATTTAATAGCCCTCTGTGTCTGTACTGTTACATACAGTGCTGTACAAATTAATTGGTACAAAACATTTTTTTAAGTTAAATCGTAAGTTGTTTACCAGTCAGTGATTCAGACCAGTATTAACTGCTTTGAACAGGCACTCACACCTGTTGAAAACAGTTAAAACTGTTTTTTATCACTGACTGGTAACCAACTTACGATTTAACTTAAAAAAATGCTTTGTCCCAATTAATTTGCACAGCACTGTACTTAAGCTGATAGCCAGTTCATGCAGCATTACATGAACACCCAATTCTTACACCATGGCTGGTTTGAACAATGAAAGCAACTGTTACCTCCCACCTTTCGTGTCTCCCCTTTTCCTCATAGACTGTAAGCTTGCGAGCAGGGCCCTCATTCCTCTTAGTATCTGTTTTGATCTATGTGTTTATTGTTAAGTTGTAATGTCTTTTTGTCTGTAGAAATCCCCTCTATAATGTAAAGTGTTGCGGAATATGTTGGCGCTATAGAAATAAAATTATTATTCTTATTAAGTGAAATATATTAAAAGAGAATGTCATATAATCATTAAAAAAACAGCACCACCCCAGTCCTCAGGTCATATGTGGTACTGCACCTCACCTCCATTCACCTTGTCTGTGAACAGGTGTGTTGCTGTTTTTGGAAGAAAGAAACCGTAATTTTTCTCTATCCTATACAATCCCTTTTAAAAGTCTTTGAATTGATTGAAGTGTGACCAGTGCCGGCGTCAGCACCCGGGCAAGTGCCGGGGCCCTAGCGAGATGGGGGGCCCACTCACGCTGTCTGGGAATGCGACCAATGATCAGTGGAGGAGGCAGCAGACGCGCTTCTATTGGACTCATATTCAAAATAAGATTCAGGACACCGATTGCGTCAGCCAGAGTCCAGACGGTCAGGATTGGTGGAGAGCTCCCCTGTCTCTTCTCAGGAGTGCCACAGGGAGGAAGTGCCGAGGCGGAGACATGACGAGGTGGGCGGAGGACAGAAGCTTTGCGCGCATGTCTGAGAAACGGTCCAGCACATCCCAGCGCTCGCTGAGGCTCCTCCGAGTGGCGGCTCCTGCGGCAGTGAGTACAGAGCGGTGGCACCATGTGAATAGTGGGCTGGTCGAGCTGTGGTTGACGGTCGCCTGACAGATGCAGATTGAGTGATTGGCTGTAAAGTTTGTCATGATCGGCTGCACGATGAGCGCAAACTTCCGAGGGTCGGCTGCCGATTTCTGGGCAGATTTGTGTGATTTGTCCTCTCCGCAGGGGCTCAGGGCCGCACCTCCGCCGGTTGTGTCTGGGGCTTTCCCCCTCAGATTTCATCTATTCTGTTCAGCATGTGAGATCGGCTGCACTTCCGCCTCGAGGCCTCCTGGGATAGTTACAGATTTTTGCTGCGGATCCGCGATACAATCCACAAGAGATTTTCCACCTGAAAATGTACAATGTGATTGCAGGTGTGACATGTGCAAAGAAATCCACCTGGGGAAACAAGTGGGAGGGAAGCCATGCTGTGTAGAGCTGCAGCGCCCCGTACACACGGGCAGCCCTCCGCACATCGGCCCTGTGTGTGCATGGGGACGAAAGGGTTTGGGGGTTTCTGCCTGATGTGAACGAGCCCTAATATCTCACCCCCCGAGGCAGAATATGGTAGTGATGTGTGGGATCAGCCGGGCTCAGAGAAGGTGAGATGGTCCTCAGGCAGCCGCGTCCTGATTATCATCGTCTGTGTAAGTGGCCACGTGATGTTATAGTGTATGTTCTCTGCCACATGAGAGGAAAGACGGGGCACACAGCTGGTGTGGGGGGGCTGTCTACTTGGTTGTGGTGTGTGGCTGGGGGGGGCGGTCTTCCTGGCCGTGGCATGAGAGGGGGAGGGGCGGTCTCCCTGGCCGTGGCATGAGTGGGGGAAGGCGGTCTCCCTGGCCGTGGCATGAGTGGGGGAAGGCGGTCTCCCTGGCCGTGGCATGAGGGGGGGAGGGTCGGTCTCCCTGGCCGTGGCATGAGGGGGGGAGGGTCGGTCTCCCTGGCCGTGGCATGAGGGGGGGAGGGTCGGTCTCCCTGGCCGTGGCATGAGTGGGGGAAGGCGGTCTCCCTGGCCGTGGTATGAGTGGGGGAAGGCGGTCTCCCTGGCCGTGGCATGAGAGGGGGAGGGGCGGTCTCCCTGGCCGTGGCATGAGTGGGGGAAGGCGGTCTCCCTGGCTGTGGTATGAGTGGGGGAAGGCGGTCTCCCTGGCCGTGGCATGAGGGGGGCAGCCTTAGCCGTGGCATGAGGGGGGCGGTCTTCTTGGCCGTGGCATGTGGCGGAGAGGGTGGGGGGCCATTAGTCTTCCTGGCTGTGGCACACAGGTGTGGGTGCGCGCCTTCCTGGCCGGGCCACAGCTGGTGCACTCTGTCAGGCGTCCTCCAGATATCAAGCAGTTCAGTCTCGATGATCGGCTCTGTACGATCTTCATTGTGTTATTCTGTACATTGTTTCTGAAGCTTCAGTAACGGGTGGGCACTGACCCCATTAGTGATCGGAAATACACAATTTTGTGGTGGTCACTAAGGGGCTTCTCTGCTGTATCTGTGCATCATGAATCGTGGTATGTGTTAAAGGGAGGGCCCACTGAGACTCTATCGCCCGGGGCCCTCAAAAGCCTGGAGCCGGCCCTGAGTGTGACAACCATGTCTTACTTATGTAAAAGAAACGGAGGTTGTCACAGCCCTGTTTCTTTCTGACTTTCCAACAATCCATGCCTTTCACAGGACCGAGCCACAAACTGGAAGACAAAACCCTAAACTTGTATGACTGAGTTATGCAATGTCCATGGAGCCCATGTGACACAACCAAGGTTCACATTCTCAGCTTGATTTGGTCACAGTAGGTTTTTTTTAAGAGCCCTGCATGGGTATCAGTCTACACTGTCACTGGCATTCTGTTCATGAACCAGAAAGCTCAGGATGAATAGTAGAAGAGCCAATTGTTACTTCTGGAGACAGATTCCCATTTACAGATCACAGCCGGCTCAGCCATCAACCGCATGACAGCGGCTCCCAGCAAACAGCTCTCGCCACTTGTGGCTCATTTGCATTTGTATCAGACACTTGGCGAAACCCGATAGAGCAACCTTTATATTTTCACTGGAATCTGGGCGCGATCATGGGAAACATCTGTGGCGCCAAACAAAGGAGACGTACGGCCTTCGCTGATCCTGTTATTATGCTGTTCCAGCAATGTTGTATTACACATGGGACCGTTGTACAAGTGCCAACACCAAGAATACTGTACTAGAATACAGGTACATAGAAATGCCCTAGCATATAGAGATGTATTTCTATATGCCAGCACAATTTGCCTGCAATTTAAGAGAATACAACGGACATTCAATTAGAGAACATTATCCCAACCATTTAGGGATTTTCACTTTTTCCGCCTCAGCTGTATTTTGTGGGGGCTCTTTGGTTTTGTATCTGATGAGATTGGGTGCTGGGACTGGGAAGGGTCTGCTCCTGTTCTTTAGGGTCTCAGACTTTCCTGCTGCAGCCACAATAGTGGGACGCCCTCACACGCAGGCCTGTGGGGTACTCGGTACCGGGCCCAATGAGCTTCAATGGGAGATGTCACGGCAGCTGTGACCCGGCCCGTGGCCCTGGACGCCCATTATAAAAGGGGGATTGTTTCAGTGGGCTTGTGGTGATGAAAGTCTATAAGTGATTAGAGACGCCACGTGTGGTGTTCGGCAATGTGGATGTAAGCCGACGCTGCAGACAGATACTCTGGGACAGATGGTGTGGTGCAGCAATGATGTTATAGCCCTCCACAGGCAGGGCTGTAGTCCCAGGGCAGTGTAGGTGAAATGACATGTAGATGGTGTGGTGTCTGGTGGGTCGCCCTCCCAGGGCAGCGGGGTACTCGGTACCGGGCCGGTGTCAGGGGGATGTGTCAGAGCAGCGGTGACCCAGTCCGTGGCCCTGGGCGCCCAAATCAAAGGGGGAATGTAGTGGTGAAATTGTAGTTAATGAAATAGTTCGTGATGCCACCTGTGGTGTTCGGCAAGGGAGGTGTTAAGCCGACGCTGCATGCAGATCCGCTGGGACTGATGGTGCGGTGCAGCAAAGATGGTGTAGCTCCCCACAGGCGGAGCTGTAGTCCCAGGGCAGTGTAGGTGCAATGGATGCAGAAAGGCGCAGAATGAATGGAAGACACCGGGGCTTGCAGTTCCAAGGCTTTACTCACAGTCTGTAGCACACATAGATGCCTGCCTCCGGGCCGTGTCCTCCGGGTGAGAGACTCAGTCAACCTCCAGGCTAGATGGTAGGCTCCCCTCCAACACTGCGCCAACATGTACCTTTCTGAACGTCTCCTCTATAGCACCTTTCAGTGTGAAGATCTCCTAGTACTGAGTTACACTGGAGCTCCTCCTGACTGATGTTCCCAAGAACTCTACTTGTACGGCAGACAGCTGTAGCCTGCATCGGGGACTCCCTTCCCCTTAGTCCCGGCTCTCTATACAGTTGCTGTTGTGCCCCAAGTCTTAGATGGGAGTAGTGCATTTACAGCCACCTACTCTACCAGTGTCTGCTGCAGAACCATAAGTGTCCATACAACCTCAGGGACCGGGCTCCGGCCTTGCGCTTAGAACCTATAGGCAGGGTGCTTCCTTCCAACCCACGTCCTCTCTGTTCTATTCTCCTTCGTTCCGTACTTGTCTCTCTTTCTTATGGATGCTTAAGTTACAGATCAATGTCCTTCTTCCTCCTTTCCTTTCCCGTGCCAGCTGGCTCAGATCACTGAGGCAGCTGCAGCACTCCTTCCTCCATCCCTTCTCCCAGGGATCCCCACTCCTCTCCGAGTGGCTTCCTTCCCGATTGACCTCCTGTCAGACTGACCTCCCGGACTGACTTGTCATCCTACACTTTCCCACTCTTTTATGTATCTAAACTCCACCCACCTCCCAGCACGCCCAGTGTTCCAAGCAGGGAACCACAAAAGGTGCTCTGCTACTCTCTAAGCACTGAGCCGCAATGTGGTTGTGCAGAACTACCCTGTTGTGTGGGGTGTGAGTGTTGGAGCGTGGAAAGGAGTTCCCACCTTACCTGGATGGTGGGGCACCACACCTTAGGAGGTGCAGTACCTCTGTGGCAACCGAGCCTCAGGGGCGCCACATCTGGCGCAAGGGATGCAGCAGTGCAGGGCAGGTTGGCGCAGGAATAAGTGGAGGACACCAGGGCATGTAGTTCCAAAGCTTTACTCACAGTCTGTTGTACAAACAGGTGCCTGCCTCCGTGCCGTGTCCTCCAGGTCAGGGACTCAGTCAACCTCCAGGCCAGATGAAGTACTCCTTTCCAACACTCCGCCAACATGTGTCTTTCTGAATGTCTCCTCTTATAGCGCCTTTAAGTGAAGTACTCCTAGTACTGAGTTACACTGGAGTTCCTCCTGTCCGATGTTCTTATGAACTCTACTTGTACGGCAGACAGCTGTAGCCTGCTTCGGGGACTCCTTGCTACTAAGTCCCGACTCACTATCCAGTTGCTGTTGTGCCCCCAAGTCTTGTGTGGGAATAAAGTGGTCACTACTTCTATTCCTCCGGTCTGCTGCAGGACCATTTGTATCCATACAACCTCAGGGAACCGGCCCCAGCCTTGCGCTTGGAACTTCTAGGAAGGGTTCTCTTCTAACCCACGTCCTCTGTTCCCTTTTTACTCCTCACGTTCCGTACTAATCTTTCCTTCTATGGAGAATCAGGCTTTCAGTCTACGTTGCTCTCTCTTCCTTTCCCGAGCCAGCAGAGCCAGGTCACTGGGATCTGCTGCAGCACTTCCATCCATCTATCCCTCTCTCCGGGGATCTTTGTCAGAGACACCGCACTGAACTTGCTCACTGAGCCAGTGTGCGTGCCCTGAGTAAAGCGAAAGCGTGCTCAAAGCTACCTGTGGAGCGGGCAGCAACCGAATAGATGTGTACTTCAGACCCGCAGGACCTGAAGCACGTGACTGCTAGAGGCGTGGCCTAAACTCCACAGAGCTAGGAGCTGCAAGACAATTCCTAGCAGAGTAACTGCGAGACAAAGTTACCAAGGGGCATAGGCAGGGAGAATAGTCAGGACGTAGCCAATGAGTCATACACAGAGATAGCTGCAGGGTACAAGAGGGGCGAGCAGAGAGTAGTCAGATCACAGGCAATGAGTCATACACAAATAATAACGCAGTACAAAATCAACCGGCAAACTCACAACGGGAAACAGAATCGGGTCAGAACCATATAAACAAGCTATAGCAACAAACAGGCACACGGGGCTCAGCACACTAGACCAAAGGCAAAAGTATAACTGGCAGGGATTGAAGCTACCCAGAGGTTTATGAAGCTCTCCCAGAACCAGAAAGAGGCCACGATCATTAACCCCAAGTGTGCAGGTCAAAACCTGCACAGAGCTCCAGACATTAACCCCCGGTGTGCAGCTCAAAAACCTGCACTGGAATCATGACAGTACCCCCCTCTCAACGGGGGGGCCTCTGGACCCCCAGGCTTCCCCGGGTACTTGGCATGGAACGCCTGAACCAGGCGATCTGCATGTACCGAATGAGCAGGGACCCATGAGCGCTCTTCTGGTCCATATCCCTTCCAGTGGACCAGGTACTGCAAAGAGCGGCGCACCCGCCAAGAGTCCACAATTTGTCCGACCTCATACTCCAATTGACCCTCCACCAGCACTGGAGGAACAACAGTCTCAGAGTTCTCTTTGACAGATCCTGCTGGTTTCAACAGAGACTTATGGAAGACATTAGATATTTTTAAGGAGGCGGGGAGACGCAACCTATATGCCACAGTGTTGACCATCTCCATAATCTCGTACGGACCAATGAACTTTGGTCCCAACTTAACTGATGGTACCTTTAAGTTGATGTTACGCGTGGAGAGCCAAACCTTCTCTCCCACCTGAAACATGTCTCCCGAGGCTCTCTTTTTGTCTGCAAAATATTTGTATCTCCCCTGGGCCCGAGAGATATTACGCCGGACTTCAGCCCAGAGGTTTTTTAACCGCTGAATGGACCCCTGTGCTCCTGGACAACTGGAATCCACATGAGAAAACTCCCCAAAATGCGGATTAAAGCCATAGTTAATCAGGAATGTGGACATGTTGGTGGACTGACTCACCCGGTCGTTAAAAGCGAATTCAGCCAACGGTAATGCATCACACCAATCCTCCTGTCTGGCGGAGGTCTGACACCTGAGAATTTGTTCCAGGGATTGATTGGTGCGTTCGGTCTGACCATTGCTCTCCGGGTGATATGCCGACGAGAAGGAGAGTGAGATGCCCAATTTCATACAGAACGCCCTCCAAAATTTGGCCACAAACTGCACACCTCTGTCAGACACAACATTCAGGGGTACCCCATGCAATCGGACCACATGCTGCACAAACAACCTTGACAATGTTTCTGCTGAAGGTAATGCTGCCAAGGGAATGAAATGGGCCTGTTTAGAAAACCTGTCCACCACCACCCAGATCACGGTATTGCCCCTGGAAGGTGGAAGACCGGTAATAAAATCCATGGAAAGATGAGTCCATGGCCTATCAGGAACCGGTAGAGGTATGAGTTCCCCAGCCGGTCGGTTATGCGAGCTTTTGGAACGGGCACACATGCCACAAGCAGAAACAAATTCCTTGACATCGGACCTTAATGAAGGCCACCAAAAACCCCTGGTTACTGCCTCTCTAGTGGCCGTGATACCTGGATGAGCACTCAGCCTAGAATCATGAAACTCCTGCAGAAGTCTAGACCGCAATGAATCTGGAACAAACAGTTTATCGCTTGGCCTGGTTGCCGGAGCTAGGGCCTGAGCCCTTAGGATTTCTTGTTCCAACTCAGTTGAGACCCCCGCCACTACCACCCCTGGGGGAAGAATGGAGGACGGCGGCTCAGGGGGAGACACTGGATCAAAACTTCTGGACAGGGCATCCGCTTTAACATTTTTGGATCCCGGTCGAAAAGTAATTGAGAACTGAAATCGTGAAAAAAAAAGTGACCAACGGGCCTGTCTAGGAGTAAGCCTCTTAGCAGATTCAAGGTATGCCAAATTTTTGTGATCTGTGACAACCGTGATAGGGTGAGCCACCCCTTCCAAAAAGTGCCTCCATTCCTCAAATGCCAGCTTGACCGCAAGAAGTTCTCTATTGCCTACATCATAGTTTTTCTCAGCTGAAGAGAACTTCTTGGAGAAGAAGGCACAGGGTTTGAGATTGGTAAGGGTGGCGGACCCTGGGACAGCACCGCCCCCACCCCCACTTCAGAAGCATCCACCTCCACAATGAATGGTTTGGACGGGTCAGGTTGCACCAACACCGGGGCAGACATAAAACATTTCTTAATAGCTGAGAAGGATTCCTTAGTGAGTACAGACCAATATTTTACATCAGCTCCCTTCTGGGTAAGATCCGTGAGTGGTTTAACCACTTGTGAGAAACCTTTAATGAATCTCCGGTAATAGTTCGCAAATCCTAAGAAGCGCTGGAGCTCCTTGAGATCTCGAGGCTGAACCCAGTCAGCGATCGCCAGCACCTTCTTAGGATCCATACGAAACCCCTCACAGGACACAATCAACCCCAAAAAAGACAGCTCCTGTACAAAAAATGAACATTTTTCCAATTTGGCGAACAATTGGTTCTCCCTGAGTCTCTGGAGAACTGTCTTTAGATGTTGCAAGTGAGATTGACTGTCCGGGGAATACACCAAAATATCATCCAAATAAATAATTACAAAATGGCCTATCAGATCAGAAAACACAACATTGATGAAATTTTGGAAAATAGCGGGTGCATTAGTTAACCCAAATGGCATTACCAGGTTCTCGAAGAGTCCTTCTGATGTGAGGAATGCCGTTTTCCACTCGTCCCCTTCCCGAACCCTTATCAGATTGTAGGCCCCCCGCAGATCCAACTTGGAGAACCATTGGGCCCCAGCTAACTGGTTACATAAGTCTGGGATGAGGGGAAGCAGGTAAGAGTTCCTAACCGTTATCTTGTTCAGTTCCCGAAAGTCGAGGCACGGCCGCAAACCACCATCTTTTTTCTTCACAAAGAAGAACCCTGCTGCCACAGGTGACACAGAAGGCCTGATATGCCCTTTGCGGAGACTCTCAGCTATGTACTCCTTCATGGCTTGGCGCTCAGGCCCAGACAAATTGAACAATCGAGCCTTAGGTAACTTGACTCCGGGTACTAAATCAATGGCACAATCATAGGGTCTATGTGGTGGCAGCGCCTCAGCCTCACTTTCGGAAAAAACGTCTTTGAAATCTTTCAGGTACTCCGGAATACCTTCCAGATCGACAGACGACACAGACACTGATTTAACAGCGTTAACAAGATGTCCCCGGTTACCACATTTACTATTGCATCCCCATTGAGTGATTTCCCCTGTAACCCAATCAATGGTAGGATTATGGCGTTGAAGCCAAGGCATCCCCAGTACCAGTTCTGCAGGCAAGTTATCTACCACCAGACAACTTAGTTTCTCCACATGGGTGGAACCCACTTTTAGAGAAAAAAGTTCAGACCTGCAACAGATACCGTCTTGGGTAAGAGGAGATGAGTCAATTGCCATAAGTTTAACAGAATCGTGAAGCCTGACTGTCCCTATCTTATAAAGAGTCATAACCTTGGTATCAATCAGGTTCACAGCCGAACCGCAGTCAATAAAAGCAGTAGTCTGAACAGGACCATAACCAAGTTCCAGTTCCACCTGCAGCACCATTTTTGCACATGAGGAAAATTGTACCTGAAGGTCTGGGTAGCCTCCTCAATTACTACCCAGACCTAGTCGTTTCCCGCCATCTTGGAGGATGATGGACAGGAGGGGCAGTCCTTCTTCCAATGTCCAGATTTCCCACAATAGAAGCACAACTGCTTTTCCCGGCGGCGTCTTCTTTCCTTTCCCTCACAGGTGACAGCACTCACCTCCATAGCCACAGGAAGAGTCCGGGTCTCATCTCCACTGAAGAATAAGGGCGTTTCCCGTTGCATAATGCCTTTAGCCCGCAGCCTGCGATCCATGCGAACCGCTTGGACCATGGCATCCTCCAGGGAGTCAGGCGGAGGATGGAGTGCCAAAGCATCCTTCAGACGTTCACACAGGCCTCTGTGGAACAGCCCCCGAAGGGCGGCATCACTCCAGGAAATCTCCGCTGCCCAACGTCTGAATTCAGTACAGAACCATTTGGCCGAGTGCTCCCCCTGACAGACACTCATTACTTTGTCCTCAGCCAACCGCACTCTATCAGGCTCATCATAAATAAGCCCTAAGGCTTCAAAAAATGCATCCACAGGCATTCTCTCAGGGGCAGAAGAGGAAAGTGAGAATGCCCAGGCTTGTGGGGACCCCCTAAGCAGGGACATCACCACCCCCACCCTCTGTTTCTCATCCCCAGAGGAGCGGGGTCTCAGAGAAAAAAATAGCTTACAGCCCTCCTTAAATGCCCTGAAATCATCCTTGTTACCAGAAAACATATCTGGTAATTTAACCGGAGATTCAGGTGGGACTAAAATGACATCTCTATTCCCCACCTGCTGGAAGCCTGCGGAAAGTACCCCCTGAACTGAGTCCTCAACCCGCCGTTGGGACTGGGCAAGAGCTTGGTGTTCCAAACTAAGCTTCTGCTCTGACTGAGTCAAGCATTTCACCTGCTCAGATAAAGCACACATTGGGTCCATGCTGCAGCAGTGAGGAGAGAAAAAAAAAAAAAACTGTGGGCCAGTTATAATGTCAGAGACACCGCACTGAACTTGCTCACTGAGCCAGTGCGCGTGCCCTGAGTAAAGCGAAAGCATGCTCAAAGCTACCTGTGGAGCGGGCAGCAACCGAATAGATGCGTACTTCACACCCGCAGGACCTGAAGCACGTGACTGCTAGGGGCGTGGCCTAAACTCCACAGAGCTAGGAGCTGCAAGAGAACTCCTAACAGAGTAACTGCGAGACAAAGTTACCAAGGGGCATAGACAGTGAGAATAGTCAGGACGTAGCCAATGAGTCATACACAGAGATAGCTGCAGGGTACAAGAGGGGCGAGCAGAGAGTAGTCAAGTTACAGGCAATGAGTCATACACAGATAGTTGCAAGGTACAAGAGGGGCGAGCAAAGAGTAGTCAGATCACAGGCAATGAGTCATACACAGATAATAACGCAGTACAAAAACAACAGGCAAACTCACAACGGGAAACAGAATCGGGTCAGAACCATATAAACAAGCTATAGCAATATACAGGCACACAGGGCTCAGCACACTAGGCCAAAGGCAAAAGTATAACTGGCAGGGATTGAAGCTACCCAGAGGTTTATGAAGCTCTCCCAGAACCAGAAAGAGGCCACGATCATTAACCCCAAGTGTGCAGGTCAAAACCTGCACAGAGCTCCAGACATTAACCCCCGGTGTGCAGCTCAAAAACCTGCACTGGAATCATGACAATCTTCTTCTCTCCTACTCTCTAACCAACTGACCTCTCATCCTAAACTCTTCCCGCTCCTTGTCATGTAAACTAACTCCACCCACCTCCCAGCACGTTTCGTGTTCCAAGCAGGGAGCCACGAATGGGTGCTTTGCTATACTCCAAGCATGCAGCCGCCGAAGGTGCTTTGCTACACTACTTTGGATGTGGGGTGCAGGTATTGGAGTGTGGTCAGGAGTCTCCACCTTACCTGGATGGTGGGATACCACACCTCAGGATGAGGTGCAGTACCTCTGTGGCGACTGAGCCTCAGGGGCGCCACAATAGCATTCCTTCTTGCCCGTGGTCACCACAACTTCTTCATCCTCATGCGTCAGTGCCGCGCAGCTTCCATCCCCTCCTTATTTTCCACAGTTGATGCAGCACATCTTTGGCAAGGTTTCTCCACTTGTCTGGCTAGTTGCATGCATCTCATGTTCTCACAGAGCTGGAGAAACATTTACTTCAGACCGGAAAAGGTTAAGAGGCTTCAACTTTTCTCATTCCCAGCCCTGACAAAACCAGGATGCTAATGCAAGTATCCACGTACTGGACAATCTCTGCCTAACAGGAACAGCTATTGCCCCCTGTTATCAGCAGCACAGCTTTATCTCCTACCAGAGGCCTGTTCTCCTGAGCTTTGCTTCTTATGTTTCTTCGCACGTGTGTCTCTGCTCCAGGTTAAGTCCAGATGATGAGTTTTTGGGTGCGTTTTTTACTCTGCAATAAAGAAAAATGTCCAACAAAGTGGATGGGAATTATAGAAATTTCATGCCCTGTGATTTTTTTTTAAATTCAGGGTAAAGTAGCCTCCCCACCCGACGCACGTTTTAAATCTGTAACATGTCAATTTCTCTTATTTTCTATTATTACTATTAATACTACCTTCATGCAATTTTTTGCAATACAATTTTTTTACTTTTTTATTCCAGGATATTTGTTTTGTGTTTTGCTTTTGGTTTTCTCTGTGTAAAGGTCATGTGTTCACATGCAATTACATTTTGCATGCACATTAATTTACTTTTTCTGCTCAGACCCAGTTTCTCATTTGTTTCATTGTGCATTCTGTGCATATAAGGGTGTGACCGCCCTGTTTCTGAGTTGGAAAATCCATCCTGTCTGGCCTATACTATTACTGGTGGTTCAGTCCCTCTGCCCTCGTTCACATTTACGTCACTTGACAAGTGGAAAGGTTTTAAATACAAGAGTTAGGACTGTCCCACAAGGGTTGCCGTGACGTGGCGGGATGGCTTCTACATTATTTTGATCAAAATTATGTTAACTAAATACCCTTATTATTACTATTATTACTACCTTCATGCAATTTTTTGCAATATAATTTTTTTACTTTTTTATTCCAGGATATTTGTTTTGTGTTTTGCTTTTGGTTTTCTCTGTGTAAAGGTCATGTGTTCATATGCAATTACATTTTGCATGCACATTAATTTACTTTTTCTGCTCAGACCCAGTTTCTCATTTGTTTCATTGTGCATTCTGTGCATATAAGGGTGTGACCGCCCTGTTTCTGAGTTGGAAAATCCATCCTGTCTGGCCTATACTATTACTGGTGGTTCAGTCCCTCTGCCCTCGTTCACATTTACGTCACTTGACAAGTGGAAAGGTTTTAAATACAAGAGTTAGGACTGTCCCACAAGGGTTGCCGTGACGTGGCGGGATGGCTTCTACATTATTTTGATCAAAATTATGTTAACTAAATACCCTTATTATTACTATTATTACTACCTTCATGCAATTTTTTGCAATAAATTTTTTTACTTTTTTATTCCAGGATATTTGTTTTGTGTTTTGCTTTTGGTTTTCTCTGTGTAAAGGTCATGTGTTCATATGCAATTACATTTTGCATGCACATTAATTTACTTTTTCTGCTCAGACCCAGTTTCTCATTTGTTTCATTGTGCATTCTGTGCATATAAGGGTGTGACCGCCCTGTTTCTGAGTTGGAAAATCCATCCTGTCTGGCCTATACTATTACTGGTGGTTCAGTCCCTCTGCCCTCGTTCACATTTACGTCACTTGACAAGTGGAAAGGTTTTAAATACAAGAGTTAGGACTGTCCCACAAGGGTTGCCGTGACGTGGCGGGATGGCTTCTACATTATTTTGATCAAAATTATGTTAACTAAATACCCTTATTATTACTATTATTACTACCTTCATGCAATTTTTTGCAATATAATTTTTTTACTTTTTTATTCCAGGATATTTGTTTTGTGTTTTGCTTTTGGTTTTCTCTGTGTAAAGGTCATGTGTTCATATGCAATTACATTTTGCATGCACATTAATTTACTTTTTCTGCTCAGACCCAGTTTCTCATTTGTTTCATTGTGCATTCTGTGCATATAAGGGTGTGACCGCCCTGTTTCTGAGTTGGAAAATCCATCCTGTCTGGCCTATACTATTACTGGTGGTTCAGTCCCTCTGCCCTCGTTCACATTTACGTCACTTGACAAGTGGAAAGGTTTTAAATACAAGAGTTAGGACTGTCCCACAAGGGTTGCCGTGACGTGGCGGGATGGCTTCTACGTTATTTTGATCAAAATTATGTTAACTAAATACCCTTATTATTACTATTATTACTACCTTCATGCAATTTTTTGCAATATAATTTTTTTACTTTTTTATTCCAGGATATTTGTTTTGTGTTTTGCTTTTGGTTTTCTCTGTGTAAAGGTCATGTGTTCATATGCAATTACATTTTGCATGCACATTAATTTACTTTTTCTGCTCAGACCCAGTTTCTCATTTGTTTCATTGTGCATTCTGTGCATATAAGGGTGTGACCGCCCTGTTTCTGAGTTGGAAAATCCATCCTGTCTGGCCTATACTATTACTGGTGGTTCAGTCCCTCTGCCCTCGTTCACATTTACGTCACTTGACAAGTGGAAAGGTTTTAAATACAAGAGTTAGGACTGTCCCACAAGGGTTGCCGTGACGTGGCGGGATGGCTTCTACATTATTTTGATCAAAATTATGTTAACTAAATACCCTTATTATTACTATTATTACTACCTTCATGCAATTTTTTGCAATATAATTTTTTTACTTTTTTATTCCAGGATATTTGTTTTGTGTTTTGCTTTTGGTTTTCTCTGTGTAAAGGTCATGTGTTCATTTGCAATTACATTTTGCATGCACATTAATTTACTTTTTCTGCTCAGACCCAGTTTCTCATTTGTTTCATTGTGCATTCTGTGCATATAAGGGTGTGACCGCCCTGTTTCTGAGTTGGAAAATCCATCCTGTCTGGCCTATACTATTACTGGTGGTTCAGTCCCTCTGCCCTCGTTCACATTTACGTCACTTGACAAGTGGAAAGGTTTTAAATACAAGAGTTAGGACTGTCCCACAAGGGTTGCCGTGACGTGGCGGGATGGCTTCTACATTATTTTGATCAAAATTATGTTAACTAAATACCCTTATTATTACTATTATTACTACCTTCATGCAATTTTTTGCAATATAAAAATTTTTTTACTTTTTTATTCCAGGATATTTGTTTTGTGTTTTGCTTTTGGTTTTCTCTGTGTAAAGGTCATGTGTTCATATGCAATTACATTTTGCATGCACATTAATTTACTTTTTCTGCTCAGACCCAGTTTCTCATTTGTTTCATTGTGCATTCTGTGCATATAAGGGTGTGACCGCCCTGTTTCTGAGTTGGAAAATCCATCCTGTCTGGCCTATACTATTACTGGTGGTTCAGTCCCTCTGCCCTCGTTCACATTTACGTCACTTGACAAGTGGAAAGGTTTTAAATACAAGAGTTAGGACTGTCCCACAAGGGTTGCCGTGACGTGGCGGGATGGCTTCTACATTATTTTGATCAAAATTATGTTAACTAAATACCCTTATTATTACTATTATTACTACCTTCATGCAATTTTTTGCAATATAATTTTTTTACTTTTTTATTCCAGGATATTTGTTTTGTGTTTTGCTTTTGGTTTTCTCTGTGTAAAGGTCATGTGTTCATATGCAATTACATTTTGCATGCACATTAATTTACTTTTTCTGCTCAGACCCAGTTTCTCATTTGTTTCATTGTGCATTCTGTGCATATAAGGGTGTGACCGCCCTGTTTCTGAGTTGGAAAATCCATCCTGTCTGGCCTATACTATTACTGGTGGTTCAGTCCCTCTGCCCTCGTTCACATTTACGTCACTTGACAAGTGGAAAGGTTTTAAATACAAGAGTTAGGACTGTCCCACAAGGGTTGCCGTGACGTGGCGGGATGGCTTCTACATTATTTTGATCAAAATTATGTTAACTAAATACCCTTATTATTACTATTATTACTACCTTCATGCAATTTTTTGCAATATAAAAATTTTTTTACTTTTTTATTCCAGGATATTTGTTTTGTGTTTTGCTTTTGGTTTTCTCTGTGTAAAGGTCATGTGTTCATATGCAATTACATTTTGCATGCACATTAATTTACTTTTTCTGCTCAGACCCAGTTTCCCAAATAGAATTGCATTAGATGCAGGAAAATCCGCAGATAAATAAAAATGCACATGACTATCAATCAAGCTTTGTCAAAGAAAAGTACCAGGAAGTGTCAAAAACAAAAAGCTTTATTCACAACATGACAAACCAAAAAGACAAAATGAGTGCATGTAAAGCATGAGAAACACACTTTTGTAGAAAAACTATCTATCGCCTACGGCTATCACAAATATTCGTCTATGGTTTGCAGTGAAAAAAAATAATAGGAGGAAATAAAATTATTATTTTCTGCTCCTCTATAAACCTTGTGGAATAGAAATGGTGGAATAATTACTGACCATCGTGACGAGTTGTTGTTTTTTTTTATTTGGTATTTTTCTTCCTCTTTCATCTTCATAGCAACGCCCCGCGGTTTGCTGATGGAATTAATAACATAATCAGCAGGAGACCGAGCGCCACAGAGGGAGGCCACTCGAAATAAAGATTAAACAGCGCTGGGCCCGCACTATAAATTACCGTGTGACCCAGCGACTCAGCCGGTGACTCCTGAGACTCGGCCGCTGCGCTTTATTGCTCTTGCACCTCCTGCTGTTAAAAAGTTTATTAAGGCAGAAAGTATGTAGAGCACAGAACCTCCACGAAGAGGTAGACACTGTATGGCGGCATAGTGGATCCAACCAGGGAAAATTCTTGTCCTTACACCCCCAACAGGTCATGTTTTCAGGATTTCCTTAGTAGAACACAGGTGATAAAGACAGTTTGCTTCCAGTATAATGCTCCCTGAACTACATTTCCCATGAAGCAATGCACTGGATTCCCAGCCCGCACTTGCTCTGCCAGTTTACATACCCTGGTGATTTTGGCCTGATATCATGCACAGAAGTTGACACCAAAGGGTTTGACTGGTTACTAAAGGTAACATCCTCACCTGTGACCTGTTTTGGGTTGTCATTATGATTTAAAAAGATAAACCACAGTAGTTTGACAATAAAGCTACATTATTACAGGCAACAGCTAAAGCTAAGAGACACAGCATCCAATGACATCCAGGGACTGGGAGAATTCTCGATACTTGCAGCTGCATTGCGATAAACCCAAAGACAGATCCTAGTACATGGAGACACATCTGTATATAGCAGTGTACTTTTATGTTTCTGTTTGCTACAGGGAAAATGAAAGTTTTTTCCCCCATAAAATTACTAAAAAATAAAAAAACGAAAAACAATGACATTTTAATGCACTTAAAAAATAAAATCACAAATCAGCAAATAACAGACATATTTACTGTCCTTGTAATTGTAACGACCCG
Source organism: Dendrobates tinctorius (assembly GCF_039654945.1). Lineage (NCBI taxonomy): Eukaryota > Metazoa > Chordata > Amphibia > Anura > Dendrobatidae > Dendrobates > Dendrobates tinctorius. The sequence goes on from NW_027361691.1 coordinate 3,596,340, forward strand.
CACAACACAGCAATCAGATTGTGTATGGTGATTGGCATATAGCGTAATAAAAGGGAGTGCTTTTTCGTCGCTATTAAACCCATAAAAAAGTAATTAATATGGAACATTGAGGCCATGTCACACGTAGCGTAAATGCTGCTCTTTTTCTACTGCTTTTTTTTTCTGCAGGTGTCCGCACCACACAACGCAGTTGATTACTACGTGTTTTATTTGTGTTTCCCCCTTATTTAAAGCAGTTTTTGGTGCAGAATTGAAGCAGAAATTCTGCTGTGTCTTCACCAAAAACTCAAATGAGGGTGAAAAGGCATAAAAACGTGCAGCAATAATCAGAGACAATCATTATTGTGTAGTTTAGTACGGATCCTGCAGAAAACAAAAAACACAAGCGGAGGAAGATTGATGGGGGTAGAACGATCAATAATAGATCATTCTGTTCCCATACATATGTTCTCGGCAGCACATCGCCCGGTGTAAGTAGAAGATGTGCTGCTGAGTACAATGGTCGTAATTCATTATCATGGTGTTGTGCAGGACCGTCTTAATGAACAGGGCCGCTGGAGTAAGAGGCACCCAATTCATGAAAAGGCGCACACCACTTCATGAATTAGAAAGTGCCGTCTGGCAGAAATGTACTCCAGCCTAGGACTAGAGTAAGCATTGCCACTAAAGTAGCATAACATCCATGAACTTGATGGGCTGGAATAATCACCACCTGGCCATTCACTGCCTATGTTGGCGTAGCTGGCCAGGACCGCCAAAAGACACCATATATTTGAACAACTTGTGAGCTGCGCTATATTTTGCTACATATGGATTAAAATGATAAAATTTGGGCATAAACACCTTAATAAAGCAATGATGTGTTCCTGCAGAAATAATGTTCACCCGATGAATGAGCAGCATTTTGCTTATTTCTTGGTTGATTGCTGTAATGTTTTCACCTATAAACGCTCGTATTTATAAATCTGGATGCCACACACAGCCTCACACACCAGAAGGGGCGGACATATTGGCGATACAGCTGCCCACAGGTACCAGTGATTATTTCAGCTGGATGTGCGTCCGACGATGCATTCAGCTGGAACGTATTGCGCTGCAGGGAACCTACCGGCTCCCTGCGCTGCAATACACACCGCCAGGCAATTAGATGTCGGCAGCTGATGTCGGCATGCCCGTGACGTCATGTGCCATGGTGGGTCGCCAAAGTCAGCTGCTGGCTCCCGATCCAGATGTAGAAGAGGATCCCGCGTGGAGTGGAGGAAGGAGAGTAGCATTGTTTGTGTTTAATGTATTTCAAAACAGGACACATTATACCCACATAGTCGATATGTATAGAAGGATGGTGGACATACAGTCATGGCCAAAATGGTTGGCACCCTTGAAATTGGGTCGCCCTCCCAGGGCTGTGGGGTGCTCGGTACCGGGCCGGTGTCGGCGGGATGTGTCACAGCAGCGGTGACCCGTTCCATGGCCCTGGGCGCCCAATTGATAGGGGAAGTTTGAATGGTGGAATGTAGTTAATGGAATAGTTTGTGACGCCACCTGTGGTGTTCGGCAAGTGAGATGTTAAGCCGATGCTGTGTGCAGATCCTCTGGAACTGATGGTATGGTGCAGGAAAGATGTACAAGCTCCCCACAGCTGTAGTCCCAGGGCAGTGAAGATGTGGCTGGCACGGGGATGTAGCAGTGCCGGAAGGGTAGGAAGCAGACAGATACAGCAGGGTGCAATTTCTGTACCTTTACTTGATAAATGCGGTCCAGGGTCCTCATTACAGATGGTACCAGGGCAGGCTAGCCTGGAAGCAACTCAGGATTCTCTCTCAGCAGATGGGCTGTGCAGTCTCCTTCTTAGCGCTTATTTGAATGAAGTACTCCTAGTACTGAGTTACACTGAAGTTCCTCCTAATTCTCTTCTACTAGCACTCCTTGTATGGCAGACAGCTGTAGCCACTATTCCTCTCTTGGCTCACTCCGTGGTGTTGTGACTCCGAGTCTTAGATGGAGGTAGGGCATTTACAGCCTCCTACTCCTCTGGTGTCTGTTGCAGGACCATTAGTATCCGTACAACTGTGGAGACCAGGCTCCAGTTCATGCGCTCTCACTGGGAGGGAGCTCTCTTTCCTCAGCTCAACCTCCAGCTTCTTTCCACACATCTGTACACGTGGACCTCCTCACACTAGCTGACCACTCCTTCCTCTTGGCCCTCAGAGAGCACTCCTCCCTTCAATTCCGGTTCAGAGTCCCCCCTGCTGGCCTGGAGAGGTTAACTGCGAGAGAGACCCTTCAGTGCTTCCAAGCATGACATCACCCTCCCTGGAGGAAGGCAAAGTCACTGTGGCGGCCATACTCCTGGGGGCGCCGCATTCCCCCCTAGTGCAAGTCAGCACTCCTGGGCTGAACAAAACATGAAAACATACGAACATATAACAAACATAATTGTACAAGATTTTGAAAAAATGAAAAATGTACAAAAACCACATGCTCCAAAAACAGTCCTATGATGACAAGTCCAAGCATCAATGTCCATGGTCCATTCCTGGGCAAATGGTGAACTAATTACAAATTGGTGACCACACAAGTCCTGTGGTACAATGTCCATAAAACAAAATGGGAAAATTTAAAGGAAACTCTTACAGGTTACCTGTAGGCACAAAACTTGAAAACAGTTACATATATACATACAATTTCAACATTCACATTAACTTTAGCTATATACGATATCTGATAGGTGGTATACCTTGCATAGTACGGGTAGACCTGCGTAATGCTGGTGTAGTGTGTACCGTACTGGATACACTACTGGTGGTTCTACATGGCACAGGGATAATAGACTGTCTGTGGACTCTTAGACTCACCATGGGCACAACAGTTTCACCACTGGCAGGGCGAGGGTTCTCTGGCTCCACTGCTGGTGTGGCATCTGCTGCCTGATTTTCCTGATCTTCAGGATTTTCTTGACTCACTTCTTCCTGTGCTACCAATTGGGGAAATGTCAACACTGGCACCACTATTGCATCATTTACTTTAGTCCAATTGGCAGGGAATTCTCCAAGTATGGTGCTGACCTTTTCTTTTTCTATGGGTTGGATGTTATCTTGTTCTTCCATTCTTTCTTTTAGCAGATCAGGGCATTACTTCAAATGATCTCTTGATATTGCTGTTGAGGTTTCTCCTCCATCTTTACTAATAAGGCACACCTTGGTATTGTCAAAGTTTGAGTGTAGAATGGTATAGGGTTCAGCTTCCCATTGGTCATCCAGCTTATGCAGTCTTCTTTTCCTGATTGTAGTGCCTTTCTTGATTTTGTCTTGCCTGGGCTAAACTCTTTTCCACACATTCTTGTACTCTTCTGTACTGTTGCTGCCTCTCTGTATCCCAGTCAGCATCTGGTGATGTTACTTCAGGTGTCAGGACTCCCATGTCCAAATCAATAGGCAGTTTACCAGGCCTTGCTCTCATTAGGTAGGCTGGAGTGCAGTTGGTGGAATTCACAGGAATGTGGCTGTAGAGGTCTACCAGATCTGGCAACTTTTCTGGCCACAGATTCCTCTCCTCCAAAGGCAGGTCTTCAGTAGGTCAATCACTACCTGGTTCATCTTCTCACACATGCCATTGGTCTGTGGGTGATACGGTGTTGTCCGGATCTTCTTACAACCATACAAGTTGCAGAATTCCTGGAACACATCTGCCTCAAAGGCAGGACCTTGATCTGTAAGCACTTGCTCAGGATATCCATGTGGTCTACAGAAGTGCTGTTGGAATGCTCTGGCTGCTGTCCTGGCTGTTTGATCTTTGACAGGCACAACTACCAGGAATCTTGAGTAGTGATCCATGATGGTAAGAGCATAGATGTAGCCTGACCGGCTTGGAACCAGCAACACATGGTCCAAGGCTACCAACTCAAGTGACTGTTTGGTGATGATTGGCTGTAGAGGAGCTCTCTGGCTATTTCGATCCTTTCTGTGCCGGTTACAACGGATTTAGGGTGACTTCTTTCAAGCCAGACCTTCTGTTTCTCACTTCCTGGGCACGTTGAGCCGCAAGTGGCCGGTGGAAGGGAGGTAACTCTATTTCTTCAAGATCCTCAGGGTCTTCTCCTGCATCTGGCAGATTAGGCATCCAGGACAGCGCATCAGCATTGACATTCTTGTGCCCCGCCAGGTACTTGACGGTAAACTCATAGTTAGACAGCCGAGCCATTCATCGCTGTTCCAGTGCACCCAGTTTTGCAGTGTCCAAGTGAGTCAACGGGTCGTTGTCCGTGAAGATGGTAAACTTGGCTGAAGCTAGGTAATGCTTGAACCTTTTAGCCACAGCCCAGACTATGGCGAGGAACTCCAGCTTGAAGGAACTGTAGTTGTCAGGGTTCCTTTCAGTGGGACGAAGCTTCCTGCTGGCGTAGGAGATCACTCTTTCCCTGCCATGCTGTACCTGTGCAGTACTGCTCCAAGTCCCACGTTGCTGGCATCAGTATACAACACAAAGGGTTTGTCATAATCTGGGTAGGCCAGAACTTCATCTCCTGTGAGAGCCATCTTCAGTCAGGTGAAAGATATCTCCAACTCCTCAGTCCATTCAAAGGTGGAACTTTTCTATTTGGCTTTCATGGACTGCCCCACCAGGAGATTTTACATAGGAGTGGCTATTTCAGTGAAGCCCTTGATGAACCTTTGGTAGTAGCCTACCAACCCGAGGAATTGGCGTACTTCATGGAGGTTGCTGGGCTTTGGCCAGTCCCAGATGACTGTGACCTTGTCAGGATCTGGTGCCACACCTTGTGCACTCACTACATGACCGAGGTACTGTACCTTGGGCTTCAGGAGGTGGTATTTGGAAGGCTTCACCTTTAGGCCAAAATTGGACAAGGCTTCACATACTTCAGCCAAGTGCTCCAGATGGTCTTCATAAGTCTTGGAGAAAACAATGACATCATCAAGGTACAACAGGACTGTCTCAAAGTTCATGTGTCCCAGGCAGCACTCCATCAGCCGCTGAAATGTTCATGGGGCAGTGCAGAGCCCGAATGGCATATAATTGAACTCACAGAGACCCATTGGAGTGGTAAATGCTGTTTTCTCCTTGTCTGCCTCTGCCACGGGAACCTGCCAATACCCACTAGTGATATCCAAGGTGGAAAAGTAGTTAGCAGTTTTAAGTGCAGCTAATGACTCTTCAATTCTGGGTAATGAGTAGGCATCTTTATGTGTAATGCTGTTAATTTTCCTGTAATCAACACACATTCTCATGGTACCATCCTTTTTCTTTACAAAAACTATTGGAGCTGCCCAGAGGCTACAACTGTCTCTGATGACCCCTGCCTCCTTCATCTCCCTCAACCTTTAGCACATAGGTATTGTGTTGGGGGTATAGGCCGGTACCTTTCTTTAATGGGTGGATGATCTCCAGTGGGGATATGATGTTGAACCCCATTTGCCTGCCCAAAATCTAGTGGGTGTTTACTGAATACCCGCTCATATTCTTGTGTCACTCTGTAAAACCCCATTTTTCTGGTATGAAGGTGTAGAGTCGGTCCCCACCTGCAGTTGCTGGCACCACTCCTCCATCTGCTTCACAGAGCCACTGTCCTCCACCTGGTCGGATGAGACCAAGGGCTCTGCTGCCTGCAAAGAGTTGTTATTAACAGTGAGCAGCTTAGCAACTGTGGTGTACCGAGGTATTGTGCCCTCCTCTTCCCCACAATTCAAAAGGCGTACAGGTACTCTCCCTTTATGTACATCAACCACCCCTCTGGCTGTCAGGACAGTGGGCCTGCTATCAGAATATACCGGTTCTACCAATGCCTGGTAATCTCTCCCTCTGAGGCCTATGGATGCCCGACACCAAATCAACATTTCACATCTGGGGGGTATTGCAATGGGGAAAGCATCACTCACTCACTCTGACGCTGCCAATCTCTCTGCCAGAGAGTTCTACCTGTGGTCTTTGCATCAGGGCCTTGATCTCCTTCTGCAGGACTCGTTCGCTGGAACCAGCAGTCTCAGCCACCTGTTGCAACAAGACAATAACCTCGGAAAGACAATTTTCAATTACATTTGTACCAAGAGTCATCATGGGATTACATTCTCGTCGATCAATATCCACAACTATCAGACCTTGAGATTTTAACTCCACCCTCCCCACTTTAACAGTAATTTCTTTACATCCCACTTGTGGTAAAGACTGACCATTACAGGCAACTACTGTTAGTTCATCGGTTGGGCCACGGGTGAGTTCAGAGTCAGCCCAATACCACTTGTAGAGGATATAGGGCATAGTGGTCACCTGGGAGCCAGTGTCCAGCAAAGCGTTCATGGGGATGCTGTCAATCACCACTGGAAGGATGGGTCTCCCTCCAACATACTTGGCTCGCCAGTTCCTCGGGCCTTGTTGTCCTACTCCAGGGGGTTGGCCCTCTGCCCCAGGGGTCGCTCGTTTAAAGGACAAAATCTTGCAAGATGACCTGCCTTGTAGCAGCAACGACAGATGGGACGTCCATCCTGGTCATAGCGGTCATTGTTCCTTCCTCGGAGTGGTGGGGTTCTCCTCCTCCGGAGCCACGGGACATCCTCTGAACTGGAAGCAAGCTGGATCTTCTCTTTGGAGGACACCTGCAGGGACTGCACAGTTTTAGTAAGTGCAGCCATCCCTTTGGTCAACTCCTGGACCTGAAGACGCAGCTCTTCTGTAGGATCTTTATCATCAGCCTCCACAGGGATGGAAGGGAAAGATGTTGCTTCCTGGTGGTAGGTGATCGCTGAGTGCCTAGGGGGCGTTGGACGGCTGTCAGTTGATTCCTGCAGGACCCGAATAGCCCTGTCCTTAAAATCAGCAAAGTCCAGATCAGGGTTTTGCAGGGTTATGATGGGCAACTGTCCTCTGTGGGTACTGGATAGGAGTTCTTCAATGAACTGCTCCTTTAACAGTTTATCTTCCTCCTTCACACTGTCAGGATCAACTTGCTTAACTGCTCGCAGCGCCTCCTGCAGGTTAAGAGCATAGTCCCTTATACTGTCCTGCGTTCTCTGCTTACATCCAAAGAATCACATTGTTTTCAGCTGCAGGGCGGGTGTCAAAGGTGCTTCTTAGCTTGGCTAGAATCTTTTTAACAGTCTCTTTGTCAGTGTCCTGCCAGGCTTTCACCTCTCTCTGTGCTGCACCTGTTAGCTGTCCAATAAGGATGTTCACTTTCTGGCTTTCAGACAGAGGGTATACTTTAAACAAACTGCACAGTCTCTCTTTAAATTCACTCAGGGTATGTGACTCACCCAAGTACTGCGGTAGCCAGGCAGCTCCCGGAAGGTAGGGCATAGAGAGTGGCATTATGGGGACCGCTGCGGCGGGCGCTACTCCTTGCGGCGCTGCATTGCTGCTTGGCACAGACATTCTCTTCCCCCCCTAGTTAACGTTAGCCAGGGCCGAGGGTTGTGTGAGCTTACCGGCGGCTGCTTCACAGGCCTGATGCTCCGGGCTGTAGGCCTCAGCTCCTCCCCTTCTCACGCACTGTCCTCTCTTCACGCGCGGCTCTTCGCTTCTTCGCGCTCTGTGGCAGGCTACGCCCAAGAAGACCTGCCCCTACTTCTTCCTACGCATAACAAGCAGCGCGGCAATGGCGTCAATTGGCGCCAATTTCACACAGTCTTTAGCACACAGGACCCGGGGATACCGGGCTCCATAATCCTGTTCGTGACGCCAAGATTGGGTCGCCCTCCCAGGGCTGTGGGGTACTCTGTATCGGGCCGGTGTCGGTGGGATGTGTCACAGGAGCGGTGACCCGGTCCGTGGCCCTGGGCGACCAATTAATAGGGGAAGTTTGAATGGTGGAATGTAGTTAATGGAATAGTTCGTGACGCCACCTGTGGTGTTCGGCAAGGGAGGTGTTAAGCCGACGCTGCATGCAGATCCATTTGGACTGATGGTAGGGTGCAGCAAAGATGTACAAGCTCCCCACAGGTGAAGCTGTAGTCCCAGGGCAGTGTAGATGTGGCTGGCACGGGGATGTAGCAGTGCCGGAAGGGTAGGAAGCTGACAAAGACACAGCAGGGTGCAATTTCTGTACCTTTACTTGATAAATGCAGTCCAGGGTCCTGATTACAGATGGTACCGGAGCAGGCTAGCCTGGAAGCAACTCAGGATTCTCTCTCAGCAGAAGGGCTGTGCAGTCTCCTTCTTAGCGCTTATTTGAATGAAGTACTCCTAGTACTGAGTTACACTGAAGATCCTCCTAATTCTCTTCTACTAGCACTCCTCATATGGCAGACAGCTGTAGCCGCTATTCCTCTCTTGACTCACTCCGTGCTGTTGTGCCTCCGAGTCTTAGATTGAGGTAGGGCATTTACAGCCTCCTACTCCTCTGGTGTCTGTTGCAGGACCATTAGTATCCGTACAACCGTGGAGACCAGGCTCCAGTTCATGCGGTCTCACTGGGAGGGAGCTCTCTTTCCTTAGCTCAACCTCCAGCTTCTCTCCACACTTGGACCTCCTCACACTAACTGACCACTCCTTCCTCTTGGCCCACAGAGAGCACTCCTCCCTTCAATTCCGGTTCAGAGTCCACCCTGCTCGCCTGGATTGGAACTGTGTTGCATGTATAGGTTAACTGCGAGAGAGACCCTTCAGTGCTTCCAGGCACGACATCACCCTCCCTGGAGGAAGGCAAAGTCACTGTGGCGGCCATACTCCTGGGGGCGCCACAAAATGTTTCCAGAAAATGAAGCATTTCTCCAAAAAAATTATTGCAATTACTTTTTGTTAGACTTGTGTTTATTCTCTTTGTGTCGTTTCAATACACAGAAGAAAAAAAAAAAAGCAAATTGGACGTAATTCCACACTAAACTCCAAAAATAGGCTGGATAAAATTGCTGTCACCTTTCAAAAATTGTGGTTAACCATCTTTTGTTTTCCCAAGCATGTGATGCTCGTTCAAACTCACCTTTGGCAAGTATCAGGTGTGGGCGATATGAAAATCACACCCGAAACCGGATTAAAAAAAAAAAAGGGGAGCGGATGACTCAGTCTTTGCATTGTGCGTCTGTGTGTGGTGCACTAAGCATGGAGAACAGAAAGAGAAGAGAACTGTCTGAGGAGTTGAGAACAAAAATTGTTGAACAATATCAACAATCTCAAGATTACAAGTCCATCTCCAGAGATCTTGATGTTCCTTTGTCCAGGGTGTGCAACATAATCAAAGACGTTTACAACCCATGGAACTGTAGCTATATCGACGTGGCCAGCAGAGAAAAATTGATGTAAGTGTAGGGAGTCCGCCCTTGCTAAGAACTGAATCACACTGTGACTTTCACAGACAATGCTCCCCTCTGATGTGTGCACTTGGATTAGTCCTTTCTCCTCTGCAGCTTGTTGTGTGTTAGTTTTGAACAATGAGTTGGAAGTGTCATTTCAGGAAGTGAAGAGGGGAGAGTCTTATGCCTGTGATTCATAGGACACGCTTATTGTCCTGTCTAAAGACGAGAGACTGGTAAATTAACTAACAGCTTCAAGGAAGAAGATAGTGCCTGGTTGTCCGAAGGAAACGGTCACATGTACAGCCGGGTAGTTCTCCCCAAGCACCTGTAACCGAAGATAGAAAATAATTCTGTGGTACCAGTAATCTCTCAACATTGAAAATGGGAGCAAGACTTGCCCAGATCCAGAAGAAGACAGCTCCATTAACCTAAAGGAAGAGGTCAACACAACAAACTCAGCTCTGCTGCATCAGGACAAAAGCAGCAGATGCCTGAATTCCTTTCTAAGCGCTACAGAACTGGAAGTGTGACACAGGTGTTGAACTGTGTTAGGGTGTAGAGCAGGCTTCTTTCTTTAGCTAGGGCGCTGTAGCACCATGGCCCAATGATCATTAGAGTAGTTTGTAGAAATTGTTTATATTGAACTTTGTATTGCCATAGCTGGAGTGCAGCTTGTTTTACAAGTTCCAGCTATTTCTCCTTGTATCTAATATTGCTGTTATCATTGCAATAACTGTTAAGTCTTATTTTCTGGCATGTAATCCTCTGTCTTTCAATAAAGTCAATGTATTATTACTGCCTCCTCATCTACTGTTCCATATTGGAGTCCTGCCTGGTTCAGGCACCGCTAAATAATCTTGCAGTGCAGGAGAGTCCTGATAGTGGATAAGGAGCCCCAATCAAGTTCCAAAAAACTTCAAGCTGTCCTGCAGGCTCAGGGAGCATCAGTGTCAGCATGAACAATCAGTCCACGCGTGACTTAAATGAAACGCTATAGCAGGAGACCCAGGAGGACCCCACTGCCAACAGACATAAAAAAAAAAAAGCTAGACTGCAGTTTGCCAAAATGTACACAAGCCAACATCCTTCAGGGGCAAGTATCTTGTAGACAGATGAGACCAAGATAGAGCTTTTTGGCAACGCACATCATTCTACTGTGTGCCAAAAATTGAATGAGGTCTATAAAGAAAAGAACACAGTGCCTACAGTCAAGTATGGTGGAGGTTCAAATATGTGTTGGAGTGATTTTGATGCCTCCAGCACTGGGTACCTTGACTCTACGCAAGGCATCATGAAATCTGAAGATTACCAATAAGATTTTGGTTTGGCAATTTAGTGCCCAGTGTCAGAAAGCTGGGTTTACATCCTAGGTCATAGGTCTTCCAGCAGGACAATGACCCCAAACATTCTTCAAGAAGACCTCAGAAATGGATGGAAACAGAGTTCAGAAGTGGCAGCAATGAGTTCAGATCTAGAGCCCATTGAACACCTATGGAGAGATCTTAAAATTCATGTTAGGAGAAGGCACCGTCAAACATTACAGACATGGACCAGTTTGCAAAAGAAGAATGGCCCAAAATTTCAGCTGAGAGGTGTGAGAAGGTTGTAGATTGTTTTAGGAAGAGATTGATTTCAGTTATTTATTCCAAAGGGTGCAACCAAAATGTTAAGTTGAGGGTTCCAGCAGTTAATTGTGGCCCATTGTGGGGGTTGTGTGAGAGATTTGACTCCCTTGTCTTTTTTTCACAAACTTGTGTAAAAAATGTGTAATTGCGAGAACTTGCTGGAACATTTTCAGAAGATATGGGTCTTTTTATATAATGCCAATTGTTATGTTCTTTACTAAGGGATCATGGCTCAGGATCCTCTGAGGTGTTGATTTAAGCTGATCTGCATAATTACCCTCTGAGCCACACTCACTTGTAAAAGACTAAAAAGTAGCACTGAAAAAAATATCCATATCTCTGGAACAATATGGTGGATTTAAAAAACATATTATATATACATATACACATATATATATATATATATATATATAGTATAAAGTATATGTTAACACCCAAACAAAACAGGAGAAAAAGCCTATCAACTTTTGACTTCATGACAGGTTTTTTTTTTTAACAAGAAAAAAAAGGCTTAAAAGTGTTGCTCTGTGCTGTCCTCCTGAAGTCCATGTTAGGCCGAGTCTCACATGTTAATACCCGACACCAATGCCGGCACTAGGAAGCGGCGCCTGCGGCTCCATGTATTGCTATGCGGCTGCAGGCACCGCTCCCAAGTGCCATGTGAGACTCGGCCGTGTTTCTTGCATGTGTGATCCTAGCCTTAGATACAGCATATGACGAGTTGGACTTTTGCAGGACCAATCCTGTGTCTGAACCTTGTAAAATCGGAAACAGAAGATGTGCTACTCTGGCTGATAAAAATGACGTTTTGGAAAATCACTCTAGGAGGAATAATGTGAGGCTAGTGGGCATCCCTGAAAAGGCTGAAGGGACTGACCCTACAAAGTTTATTGAGGAATGGCTCCACAATAAGATCGGTGCTGATAACCTGCCCAAGTTTTTTGCGGTGGAGAGAGCACACCACGTCCCCATGAGACCCCTCCCGCCGGGATCCCCCCTCGTACTATCCTTGCTAGCAGTGTCAGACTGAAGAACATTAGGCCCACCAGAGGATTTGATTCTGAGGTCCCACCTTTCTCCCCCACTGAAGAGCCCCATAGCAACTGCAAGGTTTGCACTATGAACTCTCCTGAAGTAGAAGCCAGGGCCCACCGGAGGATTCTCCGGATCTCTTGTGGGCCAGTCCAACCCTGCTTGCTAGGATCCTTAATTATAGAGACATTATATCGAGGAAAGCTAGTGTGGCCGATGATATGTGCATTAATGGCCAAAAGATCTCCATTTACCCTGATTACTCGGCTGAGGTGCAAATGCAGAGGATGAGATATGGAGCAGTAAAGAAGAGATTGAGAGACTTGGATTTGATCTACTCTACTTTGTACCCAGCGAAGCTTAGGGTTGTAGGCCTGGGAGAGGTCCATTTTTTCCTAACACCTTAAGAAGCCACTAAAAGGCTGGACTTAAATAACAAGAAGCTCAAGGCTGAGAAGGAAAGAGGGAAGTGAGAAGAAGATGGAGAAAGTTGAAATGATGTTGCCTTATAGAGTCTTCTGGTCCCCGTTTTATAGCTGATATGGACTACGGAGGGACTGATCGTAATAATGATGATATGTATATGCGGAGGAGTTGAGGAGGTGCTATAGTTATATAGAGGTTTAGAGGCAACGTTGTGAGGGTAGCTAGATGTAGGATTACCCACTGTCTGGTAAGAGGAGAAATATACCAAAGGAATGGTTATGGTTTACTGTGCTAATAAATATTGGGGAGGGAAGAGGTTTGGGGTTTATTGTTTAAAAATGGGTTTTATAAAGTTCAAGGAACAGCATTCTATTTTAAGGGGTCAGGAACTTACACACACACGTGAGGCCATATGATGGGGGATAGAATTAAAGTCTTTAGTTGGAATATTAGAGGACTGTCAGAGGAAACACTGAGTATGGTGATTATGGAATATTTTAGGAAGAGGGGTCCGGATGTGATGTGCCTTCAGGGAAAGGTGGAAGTGTTAAAGAGGATGTGGATTGGGAGGGCATATCACTCCACATCTTCTTCGCAAGCTTGGGGGGGGGGGTCTCCTTATTGATAGGAGGATCCACGCCCTTTGAGGAAATTGAAAATTATATAGATAGTGAAGGTCAGTATGTGTTTGTAATTTGCAGGATTTATGGGCAACCATTGTGTATAGTAGCTATGTATATACCACCCCTGTATTCCGGGAAAAAGGTTCAGGGGGTCTTTGAATTATTTAAACGGGGTATGGGATTACCGTTGTCGATTATTGGGGATTTGAATAATGTTATAGATGAGGGGTGGGATAGACAAACAGGGAGTGGGCAAGGGCAATAGGAAAGGGTCGTCATATGGGAATTATATGAAAGTTGGGGATGGTAGATCCGTGGAGAGTGAGGAATGAGAATGAAGCATGTTATTCCTGCGACTCATGAGTCTCTCTCAAGACTAGATATGGCATTGGGTAATGAACTAGTGACACAAATGATCTGCGGAGAATACCCCCCCCCCCCCCCCCCCGAGAGTGACTTCAGACCACAAGCATATAGAGTTGTCTACTAAACGGACAGGTGTGAGGATTGTACAGGGGGGGGTGGAGGCTGCACCCGCTAAGGCTTGGACACATCAATATGGACGCCATTAAGAGGGAAATGAAAGAATATTGGCAGTTTAATGAAGGCAGTGCTGATAAGCGGGTAGTCTGGGATGCCATGACAGCTTTGTTGAGGGGCCTCTTGTGTCGGGAGATATCTAAATGTAAGTCCAAATCTAGGTTAGAGGATAGGGAAGTCAGAGACTGGACTGGAGAGGGCAGAAATGGACATGGCAACCAACCCATCAGTGGAAAATCAAAAAAGGCTTGGGGGAGTCCAGGAATTGGTTAACAAGATATATATGAAGAAAGCGGAGAAAAGGAGAGCTTTTCAGAAAACACAATTCTATGAGGAAGGGGAAAGAGTGGGTCATTTACTCTCGGTAGTGACGACGGCGCAGACAGACTCGTCGTATGTATGTAAACTAAGGACTGAAGGGGGTACTGAGATAGTGGACACAGAGGGCATTTGGGGGGAGTTCAGAAGGTTCTATAAGCCATTGTATTCCTCTGGATTGGGGGACTCATCAATGGACATAGGATTTCTTGGGGCGGCAGGACTTCCCAGTATTAAGGACAGCGATAGGAAGATGTTGTAAGAGCCCATAACGGAAAGAGATTGAAATAGCTGTCAGTGACGAATAATAGAGCCCCTGGGGCGGACGGGCTCCCGGGTGAAATCTATAAGCAATTAATGGAGGTAACAGTAACCAAATTGAAGGCAGTCTTTGAGGAGGCGTTGAAGGAAGGCGAGTTACCGGTGTCCATGAGAGAGCCGGTAGTGGTGGTTATTTCGAAGACGGGTAGAGACTCAGAGCTGGCGGAATCCTATAGGGTCCATCTCATTGCTGATGGCAGATGTTAATGTTCTAAGATTCTAGCCAATTGCCTAGCGAGTGTGGTTCAGGACCTTATTCATCCTGATCAGTCAGGCTTTATACCGAATAAATCTACAGTGATAAACTTGCGCAGACTCTTTTTGAATTTGCAGCTGCCGTTGGACAACAAGGGTCATAGGGTTGTGGTATCGCTGGATGTGCGTAAAGCATTCGATAGTGTTGAATGGCGTTATCTTTGGGAGGTCTTGAAAAGGTTTTCAATTTGGGCAGACATATCGTGGTCACGGCTACTGTATACATCCGACTGCTAGGGTTAGAGTTAATGGGCAAATGTCTAGAAGTTTTAATATTCATAGGGGGACCAGGCAGCGGTGTCCACTGTCTTCACTGCTTTTTGCACCGGCAGTGGAGCCCTTAGTGCAGACAATTAGAAGTGCGGCCTCAGTCAAAAGGGTTTAGATATGGCTTAGTAGACGAGAAAAAAGCCCTATATGCAGATGAGGTGTTACTTTTCTTGGGAGGACTCTGGAGAGTCGTTGTTGGAAGTGATGAACATCCTTAAGACATTTGAGAATATATCAGGCCTAGAAATTAACTGGGAGAAATCCAATATTTTAGCTGTGGATGGAAGTAATGATAAACCACTGCCATTATCAGGAGATCGACAGTTTAAATATTTGGGCATCCAGGCGTCATTCCCGCTCTCGAGTTATGTGGACCTGACTAACTCCATTGCTGGGTAAATTTAGAAGTAAAATAGGGGTGTTGTGTAGGTTACATCTCTCAGTGGTGAGCAGAATAAGCTTGATTAAGGTGACTTGATGCCCCAATTATTGTACATACTGCACAATACTCACATATGGTTGCTCAAAAGATAGTTTTGTACCATCAAATCTATATTTAGAGATCTTGTTTGGGGGAGAAAAAAAACAGCCAAGGATTAGGTTGGAAATGTTGCAGAGGCCCAAGGAAGGAGGGAGGGAAGAACTGGCGCTTCCGAACCCTTGGATCCATTTAGCTGCACAGGGTCAACAGATGAGGGGCTGGAGGGAAATAGATGGTATGGCCCATGGGTTCAATACAGGAGGATTCTGGTTCAGGTGCTTGAAGAGATCCATTGGTTCAGGGTTTGGAGGCAGGTAGTTTTAGGAAGTTTGGAATGGTTTACCCCACTTTGACAATAAGGCTGGGATCACACTACTGTGTGTGATGCGAGAAAGTCGGACGAGTTTCTCACATCAACACCCGGCGCTGCCAGCGGCACTCAGGACCGGAGCTGCGGCTACATGTATTTCTATGCAACCGCAGCTCCGGTCCCGAGTGCCGGCGGCTGCGCCGGGTGTTGATGCGAGAAACTCGTGCGACTTTCTCGCATCACACACTGTAGTGCGATCCCGACCTAATCCATAAGGTATGGGAAGCAATTAAAAAGACTAGGGGAAGGGTGGGACATCTGACCAATTTTCCCCGACATGGCAAAATGAAATACTGCTGGAGTTTGTTAAAATGGGGGAATTTAAAAATTGGAAGAGATTATGAATACGATACATGGTCCAGATACAGGATGTGTAAAGGCCCCGTCTCACATAGCGAGATCGCTGAAACGTCACAGGTTTTGTGACGCACCAGTGACCTCGCCATCTCTGATCTGGGCCCCCGCTGCGATCTCGCTGATCGTGCTCAAATGTCCTGGGCCATTTTTTGATCGCTGGTGTCCCGCTGGCATCGCTGTGTTTGACACCGTAACAACAGCGAGCGACCTCGTTGAAGCACGTGTATCGAGGTCTGTATCATCAGAATAGCTGCTGTGTGACTAGGTCCCAATGACCGCCAAAAATCGCTGTGTCGTTGCTGCGTCATCGAATAGATCTGCCTGTTTGACAGCTTACTAGCGACGCTCCAGAGATCCTTACCAGGTTGTATCGTTCTCGGGATCAATGGAGCGTCGCTATGTGAAAAGGTACCTTAAGGATTGATATCTTTTGAGAAGCTATAGGAGACCTATGGGCTACCGGAGGTCTATAGGTTTCAATATCATAGAATCATAGAATCGTAGAGTTGGAAGGGACCTCCTGGGCCATCTGGTCCAACCCCCTGCTCAAAGCAGGATTCGCTAAATCATCCCAGTCAGATGTCTGTCCAGCCTCTGTTTGAAGACTTCCATTGAAGGAGAACTCACCACTTCTCGTGGCAGCCTGTTCCACTCATTGATCACTCTAACTGTCAAAAAGTTTTTTCTAATATCTAATCTGTGTCTCCTCCCATTCAGTTTCATCCCATTGCTTCTAGTCTTTCCTTGTGCAAATGAGAATAAAGTTGATCCTTCTACAATGTGACAGCCCTTTAGATATTTGTAGACAGCTATTAAGTCTCCTCTCAGTCTTCTCTTTTGCAAACTAAACATTCCCAAATCCTGCAACCTTTCCTCATAAGACAGGGTTTGCAGACCGGTCACCATTCTGGTCGCTCTTTTCTGAACTTGCTCCAGTTTGTTGATGTCTTTTTTAAAATGTGGTGCCCAAAACTGGACACAATATTCCAGATGAGGTCTGACCAAAGAGGAGTAGAGGGAAATAATGACTTCACGTGATCTAGACTGTATGCTTCTGTTAATACATCCTAGAATTGCATTTGCCTTTTTTGCTGCTGCATCACACTGTTGACTCATATTCAGTCTGTGATCTATTAGTATACCCAAGTCTTTTTCACATGTGCTGTCACTTAGCCCTATTCCTCCCATTCTATATATGCTTTTTCCATTTTTATTGCCCAGATGTAGTACTTTGCATTTCTCCCTGTTAAAAACCATTCTGTTTGTTGCTGCCCACTTCTCCAGTTTATTTAAATCTTTTTGAATCCTCTCTCTCTCTTCTCTAGTATTAGCTATCCCTCCTAGCTTTGTGTCATCAGCAAATTTAATCAGTTTACCCTCAATGCCTTCATCTAAATCATTGATAAAGATGTTGAACAATACAGGGCCCAGGACAGAGCCCTGTGGTACCCCACTTGAGACATTCTTCCAACTGGATGTGCAGCCATTTACGACCACTCTTTGGGTCCGATCACTAAGCCAGTTATGAATCCACCTAACAGTTGCCTTGTCTATTCCATACTTAATCATTTTTTCAATAAGGATTGTATGAGAGACTTTGTCAAATGCTTTGCTGAAGTCAAGATATACTATATCTACAGCATTTCCTTGATCCACCCAATCAGTGATACCATCATAGAAGGAAATTAAGTTAGTCTGACATGACTTATTAGTTACAAACCCATGCTGACTCTGTTTAATCACTTCATTCTTATCCAGGTATTGACATACATGTTGTTTAATAATTTGTTCAAAGATCTTTCCTGGTATAGAAGTCAGACTCACCGGCCTATAGTTACCTGGGTCCACCTTCTTCCCCTTTTTGAAGATAGGAACAACATTTGCTCTTCTCCAGTCTTCTGGCACTTCTCCTGTTCTCCAAGAATTTTCAAAGATTATAGAGAGGGGTTCAAAAATTTCTTCTGCTATCTCCTTCAGTACTCTGGGGTGTAATTCATCTGGACCTGGAGACTTGAATTCATTTAGGCTAGCTAAGTGTTTCCTCACTATCTTTCTGTTTATAGATATCCTGGATTCTTCTATTCCCTTAATAGGACAGTGAATAACAGTTGATGTTACATTTCCTTTCTGAGAGAAAACAGATGCAAAATAGGAATTTAAAAGTTCAGCCTTCTCAACATCCTGTCTTACCATTGCATCATTTTCATCCTGTAAAAATCCTATAGCATCTTTGACTTTTCTTTTACTTTTGACATATCCCCAAAATCCTTTATTATTGCTTTTGACATCTCTTGCAAGCCTCAATTCATTTTCAGCTTTAGCTAATCTGATTTGTGCCCTGCAGGTTCTGCAGACAGCATTATATTCTTCTTTAGATATGCCTCCCTCTTTCCATTTTATAAACATTTTTTTCTTCCTTTTTAGCATGTGCTTAAGTTCTGTGTTCATCCATCCTGGTTTCCTTAACTGCTTCCTATTCTTCCCTCTTTTCGGAATTGTTAACAACTGTGCTTTGAGAATTTCATTTTTCAAGATTTCCCATCCTTCCTGGACATTTTTGTCTTTAAGGATATCCAGCCATTGGATCCCTCCAATTCTCTTTCTGAATCCCTTAAAATCTGCCTTTCTGAAATCTAACCTTGACGTCTGAGTCTTCACAGGTCTTCCGCCTCTAGTTATCCAAAATTCTAAAATAGCATGGTCGCTACCTCCTAGGGTCCCAGCCACTTTTACCTCCTCAACCATTTCCTCCCTGTTTATAAGGATTAGATCCAAGGTAGCAGTTCCCCTTGTTTTCTCCACTACCTTTTGGAAGATAAAGTTGTCAGCAAGAGAGGATAAGAATTTCCTTGACCTGTTAGTTTTGCCTGAGAGAGATTCCCAACAAATGTCTGGATAGTTGAAATCTCCCATGACAACTATGTCATATTTTTTGGAGAACTTTGCCATTTGATGCATAAAGAGTTCATCCATAGCTTCAGCTTGCACAGGCGGCCTGTAGTAAATGCCTACAATGGTGTCCTTTCCATTGTTCTGAACATAAGGATGAGTGACCTCATGGAGATCAACATCCAACACTGCGGAGACACCATCACATGTTTCTCAACGCAGTGATCTAGAGCAATGCCCCCATCCCTTATGGGAAATATGCAAAAGCATGTAAATCAACAGCCGCGGAGACACCATCACATGTTTCTCAACGCAAGCAATGACTAGCCAGGTCTTTCCCCGGGAAGGAACAACCACGGGAAGGGCAGTCTCCAATGAAGGAAACCACCTATGCCAAAACATGGTATCCATCCACAGACAGCTGTTTCGGGGTATTGCCCCTCATCAGTGTGGAGTAGGAAACTGGCTAGTAGGAGCAATGCCTAGTGAAAGGCTATGAACATAAGGATGAGTGACCTCATGGAGATCAACATCCAACACTGCGGAGACACCATCACATGTTTCTCAACGCAGTGATCTAGAGCAATGCCCCCATCCCTTATGGGAAATATGCAAAAGCATGTAAATCAACAGCCGCGGAGACACCATCACATGTTTCTCAACGCAAGCAATGACTAGCCAGGTCTTTCCCCGGGAAGGAACAACCACGGGAAGGGCAGTCTCCAATGAAGGAAACCACCTATGCCAAAACATGGTATCCATCCACAGACAGCTGTTTCGGGGTATTGCCCCTCATCAGTGTGGAGTAGGAAACTGGCTAGTAGGAGCAATGCCTAGTGAAAGGCTATGAACATAAGGATGAGTGACCTCATGGAGATCAACATCCAACACTGCGGAGACACCATCACATGTTTCTCAACGCAGTGATCTAGAGCAATGCCCCCATCCCTTATGGGAAATATGCAAAAGCATGTAAATCAACAGCCGCGGAGACACCATCACATGTTTCTCAACGCAAGCAATGACTAGCCAGGTCTTTCCCCGGGAAGGAACAACCACGGGAAGGGCAGTCTCCAATGAAGGAAACCACCTATGCCAAAACATGGTATCCATCCACAGACAGCTGTTTCGGGGTATTGCCCCTCATCAGTGTGGAGTAGGAAACTGGCTAGTAGGAGCAATGCCTAGTGAAAGGCTATGAACATAAGGATGAGTGACCTCATGGAGATCAACATCCAACACTGCGGAGACACCATCACATGTTTCTCAACGCAGTGATCTAGAGCAATGCCCCCATCCCTTATGGGAAATATGCAAAAGCATGTAAATCAACAGCCGCGGAGACACCATCACATGTTTCTCAACGCAAGCAATGACTAGCCAGGTCTTTCCCCGGGAAGGAACAACCACGGGAAGGGCAGTCTCCAATGAAGGAAACCACCTATGCCAAAACATGGTATCCATCCACAGACAGCTGTTTCGGGGTATTGCCCCTCATCAGTGTGGAGTAGGAAACTGGCTAGTAGGAGCAATGCCTAGTGAAAGGCTATGAACATAAGGATGAGTGACCTCATGGAGATCAACATCCAACACTGCGGAGACACCATCACATGTTTCTCAACGCAGTGATCTAGAGCAATGCCCCCATCCCTTATGGGAAATATGCAAAAGCATGTAAATCAACAGCCGCGGAGACACCATCACATGTTTCTCAACGCAAGCAATGACTAGCCAGGTCTTTCCCCGGGAAGGAACAACCACGGGAAGGGCAGTCTCCAATGAAGGAAACCACCTATGCCAAAACATGGTATCCATCCACAGACAGCTGTTTCGGGGTATTGCCCCTCATCAGTGTGGAGTAGGAAACTGGCTAGTAGGAGCAATGCCTAGTGAAAGGCTATGAACATAAGGATGAGTGACCTCATGGAGATCAACATCCAACACTGCGGAGACACCATCACATGTTTCTCAACGCAGTGATCTAGAGCAATGCCTCCATCCCTTATGGGAAATATGCAAAAGCATGTAAATCAACAGCCGCGGAGACACCATCACATGTTTCTCAACGCAAGCAATGACTAGCCAGGTCTTTCCCCGGGAAGGAACAACCACGGGAAGGGCAGTCTCCAATGAAGGAAACCACCTATGCCAAAACATGGTATCCATCCACAGACAGCTGTTTCGGGGTATTGCCCCTCATCAGTGTGGAGTAGGAAACTGGCTAGTAGGAGCAATGCCTAGTGAAAGGCTATGAACATAAGGATGAGTGACCATTGTTCTGTCCTTGTATTCTTACCCAAACAGTTTCCACAGAACTCCCAGTCTCTGAAGCTTCAATCTCTGTGCAGATATACGCGTTTCTAACATACAATGCAACACCCCCTCCTCGTTTATCAAGTCTGTTTCTTGCAAATAAGTTGTATCCTTCTAGTCTTGTATTCCAATCATGTGTATTGTCCCACCAAGTTTCAGTGATTCCAATGACATCATATTTCTTTTCCTGTGTTAGTAGTTCCAATTCTCCTTGTTTGTTGCCCATGCTTTGTGCATTAGTATAGAAACATTTTAGTTTGTGATTGGTTTCTCTTTCTCCAATATTTTTATTAATTAGATTCTTTCGTCTTTGTTCTTCCTTTCCACTTCTAATAGCAGAGTTCTCAATAGCATTTGTCAGGTGTATGGCTTTTTCTGGTCTTTTGCTTCCCTTCCCATGTTGTTCTAGTTTAAAGCTCTCCTTACAAGTGTAGCAAGGCGACTTCCAAATACATGTTTTCCAGTCTTCGTAAGGTGCACCCCATCTCTAGCAAGTAGTCCATCGTATAAGTAGTTCACTCCGTGATCCAGAAATCCAAATCGTTGCTGACGGCACCATCGACGTAGCCAGTTGTTCACCTGCAGAATCTTATTCCACCTCCTTGTTCCATGGCCATCCACTGGGAGGATGGAAGAGAAGACCACCTGCGCTCCCAGTTCTTTCACTTTCTTACCTAAGTCTTCAAAGTCTCTGCAGATGGTTTCCAGGTCGTTTCTTGCAGTGTCATTTGTCCCCACATGTAGTAGCAGGAATGGGTAGTCATCTGTAGGTCTGAAGAGTCCTGATATCCTGTCAGACACATCTTTAATTTTTGCAGACAGTTTAGACCTGCTTACACAACACAGAGCAAAACGGTTAACATGGAGATTCGTAAAGATTATGTTTGCGCAAAGGGGAGAACAAAAAGGGGTAGTTTCAGATATTTACAACGTTATTGTATACCTTTTTAAAAAAGGCAATATAGAATTAATCTTCAGCTCACCTGGTCCAGCCTGCCCAGTCCTCCTTTCCATGATCTCGGTGCACGGAATGAATCCATCCCCATCTGGGAGAAAATTCTTGGTGAAAAAAAAACTTTTGTAGTTCCAGCACATGATATAGGAAAATTAAAAAAAGCCTTTATTTAGTCCATCATTAAAAATTACAATACCAAATGTAATAAAAGCATGTGTAGGCTTACGCGTTTCGGATCATAGTTGACCCTTAATCATAGCATAAAATACTGGATAAATGTAGCACTTATCAAGGAAAAGCAACCAAAGAAGGCTGCCTTGGGTAACACCCACCAGAATCAGCTGTAATACCAGCATCACTAATTCAAGGTTAGCAATAGTACCTCACTGGATTAACCCTATGATGCATCCATCTTATACAAACATGTTACAATGTGAATTCTCACTTAGTGATAATCTAATGGTTTAGTCACTTTTTAACCAAATTTTTATATATATAAATTCATCAGGAAGGGATGGGATTACAGGCGCACACCACCGCACCCAGCGGCAAAAAAAAAAAAAAAAAAAAAAAAATTTAATAAAAAAACCTTTGAAAAAAAAAATTTTTAATAAAAAAACCTTTGGAAAAAAAACTTAGAAAAAAAATTAATATAAATTTTTTTTTTCTTTTTTTTCTCCTTTCCTTTCCCCTCCTCTTCCTTTCAATTTATCTCTATGTTTCCAACTATTTTAGTATAAATACATCAATTCATGCTTAAAATTTAATCCTGCTGGATATCTGGTGTTAAGTTTTAGAATCCATCGAGCTTCAGTCATGTGGAGTAGTTTAATTCTATCACCACCGCGCCGAGGAGCAGGAACAAATTCCAAAGCACTTACTCGCAGGCTGCTCAATTCTCCCTTATGTTCATGCAAAAAGTTTTTTTTTCACTTTTTAAAAAAGGTATCTGATTAACCCCTTTCCTACATTGGACGTAATATTCCGTCCATGTGACCTGGGACCTAAGTCCCATGGACGGAATATTACGTCTAGCGCGATCAGCGGCGCCCACATGGTGAGCTCCGCTGATCATCACAGCTGACACCCGGCACAATGTGTCAGGGGCAGTCACGGACCTCCCCCGACATGTTAACCCCTTGCACACCGCGATCAAACATGATCGCGGTGTACCGGGGGTTAAAGGGAAGCATCGGCAGGGAGGGGGCTCCCTCCGTGCTTCCCTGAGCCCCCCACAGCAGCGCAATGTGCAGCGCTGCTGCGGGGGGCTCTTTCCCTGCAGGTCCCCGGTTCCAAGATGGTGACTGGGGCCTTCGGGGGCCTGCAGAGAGCCAGCTTCCTCAGTGCCTGCAAAGCGCAGGCATGAGGAAGCCTTCGGCACTGCCAGTGACAGATCGCTGATCTGTCATAGTGATCTGTGATGTGACAGATCAGCGATCTGTCACAGGACAGTGATGTCCCCCCTGGGACAATGTAATAAAGAAAAAAAAAAAAAAAAAAAAATATATTAAAAAAAAAAAAGGGTAAAAATAATTTAAAAAAAAAAAATTGCTAAATAAATTAAAAAAAAAAAATATTCCCAAATAAATTCATCTTTTGGAAATAAAAAAAACAAACAATAAAAATACACATATTTGGTATCGCCGGTCCGTAACGACCCGCCCTATAAAACTGTCCCATTAGTTAACCCCTTTAGCGAACCCCTTAAATAAAAAACGAAGCAAAAAATAATGATTTATTATCATACCGCCGAAAAAAAAGTGCAATACTGTGCGACCAAAAAGACGCATATAAATATCCATGATACCGCTGAAAAGGTCAGCGTGGCCCACAAAAAGCGAGCCGCCATACAGCATCATCAGCAAAAAAATAAAGTTATAGCTCGCAGAATAAAGCGATGCAAAAATAATTATTTTTTATATAAAATTGGTTTCATTGCATAAAAGCACCAAAATATAAAAAAAGACATAAATGAGGTATCGCTGTAAGCGTACTGACCCGAAGAATAAAACCGCTTTATCAATTTTACCGCAGGCGGAACGGTGTAAACGCACCCCCCCAAAAGAAATTCATGAAACGCTGGTTTTTGTTCATTCTGCATCCCAAAAATCGGCATAAAAAGCGATCAAAAAATGTAAGGTGCCTGAAAATGGCACCAATAAAAACGTCAACTCGTCCCGCAAAAAATAAGACCTCACATGACTCTGTGGGTCAAAATATGGAAAAAATTATAGCTCTCAATATGTGGTGATGCAAAAACTATTTTTACAATAAAAAGTGTCTTTTAGCGTCTGACAGCCGCCAAACATAAAAACCGCCATAAATAGTAAATCAAACCCCCCGTTATCACCCCCTTAGTTAGGGAAAAATAATAAAATAAAAAAACATGTATTTATTTCCATTTTCCCATTAGGGTTAGGGTCTGGGCTAGGTTTGGAGTTAGGGCTAGGGTTAGGGCTGAGATTAGGGTTAGGTGTGTGTTGGGGTTAGGGTTGGAGTTATAATTGGGGGGTTTCCACTGTTTGGGCACATCAGGTGCTTTCCAAATGCAACATGGCATCTGATCTCAATTCCAGCCAATTCTGCGTTGAAAAAGTCAAATGGTGCTCCTTCCCTTCCAAGCTCTGCCATGCGCCCAAACAGTGTTTTACCCCCACATATGGGGTATCAGACTACTCAGGACAAATTGCAAAACAACTTTTGGGGTCCAATTTCTCCTGTTACCCTTGGGAAAATAAAAAATTGGGGGCAAAAATATTTTTGTGGAAAAAAATGATTTTTTTATTTTCATGCCCGGGCATTATAAACTTCTGTGAAGCACTTGGGGGTTCAAAGTGCTCACAAAACATCTAGATAAGTTCCTTAGGGGGGTCTAGTTTCCAAAATGGGGTCATTTGTGGGGGGTTTCCACTGTTTAGGTACATTAGGGGCTCTCCAAACGCACATGACACCCACAGACCATTCCATCAAAGTCTGCATTCCAAAACTTCACTACTTCCCTTCCGAGCCCGGACGTGTGTCCATACAGTAGTTTTCTCCCACATATGAGGTATCAGCGTACTCAGGACAAATTGGACAACAACTTTTGGGGTCCAATTTCTCCTGTTACCCTTGGGAAAATTAAAAAAATTGGGGACTAAAAGATCATTTTTGTGGAAAAAATATGATTTTTTAATTGTATGGCTGTATGTTATAAACTGCTATGAAGCCCTTGGGGGTTGAAAGTGCTCACCACACATCTAAATAAGTTCCTTGGGGGGTCTAGTTTCCAAAATGGGGTCACTTGTGGGGGGTTTCCACTGTTTTGGTACATAAGGGGTTTTCCAATCGCGACATGGTGTCCGATCTCAATTCCAACCAAAAACATCAAATGGCGCTGCTTCTCTTCCGAGCTCTGCCATGCGCCCAAATACTGGTTTACACCCACATTTGGGGTATCAGCGTACTCAGGACAAATTGTACAATAACATTTAGGGTCCTTGTTACCCTTGGGAAAATAAAAATTGGGGGTGAAAAGATCATTTGTGTGTAAAAAATATGATTTTTTAATTGTACCGCTGTACGTTATAAACTTCTGTAAAGCCCTTGGGGGTTCAAAGTTCTCACCACATATCTAGATAAGTTCCTTGGGGGGGGTCTAGTTTCCAAAATGGTGTCACTTGTGGGGGGGTTTCCACTGTTTAGGTACATCAGGGGCTCTCCAAACGCGACATGGCGTCCAATCTGAATTCCAGCCAATTTTGCATTGAAAAAGTCAAAAATTGAACCTGAAGTATTTTTTTCGTAAAAAAAAGTTAAATGTTCATTTTTTTTTTTTTTAATATTCACCGCACCTGAAGGGTTAATAAACTTCTTGAATGTGGTTTTGAGCACCTTGAGGGGTGCAGTTTTTAGAATGGTGTCACTTTTGGGTATTTTCTATCATATAGACCCCTCAAATTGGCTTCAAATGTGATGTGGTCCCTAAAAATAAAATGGTGTTGTAAAAATGAGAAATCGCTGGTCAACTATTAACCCTTATAACTTTCTAACAAAAAAAAAAAAAAATTTGGGTTCCAAAATTGTGCTGATGTAAAGTAAACATGTGGGAAATGTTACGGCACACAAAAAACTTAAGTATTCAAAGTTGGAAAATTGTGAAATTTTAAAAATTTTCGCCAAATTTCCGTTTTTTTTCCACAAATAAACGCAAGTTATTTGAATGAAATTTTACCACTATCATGAAGGACAATATGTCACGAGAAAACAGTGTCAGAGTCACCGGGATCCATGGAAGCTCCAGAGTTATGACCTCATAAAGAGACAGTGGTCAGAATTGTAAAAATTGGCCCGGTCATGAACGTGCAAACCACCCTTGGGGGTGAAGGGTAAAGCAAAAGAGAAATGGGAGGAAAGCATGGAGTATATACCCCAATTGTCAGTAAGTGAGCCGGGTAGACTTTCTCTGATATATGTGCTCCATAGAGTATGTAGGACTCCAGATCGGCTGCATAGAGCCGGATTGAGACAGACCTCTGAGCGTCTAGGTGTCAGGCTGAAGGGGCTGGGATCCTAAATATGTTATGGCAATGTCCAAAACTGACCTCATATTGGATAGAAGTGGGGAGATTTGGGGGCATACTTGTCATAAGCTGGCAATAGCCAGATTATTGCAGATTGCGCGGAAACTAATCGCTAGATAGTGGATAAATGAGGAACCGCCGAAGTTGTGGGAATTTTATAGCCAGTCTGACCTTATTGTAAGCATAGAGCGTATTAATAATTTAAAAAAAAAAAAAAAAAAAAAAAAAAAAAAAAAAAAGAGACAGACTTCTGTGGTAAGTAAGACTAGGGAGACACCTGCTGACAGGATCAAGTCACTGCGATCTGTGCAGCTCCTGGGCCGTCAGCACAACCATTTCCATGTGTGTCAGCCGTATATGGACCACGTGTGCCATCATGTACCACAACCAGGTAGACCACCACCATGTATAATGCCCAAACAGGGCATGTTTGATGATTACTAGTGATGAGCGACTGGGCTGGGGTAAGGTGCAGGGGCTGGCTGGCAAATTTTAGCCTGGGGGGCAAGCACAATGCAGTGGCCCACTGTGACGCGGGCCGCGGCCCATCTTAAGGCTTGGGTCTCCTGTAGTAGCACTTGAGTATAGCACATGTGTGACAGAGGTACACCTTCTAACAACCATTTCATAAAAAATGGTTGAGGAACAATAAGGCTGTGTGCACACGTTGCGGATTCTGCTGCAGATTTTTCTGCGCAGATTTGTCCAAATCCGCAGGTCAAAAGACCAGAGGTTTATCTGCGGATTTAGTGCGGTTTAGCCTGCGGTTTGACACCTGCCATGGAATCCGCACAAAGGATTGACATGCTGCGGCTTTGAAACCGCAGCAAATCCCTGTCAAGGCCAGCCCAATCTCCAGACCTGAACCCCACTGAAAACCTCTGGAATGTAATCAAGAGGAAGATGGATAGTCACAAGCCATCACACAAATAAGAATGGCTTACATTATTGTACCAGGAGTGGCATAAGGTCACCCAAAAGCCGTGTGAGAGACTGGAGGAAAGCAGCCAAGACGCAGGAAAGCTGCGATCAACAATCATGGTTATTCCACAGAATATTGATTTCTGAACTCTTCCCGAGTTAAAATATTAGTATTGTTGTTTCTACATGATTATGAACTTGTTTTTTTAGCATTATTCCAGGTCTGCAAGCACTCTGCATTTTTTTTCTAATTTTGACCATTTCTCATTTTCAGGAAAAAAAAAAAAAAATACAAAATTTAGTGCTTGGAAATTCACAGACAAGTTGTCAGTTTATAAAGTAGAATAAAAGAGCAATTTACATTTTACTCAAATATAAAGAAATAATATCAGACAAACTGAAAATTTCAAAGTGGTCTCTTAATTTTTGCCCGAGCTGTATATACTGTGTATATAGTCTTTACAATCAGCTACAGTGTGCTATGCGCTACAGTATCGAAGCACCCTCAGGGAAATAGGGATAATATTGGATGTGGACACTCCTTACCGCAGGGCGCAGGGACTGGAGTAGGAGTGGGACTCAGACTGGCCTGTGGGCTGTGTCACACTATAACCTAGAGGGTCACATCCACATTACAGAGCAGACCTGGGCAAAGTGCGACCCGGGGGCCACATCTGGAACGAGACAGCTGTGAGACTGGAAATCAGGTCCACACGATGCCCGCCTGGCCTCTGGCTGTTTCCATGTGCGCTGCTGACTCCTTTGGTGGAGGAGGGGCCTCCGGCCACTTCCTCCACCAGTGTGTGAAACAGCTGACATGATGAAATGACGTCATCGCGTCAGCTGTTTACTCCGGAGAGTCCACGCACCAGAGGCAGGGAGAGAAGCACAGTGACAGGGAACAGGAGGAGGTGAGTATGTGGTGTTTTTTTTCCTTATGTGTATGGGCATGACGACATGGTGCTGCACACCTGGGGTGACATGAGGGGGTGATATGGTGCTGCAGAGGCTGTGCGGGGCCCATGCAGTGTATATGGGGAGGCTGTGCGGGGCCCATGCAGTGTATATGGGGAGGCTGTGCGGGGCCCATGCAGTGTATATGGGGAGGCTGTGCGGGGCCCATGCAGTGTATATGGGGAGGCTGTGCGGGGCCCATGCAGTGTATATGGGGAGGCTGTGCGGGGCCCACGCAGTGTATATGGGGAGGCTGTGCGGGGCCCATGCAGTGTATATGGGAAGGCAATGTGGGTCTAATGCTGTATATGGGGAGGCTGTGTGGTGCTCATGCCGCATATAAGGGGCTCATACAATATACTGAAGGGGCTGTGCTCGGGTTCAAACGATATATAGGGGGATGTCGGCATTCATAATTCTGCTCAATATACAATATTAATAAAATCATCAATATAATTATAAAATATCAATATTAATATTAATATTGAGAATTAATTTTGGCCTATTGGTTCAGCCCTCCACGACAGTCATGGTCTCTCATGTGGCCCCTCAGGAAAATTAATTGCCAACCCCTGTAGAGGGTCACAGCCACATTATAGAGTCTGTGGATGTGACCCTTCTAAAATGTGGAGAGAGAAAGAACAGAGAAAGAAAAAAAAGAGGAAAGAAAGAACAGAGAGAAAGAAAGAACAGAGTGAAAGATTAGAGAGAAAGGGGAAAGAAAGAACAGAGCGAAAGAAAGAACAGAGAGAAAGAAAAAAGAAAGATTATAGAGAGAAAGAAAGAGAGAAAAAAAACATTAGAGAGAGAAAGAGGGGAAAGAAAGAAAAAACAGAAAGGAAGAGGGGAAAGAAAGAACAGAGAGAAAGAAAAAAAATAAAGATTAGAGAGAAAGAAAGAACAGAAAGAAACAGAGAAAAAGAAAGATTCTATAAGGATACTATAGCAGCCCGGCTCCCATTGTAATGCCCACCTGAGCCTCCCGCTGCATGACATATCATGGCCGACATCCCCGAGTCCAAGGCGATCCCACTATCCGCGCTGTCGTCGGAGGACACAGTGATGGATCTGAAGCATTCCCTGAAGCACCTCCATGGTTCCGTCACAATCTCCTCCCGAAATTACTTAATTTCTGGTCAGCTTCTAGCACGTCATTTCCGGTGGAACATTACGTGCAAATTTTAAAGTGCTCCTCGGGGCTCCGCCGTGTACTCCTGTGTCCGTGGGAAAAGTAAGCTCCCAGCCAGGGCAGACTCTCTCAAAATCGAGACTGTCCCGCTGGATCCGGGACGGTTGGGAGGTATAAATGCTCCCCACCACACACCTCATACACTCACGGTTCCGCTTTCTATGCCTTGTACACGGCTCCGCTCCGTACACCTCGCACACACATGGCTTCACTCCATAAACCTCACACATGTGGCTCTGCTCCGTACACCTTGAAAACACACGGCCACACTCTGTACACACATGGCTCCTCTCCATAAACCTTGTAGACATGCGGCTTTGTTCCATAGACACGCGGTTCCACCCCATACACGGCTCCGTTTTGTACGCCACGTACACACGCGGCTGTGCTCCATACAACCCATACACACGTGGCTCCACTCTGTACACTTTCTACACACAGGGCTCCGCTCAATACACTTCGTACAAACGCGGCTCCGCTCTGTACACCTCATACACAGGCGGCTCCGCACAAATATGGCTCCGCTCACTTTGTACACTCGCGGCTCCGCTCAATACACCTCGTACACACAGCTCTGCTCCGTACACTTTCTACACACAGGGCTCCGCTCAATACACTTTGTACAAACGCGGCTGCGGTCCGTACACTTCATACACACACGGCTCCGCTCCATACACCTTGTACACATACAGCTCTGCTACATCCACACTGTAAACCCCTCCTGACCGCACATACACTTGCCCTCATCCAGCACAATGACAACAGCACAGCAGAGTCCTGCATACACTGAGGGCCCTGATCATGTGACCGACTGCTCCCCTCCTGTGACCTCATCACAGGTCCTGTGCGCTGCACACAGAAAAGCTTGACTATAGTGGCTGGCCGGATGCAGAATGTAACAGTGAGTGAGCCACCGCCCCCTCCAGCTACCTACTGCTCCAATAACAGCACGTCGCCGTCTGCAACGGCAACACAGTGTCAGCCTGCAGTCAGTGCAGTGACTGAGTCCTGTCCACCGTCACCGCGCTGTGTCTTCTGCTCTGTGTTTGGCCGCCACTCACTCTCCTCTCCACCTGTACTGGGGGCTGCGCCGGAGTGGCCGCGGCCATGATTTATATCATGTAATGTACAGGCTGTGGCTGCGGGGCGGACGGGCGTTGCGGCCCTGTCTGACGGTAATTAACCGGCCTGGGGGGCAAATGCCTCTCTGCCACCCGGCCCAGCCTGCCCCTGGTAAGGTGTGATCCGATCATGCTTGGGTGCTAACCGAGTGTCTTTGGTATGCTTGAATAATATGTTCGAGTCCCCACGGCTGCACGTCTTGCCTAACAAACAGGCAGTCCCCACATATGTTGCAGTTGTCAAAACAGCTGCAAAGTCGCTTTGGCAGCTAAAGAGGGAAAACTAACACTGACAAAAGCATAAAAATCAGTAACAAAGTGAATTTCAGATTTATTGCTTTGCAGTATCAGACAGATAAACCTCAAATTAAAAAAAAAAAATCAGAACAAACAGCAAGAGGATCCAGTCCCCAATCACAGAGGTCTAACATTACAGGAGAGACTTTTAGATATCACACGACTTCCATTCCTGGTAATCTCAAAAAAAAAAAAAAAGATCATACATGTCACAAAAATGGCATCATCCGTCCATGATTGAGGTGAGACTTTTTTAGATGTAAATCCCACCCTTTGTAAAACCATCCCACCATAGGCACCAGAAAGGAGTTGGTGTAGGCTCTGCCGGCAAGTTCCTGAGGAAGGAAACCATTTATAAATTGGGTGCACTAATAAAAATTACACCACAGCTCAAAGTAAAACTGATCATAAAATAAAAGAGGACACGTGTATCTGGATATCAAACTTATCCATATCAGCCGACGTTAATCAGATTTTTTTAATTTTAGGTAGAGAACCCCTTTAAAGAAATACAAAGTTTGCTCAGGATGGGTAACCATTAATAAGTGGTGCTTCGTACAAGTGATGGAGGAGTTGGCACCAGTCAAGATCCGGCAAGCAAGGTATCTCCAAGAAGCCATACTGGAAGAGGCTCGAGACTGTGGGACTCGAGGTGATCAAACATTAGTGGACACAGTGAGGGTTGGGATTGATGGTGGTGCTGGGGTTGAGCAGGTGGAATGTTCTTCCGCTAGTCAAAGCTGGCACTGAGAAGGAGTCACCAAAAGCCAAGTGACCCCATATTGGATCAACGTCCGGTTCTGTACATGGAGTGTATTGATTTTAAGGAAAGGGAAAAAAGTGCCAAGATGCCCTTAAGGTCCAACGTTATTGCCTTCAGGAAACACGCTCCGTTATGCTGTATACATTTCCTACCACATCCAACAGACGCAGGAAATATAAGCTGGTGTCAAGGACAGTTCTACCATCCAGGTCCTGAGAAGTTTCAGTGGTGGTCCACAGAAGGTACAGACCCATTAGATTCCATTTCCTTGCAGACTGTGCTCTTTTATCCACTTCTTCATATAGGCCACCTCCAACGCCCGAGCCTCAATCACAGACTTGGGGTCATAAGCGTTATTGGAGCGCAGGTCCAGGTGATGAGCACCATCTGTGATAAGGATGGCGACCAAGGAGTCACTGAGGCTCTGCTTGACGCCTCCTGCTGACCACGGATCCAGATCACCATTGCTGTAATAAAGTAAAAAAAAGAAAAAAAAAAAAAAAAAAATCAAACTTGATTACATTTTTAGCTTGTGGCTACTATAGAATAAATTACTGAAGATAATTTTCTAAATTCTGCAAATAATGAAAAGTCAGCATGGGTTCTCAATCTATAGAATTTGTAATTAAGGGGCATCTAGGAGTCATAGGTTTCAGTATCTTTGACCATTAGGGATCTTCTCATTTGAGTATACTCTACTGCAGACTGACAACGGTGTCCTCACTACCGCCTGCACCACTCCAGACAACCAGGCCCCTTATTATATAAATTAAATATTCTTAACCATTGGGAATCTTCTCATAAGCTTCTACACTACCACAGATCAGAGAGATTGCTCATTACCACCTTCACTACTGCAGACCACCACGGATCTTCTCCATCAATCAATCCTGACCTCAACACTACCACAGACCACCAGGAACCTTTCCATTATGGTATGCTTTATCCTTGACCATCATGGTAAGATGGGGGTCAGCCCATAGTTACATGTTCTACTCTGATGAACCATAGGGATTCTAGTTGATAGCCTGGTCTTAGAACCCCAAAAGACCATCCATAAGCTAAAACCCAGTGGAAGGAGATTGATACAAGTTGCCACGTGATTTCATCAGTGAGGTCTCAACCAAAAGTCTATGACCACCAATGGGCCTTTGTACCCTTTTGGAGAGCAGATCTGGACAACCTCAGTGCAATGAAAGTGGCCATCACTGTGTTCTATGAAAAATAAAAATAAGCCATGGTGAGCCACGTGCCTTCTCCTATGGTGGGGATATTAGTGCTACTCACATAATAGTTTTACCCTACTGAAAATAGACTGCTCAACCTATTAATCCCTCATTCTTCCCATCCCAGCGATGGACATGACGGACAGCCCAACACACCTGAAGATTATGTTGCTGGCGGCACTGATGTTCCTTCCGCCATACATGGATGTGATCCATTCGGGACGAGGCCTGATGCCCCACTGTTTATAACACTCCTCAGAAAAAGCCTCGAAATTCCAAGTCTGAGGCTCAAACATGTCCGTGACCCCATCAGAGCAGAACGGCATCACCATTTCTGTGCAAGCCTGAGGAAAAAAACAAGAGGACACAGGTCAAATACATGAATGACTGGTAAGAGCAATTTCCCCATCCAGTGCTACAGAAGGCCACACTGGAGGACTTCCTAGATCTTATGTTTCTTGGCCTGTGGTGGGTGTGCCCTGGGGGAACATACCTAGAGCAATTCCCAGCAAACGTCCCCATCCATGGCTACAAGAGACCAAAGTATGCGATTTTTTTTTTTTTAGATCCTAGGCTCTCAACCTGTGGTGTATGCCCCAGGGGGAAAGTATCATACCATTGGGGGGAGTCCACGCTCATTGTGCCCTTTATTCCAATTGTGTATGGATATAGCGTTGGGGAACTTAGAAATGCTGTTCTGTATGATCAGTAAAACGGCTTTGTAGATGGTTTGGATAAAAAGAGCGATAATGCGAACTAGGACCAAGTATGACACTACTTCTACCACTGTCAATGCTTCCACCAGCATCACCAATGAAGATCGTAGTATTAGTACTACCACTGCAGATATTACTTCTGCTACCATAACACCACAGCCAATACCATATCCACCAAAGATAATGCTACTACCACCACCATTGGTGCAAATACTACCACAGCCAATACCAGTAATACAAGTACATGTACCACCACTTCTACCAACGACAGTCCTACAAATACCACCACCCATGGTAAATACCAGTGTCATTACAACCACCAGAATTCATATTTTGAGATACTGAGAACTTTAAAAATCCCATAATTTGGCATCATGTCAGTGACGCCCCACAAATTACCAGTAACCCATGCTTTTCTGTTTCGGAATGTGACCATCCAGAAAGTCCTACATTCTCGTGACATCCTAAAGCCCTGGATGGGAATTATAGGGAACCTTACTATAAAAGTTAGTGGCTGATGATAAAACCACCATGGTTACTTACCGGTAGCCGGTTTTTCCGGAACCCATGACAGCACCACCTGAGAGAGGGATCCGCCCCGCCAGGACCCTACTGAGACATAAGGGGCGGCACCTCTCCCCCGCTTCAGTTGGGTTACAGAGCATTGAGAGGACTTCCCGGTTAGTTACATGTTTAATCCAACACCACAACACTCAAAACACCCTACTAATTGTGCACACCATACAGTGAAAAAGGGGGGGAATGTACGGGTGCTGTCATGGGTTCCGGAAAAACCGGCTACCGGTAAGTAACCATGGTGGTTTTCCCTTCACCCATGACAGCACCACCTGAGAGATTTTTGGAGACTTCGAAACACCTTAGGGAGGGACCACCGCTTGCAGCACCCTTCTACCAAAGGTTAAGTCAGCAGAGGAGGATAGATTTAATCTGTAGTGCTTAAAGAAGGTTGAAGGTGAGGCCCAGGTAGCGGCCTTACAAATTTATTCGATTGATACCTCTGCCTTTTCAGCCCAGGAGGTCGCCACGGCTCTGGTGGAATGAGCCTTGATGCCGTCAGGAATCGGGATACCACTAGCTGAATAGGCTACACTAATGGCTTCCCTGATCCATCTAGCAATAGTCCCTTTTGAAACCCCATAGCCTTTCCTGGCACCCTGAAAAGCTACGAATAGGGACTGTGACCTCCTCCACTGGCTAGTGGCAGATATATATTCTACGAGAGCTCTTTTAACATCCAGACTATGGAATTTTTCCTCCCCCAGATTTTTTGGATTTTCGCAAAAGGATGGAAGAACAATTTCCTGACCCCGATGGAAATCTGACACTACCTTGGGCAGATAACTGGGGTCTGTTTTTAACACTACCCTATCCTGAAAGACTTGCGTATAAGGAGGATTTACTGAGAGAGCCTGTAAGTCGCTTATCCTGCGGGCTGATGTGAGGGCTACTAACAGGATCGTTTTTAGGGTCAAAAACTTTAGGGGTAGCTGATGTAATGGCTCATACGGTTCTTTTGTAAGGGCTTCTAACACCAGGTTTAAATCCCAGGGGGCTATTCTAGGTATTGGAATAGGCCTAGCTCTATGGCAGGATTTAATAAATCTGGCTATCCACCTATCTGATGCCAGTTTGCAATTGTAGAGCGCCCCTAGTGCCGACACCTGAACCTTAAGTGTGTTTACTGCTAACCCCATCTGCAACCCAGATTGTAAGAACTCTAGGATGTCACTAATCGGGGGTTCTTTCCCTAATGGCTTACCCAAGAACTGTAGGAACTTATCCCATGTTCTGCCGTAGATGTTAGTAGTCACCGGTTTCCTGCTTTTTAGCAGAGTGGCCACCAGCCCAGGGGAGAACCCCCTATCTATTAAAAGCGACCTTTCAAATTCCACGCCGTCAGATGGAATCCTTTGACCTGAGCGTGCAATATTGGACCCTGAACTAGTAGGTCCGGGATTTCTGGCAGAACCCAAGGATCGGAGAGGGACATCTTCCGTAGCAGAGCGAACCAGGGCCTTTTTGGCCAAAATGGAGCTATTAGAATCACCCTGGCTTGATCGTTTCTGATTTTTCTTACCACAGTCGGGATCAGAGCTACTGGGGGGAACGCGTAAGCCAGTCTGAAGTTCCACTGGATGTGCAATGAGTCCACTGCCCATGGGTTTTCCCTTGGGTTTAGAGAGCAGAACCTTTCTGTTTGCCTGTTGTGCTTGTTTGCAAAGAGGTCTATCACCGGTTCCCCCCAAAGCTGAACTAACTTTTGAAAAATGGATCGGTTTAGCGCCCATTCTCCTTGCCTCAGGGTATTGCAACTCAGGAAATCTGCCTCTATGTTTTCTGCCCCTTTTATGTGTAGGGCTGTCACGGAGTGTAGGTGATCCTCTGCACTGCTCAGAATGTCTGTTGCTGCTTCCATTAAGGAGTGTGATCTTGTCCCTCCTTGGTGGTTGATGTATGCCACTGCTACCTTGTTGTCTGACATGATGCGTACATCTCGACCCTGGAGTAGCGGAATGAAGTGGTTTAGGGCCTTGCCCACTGCCCACAGTTCTCTCAGGTTGGAGGATGCCTTCCTTTCTTGAGGTGTCCAGGAACCCTGACCTATGAGGCCCCTTAGGTGTGCCCCCCACCCCGAGGAGCTTGCATCTGTTAAAATTATTTCTGTCGCCTGTCTGTCCCATGGTATTCCTAAGGTCAGATTTGTCTCGTTCAACCACCAGTTGAGAGAGTCTCTGGTTTTTAAGGAAAGCTCCAGCTTTCCTTCCAAACGCCCTCTTAGCGATCTTTGTGCTCTTAGTATCTCCCCCTGGAGTTGCCGGGTGTGAAACTGAGCCCACCTGACCGCCGGAATACAGGATGTTAGGGTACCTAGCAGGGACATTGCTTTTCTTAATGTCATACATGGTTGGTTTCGGCCCGCCAAGGCCAGATTTTGCACCTTCTCTATCTTGGACTCTGGGAGCAGACACTCTTGCCTTTCTGAGTCCAGTATAAATCCTAGGAAGGTCTGTTTCTTTAGGGGTTGTAATTTTGATTTTTTGAAATTGACTATCCACCCTAACTCTTGCAAGGTGTTGATCACCTGAGTCAGCTGTGCTGTACAGTGGTCCTCTGAACTGCCCACTATAAGAAAATCGTCCAGGTATGGTATTATGACCGTATCGTGAATCCGGAGAAAGGCTGTCACTTCCGCTATGACCTTGGTGAAGACCCTCGGGGCTATGGATATGCCAAACGGAAGAGCCCTGAACTGAAAGTGCCTTAGTGTGCCCTGAATATAAAGCGCTACCCTCAGGTATTTCTGGTAATCTGGATGGATAGGGATGTGGTAATACGCATCCTTTAAATCGACTACGGCCATGAAGCAATCTTGATGTAGCAGCTTCACTGCCGTAGTTACTGATTCCATCTTGAAGGTCGGGTTCTTTATCCATAGATTGAGGCGTCTGAGATTTATGATTGTCCTGAACGACTGATCCGGTTTTTTTATTAGGAAAAGGGGTGAATAAAACCCCTTTCCTTCCTGTAAGCGTGGCACCTCGGACAGTACCCGCTTGTCTATCAGGCTCAGGATTTCTGTTTCTAAGGCCAGTTGTTCTTCGGTCATCTTCCTGATAGGTGTGATGACGACCACGGATTTTGGCTGACGAATAAAGGGGATTTTCAGGCCTTCTTTTAGGATGCTCAGAATCCAGGTGTTGGAGGAGATCTTTTCCCAGGCCTGGAAAAAGAGTGCCAATCTCCCTCCTACTGGAATACCGGCGTCATTGTGGTGACTTTTTGGAGGTGGAGGTGCCTCCACCAAACATAAATCCTGATTCTCTCTTTTTATCCTCCCATCTTCTTCTGTCAGCGGGAGGACGCCCTCTATTGAATCTCCCCCTCCGAAAGGGCTGTCTCCTCTGATCCATAGGGAATCTGGGGAAGCCTTTTTTCTTATCGCCTGCTTTCTCCAGAATATCGTCCAAGTTTTTGCCGAACAGGAATCGGCCATCGCAGGGGAGAGAGCACAATTTGGCCTTGGACTGAAGGTCACCCGGACAGCCCTTAAGCCATAACGCGCATCTAGCAGCATTTGATAGTGACGCTGCTCTGGCTGTCAATCGCATAGAGTCCACCGAGGTATCTGCCAGAAAAGCCGCTGCCCCGTGCAAGAGATACATGTCTGATAAGATCTTCTCTCTTGGGACCCTTGACGCCAGCTTCTCTTCTAACTGCTGCAGCCAGATCATGAGGGAGCGTGCCGTGCAGGTGCCCGCTATCGCCGGCTTAAGACCTCCTGCTGTCGCTTCCCATGCGTGCCTCAAATATGAGTCCGCTTTTTTGTCTAGCGGGTCTCTAAGAACCCCTGCGTCTTCCAAGGGCAGGGCCGACCTTTTGGAAGACCTGGACACCGCTGCATCTATTTTTGGGACTTTGTCCCATATTTCCGTATCCTTGTATTCAAAGGGGTATCGTCTCTTAGAGGCGGATGGAAGGGCCCCCGATTTTTCAGGCTTTTTCCACTCCTTCTCAATAAGCGCCTGGATTTTCGCGTTTACTGGAAAGGTTCGTTTTTTCCTCTCCTGAAGCCCCCCAAACATGACGTCCTCTAGGGTTTTAGCCGCCCTTTCTTCCTGTAGGCCCATTGTGGTTCTAATGGCCTTTAGGAGGGCATCTGTATCTTCTACAGGGAAACATGGCTTACCCCCTGTGTCACTATCTGAGGAGTCTGAGGAGGATGATTTTTCCGCCTGAGATGATACTGATGCGGAATCTGAGGGGGAACTAGGGAAATCCTTCCTGCTTTTTTTCCCTTTTTTCAATAAGGACTTAATTGAGCCTTCCATTTCTGACCTGAGGGCAGATATTAGATTGGCTGCGAAACTAGGCGCTTCCTCCGCCATAGTCCGCTGAATGCACGAAGCACAGAGATCTTTTTGCCAGTCTCTTGCTAGGGGAGATTTACATATAGCACAATCCCTATTGTTCTTCTTGCTTCCCGCTTTTCTGGGCCTTTCCTACAGGGTGAAGCATACAATAGAAAAACCCCCTATTAATATACTGCTGACATTCACGAAGATCACTCACCACCCGTAATCAAGGGTACCGGATTTGGAGGCTGCGTCGGAGCACCTGACCCGCGCTCTTTGGACCTTGAGGAGTGCCCCGACCTGCGGCTGGGGCGACTGCTGTTTGAATGGCTTCCATGCTTTCTGCCAGAGGGCTGTGAGGGAGGCAGGGACGCTGAACGTTCCTGCTCGGACTCCATCTTGCACCGCCGATCTACAGCTGTCTTTCTCCTTTTAAATTGCATGCCTCCGCCTGGTGAGCGTCTTCCTCCCCTCCCCCCTGCGACCGCCGGCCCAGCGCTTCAGAAAGCCGGCCGGCGTCGCACCCGGCGCCATTACACCGTCGCCTTCTGCTGACGTCAGCCGGCGCACCCAGCATTCCAAGCGCCGCTGACGTCAGCGGCCGGAAGACGCCAGCGTCTCTCCCCTACCACGGGGATCGAGATGCGGCGTGCGCGAGGGGAGGGCGGCGCGGTGGGGGCTTCCCGGAGCCACCGGGATCCCATCCACGCCCGCACGAACCCGGAGCCCCAGGGACCCCGGGGACTGCGCTTCCAGGACCCGACGGCCGGCGCTACAAGTATGCTACCTGTTCTTCCCGCGCCGGGACGGGCCTGGGTCTTTATCTTTCTCTTCGCCCATGACAGGCACCGCCACAGTGGGATTCCTTCCAGGACAGGAGCCCAACTGAAGCGGGGGAGAGGTGCCGCCCCTTATGTCTCAGTAGGTTCCTGTCCTGGCGGGGCGGATCCCTCTCTCAGGTGGTGCTGTCATGGGTGAAGGGAAAAATCAATATTTTACAGTTAGGGTGAGCGTCCGGATCTCGTCCCCCATCTTTATGCAGGAACGTATTAGACTTTGACTAGTGGTATTAGTAACCAGCCTTCCTGAGCCCTGACCGGCTGCTCTCCAGTCACAGCCAGGTCAGCCCACAGTCCACGCCACCTCTATACAACCCGCCATTTGGAGTCAGCCAGCATGGAGTTTATCCCTTTGTGGAATTCTCCAACATGTTCATCCAAGACATGAGGGTTCCGGTCTCATTGTTTGCAGTCATGTAGGTCCTACTCTAATCACCATCATCCTGGAGAAGAACTGTAGAGAATACATCCAAGTCTATGACAATGTGCTTTGGAGGAAACCCTCCATGGAATGTTAATTAACCCTTTGCCAAAGGAGATAAGCGGCATCCGATCCTCTGGCACGTTGCCGATGTGATTATTGGTGGTTGGATCTCAGATCCCCATCACTTCTTACCCAAAGCCATGAAGTTTTTTTTTTTTGTTTTTTTAATTATCCAGGCTGTTGGCAAACAGCAGGGACCAGCTGTGATCAGCAAGTGTGCAGTTCTCCTGCAGTGCGCCAACAGGTGAAGTCAGGAAGTACACTGTTCCCAGTGAATAATATTCTTTTTGCGTGATGCGCCATCTATTCTGAGTTCTGGCTGATAAAGGAGGTTCCTGATTGAGATCGAACAACCCCTGTAATTGAAGATTAAATTAGGTCAAATCATTCTAGACATTACCTGATAACTCCATCCAAGGTCGTCCAGGCTCCCCACCGCCGTCTGGGAGGTGTTGAGGCACGGAGTGTTTCCAGTGTAGTTGTAATATACATTAATTGCCTGGAAGAGGTTCTGCAGCAGCGTTTTGTCATCTAGGTTTGGATTCTTTAAATAATTACAGACCTCCTACATGGAAGAGAGAAAAAAAAAAAAAAAAAAAAAGTACAGAATGATTGTTATGGTCAGTGGACGCAGAAAATATAATAATATATATATATATATATATATATATATATATATATATATATATATATATATATATATATATATATACACACACACACACACACACACACACAGTGCCTACAAGTAGTATTCAACCCCCTGCAGATTTAGCTGGTTTGATAAGATGCAAATAAGTTAGAGCCTTCAAACTTCACACAAGAGCAGGATTTATTAACAGATGCATAAATCTTACAAACCAACAAGTTATGTTGCTCAGTTAAATTTTAATAAATTTTCAACATAAAAGTGTGGTTCAATTATTATTCAACCCCTAGGTTTAATATTTTGTGGAATAACCCTTGTTTGCAATTACAGCTAATAATCGTCTTTTATAAGACCTGATCAGGCCGGCACAGGTCTCTGGAGTTATCTTGGCCCACTCCTCCATGCAGATCTTCTCCAAGTTATCTAGGTTCTTTGGGTGTCTCATGTGGACTTTAATCTTGAGCTCCTTCCACAAGTTTTCAATTGGGTTAAGGTCAGGAGACTGACTAGGCCACTCCAACACCTTCATTTTTTCCCCTCTGGAACCAGGCCTTGGTTTTCTTGGCTGTGTGCTTTGGGTCGTTGTCTTGTTGGAAGATGAAATGACGACCCATCTTAAGATCCATGATGGAGGTGCGGAGGTTCTTGGCCAAAATCTCCAGGTAGGCCGTGCTATCCATCTTCCCATGGATGCGGACAAGATGGCCAGGCCCCTTGGCTGTGAAACAGCCCCACAGCATGATGCTGCCACCACCATGCTTGACTGTAGGGATGGTATTCTTGGGGTCGTATGCAGTGCCATCCAGTCAACAAATGTCACGTGTGTGGTTGGCACCAAAGATCTCGATCTTGGTCTCATCAGACCAGAGAACCTTGAACCAGTCTGTCTCAGAGTCCTCCAAGTGATCATGAGCAAACTGTAGACGAGCCTTGACATGACGCTTTGAAAGTAAAGGTACCTTACGGGCTCGTCTGGAACGGAGACCATTGCGGTGGAGTGCGTTACTTATGGTATTGACTGAAACCAATGTCCCCA
The DNA here is from genome assembly GCF_039654945.1 of Dendrobates tinctorius. Classification (NCBI taxonomy): domain Eukaryota; kingdom Metazoa; phylum Chordata; class Amphibia; order Anura; family Dendrobatidae; genus Dendrobates; species Dendrobates tinctorius. The sequence continues at coordinate 3,637,988 of NW_027361691.1, forward strand.
CTGCCATGAGATCTTCCCGGAGCTCCTTCCTTGTTGTCCTTGGGTTAGCCTTGACTCTTCGGACAAGCCTGGCCTCGGCACGGGTGGAAACTTTCAAAGAATGTCCAGGCCGTGGAAGGCTAACAGTAGTTCCATAAGCCTTCCACTTCCAGATGATACTCCCAACAGTGGAGACAGGTAGGCCCAACTCCTTGGAAAGGGTTTTGTACCCCTTGCCAGCCTTGTGACCCTCCACGATCTTGTCTCTGATGGCCTTGGAATGCTCCTTTGTCTTTCCCATGTTGACCAAGTATGAGTGCTGTTCACAAGTTTGGGGAGGGTCTTAATTAGTCAGAAAAGGCTGGAAAAAGAGAATTAATCCAAACATGTGAAGCTCATTGTTCTTTGTGCCTGAAATACTTCTTAATACTTTAGGGGAACCAAACAGAATTCTTGTGGTTTGAGGGGTTGAATAATAAATGACCCTCTGAATAAACTTGTCACAATTTAAAAAAAAAAAATAATAAAAGAAATAACATTCTTTTTTGCTGCAGTGCATTTCACACTTCCAGGCTGATCTACAGTCCAAATGTCACAATGCCAAGTTAATTCCGAATGTGTAAACCTGCAGGGGGTTGAATACTACTTGGAGGTATAGGTATATATATATATATATATATATATATATATATATATATATATATATATATATATATATATATATATATATATATATATATATTTCCAAGAGAGCAATACTACAAAGTAGTGATCTGTAACCGGTGGACCGCCAGATGTCGCAAAACTACAACTCCCAGCATGCCCTGAAATTAAAACTATGATAATATATTAGAACGTTGCTTTTTCAGCATTTTTCATGTATTTGGCAAGAGCATCCCAGTAATGGAGAATGGAAGCTGCACAGTTTTGTGCCATGTGCAAACCACCAGGGGGAAAGTGTCCTGCATCCGGGCAGTGATCCCTCACATCTAGGCTTGAGTGACATCTCATTTTGAATAGTAGAACACAGGAGGCATCAGAGACATCAATAAAACCTTAAATGGAAGAGGACACTGCAAAGACTGCAGGACATTTACCTACTGAAGAAAACACCCAGTGAACATGAATATGAGTGATGGGGCCCTGAAGGATGTGAGGTGACAAATAACTTTAGGATAAGCCATGAAGGTTTCATCACTTCACTGTAAGAAGCAAGAGCGGTCAGTGTCACCTTGATCGGCCAGGCCGGCAGCGGCTCCAGGAAGTTGGCTGGGTACGGATAATCTACCATTGCCAGGTTCACCCAGGTCTCACTTAACCAGTTTTTAAAGGCGGCTACTTCATCCTGGCACTTAAGAGGAGAGCACAAGTGAAACGTGCCAGATAACCATCGGATGCCTTCATCTACACAGGAGGGAAATGGTAACAAGTTACACATACATTACTGATCCAGAGTTACATCCTGTATTATACCCCAGAGCTGCACTCACTATTCTGCTGGTGCAGTCACTGTGTACATACATTACTGATCCAGAGTTACATCCTGTATTATACCCCAGAGCTGCACTCACTATTCTGCTGGTGCAGTCACTGTGTACATACATTACATTACTGATCCTGAGTTACATCCTGTATTATACCCCAGAGCTGCACTCAGTATTCTGCTGGTGCAGTCACTGTGTACATACATTACATTACTGATCCTGAGTTACATCCTGTATTATACCCCAGAGCTGCACTCACTATTCTGCTGGTGCAGTCACTGTGTACATACATTACTGATCCGGAGTTACATCCTGTATTATATTCCAGGGCTGCACTCAAACAGAATCAGATTTTTTTTCACTTTTCCTTGAATAGGGACCAGTTGGTTTTAGTAGAAATCCTGCAATTTAAAATTTTCCACCATCATTCTTGATGGAAATGTTAAAAAAAAAATAAATTATACAATTAGATGCAATAAGGAGGACTAGGGGGTTAGGAAAGCACCTACACAGTGTTCATTACGGTATTGTAGAAGAAATGAAACGGCAGCAATCACCCGTGCATAAAAATTCGACAACCGTTTCGCACCGAGCAGATGCTTTTGCCTGATCCCTGGTTGTTTGGGCCCAGGAAGAAACCTCAACTTGGCGCGAAACGGACATTTTGTATATAGCAGTATGGCATTCACTATCATGAAGGAAATTTTTAATTACTCGGAATGAAGTCTTGCATTTTCTCTGCACGGATGAGTGCCGCAATTTCATTTCTTGCACAATACTGTTGGACGGTCTACATTTTTGTTGCCGAGCACCATCCCTGTGGACGGGGCAACATTTTTGTGGGAAGATCCAATATTTTTCCTTCCTATTAGAGCTAACAGTGTCTTAAGAAGAGGATAGAAACATTTCCAAGAGGAATGAGAGCGACGGTGGAATAAAAGATTTTACAAAAAAAAAAAAAAAAAAAACAAAACAGTACCTTAACTAAAGCAGACGATCGGTCCGGAGAGCGGACCGCTCCCCATTTATTGGACAGCTGTACTTCAGAGACAAGGTTAAGAAAAGGACCAAGACAACAACTCCCCATCTGATGTGATCACTCACCACTTCCAAACATGCGATTTATGGCCGCCCAAGACTTGGAGATGCTTTCCGCACATCCCGGGCCGCTTTTTTTAAAGTCGTTTGTCACAATTTGATAATACAGGTTGCAGGGAACCAAATCTTCAAATTGCCAGATGGGGGCAGAAGCAGCGAGAGCCCTGGAATAGGGAGAAGTCAGCGATTATCTGGGGACACTTGCCTGACGCCTTTCCTGTACACACCCAGAACAATGGACCCTCAACACATCTTCATCAGCTCCGCTTCCTTCCTAGACGCCCATCCATCCTCCTGATCAACGAGTACAGACCCAATAATTCTCCCAGCTGACGATCCCTTCTTACAGTGTATCAGTGTCTATGCCTTAAAGGGTCATTTCCCCATCTTCATTAATCATACATCACCGGATAGAGCTTCTAAAAGTAAGAACTTTTCCACTTTACCATCTTCTAAAATTTTCAACCGTTCTTGAGATATTAACAGTTTTCTTTTGTTTACAGATCGCTACCCTGGAGACCGACCACCTCTGCTATACACAGCGCAGTGCTTACAAGCTCTTTGCCATTGAGCTTGTAAGCGCTGGTTTGAAGCTGACCATGATCGCTGGAGTGCGCCGTTCTCTTAATCTCGGCCAGCTTCAGCGCCGTGATTACAATCCAGAAAGTAGCGGCAGTCGGTCTCCTAGGCAACAAGCTGTAAACAAAAGGAAAAAAAAAAAAAAAAAAGTGTAATTATCTCAAGAACGGCTAAATCTCAAAAGTGCTCGTTTCTACACAGGGAATAACCCTTTAATATTTCAAGACCTGTGATTGCTGTCAGTGAGTAGAAAGTTGCAGAACTTTATATTAAACTTCATTTACACCAAGTTGGAAGCCCTTCTCCTGTTATATATGGCCACATCAAGTATATGAACACCTTCACTAACTATATTTTCCTTCACTTAAATGCTTGCATTAATGGCTAAAATATAATTCTTTACAATTATATATGAAAAATTTTGCACAGTTTGCCTTCTGAATCCACTGTATTTTCTGTGGAATGAAGTGAGAAACCATCAGCAAGTACATTCTGAAAGTTCCTAAAACTTTTTTTTCTTGCCTTTTTTTTCTCTGAACTTCTCTTCCATCATATGAACATTTAGTATTCTGCTGATGGGATGTGTGGTCATAAATCAATTATAAATCAAGTTATGCATTCTTCCATCAGACTGAGCTCACTGATAGATTCTTAGTTAACTCGTTGTTCCAAAAAAAAAAAAAAAAAAAAAAATTACATAATTTTTTTTTTTTTGGAACGAGTTAACTAAGAATCTATAAGTGAGCTCACTCTGATGGAAGAATATATATATATTTATTAAGGTTACATGGGCAAATAGTAAGTAAAGTGCCCTGATGGATTTTTTTGTGTTGTGCCCCATTAGAGGCTAGTAAAGGAAACTATTCCATATGTTAACATTGGGAATCTTCTCTATAAGAGGCAGCACAGTGTCCTTACCCCACTACAACGTGAGGATACTTCATTCTCAGCCAGGCCGCCAACATCCCCCCGTACGAGCCCCCGATGGCGATTACTGCGCTATCTTTGGCTTCGGAGCCTTCCTTGAAAAAACGGATAAGAATGGCGAAGTCTGCGAGGGCCTGCTCCGAGGTGAGATAATTCAGGTATTTGGGCTCCTGGAAGAAAAAAAAAAAAAAAGTAAAAAAAAAAAATTGAGCATCGTTTGAAGGGGTGGATGGGTTGTAAAACGTCAGAGGGGGGGGGGCCTAAAAATACTTACACTGTAGGATAAGTTGCCGTAGGGCATGGACTCTCCATAATAACGATGCTCTGCAAATACCAACATGGCGCCAAGCTCCTCAGCTACGTCCCACATAAATCCCTGAAAAAGAAGAATACACAGATAGCGTGTGATTAATATATTAATTTACGATCGGGAAGGGGTTAAATGATTATAAACATATCAGTATTAGTTTTAATTTAATTCACAGGATTCTTTAAAAGAGTTATGATACAAAACTCCAAATCTCCTGCTTCCCATCAGACAGCCATAGAGAAAAAGTCAAATTCCTTCTGCCTACAGTCACCACTAGTGGGAGCCCCTGCGTTGATATTTATACAGCTCCTTTATGTAGTGAGCTCCCCCTGGTGGTAGCAGAAAGTTTCAGCTTTTAAAGGGTGCAATCCCATTAACAGTAAACATTTATTGTGACGATGATATGCAGTCACTGTGCGATCAGGAAGGGTCTCGCATTTGGGACTCCCACCCATTCTGAAGATGAATGACTAATGCTGCAGTCACATCTCATTCAAGTGAATGTGGACAAATGCAGCTCCCTGTATAGCAGGAGATGGTGGACAGAGCTCTGAGACAGGTAGAAGGGAAAAAAAAAAAAAAAAAAAAAGTCTGACCCATCCAACCTGTATGAATTGGATAAGGATGTCCTGGCCGGCCAGTGACGCACACTAGTAAGAGGTCAGCCTATGCCTACCGTATTATTACTGAATAATGTGATGTCTCCTTCATTGCCGGTGTAGAAGAGGATGGGACCGCCAGGTTTCCTCCAGTGAGTATCCGAAACAAGGTAACGCTGCTTAAATGTGGAGTCCTCATAAAAGCCGAAGTGGTCAATCTATAAAGAACAAAAAAAAAAAAAGATTAAATGAAGAGTAGACCGTAAATTGGAGATTCACTTTTTTCAACAAACTTGACATAAAATCAATGTCACAAGCAAATATAAGACAGCTTCTCCACTTATAAGCCCCTTCTTCCACCCCTGGACTACCGAATTCATCATTTACTCAGAAATTACAGCTAACAAACCTTCTTTGTTTCTAGACAAACTGCTAACTTCTGTTCTCCGGCAAGTGTTTTATCTCATCCCAGATCTGGATTCACAGTTACACTGCTCAGTGCTGTTGTATAGTGTTTTTTTCCATGCTGCAGTTTCTGAAATCGTGCTACATAGAAACAGGAATTTGTCGTGTGTGCGCTATATATGGGATCCGATGTAACAAATGAGGAATACGGTGGTTAAAAGTCCATGGCTGCCCGAAGTTTAAAAAGGTACGATCACACACAAAAGGCGAAGCATGAATGCGGTTTACTACGTCAACACTAGTGATGAGCGAACGTGCTCGGAGAATTTATTGGAGCATGCTCGTGTGCTAACTGAGGGTCTTCGGCGCGCTCGAAAAATATGTTCGAGTCACCGCGGCTGCATGTCTCACAGCTGTCCAGCAGCCCAACATATGTGGGGATTGTCTGTTACAGCCATGAAACATGCGGCGACTCGAACATAGTTTGAGCACGCAGACGACAATTGGTTAGCACCCGAGCATGCTTGGATAACGACTAGTGACGAGCGAACATGCTGGGATAAGGCAACACTTTTAAAAAGGTTTTCGAACAACTTTATAGGACCAAACCACAATACTGTGTGTATGGGATACATCATAGTAGCTCATCTCCACCCCACTAGCTCAGAGACAACAGACAAATCAGAGATGGAGACCAAATTTAAAAAACACAATCGTAATGTACCTGGGTATGCACTGTATGGCGGTATTGTTCCAATACATGTGTCACTTGTAATTGGCTACCATTATAGATGGTCTTTGAACACTAGTAATAAGTGCAGTGGTGACGGCCAGCCTTCCCATAACAGCTTCATTTTCCACAGGTCAGGACATTACAGCGGAGGGTCGGCGTTTGATCTTTCATTATTAAGGCCCTTTAACCCAGCACATCAAGCAGTTCAGAGCTAATTTTCATGTCAGAAAGCCGTCAGCTCCTCCAGATGTCCAACCTCGCACCATTTCTTACATGCCCCTTGTCGAATTCACTGGTGAAAGGCAAGATCAACTGCTGGAGGAAAGGAAGTTTCTTAAAAACGGGCCATTTCGGCCCTAATCAGACAGATGGAAGCCAAAAAGTAGGGTCCCCCGTTAGCCAATATGGAGTCAAGGCGTGAGAGATTTTAACTTTTTTCGACACTCGTCTAAATTTTATTGGTTTACAATAGTAAAGACTAAAAAGAAAAATACCGTAATGCTTTAGCGGCAGCTTACTGGCATTGATTAATGCCAGAAATCCAACCCAAGGCTTCAATGGTAAAACCTCTCCAGGATTTCCCTGCAGGTTATACAATGTACAAGATGTGGCGGCGGTTCTGATGATCTCCCATCCTGTCTGAGGAGTTTCCTTAGATGGGACAGGGAGCAGTGAAGAGGATTTCCTCGCCGCGCCCAAACCGTGCCCATCATAGACCGGGTAGGAAATGAGATTCCCTCCTGTGGATTCAATTCAGGACCAGCTTTATAAGCCATGAAGGCAGAACGGTCAGGGTTACTCCATGTTTTATATAAATATATTCATTTGAAAAAATAAAGAACTAAAAGTAATTTGTTGCATAAATCTGCACACCCTGAAACACAGTACTTTGCTGCAGTACCTTTTCTGATAAAAACTCTCCAAAAAGACTGAATGCCATCAGTGCAGCACATTCAGAATTGACATTTGTCCGCTCCTCCTTGCAGTAGCTCTACATCTATCAGTTTACGAGGACATTTACTATGTACAGCACCTCTTCAGATCAGAGTGTCACTTGGATTCAGGTTTGGGCTCTGGTGGAGCCATTCCAAAACTGTCATTCTGGCGATGCCATTTGTAGGCAAGTGTAGAGTGGTTGTTATGCAGAAAGGTGAAAATTCCTCTATATCTTCAGCTTTAAGCCTTTAAGCCAAGGCATGAAGGTTTTGTTGCAAAATTTACTGGTATTTAGAACTGTTCATAATTCCCTCTACCTTGACAAAAGCCCCAGTTCCAGCTGCTAAAAAAGTAGCCATAAAGCATGCTGCCTCCACCATGCCTCACTGTGGGTATGGTGTTATTTTGGTAATGTGCAGTCTTGGCTTTGCGCTAAACATAACTACTGGAATTTTTGCCACAAAGATCTACCTTGGTTTCAGACAACCTGTTTTTCCCACCACATACTTTTGGCAGACTTTATGCAGGCCTTGGCAAAACATAGCCTGGCTTGGAAGCCTGTTCTTAAAACAGAAAAATATCCATTTTACCAGCCGACACCACAGTCAAGACATATGAAGAATATGCAAGATTGATCACATGCAGCACATGAAAATTCTGGCAAGTAATGGTTAAGTACTGCAACTACTTTAATGTTACTGTCGGCCTCTTGGCAGCCTCCGGGACCAATTTTCTTTTTGCCTTTTCATTAGCTTTTGATGAACATCCAGTTCTAGGTAACATCACTGTAGTGTCACATCCAAGCCACTTCTTGATGACCATCTTCACAATGCTCCATAGTACAACTAATGCCTTGGAAACTTTTTTGTTCCCTTCTGGCAACTCTGAACAATCAGATTCCTTTGCTGTGTTGTCAGCCATTTACAAACTACAGATTTTGCTGCAAAGTGCAACTAAGAAAATATCAGGAAAAGCCTCCTGGAACAGTGAAGCTTTATAGGGGGTTAATCAGAATCCCTGTAAATGATGGTGGCCGTGCACTGACTAAGTTTTTTGGGGGTATTAATCGTCCCATGTCGTTGCTTCTTGTTCACCTGAATCATGTTTTAAGGAAACGTTCTTTTTTGTTAGTACGGTATACTGTGCTAACTAAACCTTTTTTTCTCCTCTAAAGTCTAAACCAAAACTGCTTCTGCTTCTTTCGTGTCCTCCGTGGTCACCAGAACCCGTCAATGCAGACTATTTTTTGAGCTGACGTTGGATCTGAAGATAAAACTGCACAAAAACGTATAAGCAGCACCGCCTCGCTATGTTCTTGTTTGTAGTCCTATATTGTATCCTTGCTATTTTTTGAGGGGTCTATTGACCTGGAGCAGCTCTTGCCTATATGGGAAGTCCTGTGAGGACCCTGATGAGCTCCTCGTTGTCGGAGCTGTAGATGCCTCCAGGAGCGTTAGCATGTTTTTGGGCTCTTGGGGATTATCACATTTTGTTTTCCTTGCAGAAGAGTAGAAGCATTTATTCCCAACCCCCGGTGGTGTCCCATCTGTGGATGTTCTCCTGATGTCTTCTCCATCTGTGGACATTGGGGTATCTTGTTTCTTGTGGGAGCAGATCAAGTCATGGCTGATTAAGAAGGCAGGCATCTTCTAGTGTCCGTGTGCCGACAAGGTTTTTGCAGTGCCCGGATTGTTTTTACTTTCACACCATGATCCAGAACCTGTTTTGCATTATATACTCGCCCTCCCCCCCCTCTCCTAAATTTTCTTGTCTTAAAGTCCTTTGTAAAAGATTGATGGCCTGGCAGAGAAACAAGTATATTGAGTCCACTGATTCCTGCTATCTCATGGAAGTTTTTAATGTTGGATGGAAAGAGACATTTCCATTAATTACAGTAGTTCTACTCTTGTACATACACAAGTAACGAGCATGTGAATAGCTCCTCATTGCCCTGCGCTTCTGAGTGAAGTCAATGCTGAAAAATGCACGGAGAACTCACATTCTGCACATTATTTTCTGCACGTCACAAATAAGCAATGTGTGCATGACACTTCAAGGTTCTCATTCACTTTGCGGGCATCAAGAGTGCTTCAGGTTTTGCTAGCAAATCTGCACAAGATCTAATACTGCCCCCTATATACAAGAATATAACTACTATAATACTGCTCCTATGTACAAGAATATAACTACTATAATACTGCTCCTATGTACAAGAATATAACTACTATAATACTGCTCCTATGTACAAGAATATAACTACTATAACACTGCCCCCTATGTACAAGAATATAACTACTATAACACTGCCCCCTATGTACAAGAATATAACTACTATAATACTGCCCCCTATGTACAAGAATATAACTACTATAATACTGCCCCCTATGTACAAGAATATAACTACTATAATACTGCCCCCTATGTACAAGAATATAACTACTATAATACTGCCCCCTATGTACAAGAATATAACTACTATAATACTGCCCCCTATGTACAAGAATATAACTACTATAATACTGCCCCCTATGTACAAGAATAATACTATAATACTGCCCCCTATGTTCAAGAATATAACTACTATAATACTGCCCCCTGTGTACAAGAGAATATAACTACTATAATACTGCCCCTATGTGCAAGGATATAACTACTATAATACTGCCTCCTATGTACAAGAATATAACTACTATAATACTGCTCCTATGTACAAGAATATAACTACTATAATACTGCCCCTATGTACAAGAATATAACTACTATAATACTGCCCCTATGTACAAGAATATAACTACTATAATACTGCTCCCTAAGTACAAGAATATAACTACTATAATACTGCTCCTATGTACAAGAATATAACTACTATAATACTGCCCCTATGTACAAGAATATAACTACTATAATACTGCTCCTATGTACAAGAATATAACTACTACTATAATACTGCTCCTATGTACAAGAATATAACTACTATAATACTGCTCCTATGTACAAGAATATAACTACTATAATACTGCTCCTATGTACAAGAATATAACTACTACTATAATACTGCTCCTATGTACAAGAATATAACTACTATAATACTGCTCCTATGTACAAGAATATAACTACTATAATACTGCCCCTATGTACAAGAATATAACTACTATAATACTGCTCCCTAAGTACAAGAATATAACTACTATAATACTGCTCCTATGTACAAGAATATAACTACTATAATACTGCTCCTATGTACAAGAATATAACTACTACTATAATACTGCTCCTATGTACAAGAATATAACTACTATAATACTGCTCCTATGTACAAGAATATAACTACTATAATACTGTCCCTAAGTACAAGAATATAACTACTATAATACTGCCCCTATGTACAAGAATATAACTACTATAATACTGCTCCTATATACAAGAATATAACCAGTCTAGCGAATATAATCAGTCTAGCGTATTTTACATGCAGCGCACGGTGCTGCTAAGCCCCGCCCCCTGCCCGCCCCATCCGGTCCTCTCCTCCTACTATCGCACACGGCCGCGTGCGATCTGCGCACCCCATCTTTAGCATAGGGTGCGCAGACTGTGCGCTAGTAGGATTTTTGCGTGCGCTGCGCACTTTTGAAGGTGCGCCGAGCACGCCAAAATGCAACATGTTGCGTTCGGCGCACCTTCAAAAGTGCGCAGCGCACGCAAAAATCCTACTAGCACACAGTCTGCGCACCCTATGCTAAAGATGGGGTGCGCAGATCGCATGCGGCCGTGTGCGATAGTAGGAGGAGATGACCGGACGGGGTGAGCAGGGGCGGGGCTTAGCGTCGCTGTGCGCTGCCTGTAAAATACGCTAGTGTGAAACTAGCCTAAGTCTACATGTCTGTAAGAAAAACCATTAACTAAAGGCTTGAATTGTTCCATCCTCTTATTAACCCTCTTCCTGATTTTGTCCAAAAAGGATAGCCTCGCGCTCGTCCACAAGAGTCCGGGAATGATCTCGAAAAAAAACCACAGATGTGCCAACCAATCTAAGCTTTAAAAAAGAAATATCATTACGCATTTGAACCATAAGATCTAAAGATTTGGTTTTGCAGAGATCATTTCCGCCCAAGTGGATTATTATTAAATCAGGATGGGGTAATTTAACTGAGAGATTTAATAATTCGCTAAGTTCTTCATCTCATTCCTCTGATACTGTGCCAAAAATTCCTGACTTGAGAGGCACTAAAAGACAAATTCTCGGAGTAGGACCTTTGGCTGGCTCTCTTCCGAGCCCAGAATATGAAAGAATGTCCAACTATCCAAACCTACCACGGATCTGGAAGAAAATACAATTTAATACTGGTAAAGGTTTTGACGAACATATAATTTAAAACGATTCGAATCCCATCCTCCCTGAAACCGGCTCTAGCTGCCTCAGTGGCAGCGCCGATTCTGAAGGAGTGTGAAGATATCTTAAGGTGACTCAAACCCAATTTAAATAAACATTTCTTCAAAACTGCGTTAAAGTGAAAAACGATTGCTGGTTCGCCATTAAAATGAATGAAAAGAGGGCCGGAATATGCTGACCTTAATCACAACCAATTCCTAGCATTGAAAACCAGGCAAATGGAAAGATCGGAAATGGGGTTCAAACGGATCGAAGACCCTTTACCTATTTGGCCGGTCTTGGATTTGCTTATAACCAAAATCAACTGGGAGTCCTCGATAAGAACATACGAAATCATCTAACCTGGCGGTGCTGATTTTTTTTAGTCGACACTACTTCGCTGACCATTAAAGCAGCAAAAAATGTCAAGCAAGAGGCTGTGGTAAAAAGACAGGTCCCAAAATAATTAAGACTGACTCCAAAGTAATGCATAAGTCTCTTAGGAGCTGAAATGAAATTGGCCTCCTTTCGTCATGCCTAAATGTCCCTCTTTTCAAACCCTTTAAAATTTGTTTGATCGAGAATAAACTCGATAAAGGAGTACCACCATAGAGCGTCAGAACACACGAAACACCTGAAATGGTTTTAGAAAGGTCTGAATAAGACAAGCCCCTCAAGCAAACATTCTGCAAATCTGACCACAAGTCCAGGTGAAGACTTAGTAGTGGAGACTATGAAAGTAGTGCAGAAAGTGACCCACTGATGCCATGCAGCTACACAATTGGCCCATGTTTTATCATCTAGTGACTGCTTTATACATTGGGATGAAAGCCCAGAGAGATGGGGGAAACGTTGGTTCCAAGTCCACCTCCGGGGCCAATTGTCGGAAGAGAGACCACTGTCAATGACAAAAAATGTTAATATGTAATTCTGTCACTAACGCCCATCCTGGACTTCAACCAAATGTTATCTCAAACAATGCAGGACCAAAAGACCTAATGACACTTGCGCATACTATATTTTTGAAAGAAATAATAAATTTTATTTCTATAGTGCTGACATATTCCGCAGCACTTTACATTTCAGAGGGGACTTGTACAGACAATAGACATTACAGCATAACAATAATCACAGATTATAACAGATACCAAGAGGAATGAGGGCCCTGCTCGCAAGCTTACAGTCTATGAGGAAAGAGGTAGACACGAAAGGTGGGTGGTAACAGTTGCCCTGATTGTATGGACCAGCCATAATGTTAAGCGTGTAACAGTACAGACACAGAGGGCTAATGGATGCATAAAGCATGTGGGAACATGATCCGGGGAACCTGGTTATGGTGAAACTTTTGGCTGTGCCACACAGGGATAGATTAGGTTAATGTGTTGAGGCGGTAGGCCAGTCTGAATAAATGCATTTTCAGGGCACGCTTAAAATTGTGGGGATTGGGGACTAATCGTATTGACCTGGGAAGTGCATTCTAAAGAACTGCCGCAGCACGTGTATAGTCTTGGAGATGGGAGTGGGAGGTTCTGATTATCGAGGATGCTAACCTCAGGTCATCAGCAGAACAGAGGGCACGGGTAGGGTGGTATACTGAAACAAGGGAGGAGATGTAGGGTGGTGCTGAGCCATAGAGAGCTTTGTGGGTGAGGGTAATAAGTTTATACTGAATTCTGGAGTGGATGGGTAGCCAGTGTAATGACTGGCACAAGGTAGAGGGGTCGGTGTAACGATTGGTGAGGAATATGATCCTGGCTGCAGGATCATACAAGAAAGGGTATTAACACAAAATAATACACCTTGGCACTCAGAAAGAATTACCAATCTCTTGTTCTGTAGCAAGTTACATATCCAAAAACAGCTTGCTGTCCGTGAGTTTGAGAGACCCAATTAGAAGGCCAGGGCTGACAAATCCAATGAGAAAAACACACATGGCACTAAAACCTAGTAGTTTATCAGTGTGTAAAAGAAGAGGGATTGAATCAGATAACACAAATGAAGACTGAAGAGAAGGATCTACCTTTAAATTTGGAGGGAAATTCCAACCATATCTTTATATCTTCCTTGGTTTCAGAATTAACCCTTACATGAGCATTGGGAGACTAACCCTTTTGTAACATCATAAAGCCACCTGGAAAAAACCCTACCCATGGGAAAAACGCTCAAAGCAAAGTTTAAAGATCCAAGCAATGATTGAAGTTCTTTCAGTGTAACTTTCTCTTTCCCGAGAACTAGAAAAAGAATCTCTTAACTTAGAAATTTTATCCAAAGGCAGCCTGCATTTCATAGAGGAAGAATCAATCGTGATGCCTAAAGATTCAAGGCAATTGGTGGGGGAAACTGTCTTTTCCAAAGTTATGGGAATACCAAAATCGGAACAAACATTGCTAAAGGTGTCAAGAAGACGCTGACAAACACCAGAATCCGAGGGGCCTATGAAAAGGAAGTCGTCTAGATAAAGAAGGACACCCCCCCCCCCCCCCCCCCCTTCATTGAATTTAGATTGCACTACCCATTGTAGAAATGTAGAAAAAGGCTCAAAATAAAAACATGAAAGAGAAAAACCCATAGGTAGGCATTTGTCAAAAAAGAATTGATCATTGAAATAAAAGCCCAAAGAGTTGAAACCCGACGGATTTACTGGAAGCAACCGAAAGGCTGATTGGATGTCAGATTTGGACAAACGAGAATCTTTACCAAAAATTCTCAATAAGTCCAAAGCAGTATCAAAAGAGGCATAATGAACTGACACCAGGGATTTGTCGACCTCGTCATTCAGGGAAGAACCATAGGGGTAGGAGAGATGACGAATGAGCCTAAAAGACCCCTGCTCTTTATTGGGGACAATTCCAAGAGGAGAAATTCGGAAATTAGCGAAAGGTGGGTTGTCAAAAGGGCCTGCGACCCAACCCAACTGAACCTCTTTCAAAATTTTGGATTCGATATTGCTGGAAAGTTATCAATTAATTTACAACCGATACCATTAATTTGCGGGATATGAAGACCTACCGAAAAACCAGTTATTAAAAGATTTTTATTCTGTATGTCTGGGTGCATGCTTATCCATGGCAGGATTTTTTCCCATATCACTGGAGTCGGAGCCCTTGAGAAAAAAAGAAAAATATCCTTGCTAGAGGGTGGCTGAGACAGATCCTTGTTTCTTAAAACATTTGGTTAGCGGATGAGAACCCCCGCAAAAAACATGTCCAAATCGGCAATTATGCACCCCTTTGCATGAAGCTTCATTGAAGGTGAAGCATATGCCTTTCTTGTTAAAGGGAATCTGTCACCTATTGTCACGGGGTCCTTCTCTTGTATCACACAATCAACAGAGCAAGCGAAGAGTGAACAATTCCAAGACCTTTATTCAGGCAAAAATACGAAAAGGTCCATATTCAGTCCACCACACAAAGGATAAGATAGTCCAGAATAAGAATGCAGTCCAGTATCAGGGTAAAATGTCCAGGGAAACGAGATTCCACAACTCTAGCATTCAGAGGATAAAAATGGATCCTTCTCTCTGAAATGCAGCCTTTTCACCATCATGTCTATACCGGAACTGACCTGTCCAGCTGCCGTTCTTCCCCCCCACCCCCTTCCTTGTCCAGGGGTAGTCCAACAAGTTGCCTCCCAGAGGAGAACAAAAGGCCTTAGGGATTAATGCACTACAGGGGGTCATCAAGAGACAGATACAGTGAGGCTGTAGACTTACAATGTAATAAGAAAAACACTATGAAGATAACTGAAATAGAAAAATAGGAATATACAAAAAATGACATCCACATAGCATATCACACCTATATTTAGTGATATCATGTAAAGATATCACTAAATTGTGCGTCCCATAAGGATTCTAGTCGGGCCTTTGACTCCCCCCGACCCCGCACCCTTGAGGCATAAATACCTTTTTTAGCTTGCTGTGGGTGCATGCAAATCGCCGCGGTCCGGTCTGATGGGCGTGGCTCACCTCCTCGGCTTGCTTCACGTAATCTTTGTCTGTGAATACCACAGACACCGTTGGTTTCCGCTCTTGCGCAATGCAAGGGTCCCCGGCGCCTGCGCAGTATGCTTTGCCCGACTGTGGGCGAAGCATATAATCGCTACTGCGCAAGCGCCAGTATTTTCCAGCGCGGCCTATGCCCCGGAAGTGTGTCCTGCATGTGAAGACTTCCAGGGCATAGACCGCGCTGGAAAATGCCAAGGGGACGTCTCCACGTTCCAGATCGTCAGCGCTTTGAACGCAGCGGATACCCGGCTCCGCCCAAAGCGCTGCCCCCTTTTGTACGCGCGATGATGCCGCATGTATTCACTGATTATCTTGGAGACGCGCAGTCTCAAACAGACATGCTGCGGCCTATAAAGAGGCACCACATGTGCGTATATCAGGTCTGCCACCTGCGCCTTTGTACGCATAGTGGAGACGGGATTAAATAAAATCCCCTCCACTATACTGTAACATCTGGACACTGCGGCTGTACGCAGCGTCAAATCCGCAGAAAATATGCCACGTGGAAACATACATTCCTGTAAAATCTTCCTTGGGGTATCTACTTCCTTCCAGGAAACAGCGCCTCACCTGTCCATGGGATGTGTCTGGTATTGCAGCTCAGCTTCATTGAAATGAATAGGGCTGAGGTGCAAAACCAAGTAAAACCAGTGGACAATTGTGACAGTGTGGCTTTTATTTTGGGGGGGGGGGAATGGACCAGTCCTGTACTTTTAGAATCCTATACAACCCATTTAAGCGGGAAGCTCCGCTAAGGATATTCAATGAACTGGATTGTCTTCTAGATAGCGCTCTAAAATTGAGGGGGATGACTGCGCCTGTAAGTATATGTTCCCATGGTCAGGAAACGCTGCAGATTGGACGCTGTGTACAGCTGCGGCCAGACGTCACAGCTTCGTGGCGGGGATTTCATGAAATCCCATCTCTACTATGTGTGCATGGACGCCTCTGGGACGCTGCCCTGTGTAACCGGACATGCGGCGCGTCTTTACAGACCGCAGCATGTCCATTTATCCTGCGGAGACGGAGCGTCACCCATACAATGTATAGGACTCAGTGATTCCGCACAGTTCAATGAACACATGCGGAATCACTGTGCGTACAAAAGCCAGCAGCGCTTTGGACGGAGCGGACATGTGCAGCCGGATACTGACCGTGGAAACATACCCTTAACATCCTGAGGTTGCTATATCCCTGAATAATAAAAAGGTGAGAAGTCAATCCCATGCAAATAAAATGTAGCATTAAACTATTAGGAATTTGTTGATTGCATATGAGGGGGAGGCGGTGAGCTGTGACATCACCTATTGAGAATGGTGGATCCTGTGTCATCTACTGTATATAGAGGTTATCAGTCATTGTACAGGAGGAGGAGGAGGTGAGCTGTGACATCACCTATTGTGAATGGTGGATCCTGTGTTATCTACTGTATATAGAGGTGTTATCAGTCATTATACAGGAGGAGGTGAGCTGTGACATGACCTATTGTGAATGGTGGATCCTGTGTCATCTACTGTATATAGAGGTGTTATCAGTCATTGTACAGGAGGAGGAGGATGTGAGCTGTGACATCACCTATTGTGAATGGTGGATCCTGTGTCATCTACTGTATATAGAGGTTATCAGTCATTGTACAGGAGGAGGTGAGCTGGGACATCAGCTTGCTTTGAGAGTCTCCTCAAATCCACACCCCTCCTGGGAACCGCTGGCTCATGTCGGAGTGCCCATTTCAGGAGATAAAAGGGTTACGCTCCAAAATAATAAAGATTCTTATACATATGATAGCAGATGACTTGCTGATTGCTTGGGGGGGGGTCTAATTGCTGATACCCCAAACAATCCCAAATACACGGCAGCAGTGTCCTGAATGAAGCTCAGATGCGAGTGTGAACCCCACAAGCCCACGCTCAGATCTCAGGATTACAACGCCTCATTCTGAAGGGGGTTTTACACATAGCGGTATCGCTAGTAATATCGTTAAAGCATCACCGATTTGGTGACGCAGCAGTGATATCGCCATGTGTGATACTTACCGCCGACCGGCTCCCCCGCTGTCTGTCGCTGATCGCGCAGCTCCATTTCTCATCGGGCGCTTCCTGCTGGTGCCAACGAGCGACGCGTGGACAGAAGGACGTCAGGATCGCCGTGTCTGACAAGTAACAACCGCTGTATCGCTGCTGTATCGCTGTGAGATCTTCCTGTGTGGCAGCTCACTAGCGACCATTAGCGATGCACCAGCGATCCTGACCGGGTCGTATCGTTGTCGGGATCGCTGGTGCATCGCTAAATGTAAAGGGGCCTTAAGGATCACCGGAAGGCCTAGAATTCAGACCCCCCAAACAGTCAGCCTTATCCTATAAATAGAGAATGGGAATGGCCCTTTAAATGAAGTCACTGGAGACATACTGCCAGTCCTAGAAATATTTTTCATCAACTGGAAATATCACCGCACTAGTTACAGCTTACAGGAGGCAGAGATGAGTAATGTTAAAGTTAAGATTTTGCTTTATCATTTGTAATTAGGTCATTGCATTGGAAAACCTGATTCCAGTCTAACCAGACTGTCTACCACAGCAATCCAAGACCAGAAAGTCCCAAATCTTCTTCAGTGAAAGTGACTTTCCTGCAGCCACCACTAGAGGGAGCTCATCACATACTACATACAGTATATTACTATATCATTTTGCAAGCTCCCCCTAGTGGTGGATGCAGGCAGACTCCATCAATGCAGGGAAATTTGGGGCTAAGAAGATAAAAGGACTTAGCTTTCCTGAGACACAGCGCCCCCTTCGTGCATGTGCCGTGTCCAATATAGCAGCGTTCACTTGAATGGGGAAAAGTTGCAAACTATATAGCATATGTGGTGCCATTCATAGAAATAAAAGAAATAAAAAAAGTTTAATCCAATTTTTCTTTTTTTTTACCCTTTCCCTAAGCTTTTAATTTCCATGGTAGTAGGGGCCGCTGATACTGCACACAATGACTATGAACATCTGCAGATATAATTGACTGCCGCTTTATAATGAACCCATAACAAGCGTTGCGATTGTGTCCTACCAGGTATACGAGTAGATTGTAGGAAGCCAGAGGAAGAAATGACTACAGCTTCCTGACCGGGTAAGAAAGTGCCTTCTGCACGGTGACCCTTTCATTAGCAGTGCATAAAAATATCTCATTTCACCGGCCGCGTCCTACAAGTACTTCCTTATTTTACCCAATTGACAAAAAGTCCATTGTGTCCTCCCCGCGGCCCATTGTGTGGATGGCGCTATAATAATCCTCATTCAAAGCGAGCCAAGTACATTATCTCCACTGATGAGCAGAACAATGCATCGTTACACCACTAGCTGCATGGCACAATCAAGACGGGTGACACAATCACTGATGGCCATTATGGTGCCCACAGAGGCCATGGCAATGTCTGCAGCCACACCAGGAGCCTAGGAAGCCCCAATGGTGCCACTGACCCATATGAGACCACAAATACTATTAAAGGGATGTCCACCTTTAGGGATACATTCATTTTAGGGGGGGGGGAGTGTAAAGTTTTGGGGAGCGAGTACATTTTTGCTCCATTAAAAACAACTTGCACCATTTGGCTTTTAGAGACCCTTTGCTTCCCAGAAGATTGAATTTGTGGCCCATGGTCATAGATCACCTGAAAGGGCGTCTTCAGAAGCGTTACGGCTCATGCAGACATCCATGCAAGTCTGCTCGAGATTGGACGGTAACGCGTGGACTGGACGCGGCTCCCCCAACATGAGAACAGTACAGATACATCGCATTGAGCGCCAGTCTCGCACATCTGCATTAGCCGTTAAGTAACGCTCTACCACTCCTAATGTAATGGTCATCATACTATTCAGGAAGGACAGATACAACTTTTACGGACGTGCTCGGACTGGCCGTCAGCGGGAACAGGTGAATCCCCCGGTGGGCCGCCATGCTCCTACATAAGACCATCGCTCTTGATTTACTATGTGCAAAGTTGACATCGCATCATTAATTTAACAAACTTAGGCCGGTTTCACATTTGCGTTAAAGGCCGCAGCGTCGGCCTGCGCACGGCCGCCCCCTGTCGTGCCTCCGCCAGTAGCTCCGCCTCCAGGTGCATGACTCTGCATGCGTCCCCTATCTTTAGCACTGGGGACGCAGGCTGTGCGCAGTATGCGTTTGGCGGTGCATGCGTCCGTTTGACGGTGCGCCTAGCGCAACCAAATTGCAACAGGTTGTGTCTGGTGCTGGTCGGCGCACCGTCAAAAGGACACATGCGCCGCCAAACGCATACTGCGCACAGCCTGCATCCTCAGTGATAAAGATAGGGGACGCATGCAGAGTCATGCACCCGGAGGCGGAGCTACCGGTGGAGGTACGGCAGGGGCGGGGCTTAGCGGCGGCTGTGCGCAGGCCGACGCTGCGGCCTTTAACGCAAATGTGAAACCGGCCTTAGTATTCTATAAATTCATAAATGAGAGTACTCTAATATTTGCATGTAGCTGAGCAGTGGGCCCTAAAGAGTCAGGCCCTTGGCTTTCCACTACGACACTGGATGTGTCGATACCATAAAAATAAAGATTCATTTTCTCCCCCCCCTTTCATTTTCAATTAGGAAAATTTAAGATTTTTTTTAATATTTTAATCCCCTAAAGGGACCCGAACTTGCGATCATCGGATCGCTTTCACCATTTAATGCGTCGCTGCAGTCATGCGGTAAATAGTTAAATTGCGATTCTTCTATGATGCCAGGACAAGTCAGGTTTCATAGAAGGACTAACAGTAGCCATGGGGCCTCCGGCAGGACACCCCTGTGCTTCATGGAAACGCACAATTACGTCACAGGAAGATGCGACTATGGGAGCCAGTGTGGCTGTACTGGCAACTCCACCGTTTCAATACCACAGTCACTGATTGACAGCAGCATATAAATGGTTAAAAAGCAGGCACTGTGTATGGTACAGGCTTAGTTTTTGAGTCTGCTGTATACACGCTCTGCGCCCATGTAGTGCATTTGCTTTTTAACCCCTTTACGACCATAGCTATACAGTCTGTTGCCCATAGTAACCATTCACAGCACAGCTTTTATTCCAGGAGAGCAGTTTAAGAAATGAAAGCTGCGCTGTGATTGGATGCCAGGGGCAACAAAGACTGTTCTGATGAACCAAGCCTATAAACCCTGATTTTTTTTTACTTTTCTGAAATAAAAAGGATTCTAAATAGTGTCTTTATTTTGTACCTTATTCGTTTTTAAATTTTTGCTTTAAGCTTTTGACTTTCCCCCCTCCCCCTCAGTTTATTTTGACAATCCAGATATTTTAGCCTATTTTGTCATTTCCAGCATTCTTGGTGGTGGTGTGGGGGGGGGGGGGGGACACTTAGAAACATTGATACTACAAAAAAAAAAAACCCACCACAACAAATCTGCCCCTGTAGGCCTCATTTAACAGAGCAGTTTTGTTGCCACTAGCAACCAATCACAGAGCAGCTTTCATTTCTTAATCTGCTCTGCTAGAATGAAAGCTGATGTGTGAGTGGTTGTTATGGGCAACAAAGGGCCGTTCTGATAAATGAGGCCTAACAAACAGGGTCAGAAGTTTCGGCTACATGTGACTACGCCCTCATGGGCGGCCAGGTGTCCTGACAGAACTACACAAACAAGTGTTTGATTATTGAGACTATTCTTTAGAATTGCAAAATGGCTTCTAAACCTCTTAATCGGTTCTAGCCCCTTCACCGCTACTCACAACAGGTCGGATATTTATGGCCTACACAGAAAGCAAGAGGTGCCATACAAAACTACAAGCAATTCTACAGAAATAAGGGCTCTACGGACGGAAATTTAAAAAAAATTCAAAAACACTCTTGGAAGAAGGAGAAAAAAAAAAAAAAAAAGTCCCGTTCCTGTTGATCAGTCAGGGTCCGGCAGAGTCAGAGACCCTTACGGTTCGCTCAAACCATGAGGTCACTGTTCTGAGCATGCACACAGACGTACACAGACTGATGGACGTCCTTTTGAGCCCGTATACCACCATGCACAGGTTTACACATTCACTGAGCCTTGTGGTTCAAGCGATCGGTGGGGATCAGAGTCCTGAAACCCCCAATCAGAGATCGCCACGATAGTCTTCGTACATGAAAGCTTAGATTATACAGAATCATGAAGGCAATGGAAGACGCAGCGGGGTCCAAGTTATGGCGCTGCCACCACTGTCCATTAGATAGCACAATCCAGTGAACTCACAGCAGGAGAGGCCACAGCTGGACCCCGATGTGCCAGGCTGCACGTGGCACAAGAGGCTATTCAAGTGTTGTCAGGGGAAAAGCCATCTCCGGTCTGCTCAGTCCCACCATTTTTCCAATACACTAGACCCGATTTATTATTTGTGCATTTTTCCCCCCAAGTTTTTGTGCTTTATTCTGGTCACCAGTGTGGGTAGGGTTTTGGGTTTCCTTAATTGGAACATTAAAAAAAGTCTGATTTTTTTTTGTGCAAATGTTCTTCAGTGTTTGCACCCCTGGGTGGTAGATTTTTGTTTTTGCGATTGTGACCAGAGGAATGGAAGAGGATGACCCCCCAATATTATCATCTCTGGGAGTGGAGAGGATCACATCAGGACACGGACCACCCATATAAATCACATGCCCATCTGCCACCCTGGAAGAGTTTTCTAGTTTAAGTCTTTATAGGCATCCAGACATCAGGCCCTGTTCAAACAAAGGAGGAAAACCATTTGCCATCAGTCTGATGGTGCAGGAGCACATGGAGGGCATCGCCTCAGTACCTTAATCCAAACTCCATACATGAGCTCACTGAGGCGTGCCATCATCATACTCCCAGTCACATTAAAGAAGAACTCTGAAGGAGTTTATGGGAGAAAACCATACATAGTACAACATAATTAACATTTATAAAGAGCTGAAAGTGTGGAGTAGAAAATAGTGTATGGTATTTTAAAAGCCAATTGGTAGAGGAACAATGGAGTACCATCTGTGGACTATGACCAATAAGGCAGGGCATGGAGTGCCGCATGAAAGGAGGAAGAGGAGGGCATGGAGAGCCATCTGAGAGAGGAAAGGAGAACAAGGGCATGGAGGGCTATATGAAAGGAGGAGGAAGAGAAGGGCATGGAGTGCCATCTGAGAGGGGAAAGAGGAGAACGAGGGCATGGAGTGCCATCTGAAAGGGGAAAGAGGAGAACGAGGGCATGGAGTGCCATCTGAAAGGGGAAAGAGGAGAACGAGGGCATGGAGTGCCATCTGAAAGGGGAAAGAGGAGAACGAGGGCATGGAGTGCCATCTGAAAGGGGAAAGAGGAGAACGAGGGCATGGAGTGCCATCTGAAAGGGGAAAGAGGAGAACGAGGGCATGGAGTGCCATCTGAAAGGGGAAAGTGGAGAACGAGGGCATGGAGTGCCATCTGAAAGGGGAAAGTGGAGAACGAGGGCATGGAGTGCCATCTGAAAGGAGGATGAGGGCATGGAGTGCCATCTGGAGAGGGGATAGAGGAGGGCTATATGAAAGGAGGAGGAAGAGAAGGGCATGGAGTGCCATCTGAGAGGGGAAAGAGGAGAACAAGGGCATGGAGAGCCATCTGAGAGGGGAAAGAGGAGAACGAGGGCATGGAGAGCCATCTGAAAGGAGGATGAGGGCATGGAGTGCCATCTGGAGAGGGGATAGAGGAGGGCTATATGAAAGGAGGAGGAAGAGGAGGGCCATCTGGAGAGGGGAAAGAGGAGAACGAGGGCATGGAGAGCCATCTGAAAGGAGGATGAGGGCATGGAGTTCCATCTGGAGAGGGGATAGAGGAGGGCTATATGAATGGAGGAGAAAGGAGGGCATGGAGAGCCATCTAAGAGGGGAAAGAGGAGAACAAGGGCATGGAGTGCCATCTGAAAGGAGGACGAGGGCGAGAAAGAGAAGAAGGCCGTGTAACATTCTTGTGGCATGCAGTGCCATCTGAAGAGGAGGGGAGAGGGGAGCAAGAAGGCACAGTGTATCACCTGAAGGGGAGAGGCATAAGGTGCTATTATCTGAGAGGCAAAATGAGCTGTGTACAGTCTGTGAAAGAGGAAAGGTGCATCTCCAAGGAAAGTTGTGGCATCTGAGAACTGGAGAGGCATGCGGTAATAAATTTGGTACAGCACGAGAGGCAATCTGTGCTGTAAAGGGATAAGAAATATTACACTAGGGGGGGGGGGGGGTCTCCTGGGCACTGATGCAGTACAGTATGTGAGTGGTACGAGGGGCCCTGGCCATATAAGAACTGCGGTGTTTAGCATAGGACAGCTTAGAGATTGGGGGCCCCCTTACACAGTAATTGGGGCTCCCTTTACAGATTCTGCAGTCAGACCCAGGAGCTTCGCCTGCTCCTCTACCATATGACACATATAGTGACTGAGGTTACAATGTATCACGGTTTACATTCCTGGGAACATTATACACCAGATGTAGCAGAGCTCAGATTGTTATTTGGGGCATCATATAGGACTGTAGCCAGCCGCCTCTATATTCTCCATCCCCGCTACATCTGCCAGACCCCAGACCCCTCCTGGACCATATATTTAGGTCGGATGAATACAGGATTTTGCTGACTATTGAAAATTAGAGGGAAGGAAATTAGAATCGAATGTCAGCTGAGCCCATTACGAAACACAGGAAGCCGTAGACTCGTGATGAGAGCGCTCACATTAACCCCAATATGGCCAGCACAATATAAGGCAGCCCAAGATACAATACTAAAGGGTTAACCGGGCGCATTAGCACCACGCATCGCCTCCTCCATGTAGACCCTACATTCTCCCCCCATAGAGATGATGGAGCTTCTTACCTTCTGATCAAAGTAGAACGTTTCATAGGTGGGAGCAGAATGCACTACAAAGCCCAGCATGCAGGACCCCAGCAGGAGGCTCCAGCCTGACAGCTGTGGAGGAGCCATGACTGCTCTCTTCTGTCTCAGACCTGGGGATTCCCTGGCTGGATGGACTGAAGGAGGAAGGAGGACTATCCTGAGGAGGAGTCGCATCCTCCTCCCTTTTAACTATGTCAGCGCCACTTAGGGGCAGTGACAGACTACAAAGCAGCGTGGCTCTTTAAATCCTTAAAGGGACAGGAATCCTGAACCCTATATGTAGCCGAAGCATGTATGGATAGAGTAATATAACATGTCCCATATATCAGAGATCAGGGGGCAGGGAGTTTATTTCACTTTCTGACACTGATTATAGGGGACTGCAGCAGGAGAAATGGCTGATAACATGGAGCAATAGAACCGCAGCAAAACCGCGCGGAAAAAACGCAGTGTGAGCACAGCGGTTTTGAAAACCCATAGGGTTACATGGTACTGTACCATGTCTGTGGAACTGCTGCGGTGTACAGTACCATTATTCCCTATGGGAAATGGAAACCGCAGTGCACATGTTGCGGAATTTTCCACGCGGATTTGCTGCGGTTTCTAAACCGCAGAAAGAATTGACATGTAAATTCTTTCTGCGGATTCCGCAGCGGTTTACCATCTCCTCTATTGCAGAGATAAAAAACCGCAGGGCAAAACCACAGGATAATCCGCAGATAAACCGCAGGTCTTTTGACCTGCGGATTTATCTGCGGATTTTGAAAATCTGCGCGGATCAATCCGCAGCAGATTCCGCAGCGTGTGCACACACCCTAAGTGCCCTGATTGCCACGAATAATGCACAAATAGGAAAATAATCAAACACAATAGGTTATTTTTAATATATAATTTTTTAAGTATTTTTTTTCTGTTTTTTCGTCTCGTGGTGCTTCTTGCTATTTTTTTCACCTTTTTAAAATGGAGCGAATTTGGAACAAAATAAAAAATGGCTCTTTATCTTTAACCTGTTTTGCTCATTTTTAGCTCGAAAAGTCAAATGTTTCTGTAAAAAGTCACAAAATTGTGCTCAAACACTACAGATGTACAAAAAAAAAAACACTCTGGGGCGGGGGGTGCAACTTTTTAAAAAGTCGCAATTGATGAATACCCCAAAAGCATCTGGAAACCCCAAACAATGGTGAATATAAAAAAAAAAGATGATTACATATAAAAAAAAAACACAAATGCAAAAGTGAGTAACAAATGAAAAACAGGTGAAACCGAGGGGCGTAACGATCACCGGCCCTTCCCCTGGATATGCGTCCTCACATGCACATTCAGCTGAAGCGTATTGCGGCACAGGGGTGATCACCAGCAGACTGACGAAGGCCAATTGTAGGCCGAAACGTTCTTTGTGACTGCCACAATAAAACTTATTTTCAAAAAGGATCATTCAGTTGAGTGCCAAGTTACTTTATTATTGTCATGCTGAAAGACCCAGCCACGACCCATCTTCAATGCCCTTACTGAGGGAAGGAGGATGTTGGACAAAATCTTGCGATACATGACTCCATCCATCCTCCCTTCAATAAGGTGCAGTCATCCTGTCTGATTTGCATAAAATTACCTTCAAAGTATGATGTTTCCCCCACCATGCTTCACGGTTGGGACAGTGTTCTTGAGGTTGTACTCATCCTTTTTCTTCCTTCCAACACGGTGAGTAGAGTTGAAACCTAAAAATTCTATTTTGGTCTCATCTGACCACATGACCTTCTCCCATGCCTCCTCTGGATCATCCAGATCAGGGGCAAACATACCGCTGGTGCAGCTGCACCGGAGCCCAGAGATGAAGTGGTGTCCTTGAAAGCAGGCAGGGCACGCGTCGCCACCTGGCAACTGCCGGGGCCCACTCGCCGTTGGGGGCACGCCACGTAATGGGGCCCGTGAGTTGGGGGCCCGGTGCCAGCGTGCAGCCATCGGGCCCCTCCTTGCTTTAAAGTGTTTTAAATACTTACCTCTCTCTCTCTGTTCCTCCGCAGCTCTTGTCTCTTCCACGTCTTGTGACTCAGTGACATCTCAGGGCAGAGGGAATGGTTTTGTCACTACAGTGTGCCCTCTGTGCTAAGCAGTGCAGGAAGTCAGGAGACGCTGAGGAGACCGGAGCAAGGAGAGGTAAGTATTTGATTATTTACTTTTTATGTTTTGAGCATTATATGGGGCCCATTCTGTATGAAGCATTATATGGGGCCCATTCGGTATGTAGCATTATATGGGCCCATTATGTATAGATTAATATATGGGGCCCATTCTGTATGAAGCAGTATTTTGGGCCCATTCTGCATGGAGTATTATATGAGGCCCATTCTTTATAGAGCATTATATGGGGCCCATTCTGCAAGGAGCATTATATGGGGTCCATTATTCTGCATGGAGCATTATATGGGGTCCATTATTCAGAATGTAGCACTATTTGGTGCCCATTATTCTGTATGGAGCAATATATGGGGTCCATTATTCTGTATGGAGAATTATATGAGGCCCATTCTTTATAGAGCATTATATGGGGCCCATTCTGTGTGAAACATTATATGGGGCCCATTCTGCATGGAGCATTATATGGGGCCCATTATTCTGTATAGAGCATTACATGGGGCTCATTATACTGTATGGAGCACTATGTGGTGCCCATAATACTGTATAGAGTAATATATGTGGCCTACAGTTGTGTGAAAAAGTGTTTTCCTCCTTCCTGACTTCCTATTCTTTTGAATGTTTTTCACACTTACATCTTTCACATCCCCAAGCAAAAATAAATATTAGACAAAAATAACACAAGTAACCACAAAACACATTTTTTTATGAAGGTCTTTATTGTTAAGGGAAACATAAATCCAAACAACAGGACCCTGTGTGAAAAAGTGATTGCCCCCTAGACCTAACAACAGGTTAGGCCACCCTTAGCAGCAAAAACTGCAATCAAGCGTTTGTGATAACTGGCAGAGTCTTTTACAATGCTCTGGAAGAATTTTGGCCACTCATCTTTGCAGTATTGTTGTAATTCAGCCACATCGGAGGGTTTCCAAGCATGAACCGCCTTTTTAAAGGTCATGCCACAGCATCTCAATTGGATTATGGTCAGGTCTTTGACTAGGTCACTCCAAAGCCTTAATTTTGTTTTTCTTAATCCATTAAGAGGTGAGCTTGATGGTCTGTTTTGGATAATTGTCCTGCTGCATCACTCAAATGAGCTTCAGCTTGAGGTCATGAACAGATGGCCAGACATTCTCCTTCAGAATTTTTTGGTAGACAGCAGTATTCACGGTTCCATATACCACAACAAGTCTTCCAGGTCTTGAAACAGCAAAACAGCCCCAAATCATTACACTACCACCATATTTTACTGTTGGTATGATGTTCCTTTTTTGAAATGCTGTGTTACTTCTATAGCAGATTTAATGGGGCATACACCTTCCAAACAGTTCAACTTTTGTCTCGTCAGTCCACAGAGTATTCTCCCAAAAGTCTTGAGGATCATCAAGATGTTTTCTGGAAAACCTGAGACGATCTTTATGTGCTTATTGCTCAGCAGTAGTTTTAATCTTGAAGCTCTGCCATGCAGGCCATTTTACCCGCTATATTGTATGGTCTTTTTACTTTGTGCTTTCGCTTTGTGCTGTAAAAGGCTGGTTTTTGTTTGGTTCTCTGAGAGGTTCATGCAGACTTAATAAACCAGCCTTGAAATTTTAATGAAACCGTTTTCCTGTGCCTACCTCAACCGCAGCTGAGTGAGTAAAACCCTACAATATATGTGTGTGTATGCAGGACTGTACATAGAAATCATGGGGCCCCATTGCAGAAATCCTAATTGGGCCCCCAAAAAATCAAATTAATAAATAATGGTCGTGGTTACAGAAAAGCATAATTTCACAACTTTCCAGCCTTTACCTAGTAATTTTCCTCCTTTTGAAGTCCAAGATTTCTCCTTCATTGCCCCCCATGATATATGATGCCATCAAAAGTGCCCCCAAACACAGTATGATATCCCCATGATGAATTCCTCCACATTAGACTCCACATGCACAGTATAATGACCCTATTGTACCCTGCCTCAACTCCCAATGCAAAGTATGGTGACCCCAACACAGTATGAGTCCCCAACTGCCATCCATGCAGTATAATGGGCCTACAAAGTATAATAGCCCCACACTGTATAATGGCTCGCACTAGCCCTCCAAATAGTAAAACGGCGCTCCCACACAGCTCTCCACACACATTGATGGACGCACACAAACCTTCACATTATATAATTGCTTGCATACAGTATAATGCCCCCCCACATAGCCCTCTAAATATTATATTTAGTGTTAATTGAGCATTTGACAGCCGCAAAACACATGCAGGGATTGCCTAACAAACAAGACAATCCATGCATGTGTTGCGGCTGTCGAACAGCCGCAAGACATGCAGCTGTGGCAACTCATACCTATTTTTCAAGCATGCCGAAGACAATCGCTTAGCACTCGAGCACACATGCATTACTGATCTTGTACTGATCCTGAGTTACATCCTGTATTATACTCCAGAGCTGCACTCACTACTCTGCTGGTGCAGTCACTGTGTACATACATTACATTACTGATCCTGAGTTACATCCTGTATTATACTCCAGAGCTGCACTCACTATTCTGCTGGTCCAGTCACTGTGTACATTCATTACATTATTGATCCTGAGTTACATCCTGTATTATACCCCAGAGCTGCACTCACTATTCTGCTGGTGCAGTCACTGTGTACATACATTACATTACTGATCCTGAGTTACATCCTGTATTATACTCCAGAGCTGCACTCACTATTCTGCTGGTGCAGTCACTGTGTGCATACATTACATTACTGATCCTGAGTTACATCCTATATTATACTCCAGAGCTGCACTCACTATTCTGCTGGTGTAGTCACTATGTACATACATTACATTACTGATCCTGAGTTACATCCTGTATTATACTCCAGAGCTGCACTCACTATTCTGCTGGTGCAGTCACTGTGTACATACACTACATTACTGATCCTGAGTTACATCCTGTATTGTACTCCAGAGCTGCACTCACTATTCTGCTGGTGTAGTCACTGTGTACATACATTACATTACTGATCCTGAGTTACATCCTGTATTATACTCCAGAGCTGCACTCACTATTCTGCAGGTGCAGTCACTGTGTACATACACTACATTACTGATCCTGAGTTACATCCTGTATTATACTCCAGAGCTGCGCTCATTATTCTCCTTATGCAGTCACTGTGTACATACATTACATTACTGATCCTGAGTTACATCCTGTATTATACTCCAGAGCTGCGCTCACTATTCTGCTAGTGCAATCACTGTGTACATACATTACATTACTGATCCTGAGTTACATTCTGTATTACCGTAGTCCTCCAAGAGCTGCAGTTACCATTTTACACACTACAGAGCTTTAATCTCCCAGGTCTCCCAATAGTTTTTAGAAGCTGCCTGCCATGGTGAGATACATAACTCTATAGGACAAAAACAAGGTTCTGCTGGGACTTGTAGTTCATTACAGACATTAGTGCCATACGTGTAATAGAGCTGGCTAATTAGATTCATGGATTATTTTGGATCCTTGCACTCGCTCTAAATAATGACCAATGATTAATTCAGTACAAGATAATTACACATCAGTGACTGTTCAATGTTAATGAGGCAAAAAGGCAGCAGTCACATGACCCTAGGAAGAGTATATAGTATAATGCACCCCCCATAGGCAGACTCTGTATAGTATTATGCAGTCCCCATAGGCAGACTCTACATAGTTTAATGCACCCTCATCGGCAGACTTTGTATAGTATAATGCACCCTCCCATGGGCAGACTCTATATAGTATAATGCACCCCCCCATATGCAGACTATATATAGTATAATGCACCCTCATAGGCAGATTCTATATTGTAAAATGCACTCCCCATGAGCCTCCATACAGTAAAATGCACTCCCCATAGGCAGACTCTACATAGTATAATGCACCCACATAGGCAGACTCTATATCTTATAATGCACATCCCATAGGAAGGCTATATATAGTATAATGCAGCCCCGTAGGCAGACTCTATATTGTATAATGCACTCCCCATAGGCTTCCATACAGTATAATGCACTCCCCATAGGCAGGCTATAGTATAGTATAATGCACTCCCTATAGGCAGACTCTATATAGTATAATGCACCCCCCATAGGCAAACTTTATATTGTATAATGCACCCCCCATAGGCACATTCTATATACAGTAGTATAATGCACCCCATAGGCAGACTATATATAGTATTATGTACCCCCCATAGGCAGACTCTATAGTATAATGCACCCCCAATAGGCAGACTCTATATAGTATAATGCACCCCCCATATGCAGACTATATATAGTATAATGCACCCTCATAGGCAGATTCTATATTGTAAAATGCACTCCCCATAAGCCTCCATACAGTATAATGCACTCCCAATAGGCAGACTCTACATAGTATAATGCACCCCCATAGGCAGACTCTATATCTTATAATGCACATCCCATAGGCAGGCTATATATAGTATAATGCACCCCCATAGGCAGACTCTACATTGTATAATGCACTCCCCATAGGCTTCCATACAGTATAATACACTCCCCATAGGCAGTATAGTATAATGCACTCCCTATAGGCAGACTCTATATAGAATAATGCACCCCCCATAGGCAAACATTATATTGTATAATGCACCCCCCATAGGCAGATTCTATATACAGTAATATAATGCACCCCCATAGGCAGAAAGGCAGACTATATATAGTATTATGCATCCCCCATAGGCAGACTCTATAGTAGAATGCACCCCCCATAGGCAGACTGTTAGGAAAGGCGAAACGCACTAAATAAAATAAATAGTAAAGTGCGTTCGCCGCTCGGGGTCCACCGTGCAGAAGGTGTAATAACTGCTGCTGAGTAGTGGCAGACGTGCTATATGGCGGTATAATGCGCACGGGGTTAAACGTCACCCAGGTGCGCAGAGCAATCACTGTTTAATCATAGAGATGCCAGTAGGGGTAAACACAAAAAGGCTGAGCCTGTTAGCGTCACAGGTCTCAGATATATGCACACACGGTATCAGGTCACAGGTGCAGGACCCAAGGCAGAAGGAACTGCGTCCGTCTAGACCTACCATGTGTGCGGCGTCGCTACTGCGGGCGCCAAAAAGAGCTGCAACTGCAGCGCGGCGTAGGACACCGCCGCAAGACGATAGTGCCGTGAGGAGTAGCACAATCGGACGCTAGTGTAGAGGTGCGGTGTGCACAGTGGCCTATGGCTTGCGACTGACTGGCGCTGACTCTTTCTCTAGTTCCCTATCCACATGCGTAATATCAGAGGGAAGGGTTTCAAATGAGTCAGTCACCAGAATCATACATCCGTCACCATTCACACATCTAGCAAGTAATGTCTATACTAGAGCATGGCCGAACGGCCTTGCGGCCCTTTTATAGCCGTGTGCTGCCGGGACCTTCCAGATCTCTGAGATGGACCAATCAGATCAGGAGAAGGACATGAGCACGTGACTCCCGACCTCCAATGGGAGATTGTCTCATGAGCATGCTCAGAGGAGTGGCAGAGGGACTTAGCCTCAGGAGTAACTTGCTGCAAAGCAGTATGTGAGGCTCTGGACTCCTGCTGTGTAGCCGCAGGAATCCGACACCTAACACAGACGCTATATAGTATAATGCACACCCAAAGGCAGACTTTATATTGTATAATGCACCCTCCATAGGCAGACTTTATATTTTATAATGCACCCTCCATAGACAGACTTTATATTGTATAATGCACCCTCCTTAGGCAGATTCTATATACAGTAGTATAATGCACACCCATAGGCAGACTCTATATAGTATAATGCACCCCCCATAGGCAGACTTTATATTGTATAATGCACCCCCCATAGGCAGACTTTATATTGTATAATGCACCCTCCTTAGGCAGATTCTATATACAGTAGTATAATGCACACCCCATAGGCAGACTATATATAGTATAATGCACCCCCATAGGCAGACTCTATATAGTATAATGCATCCCCTATAGGCAGACGTTATGTATAGTATAATGCAACCCCTATAGGCAGACTCTATATAGTATAATGCACCCCCCATAGGCAGGCTCTATATAGTATAATGCACCCCCATTAACAGACTTTATATAGTATAATACCCCCCCATAGGAAGACTTTATATATAGCATAATACACCCTCCATAGATAGATTCTATATACAGTAGTATAATGCACCCCAATAGGCAGACTCTATGTAGTATAATGCACCCCCCCATAAGCAGACTCTGTATAGTATAATACACTCCCCATAGGCAGACTCTATATAAAGTTGTATAATGCACCCCATTGGCAGACTCTATATAATATAATGCAATCCCCATAGGCAGACTATATAGTATAATGCACCCCCCCCATAGTCAGACTCTATATACAGCTGTATAATGCACCCCATAGTATAATGCACTGCCATAAAAAAATACAATACTCACCTCTCCTCCTCATTCCCCCGCTGCTCCGAGCTCCTACACATCTCAGGGCAGCGAGCGCCGATTAGTGACGTGATCGTGACCCTGTCAATGCCTGCATCAAGGACGTCAGACACTGAGGGGAGGGTGATGGGAGAGGGAGCGTGATGCTCCCATTCGCATCAATAGGGTCAACTGTATCAGCATCTAGCCGACAGTTGAACTTGCGACGATGGGCGGAGGTCCGGTGCTGGCACTGGCCACCCCTACTGTTCAGGGGCCCCATAGCGGACGGGTGGCAGAATAGGAAGGTTTAGTCTCCCTGCTCTGCCGCATTTTGTAACTGTATGAGTGCGATGTGCACGCCGATAGAGTTACAGCAGCGTAGCTCCAGGTGCGCCCCCTCAGAGCATGGGGCCTGGGGCAACCACCCCCTCTGCCCCCCAGTAGCTACGCTATTGGCCACTACTGTACAGGAGCCTTTATGACCTCCCTTTTTTACGTCCATAGATGGATGTGCTTCCCCTTTTCGCTAGTGCAGGAAAAATGTAGCAGTGTTTCCTTTATGAATGTGTTGATGGGTCCATCTTTCATAGACTAGTGTAGTATAGTGCGGTATTATTTTATTCACAGATGTAGAAAACTTTAGTGTGACATTTTCAATGTCCTGTAAACCGGTAAATGTCAACTTTAAGTTTACGATATTCTTACCAAGTTCTAGAACATTGAGCTGATTAATGTCTTCATGCACTAAATGGACAGAAGTCTTGTGCATCCTCCACATTACTCCACGGGAGCTTTCCTTGTGCTCTGGACACAGTCATGGGGGACAGAGAAGGGTTCCCCAAACTGTTCCCACAAAGTTAAAGCTACGATTATCCACAATGTCTCGTGCTGATGATTAAGATTTCTCATCACTGGAGCTGAGGGTCCGAGGCCGCCCCCTGATAATAGCCCATAGCATCATCCTCCTCCACCATCTGTACAGCGGGCACAATGCAGTCAGGGGGTAACGTCCTCCTGGAGTCACCAAACCCAGATCCTCCATCAGACGCAGATAGAGAAGTGTGATCCGTCACTGCACAAGACACGTCTCCTCCAGAGTCCAGTGGGGGCGGCTTTACACCACTCCATCCGACGTTCGTCATTGTGCTTTGTGATGTACAGCTGCATGAAGCTGCTCTGCCATGAAGCTCCCGACGGGGGCGCAGTGTTTGTGATGATATTAAACCAGGGGAGATTTGAACTTCGCAGTTATGGGGTCAGCAGAGCTCTGTAACGTTATG
Organism: Dendrobates tinctorius; assembly: GCF_039654945.1. Classification (NCBI taxonomy): domain Eukaryota; kingdom Metazoa; phylum Chordata; class Amphibia; order Anura; family Dendrobatidae; genus Dendrobates; species Dendrobates tinctorius. The sequence continues at coordinate 3,672,093 of NW_027361691.1, forward strand.
GGGTCTTCACTTTGTTGTTGAGTTGCTGCAGTTCCTTCCACTTTTCAATATAGCTTCCAACTGTCCCTTATTCAGTCAGACTGTCCTGGTTTGAGGGGGCAGTCCCGCAGTCCCAACAGGTCAGCAACGTCTTCTCTCCACTTCTTCATGGTTCCATAGCACCTCCTCCTTGGTGCCGTTATCCCTCTGCACAAACTTACACTAATTAATGAACAATTCTCTTCTTTTTTGGTGATCTGCTCTCCTCATCATATATCATGGCAGGCAGCAGCTGTGAGCCACAGTATGCACTAACAAGTATGGGAAAATTCTCCATTTGAAGCTGCAATGCAGGCTCTTAACTCATAGGCAAATAATACTGGTGCATAGAAATGCAACTGGACATAGCAGTGTATTTCAAAGTCCCTGTATTCTATAGGAAAAATCAAAATCAAATTTTTTTCTTCCGAAAAAATTACAAAAAAATAATGAAAAACAATCACAATAATGTCATTTTTAATGCACTGTTTAAAAAAAATAATGAACTTCATGAATCAGCAACCTATTTGGTGTCACTGTAATAGTAATTAGACGCACAACACAGCGATCAGACTATTCACAGTGAACAGTAAATGGTGCAAAAAAATGGCGAGATTGATTTTTTTTCTCCATTTACACCAGAAAAAAAAATGTAATAAAAATGTAACGCTGAGGCTGTGTTCAGACGTAGCGTAAATGCTTCGTTTTTTTGTGCTACATCTTTCTGCACGCTTTTTTACAGGTGTACGAACGACACAACGCAATAACAATCTTCTCTGATTATTGCACTTTTGCTGTGTAGTTTTATGCTTTTTACCCAATATTTGATGTGTTTTCTGATGTGTAAGCTTTTATAATAGTACAAAAAAGATTTGATTCTGCACTCAACCACTTCACAACATAACATCATATGCTGGCTCCCTGACTTTGGCTGAGTCCGCATATTTCCCGGCATATGATGTCTAATTTCATCCACCATCATCTGCCTCTAACAGCCATGGTTCAAGTACAGCTCAGCCTGTGGCTGTTAGGCTATGTGTACACGTGCGGAATTGCTGCAGAAATTTCCGTGGCAATTCCACCACTCCCTGCCGCGGGAAATACGCATGTGGAATTTCCGCGAAAAACTAGCGTTTTGCAAGCATAATTAGGTTGCAGAATGCTAGCGTTTTCCAAGCGATCTGTAGCATCTCTTGGAAAACTGATTGAAAGGTTGGTCAAAACATAGTGTTTGACAAGTGTACCTAACTTTTTACTATTGATGCTGCCTGTGCATATAAAAAATCGTGATATTCTCACCTCCCGGGGCCCCCCGCAGCCTTCCCGATCCTCGCAATGCTCCCGGCAAGTCCCGTTCCCAGCGATGCCTTACGACAATGACCCCAGATGACGTAGCATCATGCGAGACCGCTATGTCATCACAGGTCATTGTCGCAAGGCATCGCTGGGAACGGGAGTTGCCAGGAGCATGCCGGAAGATGAGAATATCATGATTTTTTATTTTAATTCGATTTTTTACAGGGATATGGTACCCAGGGCCTGGAAGAGAGTCTCCTTTCCTCCAAATCCTGGGTACCATCTGCACATTTTCCGCTTACTTTGCACATGGTGGGCATAGCCACATGCGGAAAGTAAGAGGATCAATGCAATCCTATGTGTGCAGAATTCCAGTGATTCCGCAAAAAGAATGAGCATGCTGTGGATTTTTCCGCGATGCGATTCCGCCCGCGGAAAAATACGCAGCATTAGCACAGCATGTGCGCAATGCCATTGAATTCAATGGGTTGCTTTTTGTATGTGTGGTGCCCCTGAGGCTCAGTCGCCACAGAGGTACTGCACCTTCTCCTAAGGTGTAGTGCCCCACCACCATCCAGGTAAGGTGGGAACTCCTTTCCACACTCCAACACTCGCACCCCACACAACAGGGTAGTTCTGCACAACCACATTGCGGCTCAGTGCTTAGAGAGTAGCAGAGCACCTCTGGTGGTTCCCTGCTTGGAACACTGGATGTGCTGGGAGGTGGGTGGAGTTTAGATACATGAAAATTTTTTTACAACCAGTGGCGCTGCGTGAGGGATATAACAGCCGCAAATTAACAGACAACACCACCTTTTTGTCTGAATAGTAAAACAATTAAAAATATATAAATAAATAATTGCGCTAGTAATACCCACAAGAATTAAATTGCTCACTCTTGAAAAATCAGTAGGTGACCATCTGAAAGATATAATTGGTCGCTCTCCTTAAGAGTTACAAAGTGATTTCCAAATAGTTAAATCTCTCTCTGCGATGAGACAATAATACGAACCACCTTATTATCTAAAAGTGTATAACTGAAATAATAGCGCTAATAATAACCACATGAATAAAATTGCTCACTGCAAAAGATCAGTAAGTAACCATCTAAAAGGTGTAATTAATCCCTTTCCTTGAGGGTTGTAAAAATAATATCCACATAAATGAATCTCTTACTGCGAGGAGACAATTGTACTGACCGTCCACGTCACTGTTCATATCATACGCGGTGTTGCCGGTCTGGAATTCAGCACATGGAGATATTTCTCCTGCTTTGCTTCTATGTGCTCGCAATTACTAGCGAGTGTTGGAGTGTGGAAAGGAGTTTCCACCTTACCTGGATGGTGGGGCACTTCACCTACACTGCCCTGGGACATCAGCCCTGCCTGTGGAGGGCTATACCATCACTGCTGCACCACACCATCTGTCCCAGCGGAGCTGTCTGCAGCGTCGGCTTAACACCTCCCTTGCCGAACACCACAGGTGGCGTCACGAACCATTCTACTGCATTACAAACTTCCACTGATTACTTGGGCGCCCAGGGCCACTTGGGCGCTGTGACACATTTCCCTGACACCGGCCCGGTACCGAGTACCCCACAACCCTGGGAAGGCGACACTTATGGGTTTTTGTGGCGAAAAAACGCAGCAAAAACGCTTAAAATTCGCAGGAATTCTGCACGTGTGCACACAGCCTAAACCTGTTAAATCCTCCTGTCAATATATGATAGCAGCATTTAACACCCCTATCAGCACATCGTTCCACGCTCCCATCAGTGCAAACGAGTTGACATGAGAGTTGAGGGTCTGCTGATGACCCCTGTTCCTGTCATTACAATCCGCCAGTGCTCACCAGTATAACTAAATGTCCCAATGTGAAAGAAACCACTGGAGCCATAGGCGGAGGAGGACATGACTTGGGGATGGGTGCACCTTTAGGGTACGTGCACACGCTGCGGATTCCGCTGCGGATTAATCCGCACGGATTTTGCAAAAACCGCAGATAATCCGCAGGTCCAAAGACCTGCGGATTATCTGCGGTTTTGCCTGCGGATTCACTATCTCCACAATGGTGGAGATAGGAACCCGCAGCGGTTTCCGCAGAAAGAATTGACATGCAATTCTTTCTGCGGATTCAAAACCGCAGCAAATCCGCGCGGTTTTTTCCGCAGCGTCGGCACAGCGTTTTTTGTTTTCCCATTCAAATGAATGGTACTGTACACCGCAGCTAAAACTGCTGCGTGTCCGCAGCGGCCAAAACCGCTGCGGAAACGCAGCGGAATCCGCAGCGTGTGCACACAGCCTTACTCCTGCAGCTTTTTTGGTCTAGTGGTGTAGATTTTAAGCACGAGGGATGTTGCTTTCAGAGTAAGAAGCCCAGTATGTCTGTGCCTGGGGGGTCACTGTGAGGAGGGTGGGATTATATAGAGCAGGAAATCTGTCTCTCTCCCTCTTTCTTACACAGGATGAACAGGAGGAAGCATGTCTGCAGCTTCAGGGAGTATAATACTGGGGTTATCACCTCACACGACAGATGATAGGAGCACATTCACCTCAGACATCATGTACTAGTGTAGTATCAGCTCCTACATTATGTATGGGACCAATATTACCTCAGAAATTCATGTAGCTGCCATGTCCCTCATGTGCATGCTACATTTTCCTCACAGACTGTGAGACAACTTCTGTGTGACCTCCCTGCAGACATGTTTGATATACTCTGCAGTCACCTCAGACATTGTGTAGTGTGTACTAGTGCAGTATAGAGTTGAGCGAAACGGGTCGGTCAAATTCATAAGTCGCCGACTTTTGCTGAAGTTGGGTTTCATGAAACGAAACCCTACCATAGCGTGAGGTCGGCATTGAGGTCGGCGACCAGAGCGCCAAAGTCGCGTTTCAAATGATGCTTCCAGCGCCCTTTTTCAGCCAATGATGGAGGACACACACTGTGGGCAACGCGATGACATGGGCATCGGTCACCACCATCTTTGAGAAGGGCATGCAAGTGATTGGCTGGCTTTGTGTGGCGTCACAGGGGCTATAAAAGGGCGTGCACACCGACCGCCATCTTACTTCTGCCGATCTTAGCATTAGGGAGAGCTGCTGCTGCTGCTGATTCTGTAGGGAGAACGTTAGGCAGGGAAGAACCAAAAAAACTGCTTCTGCTGTTAGTGATTTCCACTGTACAACACAACACTTTGTGTGCAGTGACAGGGGAGGCTATATTTTTGTACATCAGCTCTGTTGGTTATTAGGCTGCCTTATAAGGCTCCCTGATAGCTGCATTGCTGTTTGCACACTGCTGTGCAAACTGCTTTTTTAAAAGCAAAAATACTTTTCCTCCTCTTTTCTGCACAGTTACCAAGCGTTCATTTTTCCACCCTTTTGTGTGTGCAGCAGTCCTGCTTATTAGGCTGCCTGCATCCATACTTGAACTGAGAACATCATTGTCAGCCTCCTAAAATCTCTAGGGAGCTTCCAATTCTCCCCAATACTATAAACACATGGGACGCCCCTCACACCCAGGGCTGTGGGGTACTCGGTACCGGGCCCGGTGGATCTCAATGGAAGTTGTCACGGTAGCTGTGGCCCTTGGCGCCCATTGTAAATGTTCAGTGTGAATGAATAAGTCGTGACGCCACCTGTGGTGTTCGGCAATGTAGATGTTAGGCCGACGCTGCAGACAGATCCTCTGGGACAGATTGTGTGGTGCAGCAGTGATGGTATACCCTCCACAGGCAGGGCTGTTGTCCCAGGACAGAGTAGATATGGGACACTTAGGTGGTGTAGTGTCAGGCGCAGGGGATGTAGCAGTGCGGGGCAAGTTGACGCTGAACTAAGTGGAGGGCACCAGGGCATGTAGTTCCAAAGCTGTACTCACAGTCTGTTGTACAAACAGGTGCCCGCTTCCGTGCCGTGTCCTCCAGGTCTGGGACTCAGTCAATCCCCCAGGCCAGATGGAATACTCCTTTCCAACACTCCGCCAACTTGTGCCTTTCTGAACGTCTCCTCTTATAGTGCCTTTAGATGAAGTACTCCTAGTACTGAGTTACACTGGAGTTCCTCCTGTCTGATGTTCCAATGAACTCTACTTGTACGGTAGACAGCTGTAGCCTGCTTCGGGGACTCCTTGCTACTAAGTCCCGGCTCACTATCCAGTTGCTGTTGTGCCCCCAAGTCTTGTGTGGGAATAAAGTGGTCACTACTTCTATTCCTCCGGTGTCTGCTGCAGGACCATTAGTATCCGTACAACCTCAGGGACCGGGCCCCGGCCTTGCGCCCAGAACTTCTAGGAAGGGTTCTCTTCTCACCCACGTCCTCTGTTCTCTTTTACTCCTCACGTTCCGTACTAATCCTTTCTTTCTATGGAGAGTCAGGCATACAGTCTATGTTGCTTTCTTTCTCCCTTTCCCGTGCCAGCAGACCCAGATCACTGGGATCTGCTGCAGCACTTTCATCCATCTATCCCTCTCTCTAGGGATCTTCTTCTCTCTCCAACCAACTACGGACTACGCACTTAAACTCTTCCCGCTCCTTGAAATGTAATCTAACTCCACCCACCTCCCAGCACGTTTCGTGTTCCAAGCAGGGAGCCACCAATGGGTGCTTTGCTATACTCCAAGCAGGGAGCCGCCGAAGGTGCTTTGCTACACTACTTTGTGGTGTGGGGTGCAGGTGATGGAGCGTGGTCAGGAGTTTCCACCTTACCTAGATGGTGGGGCACCACACCTCAGGAGGAGGTGCAGTACCTCTGTGGCGACCGCGCCTCAGGGGCGCCACACACATCTTGTACTTTGTCATACACCAGCCAATTTCAGCCTGTTAAATTGAGGTGTAATCTATAGTGGGCCTGAGATAATAGTTCTGCCTCCTAAAATCTCTAGGGAGCTTCCAATTCTCCCCAATACTATATACACACCTTGTGCTTTGTCATGCACCAGCCAAATTCAGCCTGATAAATTGAGGTGTAATCTATAGTGGGCCTGAGATAATAGTTCTGCCGCCTAAAATCTCTAGGGAGCTTCCAATTCTCCCCAATACTATATACACACCTTGTGCTTTGTCATGCACCAGCCAAATTCAGCCTGTTAAATTGAGGTGTAATCTATAGTGGGCCTGAGATAATAGTTCAGCCTCCTAAAATCTCTAGGGAGCTTCCAATTCTCCCCAATACTATATACACACCTTGTACTTTGTCATACACCAGCCAATTTCAGCCTGTTAAATTGAGGTGTAATCTATAGTGGGCCTGAGATAATAGTTCAGCCTCCTAAAATCTCTAGGGAGATTCAAATTCTCCCCAATACTATATACACCTTGTAACTTGTCTTACGTACCATATAGCTAGTGGTATTTTGGGTACATTTTTCCAAAAATGAGGAAGTATGGTGGAAGAGGCTGTGAAAGTGGGCGGGGTTTCCAGCTGGTACTGATGGTGGTGGAGGTGGTGGTGCATCTGCTGGTAGTGGCAAAAGCACAATAGCACCTAAGGCAGGAGGTGTTGAGTCTGCGTCATCGTCTGGCTCCACAAGGCCTCGAAGGCTCCCTTTTCTGGGAGTAGGTAAACCGCTTTTAAAGCTGGAGCTTCAGGAACAAGTTTTGGCTTACATTGCTGACACAGCCTCCAGCTCTATCGCCTCCTCTTCTGAAGTTTCAAAAAATAAAAGCACTGAGTCGTCAGTGGAGGCTCCTGGTCAGGAACAACACCTTTCCTTGTGTCCTTCACCCCTACCAAAAGTAAAGGATGCGGCAGGCCACACTACAGATTACTCCATGGAGCTCTTTTCACATACCATGCCTGGGTTATCAAGTCAAATCATGAATTCTCCAGTCCAAGATGAATCGGACATGAATTGCACTGATGCACTGCCACTGCTTGATTTTTCTGCTGGTACATTCAATCAGAGCACTACATTGTCCTCGCAGTGTACTGAGCCAGAATCTGACCCTGATGAAACTCAGGTACCCCTTCCTGCATACTATACCAACTTACACGGTGACACAGAGGAAGGTGCACATGTAATTGAAGAGGAGGTGATGGATGACCCAGTTGTTGACCCAGATTGGCATCCATTGGGGGAAGGGTGCCGCTGCCAATAGCTCAGAAGAAGAGGAGGAGGATCCGCAGCAGGCATCGACATCGCAACAGCTCTTATCTGGCAGGCCCGTAGCAGTCCAAAAACGGTTTACAAAAACCCAAAGAGTTGCAGGACAGCTTGGCCTGACGGTCAAATTAGCAAAGCGTGCAAGGCCTCAAAATGTCTTCCATAGTAGGAAGAGTGCAATGTGGCACTTTTTTGAACAAAATCCTATTGATCAGGCAAAGGTTATCTGTAAGAAGTGCGCAAAGACCTTTAGCCGAGGGAAAAATCTGAGAAATTTGAATACCAGTTGCATGCTTAGACATTTAACCACCATGCACTTGCAAGCGTGGACGGACTACCAAACCTCACGTACCACATGTGCACCTGCTCTGAATGAAGGTAGTCAGCAACGCTACATCGCTTCCCCCACTGTAAGCCCACTGGTTAGCATACCACCAGCAGCAAATGTTGAGTTGTTATCGCAAGGCCAAAGCAGTCAGGGAATCACAATGTTATTGCTACGAAAGACTGAATCTAGGCCATCAGCAAGACCACCAACACCATCACCATCACCAACCCTCTCTCAGTCCGCCATGTCCACCACTAGTTCCACCATATGCAGCTCTCAAGTTCAGCTCACCCTACCAGAGACTCTCAGTAGGACAAGAAAGTACTCATCTTCTCATCCGCGTACACCGTGTTTGAACACCCACATTGCCAAACTAGTCTCGTTAGAGATAATGCCCTACCGGTTGGTTGAAAGCGAAGCTTTCTGCGAGCTCATGGCCTACGCAGTACCACGCTATGAGGGGGGAAGGTTGGTGATGAAATCCATGGACAAATGAGTCCATGGTCTCTCAGGAATTGGCAGTGGTACCAATTCCCCGGCCGGCCGGCCGGTTATGGGGGGTTTTTGCACGGGCACAAACATCACAAGCAGACACATATTCCCCAACATCAGAGGCTAAAGCAGACCACCAGAATACTCTAGCAATGGCCTTTCGGGTAGCTGAGATCGCTGGATGTCCACCCAGAACTGAGTCATGGAACTCCCAGAGGACCTTGAGGCGAAACTGAGCTGGCACGAAAAGCTTATCCACCGGCTTAGTCGGAGGTGCCAGAGACTGAGCCTCCCGAATCTCCCGTTCCAACATATTAGAAATATCTGCCACCACCACCCCAGGCTGAAGAATGGAGGATGGAGGTTCCGGGGGGGACACCGGATCTAGACTGCGTGACAAGGCATCCGCTCTGTCATTTTTAGATCCTGGCCGAAAAGTGATCGAGAAGTTGATCCGGGGAAAAAAAAGTGACCATCTAGCCAGTCTGGGAGTCAACCTTTTAGCTGACTCAATGTAAGCTAGGTTTTTGTGGTTCATAATTACTGTTATAGGATGGACAGCCCCATCCAAAAAATGCCTCCATTCTTCAAAGGCCAACTTTACGGCCAGAAATTCTCGATTCCCCACATCATAGTTTCTCTCCGCAGGGGAGAACTTCTTTGAGAAAAAGGCGCAAGGTCTCAAATTGGTCAAAGTGGCGGGTCCCTGGGACAATACCGCCCCCACCCCCACCTCTGAGGCGTCTACCTCAACAATAAATGGTTCCGACGGGTCCGGGTGAAAAAGAACCGGGGCAGACATGAAACATTTTTTTAAAAACTGAAACGCCGCTACCGCTGCTGTTGACCAATTCTTGATATCGGCCCCATGGATTTCATCACCAACCTTCCCCCCTCCGAGGGTAATACCGTCATTTGGGTTGTGGTGGACAGGTTTAGTACGCAGGCACATTTTGTACCTTTGGCAGCTCTACCTAATGCGGAAACGTTGTCCAGATTGTTCGTTGAGCATGTGGTGCGGTTGCATGGGGTACCCTTGAATGTGGTGTCTGATGGAGGAGTGCAATTTGTTTCCAGATTTTGGAGGGCTTTTTGCAAGAGGTTGGGTATTGGTCTGTCCTTTTCATCCGCTTATCATCCTGAGACTAATGGGCAGACCGAGCGGACCAATCAGTCTCTGGAGCAAATTCTTCGTTGCTTGACCTCAGCCCGACAGGATGATTGGTGTTCTGTGTTACCGTTGGCCGAGTTTGCATTTAACAACCGCATTAACCAGTCTACGAGTACATCTACCTTTTTCTGCAAATATGGGTTTCATCCTCATTTTGGAGAATTTTCTCGTTTGAATTCTGGGTGTCCTGGGGCGGATGAGACGATCCAGCGGTTGGGGGAGGTATGGCGGGAGGTCCAGAGTAACATTACGAAGACCTAGGACAAAATTAAGTTTTTTGAGGACAAAAAATGATCCGTGGGACCGGTGTTTCAGATTAGGGATAAGGTATGGTTGTCCACCAAGAATATAAGGCTCAAGGTCCCCTCTGCGAAGCTTGGACCCAAGTTTATAGGTCCCTATGTAATTACCGAAGCAGTTAACCCGGTGGCTTTTCGGTTGCGGCTCCCGCCATCTCTGCGGATCTCAAATGTTTTCCATAAGGCCCTTTTGAAATCTGTGAGGTCCGGTGGGGAGGGATCATCAGCTTCCCCACCACCAGTTTTGGTAGTCGGAGTACGAGGTGGAACGAATTGTCGACTCTAGGTTGGTCCGTCGTGCCCTTCAATATCTGGTACGTTGGAAAGGCTACGGTCCTGAAGAACGGTCGTGGGTTCCTGCTCGATTGGTCCATGCGGATCGGTTGGTCTGGGCCTTTCACGCCAAGTACCCTGAGAGACCTGGGGGTCCGGTGGCCCCGCATTGAGAGGAGGGTACTGTCATGATCCAGGACGGGGTTTTGCTTTGGCCCGTCCTGATCAGACTGGGGGTTAATTGTTCCGCCTCTCTTAGGCAGAGGGCGGCTATTTAATGCTCACTGGACCTAGGTCCGGTGTCAGTTATACTCCTGCCCTCGGCTGAGTTAGTTGACCTTGTGCGTACGTGTGCCTTGTGCCTGATATCTTGCTTGCTTGTGTGGTTTTGATCCGGTTCTGTCCCTGTTACGAGTTCTGCCTGTCCCTCTTGTACTGCGCTACCTCTCGTGTATGGCTCTCTGCTTGTGACCCGACTTCTCTCTGCTCGCTCCCTTGGTACCACGTCGCCCTCTTGTGTATGACCTTTGGCTTTGCCTGACCACCCGTCTGTTTGTCCCTCCTGTGCCACGTTTGCCCGTACTGTGTGTGACCTCCGTTTTGCCTGACTCTGAGTTGTTGTATGGTGTCCTGTCATATCTGAAAGCAGGACACAAAGCCCCGCCCCCTTGCAGTCACATGACCATAGGTCCTGTGCCAGCTTGCTAACTTCTGCGTCCTCAGGTCCTGTGCATCTTTACTTTCCGGCACTGACTGGACCCTGACACCAATAGTTTGAAGCACGCATTGTCACCTCTGCTGCCCTGCTCCACAGGTATCTTTTAGCACTGTTTCTGTACTCAGGACACACGCACTGGCTCTGTGAGCGAGTGTAGTGCGGTGTCTCTGACACCAGTGTTGCACACGAGGTGTCCCACTATCGAACAGCTAGTGGTAAACGTCAGCAGGCTGTGTTGAAGATGATGTGTTTGGGCGACAACAGACACACCGCGGAGGTACTGGCCGACTACTTGCAGTGACAAACTGAGTCATGGCTGGGCAGTCTACATCATGAGGCAGGCAAGGTAGTTAGTGATAACGGCCGGAATTTTGTGGCAGCCATAGCCCTTTCAAAACTCAGACACATACCTTGCCTGGCTCACACCTTGAACCTGGTGGTGCAGTGCTTCCTCAATTATCCGGAGTTAACAGCCCTGCTCCATAAGGTGCGAAGACTGTGCTCGCACATCCGCCGGTCGCCCGTACACTCCAGTCATATGCAGAAGCTGCAGCGATTGCTCCACCTTCCAAAGCACCGCCTAATTATCGACGTTGCAACAAGGTGGAACTCCACCCAGCACATGGTTCAGAGGCTGTTTGAACAGAGGCAGGCTGTAATGCATCTGTGGGAGGATACACGGGCAGGTAGTTTGAGGGCAGACATGGAGTTGTCTGGTGTGCAGTGGTCGAAGCTGAAAGACCTCTGTAAGGCTAGTTTCACACTAGCGTTTTTGAGCGCAGCGACGGCCTGCGCACGGCCGCCGCTAAGCCCCGCCCCCTGTTGCGCCTCCGCCGGTAGCTCCGCCTACCGGTGCAAGACGCTGCATGCGCCCTGCATCCCCTATCTTTATCACTGGGGGTGCAGGCCGTGCGCAGTATGCGTTTGAGGCGCATGCGTCCTTTTGACGGTGCGCCGACCTGCGCCAAACGCAACCTGCGCCAAACAGCCCAGTGATAAAGATAGGGGACGCAGGGCGCATGGAGCGTCATGCGCCGGTAGGCGGAGCTACCGGCGGAGGCGCGGCAGGGGGCGGGGCTTAGCGGCGGTCGTGCGCAGGCCGTCGCTACGCTCAAAAACGCTAGTGTGAAACTAGCCTAAAGTCCTTCAGTGTTTTGAGGAATGCACACGACTGGTAAGTGCAGACAACGCCATCATAAGCATGAGCATCCCACTTATGGATCTGCTCATGCAAACTTTGACGCACATTAAGGAGCAGGCGTCTGCAGCCGAGGAGGAGGAGGAGGAGGGAAGCCTTGATGACAGTCAGCCATTGTCTGCTCAGGGAACTCTCCTGGATGAGGTGGAGGAAGAAGAGGAGGAGGATGATGGATGATGATTTAGGGGAGGAGGATGCTTCTCAGGGGGCAAGAGAAAATGTTGGTGTGGCAAGCTCAGGTACAGGGTTTGTGTGTGACTGGAGGGATGTGGATTTGCCAGAAATTGCTCCTCCACCGAACACTCGCAGTGCATCATTGACACCTGGAACATTGGCCCACATGTGTGATTATGCCTTGCAGATCCTAAAAAGGGACCCCCGCATTGCCAAAATGATGAACGATGACGACTACTGGTTGGCCAGCATCCTGGATCCACGCTATAAAGGCAAATTCCAAAACATCATGCCACAGGAGAACCTAGAGCTAATATTGGCTAACAAACAAGCAACTCTGGTAAACCGTTTGTTTGAGGCATTCCCAGCACACAGCGGCGGTGATGGTTCTCCCACGAACCGTAGGGGGCAACATGGAAGAGGTGTTCGTGGTGCACACAGCTGAAGTGGCGTTGGACACAGGGGTTTCATGACCATGTTGTGGACTGATTTTTCAAGTACCGCTCACACGACTGGTAATACTGCATTGATTGAAAGTGACAGGAGACAGCAGTTGTCGTCAACTATGGTTACAAACTACTTCTCCCATATCGATGTTCTCCCTCACAGGTCACTCCCCTTTGACTATTGGGCCTGTAAACTGGACAGCTGGCCTGAATTGGCACAATATCCCTTACAGGAGCTCGCTTGCCCTGCTGCTAGTGTGCTATCCGAAAGAGTCTTCAGTGCTGCTGGATCAATCCTGACAGAAAAAAGGACCCGTCTGTCGACCCAAAATGTTGATGATCTAACCTTCATTAAAATGAACCATGCATGGGCTTCAAAGGATTTTGTCCCACCTTCCCCTGCTGACACGTAGGTTGCCAGAAAAATGGATCGCTTTTGTCCTCCTCTTCCTCGGACTTCTCCAATTCCTCCATTTGCAGCTGCTGAATGTCCAACATCAACATATGCCATTTTTTCGACCTCCCTAACTGGGCTGCCTCCCCCCCCCAGGGCCGGGGTCACCACCTGGCGCACGCACCCGTGCGAGTGCTGTTGCCCTGGACAGGTGGGTGGGCCCACTCTTCAGTGACGGCACTGGCACAGGGTCTCTCATAGTACAATCAAGTGTCTCTGACGGTGGGGGTGCACACCCGAGTATACACCGGAGTACTATGAGGGGCCCTGTGCCAGTACCGCCGCCCACGAGTGGGCCCCCCCGCTTGCTCAGGGCCCCAGCACTTGCAATACTTACCTCTCCCTGCTCCTCCGCTGTGTAGTCTGGGCTGTTAAATCCTTCACTGGAACTGCCAATACAAATTTGGTGAACTGATAGATGATGGTTAAGACGTAGCTATGCCCTGTCCTGCTGGGCTCTATCTTCAGAAGATCAATGGCTTCCATTTGTTATGGACGTCGACTCACAATGAGATGCAGTGGTGGTTTATCATCAGCTTTCACGGTTTTCCTACTCACAGACGTGTGACATTCCTGCCCACATTTTTAAATGTGTCCTCTCATGCCAATCCAATAGAATCGCCTACGGCCTGTGGCTTCTGTCTTTTGCACTCCAAAGTTACCTGACAGATCATGATAGGCAGTGAGGACAATGTCTACATCTCTCCCTGTGATCACAGTTTGATGGAGATGAGTAACGGTGATTGGATCCATGGTACTGCGAACCTTTCTTCACAACTGCTTTCGCTGTCTCCACAGACAAAGTAATTGAGGGTCAGCATCGCCTCTGAGAATTCTCCTGGGAGTTTTTCCCGTGATTAGTAATTCCAAAGTTTCTGCAATCAGTCGACTTTCAGTCTGTACTTGTATCCATCTCGTTTCCTCTTGTGGAGAGTCTGGACTGTCTTACTGAGACTGAAATATATATGAAGATTGAAAAATACCCCAACAGTGTATACTGGTGTACGCTTCAAATACATTACCTTTTTTCTACTTTTTAGATTCTTGTTTAATCCATACTGAGGCTGTGAGTGTCTTTGTCGGACTCCAGAAATATACACAGAGATTTTTAATGTTTAAACTATGCTATATATACCTGGTATCCAGTGATACTGTACCCTTTCTCGACTTTCTACAATCTTGTCAAATCCATACTGGGACTGAGACCGTCTGAGTCTGAATCCTGATATATAGACATAGATTTTTAATGTGTAAACTATGCTACATATATACCTGTCATCCGGTGATACTGTACCCTTTCTCAACTTTCTAGAATCTTGTCGAATCCATACTGGGCCTGAGACTGTCTGAGTCTGCCTCCTGATATATAGACATAGATTTTTAGGCTGTGTGCCCATGTAGCGATTTTTAAGCGTTTTTGCCGCGATTTTCGGCGCGAAAACGTTTAAAAATCGTGTACAGAACGCCCCCCATGCATTCCTATGGCATTCCGCACATGCTGTGCTAATGCTGCGCTTTTTTCCGCAGCAGAATCGCATCGCGGAAAAAAGCACAGCATGCTCATTCTTTTGTGCGGAATCGCAAAGAATTGCCGCGATTCCGCACCCATAGGAATGCATGAGAATCGCTTACTTCCGGCATGTGGCTATGCCCACCATGCAGGAAGTTAAGCGTCTCATGTGCGGTTGGTACCCACGGTGTGGAGGAGAGGAGACTGTCCTCCAGGCCCTGGGTACCATACCCCTGTAAAAAAAAGAATAAAAAATCGGGGTATATTTACCTTCCGGCATCCCGCGCTGCATTCCCAGCCTCAGCGTTCCCAGTAATGCCTTGCGTCACGGTCCTGTGATGATGTAGTCTCGCGTGACTTTAGCGGTCTGGTGAGATCGCTATAGCAACGCGAGACCAACGTCATCACAGGTCTCGCAAGGCATTACTGGGAACGCTGAGGCCCGGGATGGCAGCGCGGGACGTCGGAAGGTAAATATACCCCGATTTTTTTATTTTTTTTTTAGCATTGTAACATTCTATCTTTTACTATTGATGCCGCATAGGCGGCCTCAATAGTAAAAACCTGGTCACACTTGTCAAACACTATGTTTGACGAGTGTAACCAGCCTGTCAATCACTTTCCAAGCGATGCTTCAAATCGCTTGGAAAGTGCTTGAATATCGCACGCGAAAATTGCGGCAAAATCGCGATCATAATCGCAGTAAAATCGCGCGGAAAGAAACGCGCGATTTCTGGGAAGGAGTCCGGTTTTTAGTGTCCGGAATAAAACGCTATGTGGGCACATAGCCTCAATGTGTAAACTATGCTACATACAGTATATACCTGTTATCCGGTGATACTGTACCCTTTCTCAACTTTCTACAATCTTGTCGAATCCATACTGGGCCTGACACCGTCTGAGCCTGCCTCCTGATATATAGACATAGATTTTTAATGTGTAAACTATGCTACATATATACCTGTCATCCGGTGATACTGTACCCTTTCTCAACTTTCTACAATCTTGTCGAATCCATACTGGGCCTGAGACCGTCTGAGTCTGCCTCCTGATTAGAGATGAGCGGGGTTCGAGTCGACCTGTTCGCCAAGTTCAAATTCGAGCTGTTTTGGGCGGTGTTCGAGCTGTTCGTCGAACTCGAACACTTTGCTTAAAATTCGTCTGTTCGAGGTTCCGTTCGAGAACAGTTCGTTCACCAAAAGCGTAACTTTATTTTCACATTAATAATGGTTTTCAATGTTAGTAGACAGTTTCATGGCATAGTAGCGGTGTCTGGTAGCCAGCGGTGTAGTACACCTGTCAAGGAGCTACACCGTGTGTGTTTCTAATAATTTTTTACCGCATCTTGTCCAGAAAATCCTTTTGGGCCTTGTAGCACTGTCTGCTGCTCAGCAGAGGAGCCCACCCGTGAACCTAGCTATGCCGCCTGTTAGGCGTCAGGTTTCTGCGTCTGCTCTGCAGGAATCCAGAGCCTCACATTCTGCAGTCTCTTGCTGTCTATCTACTGCAGAGAAGATTACTTTGCAGCAGACCGCTCCAAAGACTAAGTTTCTCTGTGCTCCTATTGGGCATGCTCACGAGGCGATCTCCCATTGGAGATCGGGAGTCATGTGCCCAGGTCCTGCTTCAGATCTCATTGGTCCATCTCGGAAATCTGGAAGGTCCCGCAAGGCTATAAAAAGCGCGCATGACCGTTTGGCCATGCGCTTGTATCGACTTTTCAAGCTAAATGTGTGAATGGTGACGGATGTATGACTCTGGTGACTGACTCATTTGAAACCCCTTCCCTCTGATATTACGCATGTGGATAGGGAATTAGTGCAGCAGTCAGCGCCAGTCAGTGGCAAGCCTTAGGCCACTGTGCACACTGCACCTCTACTCTAGCGTCCGACATTGCGCCTGCTTCATAGCTTTGTCGACTAGCGGCAGTGTCCTACGCCGCGCTGCAGTTGCAGCCCTCCTTGGCACCCGCAGTAGCAACGCCGCACACACGGTAGGTCTAGATGGACGCAGCTCCTCTGCCTTGGGTCCTGCTCCTGTGACCTGATACCGTGTGTGCATTTCCCTGTGGTGTGGTCTGTGACACTAACAGGCTCAGCGTTTTTGTATATTTTTGTTGTGGCACTTCTGTGTGTGAACAGAGCCCGCTTTGCGCACTTCGGGTGAAGTCTAACCCATGAGCATTATACTGCCATATTGCTTGTCTGTCATTACCTAGCAGCGATGTAACATCTACTGCACGGTGGACCCCGAGCAGCGAACGCACTTTATTATTTATTTTTATTTAGTGCGTTCCGCCGTTCCTAACACTGCCTGTTTATGTAAGAACCATTTTTTAACTCCATTTAGCCCAGTGAATACTTTGGGCCTAGTACTTGTGTCTACTGCTCAGCAGAGGAGCCCACCCGTGAACCTAGCTATGCCGCCTGTTTATGTAAGCACTGTCTGCTACTCAGCAGAGTTGCCCACCTGTGAACCAAGCTATGCCGCCTGTTTATGTAAGAACTGCGTGCTACTCAGCAGAGGAGCCCAGCTGTTAAGCAAGCTACAGCACCTGTGGTTTGGACACTTAATTTTTTCACATTCTTTCTGGAATGCCGGTTAGGCCTAATTCCGGAATTCCTGTTGACCTGCACTTACTGGGAAATCCTCGTTCATGGGGAAGAATTGGAATCCCAGATCCCCATCACTAACGGGGTTTAGCGGGTTATCCGCACCTGTAAGCGACACACGCTGGTACTTTCAGTGTAGCACGCATGCAGCCCCGGACATGTAAGGGCATGACAGACCTGTTATTGCTCAATCTCGCGTGCCAGAGCCTCGCTTGTCCCTCTAGTAATCTGGATGCGGACCGCGGGGGCATGCTGGAGCCTCGTTCGTCAACGGAATTAAGCTGACAAATCGGTAGCACAACTAAAAACGGCCATGTACCACCACCCACAGAATCGACAAAGCTTGCAATCTGTCCATCCTTTCCGTGGCTGGCATGGTTGAGGTTGCCTGTGTGAAGTCCAATTAAGCCGCAGGCTCCACTCCTGGTGGTGCCCTTGTGGACATTCCTTTAAGGTTCTGCTTTGCAACCATACTGCCCCCGGAAACCAAACACTTTGCCTTCATGGACGCTGTTCGGAGGGTCGTGGGAATAATGCTGCCCGATCGGCAGTTGGCATAATTTATGGTGGGAAGTCTGACGGTATATGATCGTCTTCGATTTTAGAATTTTAGATTTTTTTTTATTTTAGATTTTTATTCCAGCCTTTCTTGACTTTATAAGGGCATGACATGCCTATATCTGTGTCTCCTCCTCCTCCTTTTACTCCGCCACCTCTTTTCTATATGTAGTTGCCCTTTTCTATATGTTATTTGTGTCTTCTGAGCATTTTGTCTGCTTTGGAACACCTTTTAAGGTGTTTTGTAATTGTTTTCTATGTGTTTGTATGTGTTTGTGTTTGCCTGCCATTGTTTTCAATGGGGTTCGACGGTGTTCGTCGAACGTTCGACGAACTTGCCTCCTGCTCGACAAACCAAACCGAACTCGAACACTAGCGGGGTGGTTCAACACTACTCCTGATATATAGACATACATTTTTAATGTTTAAACTATGCTATATATACCTGGTATCTGGTGATACTGTACCCTTTCTGCCAGGAATGCACAGAAGGAAATTTTCTGCTCACCCCTCTTCACTCCTAATCACACCTCCGACGCACGGAAACACCCTGACCCGGGTGTATAGTGCATGCACAACATAGAAAAAGATTTTCCAGCGTCTCCAGGAGATAAAATAACAATAGCTTTATTGAAAATATAAAATCTTCTTACCATCAAGTAAAAACAACATAAAGAGGCATATGGAGGGGAGCACTTTCCTACGCTTTTCACCCTGAAAGGGCTTAATCATGGAATGCGTATTACCGTTTTACGGCTTTTTATATTGTGCTGTAATCCATACTGAGCCTGAGAGCGTCTGTGTCTGCCTCCTGAAATATATACGGAGATTTAGAATGTTTAAACTATACTATATATACCTGCTATCTGATGATGCTGTACCCTTTTTCTACTTTTTATATTCTTGTCTAATCCATACTGAGCCTGTGAGCGTCTCTGTGTGACTCATGAAATATATAGGGAGATTGACAATTATCCTTTGACTGTATAGAGCTGTACGCTTCTGATACAGTACCATATATCTGATGTTATTTTGGGTACATTTTCTCCAAAATTTGGAAGTATGCTGGAAGAGGCCGCGGACGTGGGCGTGGGGGGGGGGCCAGCTGGTACTGATGGTGGTGGTGCATCTGCTGGTAGTGGCAAAAGCACAATAGCAGCTAAGGCAGGAGGTGTTGAGCCTGCATCATGGTCAGGCTCCAGAATGCCTGGAAGGCTACCTTTTCTGGGAGTAGTTTAACCGCTTTTAAAGCCGGATCATCAGGAACTGGTTTTGGCTTACATTGCCGAAACAGACTCCAGCTAATATGCCCTCCTCTTCTGAAGTTTCAAAAAATGCAATCACTGAGTTGTCAAGTGATGGCTCCTGGTCAGGAAGAATCCCTTTCCTTGTGTCCTTCACCCCCACCAAAAGTGAATGATGCAGCAGGCCACACTTCACATTAGTCCATGTAGCTCTTTCTCACATACCATGCCTGGGTTATCAAGTCAAATTGTGAATTCCCCAGTCCAAGATGAATCGGACATGGAGTGTGGGTGGCCAGCCAGGGCAGTGGGGTTAATCGGTACTGGGCCGGTGTCTCAGAGGGATGTGTCACGGTGGTGGTGACCCGGTCCGTGGCCCTGGGCGTCCATGCAAAGGGGTGAATAACGTTTATAGGTGAATGATACGTGACGCCACCTGTGGTTTCTGATCAGATTGACCAGCGCTGCAGTGTCGCTTCTCTGGGACAGATGTTGTGGTGCAGCTAAGATGTAGAAGCCCTGCACAGGTAGGGCCGTAGTCGCAGGGCAGATGAAAGAGTTGGTAGATGGTGTGCAGTGCAGGATGTAGCAGAGCCGTGCGCCAGGTGCAGGAGAAAGATGACAGACACAGTCATGCAGTTCCTTTACCTGTACTTGGTAAGTGCCGTCCAGGACCCAGAATACAGATGGAGAAGGAGTTGGTCAGCCTGGAAGCAAATTAGGATTTCTCTCTCTGCAGATAGTGTGGCCTCCGTTCCATCACTTATCTGAGGTGCTCGCAGTACTGAGGTCACTGAAGTTCCCCCTGTTGATTGTCTTTTGAAACTTTCTTGTATGGCAGGCAGCCATAGCCTTTTCCTTCTGGCTCACACAAGTCGCTGCTGGGGCCTCCGAGCCTTAGTTGGGAACAGAGCATTTACAGCTGCTACTTCCTCCGGTTTCTGCTGCAGGACCGTCAGTGTCCCTACAAACTCGGAGACCAGAATCCGGACCATGCGCTCCAGCTAGGAGTGAGCCTTAACTCTGCTCATCCTCCAGCTCCCCTTCTCACGTCCACACACTTCCCCTTCCCTTCACAGATTGCCCTAACTTCCTCCCGACCACAGAGAGCAGCTCCTCAGCAGTCAGGCTCAGAGCTCTCCCTGGTGGCCTGGAGTGGGAACTGTGTTGTGCGTTGGTTTAACTGCTAGAGAGATCCTTCATTGCTCCCAAGCATGACATCACACTCCCTAGGAGGAAGGTAATGCCACTGTGGCGACCGTACTCCTGGGGGCGCCACAAGTGCACTGATGCCCAGCTACTGCTAGATGATTCTGCTGGTACATTGACCCAGACCACTACATTCCCCTTGCACTCTACACAGCCAGAATCTGACCCTGATGAAACTCAGGTTCCACTTCCCGCATACTATACCACCTTACACAGTGACAAAGAGGAAGGTGCAGATGAAAGTGTGACGGCATTGGCACAGGGCCCCTAATAGTACGCAAAAATGTCTCTGCCGTCCTCCCACCCGCCGTCAGACACACCGCCGTACTATGAGGCGCCCTGTGCCAGTGCCATCGCCAACGAGTGGGCCCCCCCTGCTTGCTCAGGATCACAGCACTTGCAAAGTTGAAATACTTACCTCTCCCTGCTCCACCGCCGTAACGTCTTCCGCGTTTCCTGGCAGTGACATTCTGGTCAGAGAGCGCGATGACATCACGTCTGTACGCCCTCTGCCTAAACAGTCCAAGTGCAGAGAGATGGAAGATGGGGACGACGAGAAGTCTAGACTAGTACAGGGATTCCCTAGCGAGGAGACTTATTTAATTGTTTTAAAGGTTGGGAGCAATTTTTGGGGAGCACTATCCTCTGGAGAATGATATATGGAGCCCACCATACACTGGAGCATTCCAAAGGTGGACATCAGACACTGGAGCAGCATTTACAGGGCCCATTATACACTAGAGCATTAGAAATGGGGCCCATTATATATGGAGCATTATTTGGGCCCATAAGACAGTGGAGCATCATCCATGGGGACCAACATATACTGTAGCATTATGTGGAGCTCATCATATACTGTATGGAACATTATATGGGACCAATGATTCTGTATGAAGAAATAGATGGGCCTCATTACTCTGTATAGCGCACTATGCGGTGGCCATAATACTGTATGGAGTAATATACTGTCCGTTTTTGGAGCTATTGGAGAATTTAAAATGGATATCAGTCATGTGATGTAAGAAATGAAGTATTTTTCATTGTACTATACCGCTATTTCTCTGCCGTATCAGAGGATCATGAATTGTGTCATGTGTTAAAGGAGTCCAGTGACACTCTTTGGCCCTGGGCCCACGAAAATCTGGAGCCAGCCCTACCCCCCCACAACTTTAGCCAAATAACCCCCATTTTTCAGTGCGTAACTAGTATTATAAAGAAATTAAGGTTGACAAGCTTAAGTAATAAGAATTTATGTTTTTGGCATTAAAATGGGCACTGTAGGTGTGTTTCCTGTCCTCCACTCACTGCCGACTTTTCTTCCCCATTGACTTGCATTGGGTTTCGTGTTTCAGTCGGCCTTCGACTTTTCACGATAATCGGCTGATTGCGTTCGACCCGACTTTTGCGAAAGTCAGGTTTCATGAAACCCGATTCGACCCGAAAAAAGGCAAAGTCGCTCATCTCTAGTGTAGTATCAGCTCCTACATCATATCTGGGAGCAAGATTACCTCAGAAATTCATGTAGCTGCCATCTTCCCTCACGTATTGCAGAGGCAGCTTTTGTGTGACCTCCCTGCAGACATTTCTGATATACCACATTACTGCTGTATTATACAGAGTCTTCATGAGTTCTGGGTTTATGTATGATAGGACAGAGCAGGGACACATACAGTGTCTGCCATTACTATGCTGAGCAGTCACATGTATTAGAGACACTGGTGAGAGGAGCAGTGGGGGGATGGTATATGTATGATGATGAGAGGCTGCACTTCATGTCAGTGCACTGTATACTGACCCTGCTGGGTGCTGATTACCCCCCTTCCCAGTTATGGAGTCTGATGATCTGTATGTGACCTCATCTCTGTTACATACACTGGATCTGCACACCCAGCCTCACAGGAACAGGTTACTCACTATATGTGGTATCTGTGTACAGGCTCCATCCCTGTGCTGTATACATGATATCACTCCTCCCTCTGCTGTATACGGATCATGCTGGGTATAGACATCCTGTGTCTCCAGGTCATTTTCCTGGCTGTACATATAATCTGGACATGACTTCCAGCTTAGTGCTTGATTTCTGTAGCTATTGCTGCCATTAGTCCTCCCCCTCGTATACTGCATGATCAGAGTATACCCACCAAGAGCTTATTTTATATTACCTAAGATGGCGGATAGAACAGGCCTGAATGGATTATGTTTTATCGTGTGTAAAATAATCGGGGAGTAACTCGGCACATTTGAGTGGGCAGTAATAACTCAGCACATGGCGGGCAGTGAGTGGGCACTAATAACTGAGCACATGGCGGGCAGTGAGTGGGCACTAATAACTCAGCACATGGCGGGCAGTGAGTGGACACTAATAACTGAGCACATGGCGGGCAGTGAGTGGGCACTAATAACTCAGCACATGGCGGGCAGTGAGTGGGCACTAATAACTGAGCACATGGCGGGCAGTGAGTGGGCACTAATAACTGAGCACATGGCGGGCAGTGAGTGGGCACTAATAACTCAGCACATGGCGGGCAGTGAGTGGGCACTAATAACTGAGCACATGGCGGGCAGTGAGTGGGCACTAATAACTCAACACATGGCGGGCAGTGAGTGGGCACTAATAACTCAACACATGGCGGGCAGTGAGTGGGCACTAATAACTGAGCACATGGCGGGCAGTGAGTGGGCACTAATAACTCAGCACATGGCGGGCAGTGAGTGGGCACTAATAACTGAGCACATGGCGGGCAGTGAGTGGGCACTAATAACTCAGCACATGGCGGGCAGTGAGTGGGCACTAATAACTGAGCACATGGCGGGCAGTGAGTGGGCACTAATAACTGAGCACATGGCGGGCAGTGAGTGGGCACTAATAACTCAGCACATGGCGGGCAGTGAGTGGGCACTAATAACTCAGCACATGGCGGGCAGTGAGTGGGCACTAATAACTCAACACATGGCGGGCAGTGAGTGGGCACTAATAACTCAACACATGGCGGGCAGTGAGTGGGCACTCCTAGTGTGAGGCTGCACATTGCTCTGGAGGACACATCATGGGCCCAGTTTTCAGCCCTGTCTCTCGTCTATTGTATGTAGTAGAGTGACTGGGATACAGAGCTTGCAGTTTTCTGCACACACACCTATGGCTGCAGGCAGCTTATATTAGACCTACATATTTCTTACCATTTATGCGCAGCTGGTGATTAGAGTCTGTCTGTAACTGCTGTGGAGGAGCAGGCGGATTCTCATTTATGGTTACAGCATATAACACAGCATTGCCCATCTCTGTCTATGTCTGGACCTTACCATGGGATATTTTCCATTATTAACCTGTTGTATACCTTGGCTGTAAACCTGCATGGTTTTCACCCTCACTTATCCCACATCTTGTGCAGTTTGAGGGGTCCTTGAAGTTGGTTAAATATGGTCTGGGGGATCCAATGGGATATGGTTTCCTCCTTTTGAAATTTAATATGGTTCTGGATCCGGTGAAAGGTGGAGGGGAGTTTCGGCATGGGTTTGTCGGATCCCCAGGAAATTCAAGTGAACATTGGAACCCTTGTGGCTATGGTGCTCCCGATCTAGTGGGGTAACGGCTGGGAGTAATTGTTGGAACATTTTATGTTCACTTTATGTTTGATAATCACCAGATAGATTTTTGGGAGCTTCAAGGACTCCTACCAGCGTGTTAATATTATTTATGCTTTGATGTTTATTTTATGTTTATTTTAATAAGAACATGAATTAAAAATTTATAAAAACAAAAAAACAAAAAAAAAAACAACAGTTATTTGTTTTCCTTTTAGTGGGTCCTTGAAGTTATTTATAAATTGGTCAGTAGGGGTAACCATATTAAGTATGGACCTCTGGTTTGGGGGGGGGGTGTTCATCACAGTATGACCCCCCTGGGTTTGGAAGGGTAACCATTTCAAATATGGCACCCTGGTTTTGAGGGGTAATCATCTCAGGTATGGCCCCCTGGTGTGGAAGGGGTAACCATCTCGGGTATGGCCTCCTGGTATGGAGGGGTGACCATCACGGTATGGCCTCCTGGTCTCCTGTAGCATTTATATTTTATAGGACCCTGTTAGGGTAAAGTCCCTGGGGTCATGGCAGTCATATTTTGCATGCCTACAGAATAAATTGGCTCCTCTGAGCCAGGAACAGTGGCTGGAGGGGAGAAGAGAACAAGGTAGGCATGCTTTTCAATACAATCTATAGCTTCAAGGACCCTCTCTCTTTTTTCATGTGACTTGAGAATGCCGAGGCATGGTTTTTGACTGTTTATATTGACCAAACCATGTTTCTTTCCATGTTTCTCTCAAGGTTGTCGTCTGGACAATGCAATTATCTAGTGCATGAAACTGAAGAGCAATGTACCTAATCTGTGTGCCCTTGAGTCAGTGGGAGTGACTAAGGGTAAAGTAATCAAGTGCATTAACATGAAGGGTAATATGCCTATCCCCGATGCCCTTGAGCTGGTGGGAGCGGCTAAGGGTATAATCTAGTGCATTAACACAAAGGTCAGTATGCCTATTCCTGATGCCCTTGAGCCAGTGGGAGCGGCTAAGGGTAAAGTAATCAAGTGCATTAACATGAAGGGCAATATTCCTATCCCCGATGCCCTTGAGCTGGTGGGAGCGGCTAAGGGTATAATCTAGTGCATTAACACAAAGGACAGTATGCCTATTCCTGATGCCCTTGAGCCAGTGGGAGCGGCTAAGGGTAAAGTAATCAAGTGCATTAACACAAAGGGCAATATGCCTATTCCCAATGCCTTTGACCCAGTTGGAGAGGTCAACAGTAAATGTTATCAAGCGCATGAAAAACAATTAACAATGGCGTGGCAGTTTTATTAATAATGCCTTTGTAGACTTTTTCTGCTTTAGGTTTATTTAAATTACTACTTCCAGATATTTTGAACGTTATTTTATGGTTGGTTATAATGTTGATGTTATATTGTGTATAGTTTTTAATTACTCCCTATAATATCTTTCTATTGATATGTTCATCACTTTTTGGGTAGTGATAGTAAGTGGGTTTAAGAAATTTTACTGCACAGCTACTGTAAATAATGGTGGTTTCTAGAACTAAAATCTGTGATTTGGTGAATTATTAGAGCTGGCTACAATACGTGCGGTATAATAGTTTTTTGAGGCATGACAGATGTCATTATACAGGTATTCAGATTGTGGCTGCGACCTTAATTATGGTTTACTTTCCACATTCCCCATTATGGGATCCTCATTGCAGGATGTTTAGCAACTGCTATTTTGCTGTAGTTACCGTATTATCGATCATAACTTGGTAGCATGGCATTGATAAAATTAATCTGTCGGAGCTCTGGAATTTTAATTTTATTACTTGTGGGCACAGACTTTCCATAGCATGTAGAAATGGTTGATGGCTTTGTTAGGCATGGTTGATGGGGGTCGAGTCCATTTAAGGTGTCAAATGGCCTCTCTGGTGGCGGTTTAGGAGTCAGGTGGAAGTTGCAGACAAGTTAAGGTGGACACATTTTAACTAATAGAGGATGTAAAACCTCATGGTGGTGAACAGGCTCGGCTTTGGTGGCCAACCTCAAGGACGTTGTAATGGTAACGTCAATCAGGGGCGGGCACAGTGGTTAAGCACAGGAGTGAGGATAATAGGGTCATTGGTGCCCTGAAAGTTTACTGGCTCTGCTTGAATGGCAAGCCAGTGCGTGCCGCCCCTTTATGGCTGTCTGTCCTGGTTCTGTATGTCAGACAGCTGGGGAGATCACAGTACTTGTGAATCCCAATGTACTAGCACTTCACCTGACTCCTACTGTGATTGTTTTAATCCTGTGATTTAAATAAAACTGTGGCCATTTTGACAACCAAAGTAATGTGTTGTGTATTTATTCTAGTGCCTAGGTTTACTGTAGTTATGGTGGTTTTAAGATGGAGTGGGGGTCCGTCCCATATCCATAAGTCATGTCGGTGGGCCGATCAGCGTTTCGCCTGGGTTTCCTCATGGGATTGCGGACATACACATCCAGTTTTAATGGTGAGTACTGGATTTTACTTACTTTGCTGCTTTTTCCATGTCATCTATTATACTGGTCCTGAGACCACATGGTCCATATTTGTATTTTCTATTTGAACATAATCCTCCAAAATGGAAGTTATGACCTTTTTGTGCCCATTTCCTGTATGACCCCTTTGGGCCATGTATACACATGTATACCAGCAGTCTATTAACCCTTTAGCCACCCTCATGTATACTTACCTTCTCTTGATTCCTTTGTGATTTTTTTATCTGGCATTTTTTGTGTCTTTATCACTGACCCATTTTTACCTTGATTTCTCACCTTTGCGCATTTTTATCTATATGTGTTTGGATTAATAAAATGTGATATTTTTACACATATTTCTCATGTTTTTCTGACATTATTCGGGGTTCATACACTCCCCATGATTGTAGGTGTAATGTGTTTGGTATCTGTGTACTCGTACTGACCCGAAGAGTCATATTGTCAGGTTAGTGTTACCATATAGTGAACATGGTAAATAACGCACCCAAAACACTATTGTGAATTTCACTTACTTTTGCAATTTCAGTGCAGTTGAATTTTTTTTTCCCGTTTTCCAGTAAACTATATGGAAAAATGAATGGTGAAACTCGTCCCGTAAAAAAACAAGCTCGTATTTGGCTACATTGATGGAAAAATAAAAAAGTTATGGCTCTTGGAAGAAGGGGAGGAAAAAAAAAAACGAAAATGGCTATGGGGTGAATGGGTTAAAAATTCAATGACATTTTATTTTACATGCTTTTTTTCCCATGTTCCACAAAGAATCTTATTAAAAAAATGCCCCAAATCCGCAGAGTTCAGCAGCGCCCGAGGGCGCAGTTTCCATAAAATCGCATCCACTTTTCTTGGATATTTAGTCCGTGTTCACATGTAGCATAAATGCAGCATTTTTGCTGCTGCTTTTTTTGAAATTCTGCAGTTTAACTGTCCAAGCAAAGTGAATGTGATTTCATGGAACCTGCGCCTCCTATGGTGTAAAGACGCCGCTGCACTGTGAGGTTTTGGTGCTTTTTTTTCTCTCTTCTCTTCTATGTGGAGCCTAAAAAATACAAGTAAAAAAATGCAGATTCTTTATTAAGTGCAGAATCAAAGGTTTTCTGTAGTGTAAAAACACATTAAACGCGGCTTCACATCTGCACCAAAAACGCATCAAATAAGGGGAAAATGCCTAAAAACCTCAGCGACAATGCAATAATCAGAGGAGATTGTTATTGTGCAGTTTGGAGCCTCCGCGGACGCTTGATATATGAGATTCGTGGCCCCCCCCGTCCGGCCCCCAGGGACCACTGACCTGGACCTGAGTCCCGTGAATCCATCCGCTCATCTCTAGTCCCCACCGTCCCAGATACAGCCCTCTCCAATCTGGTTTCCGCTCTCTTCACTCTACTGAAACTGCCCTTACTAAAGTCTCTAATGATCTTCTAACAGCTAAAGCTAATGGTCATTACTCCATGCTAATTCTCTTGGATCTCTCTGCAGCATTCAACACTGTGGATCATCAGCTCCTCCTCACTATGCTCCGTTCCATTGGCCTCAAGGACACCGTTCTCTCCTGGTTCTCCTCCTATCTCTCTGACCGATCCTTTACTGTATCTTTTGCTGGCTCCTCCTCCTCTCATCTTCCCCTTATGTGGCGCCCCTGAGGATTCAGTTGCTACAGAGGTACTGCACCTTGTTATGAATGAGTGACCGTAGGAGGCAAAAACAGAAATACTAGCTAAGTCCAGAAAACCAGAGAAGTTGGCAGCTGTCGGATTGCAGACCCCTGAACCTAACAACAACAACTAGCAGTAGCTGTGGGGGGTTCCTACGGTGCCTTAGACCCCTCGAACACAGCCGGAGAACTACATAGCCTAAAGACAGAAAGGGAAATCTAAACTGCCCCAGAGCAGACCCCAAAGCAATAGGCAGCCCCCAACATATAATGACGGTGAAGCAAGATGAAAAAACACTCACACAGGTAGAAAGATAGGCTGAGCAAATGATGGGGCCAAAGCTAACTAAATAGGACAGAATAGAAAAGCTGCTGTGTGCAATCCGCCAAAACCCTCTCAAAAACAAGAGCCAACAGACTGATAGGGAAAAAAGCCCTGATGACGCTAGGCTTCAAAAAGACTATATCAGCACTCAGGTATTATCTGAAGACAGAGCAAAAAGGAATTTCAGCTCACCCAGCAGGGAAAGGCAGAAATCCAGAAAAACAAGGCAAAACAAAACCAAAACACAAATGCAAAAAGTAGAGCAGAAAACTTAGCTTTTGAGGAGCAGGAATCAGACTGGTCTCCAAGAATCCCTCAGAGTAATCACCCGCAAGGCAGAAGGGCGTCGGCTGCCTTATATCCAGTCAGCAATCCCAGTCACCCAGTCATCATCATTCTGCTCAGGTGCTTTGCAATCAGCCTCACTACCTTCCTTCACCAGAAGAGGGAGTTCATCAGACCTCAATGGTGAAGGGGAAAATGAACTCACAACAGCACCTCCTCCTGAGGTGTGATACTCCACCATCCAGGTAAGTTGGAGGCTCCTGACCACGCTCCAGCACTTGCATCCCACACAACACTGTAGTTCAGCAAAGCCACATTGCTCCCTGCTTAGAGTGTAGCAGAGCACCTTTGGTGGCTCCCTGCTTGGAACACGAAACGTGCTGGGAGGCGGGTGGAGTTAGAATACATAAAAGAGCGGGAAGGATTAGGAGTTGAGTTAAGTTACAGTTCAGTTCAGAGTCGGAGGAGAGGAGATCCCTGGGAGAGGGATGGAGGAAGGAGGTGCTGCAGCAGATCTCAGTGACCTGGGTCTGCTGGCACAGGAAAGGAAAGAAGGAGAAAGACATTGAACAGAAACCTGATCTTCCATAAGAAGGAGAGACTAGTACGGAACGTAGGAGTAAAAGGGAACAGAGGACGTGGTGTTGTGAGTTCATTCTCCCCTTCACCTTTGATGTCTGATGAACTCCATCTGCTGGTAAAGGGAGGTAGTGAAATTGATTGGGATGGGAAGAACCTGTCATCTGAACAGGCGGAATGTGATTGGACATCTGGAATT
Organism: Dendrobates tinctorius; assembly: GCF_039654945.1. NCBI lineage: Eukaryota > Metazoa > Chordata > Amphibia > Anura > Dendrobatidae > Dendrobates > Dendrobates tinctorius. The sequence goes on from NW_027361691.1 coordinate 3,701,287, forward strand.
TCTGAGTGGATATAAGGCAGCCAACGCCCTGCAGGGTTTAGTTCCTGTCTACTAAAAGCTAAGTTTTTTGCCTTGCTATTATTCCATGAGATTTTGTCTGGTTTCCTTAGTGTTTGTATTCAGCCAGTCCTGGTTGGGACTGGCTGAATTCCATTTTTGTCTCTGATCAGTTGATCTCTTTGCTCTGTTTTCAGAATATACCTGAGTGCTGATATAGTGATTTTGAAGTCTAGCGACTTCAGGGCCTTTTTCACTATCAGACGGTTGGGACATTTTTGGTAGGGTTTTTTTGCGGATTGCAGCCAGCATCTTTTCTGTCCTGTCCTATCTAGTTAATTGGGCCCCATCGCTTGCTCAGCCTGTCTTTCTGTCTGTGTTGTCATCTGTTTTTCACCGACAATACATGTTGGGGGCTGTCTATTGCTTTGGGGTCTGCTCTGGGGCAGTTTAGATTTCCCCTTTCCTTCTTTAGGCTTATGTAGTTCTCCGGCTGTGATGAGGGGTCTAGGGCACCGTAGGAACCCCCAACGGCTACTGTTAGTTGTGGTGTATAGGATCAGGGGTCTGCAATCCGATAGCTACCTACCTCTCCGGTTTTCTGGACTTAGCTTGTATTTTTGTTTTCTCCTCCTCCGGTGACTCATTCATAACAGAATCACCAGCCATACCGCAGATTCTAGGGTACTCAATAGTAGGAAAGAATTGTAAAAAAAAAAAAAATTGTCAGAATTTTTTTTTTTGTGTGTATATTTTTTCCTCTATTTCTCTGAGGCCGTAGGGGGAGTTTTTTCTCAATGGAGATTAAGCAATTGTCTGATCGTGTGGAGCAGCTTACTGCTGAAGTGCGGGGAAATTCCACCTATCTTGCTCATTCACATGCTGCTGAACCAAAGATCCCTACTCCTGATGTGTTTTTTGGGGATCGGTCTAAATTTCTGAATTTTAAGAATTGTAAATTATTTTTTGCCTTGAAGCCTAACTCATCGGGGAGCTCCGCGCAGCAGGTTAAAATTGTCATCTCTTTGCTGCGCGGCGATCCCCAGGATTGGGCGTTTTCTTTGAAACCTGATGATCCTATTCTTACTAATGTGAACGCATTTTTTCAGGCCTTGGGGTTGCTGTATGATGAACCTAATGATATTGATCATGCTGAAAAGGCCCTGTTGGCATTGAGCCAGGGTCAGGATTCTTCAGAGTTGTACTGTCAAAAATTCCGAAAGTGGGCGGTCCTTACTACCTGGAATAATGGTGCCTTGGCAGCTCTCTTTCGGAAGGGTTTGTCAGAAACTGTAAAAGATACTATGGTGGGATTTCCTGTCCCCTCTGGTCTTGACGATTCTATGTCATTAGCCATTCAGGTTGATCGGCGTTTGCGTGAACGCAAAACTGCACGAGAGGTGTTGCCACTTGTTGAACAAATGTCTGAACCTATGCAATGTGATAGAGTTTTGTCTAGAGCGCAACGTCAGGAGTTCAGAAGGCGTAATAAGCTGTGTTTTTTCTGTGGAGATGCCTCTCATATTATTTCTGTCTGCCCTAAACGAGAGAAACGTTTTGCACACACGTTTTCTGTGGGTGGTGTTCAACCTAAGTTTCTTCTGGCAATTACACTGATCTGCTCCCTGTCCACATTTTCCGCTAAGGCTTTTGTGGACTCGGGAGCAGCTCTGAACCTGATGGACTTGGATTTTGCTAAACGTTGTGGGTTTCCTATGACACCTCTGCGGACACGTATCCCTTTGAGGGGTATTGATGCTTCTCCTTTGGCGAAGAATAAACCTCAGTTTTGGACCCAGGTGGTAATGCGGGTCGCCCCAGACCATCAAGAAAATTGCAGATTTTTGGTGTTGCATAATTTGCATGATACCATTGTTCTGGGATTTCCCTGGTTGCAAATCCATAATCCAGTTTTGGATTGGAAATCTGTGTCTGTGGTGAGTTGGGGTTGTCGGTGTGCCCTTAGTGACGCTCCTATTTTGTCCACCTCTCCCCAGTCGCATGATGTTCCTGACTATTTGGCTGATTTTTATGATGTATTTAGTGAGAATGAGTCTGCGTCTTTGCCTCCTCATAGGAGTTATGACTGTGCTATTGAGCTGAGCCCTGGGTGTAAATTTCCCAAGGGTCGACTTTTCAATTTATCTGTACCCGAGCACGAGGCTATGCGATCCTATATTAAGGAGTCGTTGAAGAAGGGTCATATTAGACCATCCTCTTCACCCTTAGGTGCTGGGTTTTTTTTGTGGCCAAGAAAGATGGTTCATTAAGGCCTTGTATTGACTATCGTTTCCTCAACAAAATTACTGTTAAATATCAGTATCCGTTACCCCTGAATTCTGATCTATTCTCCAGAGTTAAAGGTGCTTGCTAGTTTACCAAGCTTGACCTCAGGGGGGCGTATAATCTTATTCGCATTAAGCAGGGGGATGATTGGAAGACGGCATTTAATACTCCGGAGGGACATTTTTAGTACCTGGTGATGCCTTTTGGACTCACTAATGCCCCTTCTGTCTTCCAGTGCTTCATGAATGATATTTTTCGAGACTTTGTGGATAAATTTTTGATCATCTATCTGTATGATATTTTGATCTTTTCCAAGGATTGGGACTCTCATGTGGAACATGTTCGGACGGTGTTCCTGATTTTGAGGGAGAATTCTCTGTATGTCAAGGGATCGAAATGCCTTTTTGGTGTACAGAGGATTTCATTTTTGGGATTTATTTTGTCTCCATCAACTATTGAAATGGACCCGGCCAAGGTACAGGCCATTTATGATTGGGTTCAGCCCACTTCTTTGAAGGCCCTCCAGAAGTTTTTGGGTTTTGCTAATTTTTATCGTAAATTTATAGCTAATTTTTCTGGTATTGCCAAACCATTGACTGATTTGACTAAGAAGGGGGCTGATGTGCTGAATTGGTCTCCGGAGGCTGTTTCTTCCTTTCAGGAGATGAAGCGAAGGTTCACTTCTGCTCCGGTTTTGTGGCAACCTGATGTCTCACTCCCGTTTCAGGTAGAGGTGGACGCTTCTGAGATTGGTGCAGGAGCTGTTTTGTCCCAAAAAGATCCTGTAACATCTAAAATTAATCCCTGTGCTTTCTTTTCCCGAAAGTTCTCCCCATCCGAACGTAACTATGATGTGGGGAATCGGGAACTGTTAGCCATGAAATGGGCATTTGAGGAGTGGAGACATTGGTTGGAGGGAGCTAAACATCAAGTCGTGGTCCTTACTGACCACATGAATTTGATTTACCTGGAGTTGGCCAAACGCTTGAATCCTAGACAGGCTAGGTGGACCTTGTTTTTCACACGTTTTGATTTTGTGGTCTCTTTTCTTCTGGGCACTAAGAATGTCAAGGCAGACGCCCTCTCTAGGAGTTTCTTTGCTGATTCTCCTATTGTGACCAAGCCTGCTACCATCTTAGGTGAGGGGGTAGTTCTTTCTGCCATCTCGCCCGATTTGAGACGTGCTCTGGAAGAGTTTCAGGAGGACAAACCTGAGCGTTGTCCCATTGGAAAATTGTATGTTCCTGACCAGTGGAGGAAGAGAGTGATGTCTGAAGTTCATTGCTCTGCATTGGCTGGTCATCCAGGTATTTTTGGTACTAGAGATTTGGTGAGTTGGTCTTTTTGGTGGCCCGCCTTGTCTCGTGGTGTCAGGAATTTTGTGCAGTCCTGTGGGACTTGCTCCCGGTCTAAACCTTGTTCTCGCTCTAGTGGGTTGTTGATGCCTTTGCCAGTGCCCATGGACCCATATTTCAATGGATTTTATCTCTGATATGCCTGTCTCTCAGAGAATGACTGTTATTTGGGTGATTTGTGATAGATTCTCTAAGATGGTCCATCTTGTACCACTCCCTCAGTTGCCATCATCCTCAGAGTTGGTGCCCTTGTTTTTGCAACAGGTGGTTCGCTTGCACGGGATTCCTGAGAACATTGTATCTGACAGAGGAGTTCAGTTTGTTTCTAGATTTTGGAGGACTTTCTGTTCCAAGCTGGGAATTCAGTTGTCCTTCTCCTCTGCGTTTCACCCTCACACCAATGGGCAGACGGAGAGAACAAACCAGATGTTAGGCGTCGGATTCCTGGCACTGCACAGCGGGAATCCAGAGCCAGACATCCTGCGGTCTCCCATTCTTCCTCGACCGCTCCGGGTGTTGCTCAGCAAACACGGCGAGCCAGGCTTGCTGCTCAGACTCGCTCTGACAGCCTGGATGTTGCTGCCACCTCTGGTGCAGCAATGGCAGCGCAACCTGCTTTGCAGGGAACTGCTCCTGAGGCTTAGTCCTCATGCCGTGCTACTGGGCATGCCCGCAACTTGACCTCTCACTGGAGAGCAGGGGTCACATGCTCAGGTCCTGCGTCGGATCTGATTGGTCCTTCCCAAGCTAATGGAAGGTTCCGGAAGCGCATCACTATAAAAAGCCCGCAGGGCGGCTCGGCGATGCGCTAGTGTAGACTTATCTTGCTATGTGTGTGAATGGTGACGGATGCATGGACTGGTGGCTGACTCATTATGAAACCCCTTCCCTCTGATAATACGATTGGTGACAGAGTGTGTTCTTAGGTCAGCACCAGGTAGTGGCAAGCTACGCCACAGTGCTCCCTCGCCTACACTAGCGTCCGTCGGTGCCCGGTTCTCGGCGCCGACGCTTGCGGCTATAGTTGCCGCTGCGCTGCATTAACAGCAGCTATTGGTGTTCACGGCTGCGACGCCACACGCTGACTCCTGTGACGTTAACAGGGCCAGCGCCTTTGCATATATTTCTGGCAAGCGACTCTGTGTCTGAACAGAGCCGCTCTTAGCGTTCGGGTGACGTTAACCCGTGCGCACTACGTCACCTTCTGGTGCATCTGCCATTACCCAGCAGTGGTCTTACCAACTACCGCACGGTGGACCCCAGGCGGCGAACGCACCTCTTATTATTTTATATCTGGTGCGTTCCGCTGACCATAACACCAGACTTTGGAGTCGTATTTGAGATGTTTTATTTCTGCTGATCAGGATGATTGGGTTTCATTTTTGCCCTTGGCCGAATTTGCTTTAAATAATAGAGCTAGTTCTGCCACTTTGATGTCACCTTTTTTTTGTAACTTTGGGTTTCATCCTCGATTCTCTTCAGGGCAGGTGGAGTCTTCTGCCTGCCCAGGTGTTGACACTGTGGTGGAGAGAATGCACCAGATCTGGGACCAAGTGGTGGATAAGTTGTCTCTCTCCCAGGAAAAGGCCCAGCGGTTTTCCAACCGGCATAGGACCATTGGTCCCCGGTTTAAGGTGGGTGATATGGTTTGATTGTCATCAAAGAATATCTCTATGAAGGTGGCTTCTCCAAAGTTTAAACCTAGATTTATTGGACCTTACAAGATTTTGGAGATTCTTAATCCGGTCTCTTTTCGATTGGCTCATCCTGTTACATTCAAGATCCATAACGTGTTTCATAAGTCTCTGTTAAAGAGGTTTGTTGAGCCAGTAGTTCCTGTGGTGGCACCTCCTGACCCTGTATTGGTTGAAGGTAATGTGGAATATAAGGTTGAGAAGATACTGGATTCTCGTCTGGCTAGACGGAGACTCCAGTATTTGGTTAAATGGAAGGGTTATGGCCAGGAAGATAATTCTTGGGTCCCTGCATCCGATATTCATGCCGAAAGATTGGTTCGTGCTTTTCATCGGGCCCATCCTGATCGCCCTGGTGGCATGGATGAGGGTTCGGTGACCCCTCCTCAAGGGGGAGGTACTGTTGTGAGTTCATTCTCCCCTTCACCTTTGATGTCTGATGACTCCCTCTGCTGGTAAAGGGAGGTAGTGAAATTGATTGGGATGGGAAGAACCTGTCATCTGAACAGGCGGAGTGTGATTGGACATCTGGAATTTCTGAGTGGATATAAGGCAGCCGACGCCCTGCAGGGCTGCTGGTGATCCTTTCTGCTCTGAGCTCTTGCATCCAGTTTAGTTCCTGTCTACTAAAAGCTAAGTTTTTTGCCTTGCTATTATTCCATGAGATTTTGCCTGGTTTCCTTAGTGTTTGTATTCGGCCAGTCCTGGTTGGGACTGGCTGAATTCCATTTTTGTCTCTGATCAGTTGATCTCTTTGCTCTGTTTTCAAAATATACCTGAGTGCTGATATAGTGATTTTGAAGTCTAGCGACTTCAGGGCCTTTTTCCCTATCAGACGGTTGGGACATTTTTGGTAGGGTTTTTGCGGATTGCAGCCAGCATCTTTTCTGTCCTGTCCTATCTAGTTAGTTGGGCCCCATCGTTTGCTCAGCCTGTCTTTCTGTCTGTGTTTGTGTTTTCATCTGTTTTTCACCGACAATACATGTTGGGGGCTGTCTATTGCTTTGGGGTCTGCTCTGGGGCAGGTTAGATTTCCCCTTTCCTTCTTTAGGCTTATGTAGTTCTCCGGCTGTGACGAGAGGTCTAGGGCACCGTAGGAACCCCCCACGGCTACTGTTAGTTGTGGTGTATAGGATCAGGGGTCTGCAATCCGATAGCTACCAACCTCTCCGGTTTTCTGGACTTAGCTTGTATTTTTGTTTTCTCATCCTCCGGTGACTCATTCATAACAACGTGGGTTAGGAGAGAACCCTGGCTAGAAGTTCTAAGCGCAAGGCCGGGGCCCGGTCCCCGAGGTTGTATGGATACTAATGGTCCTACAGCAGACACCGGTGGAGTAGTCAGCTGTAAATGCACTACACCCATCTAAGACTTGAGGGCACAACAGCAACTTGGATAGTGAGCCGGGACTTAGGAGTGAGGAGTCCCTGAAGCAGGCTACAGCTGTCTGGCATACAAGTATTGTTCTTGGGAACATCTGTCAGGAGGAACTCCAGTGTTACTCAGTACTAGGAGTACTTCACTCCAAAGGCACTATAAGAGGAGAAGTTCTGAAAGGCACATGTTGGCGGAGTGTTGGAAGGGAGTATTCCATCTGACCCGGAGGTTGACTGAGTCCCTGACCCGGAGGACACAGTACGGAGGCAGGCACCTGTGTGTACTACAGACTGTGAGTAAAGCTTTGGAACTACATGCCCTGGTGTCCTCCAATTATTCCTGCGCTAACACACCCTGTACCACTACATCTGGGTACCAGCTTCTACACCACCTGTGCCTCTCCTCTACCCCTACATCTACACTGCCCTGGGACTACAGCTCCTCCTGTGGGGAGCTTCACCATCTTTGCTGCAACACACCACCAGTCCCAGTGGATCTGCATGCAGCGTCGGCTTAACATCTCACTTGCCGAATACCACAGGTGGCGTCACAAACTATTGATTTAATCAACTACATTCCACCATTCAACTTCCCCCATTAATTGGGCACCCAGGGCCACGGACCGGGTCACCGCTGCTGTGACACATCCCGCTGACACCGGCCCGGTACCGAGTACCCTACAGCCCTGGGAGGGTGACCCAACTAGTTTTTTTATTTTTTTTGGTTCCTCAAGGATCAGTTCTAGGCCCCCTCGTCTTCTCTTTGTATACTGCCCCTATTGGTCAAGCAATCAGTAGATTTGGGTTCCAGTACCATTTCTATGCTGATGACACCCAATTATATGCTTCTTCTCCTGATATCACGCCTGCCTTTTTGGAAAACACCATTTGAAAGGTAACTCACCAAGCCCTGACTGATGCACTAGCAGGATGCAGCAGAGCCCCATTGATAAAGGCTGGGGCAGCACAGGTGCATTCCACTGATAAGGACAGCCAGTAACCCTATATGGTCCGGCTGCCCAGTGGAAAAAAGCACACTAATAAGGCTTGCTTAAGACATAAGTCACACTGATGAGTGTGATGCAATGTGTCAGAGCAGCCTATTTATAAAGCCCATAATCATAGCAGGCGAGCATCTCAGCACTAAATACATGCATCACACAAAAAACCAAGCCAACATAAAGGGCTCTAACTGCATCCTGCAAAAATGATAAAAAGTGCAAAAAGATAAATAGATATGGGGTATTAGTTACTATTTTGGCCAAAGCAGATAAGCTCACAACCCATCGTCAAGGGTCCCCAGATATTGTGAGTCCTTAACACTAAATCTAAACTGCGAACAAAGGAGGAAAAAAAATTTTTTCCAAAATTTCAAAAAAACACCATTTGAAAGGTAACTCACCAAGCCCTGACTGATGCACTGGCAGGATGCAGCAGAGCCCCATTGATAAAGGCTGGGGCAGCACAGGTGCAACCCACTGATGAAGATAGCCAGTAACCCTATATGGTCCGGCTGCCCAGTGGAAAAAAGCACACTAATAAGGCTTGCTTAAGACATAAGTCACACTGATGAGTGTGATGCAATGTGTCAGAGCAGCCTATGGATGACGTCCATAATCATAGCAGGCGGGCAGCTCAGCACTAAATACATGCATCACACAAAAAACCAAGCCATCAATAGGCTGCTCTGACACATTGCATCACACTCATCAGTGTGACTTATGTCTTAAGCAAGCCTTATTAGTGTGCTTTTTTCCACTGGGCAGCCGGACCATATAGGGTTACTGGCTGTCCTTATCAGTGGAATGCACCTGTGCTGCCCCAGCCTTTATCAATGGGCTCTGCTGCATCCTGCCAGTGCATCAGTCAGGGCTTGGTGAGTTACCTTTCAAATGGTGTTTTTTTTTAAATTTTGGAAAAAAATTTTTTTCCTCCTTTGTTCGCTTTTTGGAAAACACCAGTGATTGTCTTACTGCTGTCTCTAACATCATGTCCTCCCTCTATCTGAAACTGAACCTGTCAAAGACTGAACTCCTTCTGTTTCCTCCCTCTACTAACCTACCTATACCCGACACTGCCATTTCCGTGTGTGGTTCCACCATTACTCCCCAGCAACATGCCCGCTGTCTTGGGGTCATACTTGATTCAGAGCTTTCATTCACCCCCCACAGCCGATCATTGGCTCCCTCTTGTTATCTGCACTTCAAAAACACTTCTAGAATTCGACCCTTTCTTACTTTTGACTCTGCAAAAACTCGTATTCATCTCTTGTTCATTCTCGTCTGGACTATTGTAACTCTCTACTAATCGGTCTCCCTCTTAACAAACTCTCCCCTCTCCAATCTGTCATGAATGCAGCAGCCAGGATCATATTCCTCACCAACCGTTATACCGATGCCTCTACCTTGTGCCAGTCCTTACACTGGCTACCCTTCCACTCCAGAATTCAGTATAAACTTATTAGGCTGGAGTCACACACAACGTAGAGAAATACAGACCGTATTTTACGGCCATAATACGCATAAATGGTCCCTAAATAGTGCTCCGTATGTCATCCGTTGTCAGGGTGTGGCCACATACTTTTCTCATGTAAGCATCCGTATGTAATCCGTATGTAATCCGTATAGCGTTTTTTCTCACAAACTTGCAAAATGGACATTTATCGGTTTTGAGGCCTGCACATAATTTAAATCATCAGCACCAACCCTATTTATTGCCTCAACATCAGGTGGCAGCCTCCAATCTGCCCATTTTGGTGCTGTGCTTGTGTTGGTGTCTTGGTGGTTGTTAGCAAACATGTCAGACACACTTCAGGTCACCCCAACTGACCGTGTTCTCTTCCACTGGGTTTTGTCCCGGCGCTTTGGCCAGCCATACCCAGTGATTGTGGATCCGAGGAGGAGGAGACGCATGTGGGTGCATCCGCATTTGAGACAACGCCTCAATAAAGGCCATTTTCACAGGCTTTATGCAGCTCTGAGGACACATCCTGACAAGTTTTCCTCTATTGTCGGATGACCGTTTCTACCTTTGATGTTTTGTTGGAGACAGTGCGCCCAGGGATCACCTTCCAGGACACCCGGATGCGCAAATGTATCTCTGCGAAGGAGCGCCTTCTCCTTACGTTACGGTATGTATTCCTCAGCTACAGAATGTTAGCAGACAGGTTCCTGCGTGTGCTCTGCAGGAATCCAGACCCTTACATTCTGCAGTCTCTTGCTCTTTATCTACCGCAGAGGAGATTGCCTTGCAGCAAATCTCTCCAGGGGCCAAGTCCCTCTGTCCTCCTACTGAGCATGCTCATGAGACGGTTTCCCATTGGAGATCGGGAGTCATGTGCTCAGGTCCTGCTCCAGATCTCATTGGTCCATCTTGGAGATCTGGAAGCGCTTCCGGAAGGTCCCGGCTGCTATAAAAAGTGTGCATGGCCGTTCTGCCATGCGCTAGTATAAACTATACTGCTATGTGTGAATGGTGACGGATGTATGATTCTGGTGACTGATATTACGTATGTGGTTAGGGAATTAGTTCAGTAGTCTGCGCCAGTCTGTGGCAAGCCTTAGGCCACTGTGCACACCGCACCTCTGTGCTAGCATCCGACATAGCACCTGCTTTGTACCTGTGTCGTCCAGCGGCAGTGTCCTGCGCCGCGCTGCAGTTGCAGCCCTTCTTGGCGCTCGCAGTAGCGACGCCGCACACACGGTAGGTCTAGACGGACGCAGCCCCTCTGTCTTAATTCCTGCTCCTGTCACCTTATACCGTGTGTGCATTTACCTGAGGCCTGTGACTCTAACAGGCTCAGCCTTTTGTATGTTTTTGTTGTGGTGCCTCTGTGTGTGAGCAGAGCCCGCTCTGCGCACTTCGAGTGAAGTTGAACCCGTGTGCATTATATCGCCATATTGCTCGTCTGCCATTACTCAGCAGCGGTTGTAACACCTACTGCACGGTGGGCCGTTCCGAACACAGAATGTATGTAGATTATTCGTTTCTCAAATAATTCTCTTACTCAGTAACCCCTTTTTGGCCAAGTAACATTATGAATTGGTACCAAATATATGAGCTAAAAGTTAGAACACTTGGATGTGTTATTCCACATTACATAGCCGTGGTACATGTGTATATGTATTGTTCGCCTAGCTTCTTACTTACACACTGTTCTGGTGATCTATATGTAATGTGTGCATCCTTGAGCAAGTATTTTAATGTATATATTTTCAACATTTGTTTAATTGTAGGTTCCTCACAACTGGCCTTTCTTATGCAGCACTCCATCTGGAGTTTTTGATTGGGCGATCGACAATATCCGGCATCGTTCGTGCTACATGTTCTGAAATCTGGTCCAGACTTCATCATCTGGTCATGCCCGAGCCCAAGATGGGAGACTGGTTGAGGATTGCCAGGGGATTTGAGTTGCACTGCCAATTCCCCAATTGTATTGGAGCCCTGGATGGGAAGCACATCCATGTGCGTAAGCCGCCGAACTCAGGGTCCCAATTCTATAATTATAAACAATATTTTTCTGCAGTTTTGTTGGCTCTGGTTGACAGTAACTACAGGTTTATAATTGTAGAAATTGTGGCTTATGGAAGAACTGGAGACTCTAGAGACTTCAATTCTTCCATTATGGGTCAGCGGCTGCGCAATAACCTGTTGGACCTACCACCACTAGAGTTGAGCGATACCGTCCGATACTTCAAAGTATCGGATCGGAATGGATCGGCCGATCTTAAAAAAAAGTATCGGTATCGCCGATTCCGATACCGGAAGTCCCATTCAAGTCTATGGGACTTCCGGTATCGGAATAAGAAAAACCCTGTTTTTGCCTTGTACAGCCTCTCTGGGGTCTGTACGGGCCTTTCGGGGGGCTGTGCCGGCCTGCCAGGGGGTCTGTGCAGGCTCCGGTGGTCTGTGCCGGCCTGCCGGGGGGCTGTGCCGGCCTGCCGGGGGGGCTGTGCAGGCTCCGGTGGGCTGTGCCGGCCTGCCGGGGGGCTGTGCAGGCTCCGGTGTGCTGTGCCGGCCTGCCGGGGGGCTGTGCCGGCCTGCCGGTGGTCTGTGCAGGCTCCGGTGGGCTGTGCCGGCCTGCCGGGGGGCTGTGCCGGCCTGCCGGGGGGCTGTGCAGGCTTCGGGGGTCTGTGCAGGCATCGTCCGATGGGACTACAAGTCCCATCGGGCGATGCCTGCTACCATGACAGTGATTGACACATTAGCCAATGATGGGACAGTAGTAGTCCCATCATCCGGCTAATGTGTTGAATGTAAAAAAAAAAAAAAATTACATGCTACATACATGCTACATTCATACTACATATATACTACATGCAACATGCATACTACATATATACTACATGCATGCAACATGCATACTACATATATACTACATGCATGCAACATGCATACTACATATATACTACATGCATGCAACATGCATACTACATATATACTACATGCTACATACATACTACATATATGCTACATATATACTACATGCATGCTACATACATACTGCATGCTACATACATACTGCATGCTACATACATACTACATATATACTACATGCATGCTACATACATACTACATATATACTACATACATACTACATGCATGCTACATGCTACATACATACTACATACATACTACATACATACTACATGCTACATACATACTACATATATACTACATGCATGCTACATACATACTGCATGCTACATACATACTGCATGCTACATACATACTACATATATACTACATGCATGCTACATACATACTACATATATACTACATGCATGCTACATGCTACATACATACCACATACATACTACATACATACTACATACATACTACATGCTACATACATACTACATATATACTACATGCATGCTACATACATACTACATGCTACATATATACTACATGCTACATACATACTACATGCATGCTACATACATACTACATGCATGCTACATACATACTACATGCTACATACATACTACATATATACTACATGCATGCTACATACATACTACATGCTACATACATACCACATACATACTACATATATACTACATGCATGCTACATACATACTGCATGCTACATGCATGCTACATACATACTACATACATACTACATGCTACATACATACCACATATATACTACATACATACTACATACAATACATTCATACAATACATACATAGACATACAGTACATATAACATAGAGTAACATACTTACCAATACTTGTCACATTGTTCCCCGAAGCCATTGTCTTTTAAAGGAATAAATATTAACATAACAAACCACAAAAATACTCACCCACGATCCGAAGCAGTCCACGAGTGTGTCCCACGACGATCTTGGGTAGAGAACTGCAGGATCAGCTGATGCCGCCGTTCTCTACGGGCTGCAGGAATCCAATGACGGAAGGTAGGTATCCTTCCGCACTGTATTCCTCCGCCACTTAAAAAAAAAAAAAAGTCCCTAGTCTCACTTTATGCCATTGCTGTGTGGGAATTTCCCACGCAGCAATGGCATAAAGTGAGACTAGGGACTTTTTTTTTTTTAAGTGGCGGAGGAATACAGTGCGGAAGGATACCTACCTTCCGTCATTGGATTCCTGCAGCCCGTAGAGAACGGCGGCATCAGCTGATCCTGCAGTTCTCTACCCAAGATCGTCGTGGGACACACTCGTGGACTGCTTCGGATCGTGGGTGAGTATTTTTGTGGTTTGTTATGTTAATATTTATTCCTTTAAAAGACAATGGCTTCGGGGAACAATGTGACAAGTATTGGTAAGTATGTTACTCTATGTTATATGTACTGTATGTCTATGTATGTATTGTATGAATGTATTGTATGTAGTATGTATGTAGTATATATGTGGTATGTATGTAGCATGTAGTATGTATGTAGTATGTATGTAGCATGCATGTAGCATGCAGTATGTATGTAGCATGCATGTAGTATATATGTAGTATGTATGTGGTATGTATGTAGCATGTAGTATGTATGTAGCATGCATGTAGTATGTATGTAGCATGCATGTAGTATGTATGTAGCATGCATGTAGTATGTATGTAGCATGTAGTATATATGTAGCATGTAGTATGTATGTAGCATGCATGTAGTATATATGTAGTATGTATGTAGCATGCATGTAGTATGTATGTAGTATGTATGTAACATGTATGTAGCATGTAGTATGTATGTAGCATGCATGTAGTATATATGTAGTATGTATGTAGCATGTAGTATGTATGTAGCATGCATGTAGTATGTATGTAGTATGTATGTGGTATGTATGTAGCATGTAGTATGTATGTAGCATGCATGTAGTATATATGTGTTATGTATGTAGCATGCATGTAGTATGTATGTAGTATGTATGTATGTAGCATGCATGTAGTATGTATGTAGTATATATGTGGTATGTATGTAGTATGTATGTAGCATGCAGTATGTATGTAGCATGCATGTAGTATATACTGTATGTAGTATGTATGTAGTATGTATGTAGCATGTATGTAGTATGTATGTAGCATGCATGTAGTATGTATGTAGCATGTAGTATGTATGTAGCATGCATGTAGTATATATGTAGTATGTATGTAGTATATATGTAGTATGTATGTAGCATGTAGTATGTATGTAGCATGCATGTAGTATGTATGTAGTATGTATGTAGCATGTAGTATGTATGTAGCATGCATGTAGTATATATGTTATGTATGTAGCATGCATGTAGCATGCATGTAGTATGTATGTAGCATGCATGTAGTATGTATGTAGTATATATGTGGTATGTATGTAGCATGTATGTAGCATGCAGTATGTATGTAGCATGCATGTAGTATATATGTAGCATGTAGTATGTATGTAGCATGCATGTAGTATGTATGTAGTATGTATGTAGTATTTTTTTTTTTTTTTTTTAACATTTAACACATTAGCCGGATGATGGGACTACTACTGTCCCATCATTGGCTAATGTGTCAATCACTGTCATGGTAGCAGCACACTTATAGTCCCATCGGACGATGCTTGCACAGACCCCCGGACATCAGCACAGCCCCCCCCGGCAGGCCGGCACAGCCCCCCGGCAGGCCGGTACAGACCCCCACAGGGTGCACAGACCACCGGCAGGCCGGCACAGCCCCCCGGCAGGCCGGTACAGACCCCCACAGGGTGCACAGACCACCGGCAGGCCGGCACAGCCCCCCGGCAGGCCGGTACAGACCCCGGGCAGTCCACACAGCCCCCCGGCAGGCCGGCACAGCCCCCCGGCAGGCCGGTACAGACCCCGGGCAGTCCACACAGCCCCCCGGCAGGCCGGCAGAGACCCCCGGAAGGCCCGAAATGACGGCGCATCATGATGCGCACACACCGCGCATCATGATGACGTCAGGCTGTCAATCAACTTTGAACTTCCGATTCCGATGCCGACTTCCGATATTGAAAAAATATCGGAAGTCTGTATCGGAATTCCGATACAGCAAGTATCGGCCGATACCCGATACTTGCGGTATCGGAATGCTCAACACTAACCACCACGTCAGCTGCCAGGCTCAAAAATGAAGAAGCGGTGCCATATGTCCTAGTGGGGGATGAAGCCTTCCAATTGACCAGGCATATCATGAGGCCATACCCACGCAGAAACCTTGACCACCGGAGCAGGATTTTTAATTTGCGCCTTTCACGTGCCCGAAGACTGGTGGAGTGCGCCTTCGGCATTCTTTGTGCCAAATGGCGTGTCCTCCAGTCTGCCATTCAGCTGAGTGAAGCCCACGTCAATAAGGTCACCAAAGCTTGTGTGGTCTTCCATAACTTCCACTAGACTGCATGATTGCTCCTCATCTGATGTGACTGAAGATGTGGTGGACAATGGGGATAGGCCTAGGCCACATGTGTTCCCTTTAATAATAATCTTTATTTTTATATAGCGCTAACATATTCCGCAGCGCTTTACAGTTTGCACACATTATCATCACTGTCCCCGATGGGGCTCACAATCGAAATTCCCTATCAGTATGTCTTTGGAATGTGGGAGGAAACCGGAGTACCCGGAGGAAACCCACGCAAACACGGGGAGAACATACAAACTCCTTGCAGATGTTGTCCTTGGTGGGATTCGAACCACTGAGCCACTGTGCTGCCCCTTTACGGCGTCCTCTCTCAGGACTCAAAGTACGTGATGTGTTCACCCAGTATTTTGTTTCACCTCATGGTACTACTACCTGGCAAGATCAGGCTGTATCTATGTTGTGATGTTCTTATGTGTGTGGGTATCTAAATTGGGTTTTTGTGTTCGGTTTATATGTGCTAAAGTTGACTTACTTATTCGAATGCCTAAAATAATTCAAGAAGAGGGCCAAAGTTGCATTTTCAAATTTTTTTATAAATGCAAAAAATAGCTTAGATTACTGTTTACCATATTTTTGTCATATATCAGATATTGCCCAGGCCATTTAGCCTTTTCTGTATATAACATTAGATTATTTGGATACCCAAATAGGTAGCAAGAAATAATAATGATCTATCAAAAAAAAAAAATTGGGGTTTTTATAACAGCTGGTAGCTTGGCGGAGGTGATGGCGGGAGGCCTTCATCTCTTTGTTGGGGTGCCCAGCTTGACCATCACCCTGTTGGGGTGGTTGTTCTTGGCCCTGTGGGAATATGTGGCCATGGTCATGCAGCTGTGCACCAAAGAGACCATGAGGATACTGTCAATAAAAATCCTGTGGCTGATTGTAGCCACGTCCATCATACCCCCCAATATGACCATGTCGTCCAAACCCAGGTTCGGGCCAGCCTCCAACACCAGGTCTGTACAAGTGGCCATATTGGGCAGGTTGGTTACAGGCTGCCATTTGGCCATGTTGTTGCCAAGGTTGGTTTGGGGGGGAATGGGTGGAGGTGTAGGCACACATGCAGGCGGACCCTCAGATCCTAATTGAGCATGCACATCTGGTTGTCGGGCAAGGCGGAGACGGTTACGAGTTGAGAGCTGCCACCTCTCAAGATACTCAAACGACTCATATGGGTCATTGGGGTGTGTGCATGCATCAATTAGGATCTGAATGGATCCTCGCACACGTAGCCTCACATCACAGGGTAGGGGACGAAGGTACCGGGCCAGGCTTCAGGAATATGCCTCTTCACCCTCATCCTGGGCAGCCCTGGACAGGTAATTTAGGACACCTGTGTCTACATGCCTCCGGGTATCAGAGGCAGTGTTGTCTCTTCTCCGTCTCCCACGGTGGCCTACGGCTGCAGGCTGAGGGGACCCCTCAAGACAGCCAGTAGGGCTGCTGCTGTTGCCAGGGTCTTCTAAGTTGCTGGCTGCTGGTGGCTCTGCTGGTTCCGGTCCAGGTGCAGAACCTGATGCTGGTCCTGATGCTGGTGGAGCTTGGGGGTTGCAAAAGCTTGGGTCAGAACATGGGCCAGCCACCTCTTCACATCCCCCGTCCGGGTCTATAATGGGCTCAGTATCCGGCCCTGTCTCCCTCTCTGTGAGGTTGGACTGAGTTCTGTTAGGAAATGTACAAAAAAACAAAATGTAGCTCTGACCCTAAAAAGCATATGTGTCATGTGGTGATGTTTGTACTCACAGTCTGAGATCCATACTGGGTGCCAAAAATGACAAGCGGCCAAAATAGATGTATTTCTGCTTGGTCGGTGCTGCTGCCCCACTCCTGGCCCTCTGCTGTCTTTCCCACCGGTACTGGTCGCGGATGCTGCGCCAGCGTCTCATCACATCCTCAACTGTAATGTGAAGTGAAAATGGACTTTAACCTTTGTGAATTGTGCCAAGCAACTTTCCTAACATTTCACATAGGCACGTGGCCTAGTAGGGGGTGGTTTTTAGCTAAATTTTTCTTTAGCAAAACAGGGATACCTATATACACAGTATAGGATTGTAGGGGCTACTTTTCAAAAAGCTCACTTCTGGCCTTTAAGCTGATTGGTAAAAATGGCAATTACTTACGAATGTGTTGTTGCTCCTCACATGGCCGTTGGGCAAAGTCTGGGAACATGTGCACACAGATGCGACTCCATGCCGCCTCTCTGCGGCCCCGGTCAGAATAATGGGCATCCCGTTGATCCCAAAGTTCTGTGTTTTTATGATACCTGATGAAGGATATACACTGTATCCGAAACGCGCTGTATCTCTTCTTTTTTAACCTTTGAAATAAAAAAATATGAAATATCATCTTTGGATGTGAGTCCTGGGAAGCGCTGCCGTTCATGGGCTGGATGTGCCTTTCTTGATTTACAGGCAATGCACCAGGTACAGGCACCAGCACCACCTGCAGAGAATATCAGAAGGAGAACTCTGCAAATCAACAAATTCACGATGATCCATGACTTATGTTCCACCAGTTTCTTGGACACCATTGTCCTGAAGGATTCAGATGGTTACTTGACCACTGACCTTCATATCAAGTCCACCGACAGGAACAGTATACTACACTATCAAAGCTTCCACCCTCCCTCAGTTAAACGTTCGATACCCACATTGCAATTCCAATGGGTCACACGCATTGTCTTGGACAACACCTTGCGTGCCCAACGTCTTAACGATATGACTTCCAAATTCTCCAAAAGGGGTTATGCCCCCATTATCCTGGAAAAATCAAAAAACCCTCTGCCAACTACCCACAAAAGAAACCCCAGTAAACGCATCCCTTTTGTGCATTCATACCATCCATTCTCCTTCATTCTCCATAAAGCCATCCGGAAACACTGGCATCTACTATCAACCGCACACCCCAACATTCCGGAGTTTAAAGAACCTTTTTTCCGTGTTTCAAAAGACCCTCGAACTTAAAAGACAGGTAGAGCCAATGTCGGCTCTATCCAAGCTAACAACATAAACTTTTCTTATCTAGACCTAAAACAGGGACATTTCCCTGTTTACATTGTGCACAATGCAGCAATGTCCTTAAGGGGAGTACTTTTCAACACCCACGATCAGGCAAGCGTTTTTACATCAGAGATTACTACACCTGTGAAACATCCTTTGTCATGTATTTAATAAAATGTCCCTGCTGTTTATTCTACATCGGAGAAACCACTCAGCCAGTACGAGATAGAATGTCAAAGCATAAGTCTACAATCCGTTGTAAAAATTTGCTTCTTCCTATTCCTAACCATTTTCACTCAAAGGGACACTCAATTTCGCAACTGAGGTTCCAGGTCATTGTTTTTGTACGCCCGCCTAGGCGCGGTGGCGACAGAATTTCCATTTTAAAAAAGCGTGAGGCGTACTGGATTCACACTTTGGAGACAATTGCTCCTAAAGGACTCAACAGGGAGGGATTACGATTTATTGGCATTTACAGTGGGGCAAAAAAGTATTTAGTCAGTCAGCAATAGTGCAAGTTCCACCACTTAAAAAGATGAGAGGCGTCTGTAATTTACATCATAGGTAGACCTCAACTATGGGAGACAAACTGAGAAAAAAAAATCCAGAAAATCACATTGTCTGTTTTTTTTTCCTTTTATTTGCATATTAGGGTGGAAAATAAGTATTTGGTCAGAAACAAAATTTCATCTCAATACTTTGTGATATATCCTTTGTTGGCAATGACAGAGGTCAAACGTTTTCTGTAAGTCTTCACAAGGTTGCCACACACTGTTGTTGGTATGTTGGCCCATTCCTCCATGCAGATCTCCTCTAGAGCAGTGATGTTTTTGGCTTTTCGCTTGGCAACACGGACTTTCAACTCCCTCCAAAGGTTTTCTATAGGGTTGAGATCTGGAGACTGGCTAGGCCACTCCAGGACCTTGAAATGCTTCTTACGAAGCCACTCCTTCGTTGCCCTGGCGGTGTGCTTTGGATCATTGTCATGTTGAAAGACCCAGCCACGTTTCATCATCAATGCCCTTGCTGATGGAAGGAGGTTTGCACTCAAAATCTCACGATACATGGCCCCATTCATTCTTTCATGTACCCGGATCAGTCGTCCTGGCCCCTTTGCAGAGAAACAGCCCCAAAGCATGATGTTTCCACCACCATGCTTTACAGTAGGTATGGTGTTTGATGGATGCAACTCAGTATTCTTTTTCCTCCAAACACGACAAGTTGTGTTTCTACCAAACAGTTCCAATTTGGTTTCATCAGACCATAGGACATTCTCCCAAAACTCCTCTGGATCATCCAAATGCTCGCTAGCAAACTTCAGACGGGCCCGGACATGTACAGGCTTAAGCAGTGGGATACGTCTGGCACTGCAGGATCTGAGTCCATGGTGGCGTAGTGTGTTACTTATGGTAGGCCTTGTTACATTGGTCCCAGCTCTCTGCAGTTCATTCACTAGGTCCCCCCGCGTGGTTCTGGGATTTTTGCTCACCATTCTTGTGATCATTCTGACCCCACGGGGTGGTATTTTGCGTGGAGCACCAGATCGAGGGAGATTATCAGTGGTCTTGTATGTCTTCCATTTTCTAATTATTGCTCCCACAGTTGATTTCTTCACTCCAAGCTGGTTGGCTATTGCAGATTCAGTCTTCCCAGCCTGGTGCAGGGCTACAATTTTGTTTCTGGTGTCCTTTGACAGCTCTTTGGTCTTCACCATAGTGGAGTTTGGAGTCAGACTGTTTGAGGGTATGCACAGGTGTCTTTTTATACTGATAACAAGTTTAAACAGGTGCCATTACTACAGGTAATGAGTGGAGGAAAGAGGAGACTCTTAAAGAAGAAGTTACAGGTCTGTGAGAGCCAGAAATCTTGATTGCTTGTTTCTGACCAAATACTTATTTTCCACCCTAATATGCAAATAAAAGAAAAAAAAAACAGACAATGTGATTTTCTGGATTTTTTTTTTCTCAGTTTGTCTCCCATAGTTGAGGTCTACCTATGATGTAAATTACAGACGCCTCTCATCTTTTTAAGTGGTGGAACTTGCACTATTGCTGACTGACTAAATACTTTTTTGCCCCACTGTATATAATTGTATGTCATTTGTATACATTTCTTCTACTACTATGTTAAGTTGTATACAGCATACTTTGCCTTCATATATCCAAGATGACTAACGTTTCCTCTTCTATTTCCCTAGCGTCGTCTGTATTGACTTCCGGACACAGTCTATCACGAGCACTTGTACATCTCTCTGAATAGTACACCATCGGCCTCACTTCGCTTTGGATTTCCTGTCTACCGTGTTTCCCCGAAAGTAAGACCCTGTCTTACATTAATTTTACCCCAAAAAGTCCCACCCTGTCTTACTTTCGGGGGAGGTCTTACCATTAGCCGAAAAAAAATGACAATTTCTTTTTAACCAATAAATTAACATTTATTAACATGCTGTTATACCCCATAACAGTGCCGTATCCCACTGCACACAGCCCCACACCCCATAACAGTGCCGTATCCCACTGCACACAGCCCCACACCCCATAACAGTGCCGTATCCCACTGCACACAGCCCCACACTCCATAACAGTGCCGTATCCCACTGCACACAGCCCCATACCCTATACAGTACATGTTTCCCTACTTGGTTTTTAAATGCTGGACGTTTTCCTCTGCGGTGCGGCTGTGGGTGCGGAAGGCCTGTGCTGCAGGGAACGCTGTGCCAATCAGCAGGGAAACAGCGGTGACGTGGGGCTGGGGCGGCCAATTACAGCCCAAGCTGCTGGACCAATCAGTGCTCGAGCCGGGGGCCGGCGGTGACGTGGGGAACAGGGGCGGCCAATGAGCTGTTGAGCTGGGCGGATTGCGGGGTTAACACGGCGAGTTAACCCCATGAGCGCTGGACCCGCCCAGCTGCACCTGAGGACACCTCTGGAGCCTGGGGACCCAATGGGGGACAGCGGCGGCCCAAAGGTAAGGGCCTTACATTTCACAGCGGCCCCCAACCCTGCCTTACATTCGGGGGAGGCCTTACATTGAAGGACCCCCCCGTAACCCCCACCCTGTCTTACTTTCGGGGGGGTCCTACTTTCGGGGAAACAGGGTATATGTGTCTGACTCTGCCTAATCGCACTCCTTATAGTAGGGTAACAACCGTCATCCTAAAAAATAAATTCTCATTTTTTTCATTATTCTCCATGACAATGTGTCCTACCCTGATTAATTTTTTAAGTGGTGCGCCCCTGCACACTAGTAGAAGGGAAAAAAAACTGTGATCCAGCTCCGGACAAAGGTGGCTACAGCTTAACAAAATTTTATTGGACAACTTGAAAATATATAAGTGCTTTAAAAAAATATGTGCATAGCAAACACCGAGCACACCAGTAGGAACGAGCTACGCGTTTCAACTAAACAGTCTTACTCATGATTTCAAGTTGTCCAATAAAATTTTGTTAAGCTGTAGCCGCCTTTGTCCTGAGCTGGATCACAGTTTGTTTTTTCCCTTCTCCTATTTGATGTGGATGCTCACCACAATCCATGCTGGGCATTGGCAAGCTGGGGGATTTAACTACAGACCGGTAAGCTGACTACACTTTTTTTTTCTCTCCTGCACACTAGTGGTACGCATAGTTTTCTCCTTGTGGCGGCGACAATAACGTTATCCACGTTGGAAACATGGGTGGAACACAAGTAAGAATTGTTGGAGCGTACAGCCATACTGTTTACATCACTTCCGGTTCCGGATTGTAGCGGTGAAATGTTCGCTCGTCCTCTGGAACGCAGGATGACTTCCATCCACCATACATCCAGTTCATGAGCTTGTACACTGCCTGGCGCAGTGATTGCATTACTCGCCCCCTTTCCCTTTATACCCGGGCACTTTTGTGAGATGCCTCAGACCAGCGGTGGACGCCGCGTCTGCACCACCATTCTCCAGGTAATACTACTCTGATTTCACCTACCGCGGCCGATGTTTTTCAGTGAATACTAGAAGGCCAATATATTTTTCCCACTTTTTCCCTTAGGCTGCATCCATTTATGCTTTTGCCCAGACTGAATGAACTTCAGTATAATTGCCCACGGGAATGTCTTTAACACTTTTATTGCATCCCTAGTCTGTATGATAGCTGTTTTCATCTTATGCACCTATTTCTATTATACGAGGCATTAACCCTGATATAACCAGTCAACCTATGGGTCGTAGCTGTCTTTTCTTCATCCCACTACAACTTTGAGTACGGTATGTCATGTCTCCTAGTGTGTACCACATGATCAGATTGTGCCTCGACTTATTTCTTCTCTACACCAGCACCCTTATGATTAATCGTGTTGCCATGCAAATTTTGTATATACTTTATTTTATTTCTTTCCTTGCTTGCTTTTCTATTTCTCACACGTTTCTATATTGTATATTAATATTGTTATTATGTATTTTCACAGTAACTGATGAAGGTCCTTTTATGTGACCGCAATGTTTGTCGTACCACTGTCTTGGATTGAATAAATCATCTGTTATATACTATCACAAAGTTGAGTGCCAGGTTCTTTCTTTGTAAATTGCCATGGTTTGGGAACCTACCTTGGCACCACTACCTCGCTGTGCACACGTTTATTCAGGGCCGCCAACAGGGCATAACAGACCTTACTCGTGTATGGGGCCCGGTGATTAGGGGGGCCCGGCGGCGCCTGAGCACGGTGGCAGCCCGGGCCGCAGTCAGGCCCCGGGCGGGCCCCCCCTACATTTTGTTCAGCCCCCCATCCCTGGCTTATTCTCCGCTTTTAATTATATGTGTGTGTGTCACATCATGGTGGATCCTGTCCCAGCAGCGCAGCGCCTGCCGGGCCCCTCCTTCCCCCCTGCCCAGTGCACCATAATCCAGCACCGCTCCCTCACGTGACGTCACATGCTGTGGGCAGCTGCTCTGCTCACTCCCCTTCCTCATTCCGGAGCAAGAGCAGAGAGGAGTACGCGCAGCTTGCCACGTGGCGGCTGCGTGGAACTGGGGAGCAGCTGCGCCAGTGGCAATCATAAAACAGGTCTGACAGTGGATGGCGAGGCGGCGGCAAGCAAGCAAGTAAGTAGTCTTTTCTGTCTCTGTCTGTCTCCCTCCCTCTCCCCGTGGCATGGCGCCCGCACTGATGATGGAGTCTGGGCACTGGGGGAGCCAGGGGCCTGGCCAAATCAGCTGGGCCCCTGGCTCCCCCAGGTCCTCATCAGCTGGGCTACTGGCTCCCCCAGACCCCCATGATCAGCCGGGCCCCTGGCTCACTCAGACCCCCATCAATCAGCCGGGGTTCAGCTGATGATGGAGGTCTGGGGAAGCCAGGAGCACGGCTGATGATGGGGATCCGGGGGAGCCAGGGGCCCGGCTGATGATGGGGTCTGGGGGAGCCAGGGGCCCGGCTGATGATGGAGGTCGGGGTGAGCCAGGGGCCTGGCTGATGATGGAGGTCAGGGTGAGCCAGGGGCCCGGCTGATGATGGAGGTCTGGGGAAGCCAGGGGCCCCGCTGATGATGGAGGTCTGGGGGAGCCAGGGACCCGGCTGATGATGGGGGTCTGGGGAAGCCAGGGGCCCGGCTGATGATGGAGGTCTGGGTGAGCCAGGGGCTGGGGTGGAGCCTGGGGGGAGTCTCAAGGGGCCCCGAAAATTTTGCCAGTATGGGGCCCCGAAATTCCTAGTGGCAGCGCTGTCCTTCAATAGTGATCGACAGCGTTCACCTTCCTGGAGCGAGAATTGTCTGCAGAGAAAGCTCAGTCAAGCCAGTGTTGGCAACCATTAGGCCAGGGTCAAACTAACCGACGCAAAATACGGTCCGTATTTTACATGCGTAATACGGATGAATGACCCCTAAATAGTGCTCCGTATGTAATCGGTAAGCAAGGTGTGGTCACGTATTTTGCGCATGTTAACATCCGTATGTAATCCGTATGCCATCCGTATGCCGAGATTTTCTCGCAGGCTTGCAAAATGGACATATAATGGAGCTATATGACAGGTTTTCTAAACACAAACGAAAGAACATATATAGACACTTAGAATGTGTGTGTGTATATATATATATATATATATATATATACACATGTCATTGAGACACACATATATATACAGTATATATTTATATTTCACAGAGCTCTTCATAGCAGAATAGTCACTAATTCAATTGCCGGCTTCTGTCAAATCATTCCCCAACCCGACATGAAATGACTAGAGTTGAGCGATACCGTCCGATACTTCAAAGTATCGTATCGGATGGTATCGGCCGATCTTTAAAAAAAGTATCGGTATCGCCGATTCCGATACCGGAAGTCCCATTCAAGTCTATGGGACTTCCGGTATCGGAATAAGAAAAACCCTTTCCTGCCCTTGTACAGCCTCTCTGGGGTCTGTACGGGCCTTTCGGGGGGCTGTGCCGGCCTGCCAGGGGGTCTGTGCAGGCTCCGGTGGTCTGTGCCGGCCTGCCGGTGGTCTGTGCAGGCTCCGGGGGGCTGTGCCGGCCTGCCGGGGGGCTGTGCCGGCCTGCCGGGGGGCTGTGCCGGCCTGCCGGGGGGCTGTGCAGGCTCCGGGGGGCTGTGCCGGCCTGCCGGGGGGCTGTGCCGGCCTGCCGGTGGTCTGTGCAGGCTCCGGGGGTCTGTGCAGGCATCGTCCGATGGGACTACAAGTCCCATCGGGCGATGCCTGCTACCATGACAGTGATTGACACATTAGCCAATGATGGGACAGTAGTAGTCCCATCATCCGGCTAATGTGTTAAATGTAAAAAAAATAAAAAAAAAAATTACATGCTACATACATACAACATGCATACTACATACATGCTACATTCATACTACATACTACATACATGCTACATTCATACTACATGCAACATACATACTACATATATACTACATGCATGCTACATACATACTACATGCTACATACATACTACATATATACTACATGCATGCTACATACATACTGCATGCTACATGCATGCTACATACATACTACATACATACTACATGCTACATACATACCACATATATACTACATACATACAATACATTCATACAATACATACATAGACATACAGTACATATAACATAGAGTAACATACTTACCAATACTTGTCACATTGTTCCCCGAAGCCATTGTCTTTCCGGAATAAATATTAACATAACAAACCACAAAAATACTCACCCACGATCCGAAGCAGTCCACGAGTGTGTCCCACGACGATCTTGGGTAGAGAACGGCAGCATCAGATGATGCTGCCGTTCTCTACGGGCTGCAGGAATCCAATGACGGAAGGTAGGTATCCTTCCGCACTGTATTCCTCCGCCACTTAAAAAAAAAAAAAAGTCCCTAGTCTCACTTTATGCCATTGCTGTGTGGGAAATTCCCACGCAGCAATGGCATAAAGTGAGACTAGGGACTTTTTTTTTTTTAAGTGGCGGAGGAATACAGTGCGGAAGGATACCTACCTTCCGTCATTGGATTCCTGCAGCCCGTAGAGAACGGCAGCATCATCTGATGCTGCCGTTCTCTACCCAAGATCGTCGTGGGACACACTCGTGGACTGCTTCGGATCGTGGGTGAGTATTTTTGTGGTTTGTTATGTTAATATTTATTCCGGAAAGACAATGGCTTCGGGGAACAATGTGACAAGTATTGGTAAGTATGTTACTCTATGTTATATGTACTGTATGTCTATGTATGTATTGTATGAATGTATTGTATGTATGTAGTATATATGTGGTATGTATGTAGCATGTAGTATGTATGTAGTATGTATGTAGCATGCATGTAGTATGTATGTAGCATGCATGTAGTATATATGTAGTATGTATGTAGCATGCATGTAGTATATATGTAGCATGTATGTAGTATGTATGTGGTATGTATGTAGCATGTAGTATGTATGTAGCATGCATGTAGTATATATGTAGTATGTATGTAGCATGTAGTATGTATGTAGTATGTATGTGGTATGTATGTAGCATGTAGTATGTATGTAGCATGCAGTATGTATGTAGCATGTATGTAGTATGTATGTAGTATATATGTAGTATGTATGTAGCATGTAGTATGTATGTAGCATGCAGTATGTATGTAGCATGTATGTAGTATATATGTAGTATGTATGTAGCATGTAGTATGTATGTAGCATGCATGTAGTATATATGTAGTATGTATGTAGCATGCATGTAGTATGTATGTAGTATGTATGTAGTATGTATGTAGCATGTAGTATGTATGTAGCATGCATGTATATGTATGTAGCATGTAGTATGTATGTAGCATGTATGTAGTATGTATGTAGTATATATGTAGTATGTATGTAGCATGTAGTATGTATGTAGCATGCATGTAGTATGTATGTAGTATTTTTTTTTTTTTTTTTTTTTTAACATTTAACACATTAGCCGGATGATGGGACTACTACTGTCCCATCATTGGCTAATGTGTCAATCACTGTCATGGTAGCAGGCATCGCCCGATGGGACTTGTAGTCCCATCGGACGATGCTTGCACAGACCCCCGGACATCAGCACAGCCCCCCGGCAGGCCGGCACAGCCCCCCGGCAGGCCGGTACAGACCCCCACAGGGTGCACAGACCACCGGCAGGCCGGCACAGCCCCCCGGCAGGCCGGCAGAGACCCCGGGCAGTCCACACAGCCCCCCGGCAGGCCGGCAGAGACCCCCGGAAGGCCCGAAATGACGGCGCATCATGATGCGCACACACCGCGCATCATGATGACGTCAGGCCGTCAATCAACTGAACTTCCGATTCCGATGCCAAATTCCGATATTGAAAAAATATCGGAAGTCGGTATCGGAATTCCGATACAGCAAGTATCGGCCGATACCCGATACTTGCGGTATCGGAATGCTCAACACTAGAAATGACACATGGTTTACATACAGTAAACGATTTCATTGTTATTCTGTATTTTCACAGTAACTGATGAAGGTCCTTTTATGTGACCGAAACGTTTGTCGTACCACTGTCTGGGATTGAATAAATCATCTGTTATATACTATCACAAAGTTGAGTGCCAGGTTCTTTCTTTGTATATTGCCACGGTTTGGGAACCTACCTTGGCACCACTATTCAGCTGTGCACACGTCTATTCAGGGCCGCCATCAGGGCATGACAGCCCTTACTTGTGTATGGGGCCCGGTGATTAGGGTGGGCCCGGCGGTGCCCAAGCACAGTGGCAGCCCGGGTCTCAGTCAGGCCCCAAGCGGGCCCCCCCTAAATTTTGTTCAGCCC
Source organism: Dendrobates tinctorius (assembly GCF_039654945.1). NCBI lineage: Eukaryota > Metazoa > Chordata > Amphibia > Anura > Dendrobatidae > Dendrobates > Dendrobates tinctorius. The sequence goes on from NW_027361691.1 coordinate 3,729,109, forward strand.
CCCCTGGCCTGGCTTCTTCTCCGTTTTTAATTATTTGTGTGTGTCACATCATGGTGGATCCTGTCCCAGCGGCGCAGCGTCTGCCGGGCCCCTCCTTCCCCCCTGCCCAGTGCACCATGGTCCAGCACCGCCCCCTCATGTGACATCACATGCTGCGGGCGGTTGCTCTTCTCGCTCCCTTTCCTCATTCCGGAGCAAGAGCAGAGCGGTGTGCGCGCAGCTTGCCACGTGGCGGCTACGTGGGACTGGGAGTGGCTGCGCCGGTGGCAGTCAGAAAACAGGTCTGATGGTGGACGGCGAGGTGGTGGCAAGCGAGCAGGTAAGTAGTCTTTTCTGTCTCTGTCTGTCTCCCTCCCTCTCCCCGTGGCGTGGCGACCGCACTGATGATGGGGTCTGGGCCCTGGGGGAGCCAGGGGCCCGGCCAAATCAGCCGGGCCCCTGGCTCCCCCAGGCCCCCATCATCAGCCGGGCCCCTGGCTCCCCCAGACCCCCATCAATCAGCTGGGGTTCGACTGATGATGGAGGTGTGGGGGAGCCAGGAGCCCGTCTGATGATGGGGGTCTGGGGGGCTTATGATGGGGTGTGGGGGAGCCAGGGGCCCGACTGATGATGGAGGTCGGGGGGAGCCAGGGGCCTGGCTGATGATGGAGGTCGGGGGGAGCCAGGGGCCCAGCTGATGATAGGGTCTGGGGGAGCCAGGGGCCCAGCTGATGATGGAGGTCTGGGTGAGCCAGGGGCCCAGCTGATGATGGGGGTCTGGGGGAGCCAGGGGCCCAGCTGATGATGGAGGTCTGGGGAAGGCAGGGGCCCGGCTGATGATGGAGGCCTGGGGGAGCCAGTGGCCCAGCTGATGATGGAGGTCTGGGGGAGCCAGAGTCCCGGCTGATGATAGAGGTCTTGGGGAGCCAGGGGCCCGGCCGATGATGGGAGTCTGGGGGAACCAGGGGCCCGGCTGATGATGGGGGTCTAGGGAGCCATGCGCCCGGCCGATGATGGGAGTCTGGGGGAACCAGGGTCCCGGCTGATGATGGGGGTCTAGGGAGCCAGGGGCCCGGCTGATGATGGCGGTCTGGGGGAACCAGGGGCCCGGCTGATGATGGCGGTCTGGGGGAGCCAGGGGCCCAGCTGATGATGGGGGTCTGGGGGAGCCAGGAGCCCGGCTGATGATGGGGGTCTGGGGGAACCAGGGGGCCTGGCTGATGATGGAGTGAGCCAGGGGGCTGAAGATGGGGTGGGCCAGGGGCTGATGATGGGGGTCTGGGGAGCCAGGGGCCGGCTGATGTTGAAGGTCTGGGGCGCCAAGGGCCTGGTTGAGGATGGAGGTCTGGAAGAGCCAGGGGCCCGGCTGATGATGGAGGTCTGGGGGAGCAAGGGGCCCGTGTTGTGAGTTCATTTTCCCCCTTCAATACTGAGGCCCGAGGAACTCCCTCTTCTGGTAAAGAAAGGTAGTGAGCCTGATTAACAAACACCTGAGGCTGATGATGATGACTGGCTGAGTGGAGTTACTGACTTGATATAAGGCTGCCGACGCCCTTCTGCCCTGCGGGTGATTTCTCTGTGGGATCCTTGGAGACCAGTCTGAATTCCTGCTCCTCTAAAGCTAAGTTTGCTGCTCGGCTTTTTGCATTTGCGCTTTGACTTTGTTTGCTTTGTTTTTCTGGATTTCTGCCATTTCCTGCTGGGGTGTGCTGAATTCCTTTAGCTCTGTCTTCTGAAAATACCTGAGTGCTGATTTAGTTTTTGAAGCCTAGCTGCTTCAGGGTCTTTTTCATATCAGCTTGTTGGCTTATGTCTTTGATAGGGTTTTGGCAGATTGCAGACAGCAGCCTTCCTGTCCTTTCCTATCTAGGTAGTTTTGGGCCCTGGCTTTGCTCAGTCTATCTTTCTGTCTGTGTTAGTGTTTTCATCTTGCTTCACCGTCATTATATGTTGGGGGCTGCCTATTGCTTTGGGGTCTGCTCTGGGGCAGTTTAGATTTCCCCTTTCTTTCTTTAGGCCTATTTAATTCTCCGGCTGTGTTCGAGGGGTCTAGGGCATCGTAGGAACCCCCCACGGCTACTGCTAGTTGTGTTGATAGGTTCAGGGGTCTGCAATCTGATAGTTGCCAACTTCTCTGGTTTTCTGCACTTAGCTTGTATTTCTGTTTTTGCCTCCTACGGTGACTCAGTCATAACAGAATCACCCGCCATACCGCAGATCCTGGGGTACTCAATAGCAGGAAAGAATAGTAAAAAAAAAAAAAAAAAAAGTGTATATTTTTTCCTCTATATCTCTGAGGCCGTAGGGGGATTTTTTTTTTCTCTCAATGGAGATAAAGCAATTGTCTGATCGTGTGGAGCAGCTCGCTGCGGAAGTGCGGGGAATTTCCGCCTACCTTGCTCATTCACATGCTGCTGAACCAAAGATTCCTACACCTGATGTATTTTTTGGGGATCGGTCTAAATTTTTGAATTTCAAAAATAATTGTAAATTATTTTTTGCCTTGAAGCCTAACTCGTCAGGGAGCTCCGCGCAGCAGGTTAAAATTGTCATCTCTTTGCTGCGTGGCGATCCCCAGGATTGGGCGTTTTCTTTGAAACCAGATGATCCTATTCTGACTAATGTGAACGCATTTTTTCAGGCCTTGGGGTTGTTGTATGACGAACCTAATGCCATTGATCAGGCTGAAAAGACCTTGCTGGCATTGAACCAGGGTCGTGATTCTGCAGAATTGTAATGTCAAAAATTCCGAAAGTGGGCAGTACCGACTACCTGGAATGATAATGCCTTGGCTGCTCTCTTTCGGATGGGGTTGTCAGAAGCCGTAAAAGATACTCTGTTGGGATTTCCTGTTCCCTCTGGTCTTGACGATTCTATGTCATTAGCCATTCAGGTTGATCGGCGTTTGCGCGAACGCAAAGCTGCACGAGAGGTGTTGCCACCTGTTGAACAAATGTCTGAACCTATGCAATGTGATAGAGTTTTTTCCAGAGAGCAGCGTCAGGAGTTCAGAAGGCGTAATAAGTTGTGTTTTTTCTGTGGAGATGCCTCGCATATTATTTCTGTCTGTCCTAAACGAGAGAAACGCTTTGCACACACGTTTTCTGTTGGGGGTGTTCAACCTAAGTTTCTTCTGGCTATTACTCTGATCTGCTCCCTGTCCACATTTTCCGCCAAGGCTTTTGTGGATTCGGGAGCAGCCCTAAACCTAATGGACTTGGATTTTGCTAAACGTTGTGGATTTCCGATGACACCTCTGCAGACGCCTATCCCTTTGAGGGGGATTGATGCTACTCCTTTGGCTAAAAATAAACCTCAGTTTTGGACCCAGGTGGTAATGCGGGTCGCCCCAGACCATCAAGAAAATTGCAGATTTTTGGTGTTGCATAATCTGCATGATACTATTGTTCTGGGGTTTCCCTGGTTACAAATTCATAATCCAGTTTTGGATTGGAAATCTGTGTCTGTAGTGAGTTGGGGTTGTCAGTGTGCCTTTAGTGAGGCTCCGGTGTTTTCCACCTCTCCTCAGTCGCATGATGTTCCTGATTATTTGGCGGACTTTTATGAAGTATTTAGTGAGAATGAGTCTGCGTCTCTGCCTCCTCATAGGAGTTATGACTGTGCAATTGAACTGAGCCCGGGGTGTAAATTTCCCAAGGGTCGGCTCTTCAATTTATCTGTACCCGAGCACAAGGCTATGCGATCCTATATTAAGGAGGCGTTGGAGAAGGGTCATATTAGACCATCCTCGTCACCCTTAGGTGCTGTTTTTTTTTTGTAGCCAAAAAGGATGGATCATTAAGACCTTGTATTGATTATTGTGCCCTCAACAAAATTACTGTTAAATATCAGTATCCGTTACCCCTGATTTCTGATCTATTCTCCAGAGTTAAAGGTGCTTGCTGGTTTACCAAGCTTGACCTCAGGGGGGCGTATAATCTTATTCGCATTAAGCATGGAGATGAATGGAAGACGGCGTTTAATACTCCGGAGGGACATTTTGAGTACCTGGTGATGCCTTTTGGGCTCACTAATGCCCCTTCTGTCTTCCAGTGCTTCATGAACGATATTTTCTGAGATTTTGTCGATACATTTTTGATTATCTATCTGGATGATATTTTGATCTTCTCCAAGGATTGGGATTCTCATGTGGAACATATTCGGACTGTGTTCCGGATCTTGAGGGAGAATTACCTTTTATGTCAAAGGATCTAAATGCCTTTTTGGAGTACAGAGGATTTCTTTTTTGGGATTTATTTTGTCCCCGTCAACTATTGAAATGGACCCGGCCAAGGTACAGGCCATTTACAATTGGGTTCAGCCCACTTCTTTGAAGGCCCTCCAGAAGTTTTTGGGTTTTGCTAATTTTTATCGGAAATTTATAGCAAAATTTTCTAGTATTGCCAAGCCATTGACTGATTTGACTAAGAAGGGTGCTGATGTGTTAAATTGGTCTCCGGAGGCTGTTTCTTCCTTTCAGGAGCTGAAGCGAAGATTCACCTCCGCCCCAGTTTTGCGGCAATCTGATGTCTCACTTCCATTCCAAGTAGAGGTGGATGCTTCTGAGATTGGTGAAGGTGCTGTTTTGTCCCAAAAGGATCCTGTAACATCTAAAATGAATCCCTGTGCTTTCTTTTCCAGAAAGTTCTCTCCATCTGAACGTAATTATGATGTGGGGAATCGGGAACTGTTGGCCATGAAATGGGCATTTGAGGAGTGGAGACATTGGTTGGAGGGAGCTAAGCATCAAGTCGTGGTCCTCACTGACCACAAGAATTTGATTTACCTAGAGTCGGCTAAGCGCTTGAACCCTAGACAGGCTAGGTGGGCCTTGTTTTTTACACGTTTTGATTTTGTGGTTTCTTTTCTTCCTGGAACGAAGAATGTCAAGGCAGACGCCCTCTCTAGGAGCTTCTTTGCTGATTCTCCTGTGGTGACCAAGCCTGCTACCATCTTAGGCGAAGGGGTAGTTCTTTCTGCCATCTCGCCCGATTTGAGACGTGCTCTGGAAGAGTTCCAGGAGGACAAACCTGAGCATTGTCCCAGTGGAAAGTTGTATGTTCCTGAAAAGTGGAAGAAGAGAGTGATGTCTGAAGTTCATTGCTCTGCTTTGGCTGGTCATCCAGGTATTTTTGGTACTAGAGATCTGGTGAGTCGTTTTTTTTGGTGGCCCTCCTTGTCTCGTGATGTCAGGAATTTTGTGCAGTCCTGTGGGACGTGCTCCCGGTCTAAATCGTCTTCTCGCTCTAGTGGGTTGTTGATGCCTTTGCCTGTCCCCAAGAGGCCATGGACCCATATTTCAATGGATTTCATCTCTGATATGCCTGTCTCTCAAAGGATGACTGTTATTTGGGTGATTTGTGATAGGTTCTCTAAGATGGTTCATCTTGTACCACTCCCTAAGTTGCCGTCTTCCTCTGAGTTGGTGCCCCTGTTTTTACAACAGGTGGTTCGTTTGCACGGGATTCCTGAGAACTTTGTATCTGACAGAGGAGTCCAGTTTGTGTCTAGATTTTGGAGAACTTTCTGTTCCAGGCTGGGAATTCAGTTGTCCTCCTCTGCTTTTCACCCTCAGACCAATGGGCAGACAGAGAGAACAAACCAGACCTTGGAGTCATATTTGAGATGTTTTATTTCTGCTGATCAGGATGATTGGGTTTCATTTTTGCCCTTGGCCGAATTTGCTTTAAATAATAGAGCTAGTTCTACCACTTTGATGTCACCTTTTTTTTGTAACTTTGGGTTTCATCGTTGATTTTCTTCAGGGCAGGTGGAGCCCTCTGCCTGCCCAGGTGTTGACACTGTGGTGGAGAGAATGCACCAGATCTGGGACCAAGTGGTGGATAAGTTATCTCTCTCCCAGGAAAAGGCCCAGCGGTTTTCCAACCGACATAGGTCCATTGGTCCCCAGTTTAAGGTTGGTGATATGGTGTGGTTATCATCAAAAAATATTGCTATGAAGGTGGCTTCTCCTAAGTTTAAGCCTAGATTTATTGGACCTTACAAGATTGTGGAGATTATTAATCCGGTCTCTTTTAGTTTGGCTCTTCCTGTCACATTTAAAATCCATAATGTGTTCCATAAATCTTTGTTGAAGAGGTTTGTTGAACCTGTTGTTCCCGGGGGTGGCACCTCCAGACCCTGTATTGGTTGAAGGTAACATGGAATATGAGGTAGAGAAAGTACTGGATTCCCATCTGGCTAGACGGAAACTCCAGTATTTGGTTAAGTGGAAGGGTTATGGTCAGGAGGATAATTCCTGGGTCTCTGCCTCTGATATTCATGCCAAAAGATTGGTGCGTGCCTTTCATCGGGCTCACCCTGATCGCCCTGGTGGCGTGGTTGAGGGTTCGGTGACCCCTCCTCAAGGGGGAGGTACTGTTGTGAGTTCATTTTCCCCTTCAATACTGAGGCCCGAGGAACTCCCTCTTCTGGTAAAGAAAGGTAGTGAGCCTGATTATCAAACACCTGAGGCTGATGATGATGACTGGCTGAGTGGAGTTACTGACTGGATATAAGGCTGCCGACGCTCTTCTGCCCTGCGGGTGATTTCTCTGTGGGATCCTTGGAGACCAGTCTGAATTCCTGCTCCTCTAAAGCTAAGTTTGCTGCTCGGCTTTTTGCATTTGCGCTTTGACTTTGTTTGCTTTGTTTTTCTGGATTTCTGCCATTTCCTGCTGGGGTGTGCTGAATTCCTTTAGCTCTGTCTTCTGAAAATACCTGAGTGCTGATTTAGTTTTTGAAGCCTAGCTGCTTCAGGGTCTTTTTCATATCAGCTTGTTGGCTTATGTCTTTGATAGGGTTTTGGCAGATTGCAGACAGCAGCCTTCCTGTCCTTTCCTATCTAGGTAGTTTTGGGCCCTGGCTTTGCTCAGTCTATCTTTCTGTCTGTGTTAGTGTTTTTATCTTGCTTCACCGTCATTATATGTTGGGGGCTGCCTATTGCTTTGGGGTCTGCTCTGGGGCAGTTTAGATTTCCCCTTTCTTTCTTTAGGCCTTGTCATGTCCCACGACTTGGGAAATCATTTAATATTTGCATTGTTTGTGTTGCATCATCTGTTGCTAGGCAGAAGTTTGCCTTTCCCTGTATTTTGTCCCAACTCTCTCCCTGTAGTCCTGTGATGTATGTTTGTTCCCTCCCTTATTCTCCATTTTGTGATCGTCCCTCCATCTGTATGCATCTTCTTACATGTCCTCTGAAGAATATTCCTTTTTACCTGCTGCTTTCATCATAATACAAGAATTTCAGTTAAAGCATCCCTCTTTTCCTGGAGTCTTCTTACATGAGATCGTGGCTGAGTTAAGCTGTCTGATTAATCGGTATGAACGTGAGTACAGGTCGATACGGAAGGGATCCAGAAAGAGAGGTCTATCCAGGCACCATACGTTCTACATATCCATAAGTCAGAATAGTAAAAAGGAATAACCTGCCTTCAGAGACAGTAACTCAAGGTCTGTGCTAAATCTCAGTGGAAAAGAACATTTCCCAGATAGACTGTAACCCAGTTCCAGCCAGACCCCAGCGTGCATAGAAGCCACACACTGCAGCTGAACAGAGAGGAATATAACTCCCATCATTACACAGGACCCTGCAGCTGCTCCAGCATTAGATACAAAGTATCAACTCTGTGCAGAGTCTGTGTATTTCCTGTTGCTGAACAGTGAGAAGTATAACCCTCATCATCCACTCTTCCTGCCTGCAATCTAATCATGTCTGAAGCAAGGAATACAATGTCCCTACCAGACTTACAAGCACAGGAAAGAGACCCAGACCCCTATCCACCATCTAGCGAAAGGGGAAAACGTACAGTCAAACCCACATGGAAAGTCATGGAGAATTTAGAGACTGCAAAATGTGAATTATATAGTGATGTGTCTTCAGTATGGAAGAAAGTGCTGAGTCATATAGACACTGCATCAAGGCCTGCTTCTCATGAGTTACCACCAGAGGGAGTCCTAGAACAATTATGCACAGCATACCAAATGTATATGGAGAAGAGTGACCAATACATTATTCTCCTGAAGAAACTGAATCTCCCAGAGACTTTAAACGAATTGCAAGGTTTCCAGCAGCTTAATTCTGAAAGAGACTGCACTGTACGTGACATTAAAGCCAAGATAGAGGCTAGAATCGCACGAACACCAGATGCATCAACTCGCTCATCCAAATCGTGTAAGCACTCAAAACGTTCATCTAGGTCAAGTTCATCAAAATATTCTACTCTTACTGAGCAGCTTATAAGAGCACGTGCTAAGGCTGAAACTACTAAGGTACAAGCTGCCTTTGTACAAAAGAGAGCAGAAATGGATGCAGCTGCTGCACAAAAGAGAGCAGAAATGGATGCTGAAGCGGCACGCATGGAAGCTCTAGAGAAGGAATGTGAGCATGCAACAGCCATGGCAGAATTAAAGGTACTCGAGCAGGCTATCAGTGGGAGTCAGAGACAGCGTCAGTTTGTGTGAAATGGAGGCAGAAGACCCTATCGAACGCACAAGAGACTACGTGCTAAGCCAAGATGGCGAACCGCAGATCATCACTAACACTCCTGAAGGTGTTGACGCTTCTCCAGAGCACCAGGATGCCGATCCACTTACAGAATCCTGCATTCAAGGTCAGTACAATGCTCCCAAACTTGAACTTCCTTCATATTCCAGTATGCGCCAAAACCCTGCATCTCACCAAACTCCACAGGCTAATACCTACATGCAACCCAATATGCCGGCAGGTCATTATACCCTCGACAACCACACAGTGCCACCTCCGCAGGTAGCAGAAACTATACCCACCAAACCAGTTGCTGGACTAAATGTACATGCCACTCCATACTTCCCCATGTTTCAAGGCCAAGACGTCTCCACCCCTATGTACAACACCGCTCAGCCTACAATTGTGCATCCTAAGTCAGAAAGAACAGACATGTCCGACTTCGCAAGGTACATGATTCGTCGTGAACTTACTAAAACCGGTCTCACAAGGTTCGACGACCAACCTGAAAATTACAGAGATTGGAAAAGTGCCTTTAGAACCGTAACTAGTGACCTCGGCATCACTGCTGCGGAAGAGCTGGACCTGCTGATCAGATGGTTAGGACCACAATCCACAGAGCGTGTCAAGAGACTCAGGTCTGTACATATCAGTAATCCAACGGCTGGTCTCATGGCTACATGGGAAAGATTAGAGAGAAACTTTGGCAGTCCAGAAGCCATAGAGGATGCACTGTTCAAGCGACTACAGAGTTTTCCAAAGATATCCAGCAAGGACAGTTCAAAGTTCCTAGAGCTCAGTGACCTGCTGTTAGAGCTCCAGCTGGCCAAGGCAGACACCCACCTACCTGGCCTTAGCTACCTGGACACTGCTCGTGGAGTAAACCCCATTATCTCCAAGCTACCATACAATGTACAAGAGAAGTGGACTACAATAGGGTCAAAATACAAGAAAGACCTTCAAATGTCATTTCCTCCGTTCTCCTACTTCTGTGAGTTTATAAAAGACATTGCAGAGCGTAAGAACGACCCAAGCTTTTCCTACGGAGAATCCAGTGGCCCAGCTTCACCTCCCTCTAAATACGTGAGCACACGCTCGAATGACAGAAACCGCAGGAGTCCAGTTTCAGTGAAGAAGACGGATATTCTTCCCTTACCAACATCAGCCCCAGGCAAGAGCAACAAGGGTGAAAAGATAGAGAACCCAAATCGTGAGTGTCCCATCCACAAGAAGCCACATCCCTTAAAAAAGTGCATCGGCTTCAGGAAGAAACCGCTCCAAGAACGCAAGGAACTTCTAAAGAAGTTCGGGGTATGCTACAGATGTTGTGCTTCTACTGAACACCTTACTAAAGACTGTAAAACTACAATTAAGTGTATGGAGTGTGACAGTGAGGATCACGTACAAGCACTCCACCCATACCGTCCTGACTCTACACGTACTCCTTCCCCCACCACGAGCCATGGCGGGGAGGACGCAGCTCAAACTGCAAGTCATACCACAATATCTTCTTCATGCACAGAAGTCTGCGGAGAAGGTCTCTGGGACAAGTCCTGTGCGAAGATTTGCCTGGTGAACGTATATCCCAACGGTCACCCAGAGAAAGCCGCGAAGGTGTACGTCCTCTTGGATGATCAGAGCAACCGATCACTTGCAAGGTCAGAACTCTTTGATATGTTTAACTTAAAGGGAAATGCTTACCCTAACACCTTAAGTACCTGCAGCGGTGTTACAGAGGTCTCTGGGAGAAGGGCCAGTGGTCTTATAGCGACATCCCTCGACAACACCGTGGAGATACCCTTACCTACACTTGTCGCGTGCAACCAGATTCCATCCAATCAAGAAGAGATCCCAACGCCAGAGGCTGCTCTTCATCACCTACATCTCAAGGGGATAGCAAACAAGATACCAGCCCTCAACAACAGCGCAGATATCCTGATTCTGCTTGGCAGAGACATTCTCCGGCTGCACAAGGTACGTCAGCAAATTAACGGACCACACGACGCACCATATGCCCAACGCTTTGATCTAGGCTGGGTAATTATAGGCGATGTTTGCATACACAAGATGAAGAGACCTAATAACATCTCCTCTTACAAAACACACATCTTGCCAAATGGTCGCAGCACTCATTTTCAGCCATGCCCACATCATTACTGGGTGAAAGAGAAAGTGAGCAACACCAAGAGGCAACAGGAATCCTTCAACAACATGAACATGCTCCAGCCCTGGGACGAAAACCTCGGGTCAACAGTGTTCGATTCCACAAGTGAAGACAACAAGTTAGCACCCACAAGGGAAGATAAAGAATTCATAAAGGTTATGGACAAAGAATTTGTTCAAGATGACTCCAACAGTTGGGTAGCTCCTTTACCCTTTCGTTTCCCAAGAGCGAGGTTGCCAAACAACCTGCAGCAAGCAACTGCAAGGTTCTCATCCTTAAAACGTACCCTAAAGAGGAAACCAGAGATGGAGAAGCATTTCATTGACTTTATGCAGAACATCTTTGACAAAGATCATGCTGAACCTGCGCCACCACTGAAGGAAGGAGAAGAATGTTGGTACCTTCCATCCTTTGGTGTCTATCATCCTCGCAAGCCTAACCAGATCAGAGTGGTGTTTGACTCCAGTGCTCAGTATGAAGGCCTCTCTCTCAACAACCTGCTACTAACTGGACCCAACCTGAACAACAGCCTCCTTGGAGTATTGATCCACTTCAGACAAGAACCTGTTGCTATAATGGCCGACATCCAGCAGATGTTTCATTGCTTCATCATGAAGGAAGACAGCAGAAACTATCTTAGGTTCCTATTGCAAAAAGACAACAATGTCAACAATCAAGTCATAGACTACCGGATGAAGGTCCATGTCTTCGGCAACAGTCCTTCACCTGCTGTGGCGATCTACGGACTGAGACGGACAGCCCAGGAAGGTGAGAGAGAGTACGGATCCGATGCTCGTCAATTCGTAGAGAAGAACTTCTACGTAGACAACGGGCTCAAGTCCTTGCCCACAAGTGAAGAGGCAATTGACCTACTCTCCAGGACACAGGAAATGCTATCCACATCAAACCTCGGACTCCACAAGATCATCTCTAACAGTCAAGAAGTAATGAGCGCGTTTCCATCTGAGGACCATGCCACGAACCTAAAGGACCTCAACCTAGGTTCTGATGTTCCTCCCACACAGCGCAGCCTTGGTCTACTGTGGGATATCAAACAGGACACCTTCACCTTCCAAGTGTCGCCCTGTGACAAACCCTTTACCAAACGAGGAGTCCTATCTGTCATAAACAGCATCTACGATCCTCTCGGGTTTGTAGCATCCATCACTATTCAAGGCAAGATACTGTTAAGACAGCTCACTGCCGAGAACACTGATTGGGACACCCCGCTTCCGACTCAGAAACAGCAAAGGTGGGAGACATGGAAGAAGTCCTTGAAGTTCTTAGAGCAACTCCAAGTCCCACGTTGTTATTCTCCAATGATTCTTACCCCAGCTACACTTCTTACACAGAAGATTGGAGCTGCTACAGTTCCTCCCGGGAATTTTGATAACAAGGACATTTACAAACGTCAGTGGAAGCAAGTACAACACATAGCCAACGTATTTTGGCACCGTTGGAAGACCGAATACTTGCACCTGCTTCAAAACCGTCACAAATGGCAGACACCCAGTCCCAATCTCCAAGAAGGAGACCTTGTCCTCTTAAAAGACAAAGAGGCACATCGTAACGACTGGCCAATGGGTCTTATCACCAAGGTCATGCCCAGCGAGGACGGAAAGACTCGTAAGACAGAAGTTAAGGTGACAAAAGGGGGCTCTACCCGAACCTTCTTCCGTCCGGTCACTGATCTCGTGCTGCTTCTACCAAAGGAGGACGTCACATGAACTGAACATTGCTCCTGGACGTTGCTCACGGCAGGGAGCATACCTACTCATTCCCCAGTTTTATTGAACATTGACATTTTCCATTGGATTGAACTTTGAACATTGCCATTGGATTGCTGGGTTGGTGGAAGAGTTGGCATGTTTGCGGCTTCCCCAATCCGAAGATGGGTTTAATAGACTTGGACTTATCTTCCGGTGTGATCTACGGGTCAACAACAACGAGTTGGACTTTAAAAATGTTTGATGTTTATTATTGCATACATGTTTTTCTTTTCTCTTGTTTTTCAGGTTCGAACGACTTCGAAGAATTAAGGACATCTTGAAATCCAAGGATTTCAGACGGGGAGTGTCATGTCCCACGACTTGGGAAATCATTTAATATTTGCATTGTTTGTGTTGCATCATCTGTTGCTAGGCAGAAGTTTGCCTTTCCCTGTATTTTGTCCCAACTCTCTCCCTGTAGTCCTGTGATGTATGTTTGTTCCCTCCCTTATTCTCCATTTTGTGATCGTCCCTCCATCTGTATGCATCTTCTTACATGTCCTCTGAAGAATATTCCTTTTTACCTGCTGCTTTCATCATAATACAAGAATTTCAGTTAAAGCATCCCTCTTTTCCTGGAGTCTTCTTACATGAGATCGTGGCTGAGTTAAGCTGTCTGATTAATCGGTATGAACGTGAGTACAGGTCGATACGGAAGGGACCCAGAAAGAGAGGTCTATCCAGGCACCATACGTTCTACATATCCATGAGTCAGAACAGGCCTATCTAATTCTCCGGCTGTGTTCGAGGGGTCTAGGGCATCGTAGGAACCCCCCACGGCTACTGCTAGTTGTGTTGATAGGTTCAGGGGTCTGCAATCTGATAGTTGCCAACTTCTCTGGTTTTCTGGACTTAGCTTGTATTTCTGTTTTTGCCTCCTACGGTGACTCAATCATAACAGGCCCGGCTGATGATGGCGGTCTGGGGGAGCCGGAGGGCCGGCTGATGATGGAGGTCTGGAAGAGCCAGGGGCCCGGCTGATGATGGAGGTCTGGGGGAGCCAGGGGCCCGGCTGATGATGGGGGTCTGGGGGAGCCAGGGGCCCGGCTGATGATGGAGGTCTGGGGGAGCCAGGGGCCCAGCTGATGATGGAGGTCTGGGGGAGCTAGGGGCCCAGCTGATGATGGACATCTGGGGGAGCCAGGGGCCCAGCTGATGATGGTCTGGGGGAGCCAGGGGCCCGGCTGATGATGGAGGTCTGGGGGAGCCAGGAGCCCGTCTGATGATGGGGGTCTGGGGGGCTTATGATGGAGGTCGGGGGGAGCCAGGGGCCTGGCTGATGATGGAGGTCTGGGGAAGCCAGGGGCCCGGCTGATGATGGGGTCTGGGGGAGCCAGGGGTCCAGCTGATGATGGAGGTCTGGGTGAGCCAGGGGCTCAGCTGATGATGGGGGTCTGGGGGAGCCAGGGGCCCAGCTGATGATGGAGGTCTGGGGAAGGCAGGGGCCCGGCTGATGATGGAGGCCTGGGGGAGCCAAGGGGCCCAGCTGATGATGGAGGTCTGGGGGAGCCAGAGTCCCGGCTGATGATAGATGTCTTGGGGAGCCAGTGGCCCGGCTGATGATGGGGGTCTGGGGGAACCAGGGGCCCGGCTGATGATGGGGGTCTGGGGAGCCAGTGGCACGGCTGATGATGGACGTCTGGGGGAGCCAGGCGCCCGGCTGATGATGGCGGTCTGGGGGAGCCAGGGGCCCAGCTGATGATGGGGGTCTGGGGGAGCCAGGGGCCCAGCTGATGATGGGGGTCTGGGGGAGCCAGGGGCCCAGCTGATGATGGAGGTCTGGGGAAGGCAGGGGCCCGGCTGATGATGGAGGCCTGGGGGAGCCAGGGGCCCAGCTGATGATGGAGGTCTGGGGGAGCCAGAGTCCCGGCTGATGATAGATGTCTTGGGGAGCCAGGGGCCCGGCTGATGATGGGGGTCTGGGGGAACCAGGGGCCCGGCTGATGATGGGGGTCTGGGGAGCCAGTGGCCCAGCTGATGATGGACGTCTGGGGGAGCCAGGGGCCCGGCTGATGATGGCGGTCTGGGGGAGCCAGGGGCCCAGCTGATGGGGGTCTGGGGGAGCCAGGGGGCCTGGCTGATGATGGGGGTCTGGGGAGCCAGTGGCCCGGCTGATGATGGACGTCTGGGGGAGCCAGGGGCCCAGCTGATGATGGCGGTCTGGGGGAGCCAGGGGCCCGGCTGATGATGGCGGTCTAGGGGTGCCAGGGGCCCAGCTGATGATGGGGGTCTGGGGGAACCAGGTGGCCTGGCTGATGATGGAGTGAGCCAGGGGGCTGAAGATGGGGTGGGCCAGGGGCTGATGATGGGGGTCTGGGGGAGCCAGGGGCCGGCTGATGTTGAAGGTCTGGGGAGCCAGGGGCCCGGCTGATGATGGAGGTCTGGGGGAGCCAGGGGCCCAGCTGATGATGGAGGTCTGGGGGAGCTAGGGGCTCGCCTGATCATGGAAATCTGGGGGAGCCAGGGGCCCGGCTGATGATGGAGGTCTGGGGGAGCCAGGGGCCCAGCTGATGATGGGGGTCTGGGGGAGCCAGGGGCCCGGCTGATGATGGAGGTCTGGGGGAGCCAGGGGCCCAGCTGATGATGGAGGTCTGGGGGAGCCAGGGTCCCGGCTGATGATGGACATCTGGGGGAGCCAGGGGCCCGGCTGATGATGGAGATCTGGGGGAGACAGGGGCCCAGCTGATGATGGGGGTCTAGGGGAGCCAGGGGCCCGGCTGATGGAGGTCTGAGGGAGCCAGGGGCCCGGCTGATGATGGAGGTCTGGAGGAGCCATGGTCCCGGCTGATGATGGGGGTCTGGGGAAGCAAGGGGGCCTGGCTGACGATGGAGTGAGCCAGGAGGCTGATGATGGGGTGAGCCAGGGGCAGAGGCTGATGATGGGGTGAGCCAGGGCCCAGGGGGACAAATCTCCAGCATCCATGATTAGTAGGCACATTGTTGACTGTCTCCACCTGCAGCTCAGCCCGTAGTCCTATCCTTTTACTTAGCACAGACTGTGCTGACCAGTACCAGCATGTTGACTGTCTCCAAATGCAGCCCAGCTGTAGTCCTATCCTTTTAGCCAGCACAAATTGTGCTGCACAGTACCAGTATGTTGACTGTCTCCACCTGCAGCTCAGCCCGTAGTCCTATCCTTTTACTTAGCACAGACTGTGCTGACCAGTACCAGCATGTTGACTGTCTCCAAATGCAGCCCAGCTGTAGTCCTATCCTTTTAGCCAGCACAAATTGTGCTGCACAGTACCAGCATGTTGTCTGTCTCCACCTGCAGTTCATCCGTTGTCCTATCCTTTTAGTCAGATACAATGGAGACAGGTGATGCAGGATGGGAAGATCATATGGGGCAGAATGGATACTCATGAGGGCGGGATGGGAGAACATATGGCTTAAGCCAAGAATGAGACACACTGGGGCCAGGATGGGGGATATTATTACCATCGGGGCTAATTAAGGGATATTATTACTGCAGTGATATATTTATTTTTTGAGTATATTGTTTTAAATTGGGAGGTGTCCCTCTGCACAGTAATGGGACCACTATGTCGCCTTTTTTTCTTCATATGATGTAATGTAGAAGTTGGGAAAAGATAAGTAATGTGTTCTGCAAGTGGAGCTCTAGATAACTGTGTTATTTCCTGCAGAGACGAGTCCTGGCTGGAAGACGTGACGGTTGTCTGTTCTGGAAGAAAGATGGAAAGCAAAGATGAAGGACTTCACCTAGAGACGTCACTGGTGAGTGTGTTACCTGTACACTGACACTGTACATTATACACAGAGCTCCTGTGTATAATGTCATTGATCACTATTACCTGTGCACACACACTGCATACTAAGTACAGATCTCCTGTGTATAATGGCACTTATGGTCATAGTATTGTGTTTTTTTTATTACTGATCAGTATTATAGTATTCATTCACTATGTGGTGGTAATATGTGGTCTGGACATGGTGTTGCGGTATTTGTCTCTTGTATGTGCTATTACTTGGTCACTTTGTGGTGGTAATATTTGATCTGGTTATGGTATGGAGGTATTTGTTCCTTGTATGTGATATTATTCAGTCACTATGTGGTGGTAATATGTGGTCTGGTCATGGTGTGGCGCTATTTGTTCCTTGTATGTGATATTATTCAGTCACTATGTGGTGGTAATATGTGGTCTGGTCATGGTGCGGTGGTATTTGTTCCTTGTATGTAATATTCGGTCACTGTGGTGGTAATATGTGGTCTGGACATGGTGCAGTGGTATTTGTTCCTTGTATGTGATATTATTGGTCATTTTAAAAATTGAAAAATAAATAAAAATATACCTAAATTATATTGTATGTTTTCACAAATATTTAATAGGTTAGCGTAGAGTAGAACTCATCCCAAAGTGTCTACAGTGTTATGGTGGTGGCTTAAAAAATCTTTTGGCCAAAACAAAACTGCTGGCTATGTATGTGATCTGGTGATGGGAACTGTTAATGTGTGATAGGTGAGAAGTGGAATTTTTCCAAGAGAGGGCAGTGGGACTGTGGAGAGTTAGAGGGGTGGAGCCTGGGCGGAGTCTCAAGGGGGCCCCAAAAATTTTGCCAGTATGGGGCCCCGAAATTCCTAGTGGCAGCCGTGCGTCTATTCTATACACAGGTACAGGCACCAGCACCACCTGCAGAGAATATCAGGAGAAGAACTCTGCAAATCAACAACCTCCCAACAAGGGAAGCGACATCTCAAGACGAGTCCCAGTCATGTGCAATCTGCCTGACAGAGTACGAGATCGGGGAGCAGGTAACAGAGCTACGGTGCGACCACAGATTCCACCAGAACTGCATCTCTGCCTGGCTGCACTCCAGCCCTCACTGCCCCCTCTGCCGTACCCACTGTTTCCTGTGAAGATCCATTATAATATGATAATGCTTCAGGAAGGAACGTGTTACACTCCTGTCTCAGCTCCAGGGCTTTGCTGCATTCCTCTACTGGAACCTGATGACCACAAACTTATGAGAATCGTACCCTGAAAAGTCCTTGTGACCCAGACACACAGGGAACTAATAAAATAAATATTAGATCTGATGAGAGCCTAATTTTTTTATTTGAAGATTTTCACAGAAGTGTAAACTATTGAAAAAAGAGATAAATAATATATGGAGCTGGGGCGTAAGTACCACGGTCGCAGCAGTCACCACTGCGACCGGGCCTGGGGGAAGTCAGGGGCCCGGCAGGTCAGACCATGATATCTCCCAACCGTCCGGATTCTTGCGGGACAGTCCCGTTTTTCACCCCCCCTGCGTCCCGCCCGGGAGTCTATTGTTCCTGCACTGCACTGAGCCCCCCCATGCACCCCATCTTCGCCCTCCCAGATAGACCCACAGCAGCCCCCCTCAGCCTGCAATGGCGTCCCAGGCTGTTCTTTTCTCTGCTCACAGGACCTGTGATGAGGTCACAGGAGGGGAGGAGTCAGGGGTCACAAGATCAGGGGCCTTGTTGTCTGCAAGACTCTGCTATGCTGGTTGTCATGGTGCTGGATGAGGTAAAGTTTCTGTGTGGGGTCAGGAGGGGTTTACAGGGTGGATGTAGCAGAGCCGCGTGTGTACGAGGTGTACGGAGAGGAGCCGTGTGTGTACGAGATGTACGGAGCGGAGCCGCGTGTGTACGAGGTGTACGGAGAGGAGCCGTGTGTGTACGAGGTGTACTGAGCGGAGCCGCGTGTGTACGAGGTGTACTGAGCGGAGCCGCGTGTGTACGAGGTGTACTGAGCGGAGCCGCGTGTGTACGAGGTGTACTGAGCGGAGCCGCGTGTGTACGAGGTGTACGGGAGCGGAGCCGCGTGTGTACGAGGTGTACGGGAGCGGAGCCGCGTGTGTACGAGGTGTACGGGAGCGGAGCCGCGTGTGTACGAGGTGTACGGGAGCGGAGCCGCGTGTGTACGAGGTGTACGGGAGCGGAGCCGCGTGTGTACGAGGTGTACGGGAGCGGAGCCGCGTGTGTACGAGGTGTACGGGAGCGGAGCCGCGTGTGTACGAGGTGTACGGGAGCGGAGCCGCGTGTGTACGAGGTGTACGGGAGCGGAGCCGCGTGTGTACGAGGTGTACGGGAGCGGAGCCGCGTGTGTACGAGGTGTACGGGAGCGGAGCCGCGTGTGTACGAGGTGTACGGGAGCGGAGCCGCGTGTGTACGAGGTGTACGGGAGCGGAGCCGCGTGTGTATGAGGTGTACGGGAACGGAGCCGCGTGTGTACGAGGTGTACGGGAGCGGAGCCGCGTGTGTACGAGGTGTACGGGAGCGGAGCCGCGTGTGTACGAGGTGTACGGGAGCGGAGCCGCGTGTGTACGAGGTGTACGGAGCGGAGCCGTGCGTGTATTTTGGCATGGGGGGGGCCATTTGAAAGTTTGCACCGGGACCCATAACTTTGTAGTTACGCCACTGATATGGAGGGAGGAGAGAGGCTGTATGTGAGATAAAATATCACCGTTATTACGTAAGTTACAACGTACTGACATTATAAAGTCTACAGTCGCTCTATATGATCACGGTTTCGACATATATATTAGATCACCTTTGTGAACCATTAATAATTGTTGAGTAATCCTACAAAAGTGATCTAATAAGACTCCCAAAATATATTGGCAGGGAATTATTAATGTATGCCTGCCGAAATAGGGTGAAGGCCAAGGTCCGTTTACAATTCTTGGCTACTAATTTGCAGGGGTGACCAGCCAGCCAATATAAATGAGAAGCCTCATCTATAGATTATTGCCATGAAGATATATGGCAGCGGTGGTGAACCTATGGCACACGTGTCAGAGGGGGCACACAGAGCCCTCCCTGAGGTCATGCGCACCATCTCCGTTCCTCATCAGTAGACCGGGCCCGGTTACTTCAGCCGGATCTGCATCCTCGGACACACATCCAGGTGAAGTGTATTGCAGCGCACGACCTTGCTGGGTCCATGTGCCGTAATACACGCTGCTGGCCAATCACTGGCCATGGCAGTGATGTCATGCACCCACCATCACTTGAATGCTGAAATCACCTGCCAGTTTCACAATACGGGGGGAGAGGATGGAAGGTGAGCAGCAGGGTTTATTGTGTTTCTTTTTTTCTATGCGTTGAACAGTGGCGCCAGCAGAATTGGGGTGATATAGCGTGATGGGAGACATATACAAGGATGGAGTAGCATATACACTGAATGGGGGAGCATATACTAGGATGTTGGAGTATATACAGGGAATGGGGGAGCATATAGTAGGATGGGGAGCATATACTAGGATGTTGGAGTATATACAGGAAATGGGGGAGCATATACTAGGATGGGGGAGCACATACATGGATGTGGGAGTATACATGAATTGAGGGAGCATTTACATAGATGAGGGCATATGCATGTATTGGGGGAGCTTATACCAAGATGGAAGCGCACATACCAAGATGGGGGAAGATATATCAGGATGGTGGATGTGAGGCATTGAGGGGGATCATATACGAGGATCGATATGTATCCCCAGGATGCGGTTGGAGTGCCTTGTATTCACAGCAGGACGCCTGTGAGTCACAAGGCAAAATAAAAGTGTGGACCTGGTCAAGATATTTGACCAAGGCATTGTTCAGGAAAACCAGTTAAGGGCTTTTATTTTTGGAGTGAACTACAGGATGATAATGGGGCAGTTCATTCCCTCCAAGCCAGGTCTTACAAGTGGCTTATGGCCAAAGATTCCAGTTAAAAACCCTACAGTAAAGGGTTTGGGGGTGTCAGTGTTTGTTTGCAAGTGGCAGAGAAAGTGGCTCTGCAGCATCCAGCCTGTGTGAGGTAACACAGAGCAAAGAGCAGCAAACGCCTGGCACGCCACAGCGTGAGACGGTGGTGCAGTCGCCCTCGGTAACCGGTCTTGGATATGGACTGATGTGACGCCTCAGTTGCCATCCGGAGGATACCGTGTGCTGTTCATTTCATGAGTTATTTTGGACATTAAAAGACTTTTGCTGTGAACTTTCCTGTGGTCACTGCCTATCTGTCACACTGCACCAACCCCACTGCACTACAAGGAACATATACCAGGATGTGGAGTGCATTTATCCGGATTGGAGGCATATTCCTTTATATCTGCAGTCTGTTACCCCTGCTTCTGTGGCTGCTTTCTGCTGCCTCTGCCTGCTATCTGCTGCCCCTGCCTGCTCTCTACTGCCCGACCTTCTCTCTGCTGCCCCACCTGCTCTCTGCTGCCCTCACCTGCTTTCTGCTGCCCCCGCCTGCTCTCTGCTGTCCCTGCCTGCTTTTTGCTGCCCCGCCTGCTCTCTGCTGTCCCCGCCTGCTTTCTGCGGCTCCCGCCTGCTCTCTCCTATCTTTGCCTGCTCTCTGCTGTCCCCGCCTGCTCTCTGCTGCCCCCGCCTGTTTTTTGCTGCACCGCCTGCTTTCTGCTGTCCCCGCCTGTTTTCTGCTGCTCCCGCCTGCTCTCTGCTATCTTTGCCTGCTCTCGCTGTCCCCGCCTGCTCTCTGCTGTCCCCGCCTGTTTTCTGCTGCTCCCGCCTGCTCTCTGCTATCTTTGCCTGCTCTCGCTGTCCCCGCCTGCTTTCTGCTGTTCCCGCCTGCTCTCTGCTATCTTTGCCTGCTCTCTGCTGCCCCCGCCTGTTTTCTGCTGCCCCCGCCTGCTCTCTGCTGCCCCCGCCTGCTCTCTGCTCTGACTTTTTTTTTCTAAACTAAATCCTCAGTATTCAGGTTAAATTATTATGCTAGCACTTTGCGATAAATGAGTGGGTTTTGGTTGCAGTTTGGGCACTCGGTCTCTAAAAGGTTCTCCGTCCGTCACTGATATATGGCAAGAGAGAATGCATGTGTTATAACAAATCCATGGACATACAGGCAGGTGTTCCATCACTTCATTGTAACAAATATGGAGCTAGTATTCATTAGTAGGTGTTATAACAAGGCTCGAAAAGAAGAAACACTTTCTTGCATCTTCATGTTAAAATGTCACAAGGCAGTGGAGAAGTTGATGTGTTTTCATCGTGCAAGGTCTGAGTCGTTAAATGGCATAACGTGCTTTTGGGGTCTCATGATAAACAAAAGTATTTATTAGGCTCATCAGGGAAGGTGACAGCTCCTCTATAAATCCATTCACTCACATGTGATGACTGTAGAGGTTTCCTTACCTTATCTTCTCCATCCTGCCCAAGCCGCTATGATAATTTCTCCTCTCTGCAGAGTTTGCCATCCAGACATTTTTGACCCCTCTCATCCACAGCTTCCACAGCAACATAAATACATTCAGAGCTCAGACTTGATCCTTAAAAATAAATCAAAACCCAGAAAGTAGAACAAGCACAGATCCCAGACCAGACTCTAAGAATAATCCAGACTTCAGACCAGACCTCCATATTAATTTTAACCTCAAATATGACCCCTAAATAATTTCAGATCCCGGTGACAACCATAAGTCAACTCTATAGCTTGCAACAATCCTGAATTTGCAAATGACAAATTCAGGACTGTGTTTGGTCATAAAGGGGCGGGGATGATAGGTTTGTGGAGTTTCTAGTTGGCCTTAAAGGCAGGAATTTCCCATGCTACGAACACTTATATTGGTAAGTATGTAATTCGTACTTGAAAACCCGGCATTAATTTTCTCCATAACTTTATCCATGACCTGTCTGGTGGGCTCCTAGGTTTTCATGATGCTGTTTGATCTCTATTATTCTCACACAAACCTCTGAGGCCTTCACAGAACAGCTGTAGTTATAATGAGAAAAAATTACCTCGTTACATAGGTTAGACCTCAGTTCCTCAAGTTCAACATCCTCCACGAAGTGTACATTTTGTCACTAATTTAGCTATAACCCACAGTGTTACGTGTATTGAGGAATTCATCCAGCCCTTGTATAAAAGCTGTTATAGTATCTGCTATTACTCCCTCTTGTGGTCGGCATTCCACAGTCTGACTGCTCTAACTCTAACCCCTTAGTAGGGTTTTTGGCAAGAATAAGTCATGTACCGTCCTTTGTACTGACCACACATGTATTTATACATGATCTCCTTCAGTAGTTTTTTTCATAAGCTAAACGAGCCCAACTTTTCCAACCTCTCATGATATGAGAGACCTTCCATCCCTTGTAAAAATCCAGTTCCCCGCTTGTGAACTAACTTCTGAATAGCATTTTCAAAATGTTAAGCCCAAAACTGAATCCCATATTGTAGATGTGGCCTCATCAGTGATTTATAAAGGGGTAACAAGATGTGACGTTGGGATGGAGGGATTTTATCTCTATTTTACACCCTAAAAACCCTCCGTGCTTTTGCGGCTGCTGCCTGACACTGAGTGCTGCTGCTCAGCTTACTTGTAACCGGAATCCCCCGTCCCTCTCCTGTTCTGTAGTCCTGAGTATTCTCGCGGCAGAATTTTTGCTTTCTTGGCCTTTTTCAGAGAATATGAATGATATTACACCAAAGCTTTTTCTCCGCTCATGGTTAGTGGTTGGGTGAGGCCATTTATTGTCAGACTACTGTGTTTTCTCTTTTTAAATCATAATGACAACCCAAAACATATCTCCACCTGCAGAGCCAACACCGGCATGTGCTGACATGGGCTGTGATATTTTTACACATATTTCTCATGTTTTTCTGACATTATTCGGGGTTCATACACTCCCCATGATTGTAGGTGTAATGCGTTTGGTATCTGTGTACTCGTACTGACCCGGAGAGTCATATTGTCAGGTTAGTGTTACCATATAGTGAACATGGTAAATAACGCACCCAAAACACTATTGTGAATTTCAGTAAACTATATGGTAAAATGAATGGTGAAAGTCCAACTCGTCTCGCAAAAAAATACAAGCTCGTATTTGGCTACATTGACGGAAAAAATAAAAAAAGTTATGGCTCTTGAAAGAAGGGGAGGAAAAAACGAAAAAGACAAAAAAAGGAAGGTACGACGTGAACGGGTTAAAAATGCAATGACATTTTATTTACAAGCGGTTTTTTGGGGGTTCCACAAAGAAGCAAATTTAAAAAAATGCCCCAAATCCGCAGAGTTCAGCAGCGTCTTTAGACGCCCCGAGGGCGCAGTTTCCATAAAATCACATCCACTTTCCCTGGGTATTTAGTCCGTGTTCACATGTAGGGGTAAATGCAGCATTTTTGCTGCTGCTTTTTTTTTGCACAGAAATTCTGCAGTTTAACTGTCCAAGCAAAGTGGATGTGAGTTCATGGAAACTGTGCCTCCTGTGGTGGAAAGACGCCGCTGCACTGTGCGGTTTTGGTGCTTTTTTTCCTCTCGTCTTCTTTGTGGAGCCTAAAAAATACAAGTAAAAAACTGCAGATTCTTTATTAAGTGCTGAATCAAAGCTTTTCTGTAGTGTAAAAAACACATTAAACGCGGTTTCACATCTGCACCAAAAACGCATCAAATAAGGGGAAAAGGCCTATAAAACTCCGCGACAATGCGATAATCAGAGGAGATTGTTATTGTGCTCATTACCTTGCCACGGGGTCTCCTCCAGGGCGGGTACAATGGGCACGAGAGGAAAACACTTGTTATATTACCCGGAGAAAACGCTCCTCTGAGACTACAAGCTACAATGTAACATGAGGGCCTTGTTATAGCGCCCCCTAGTGGTGGACCGTGTGTACATAGAGACCCTCGTCTATAGTTCAGGCTTATTCACCTACAGTCTCTTGTTCCCTGATACACGAAGCAAAGACCCCGACTGTATTGTGCCCATTGTTTACTACTGCTGCAGAACCTCATACTACACCTCAGCTGCTGCAGAACCTCATAATACACCTCAGCTGCTGCAGAACCTCATACTACACCTCAGCTGCTGCAGAACCTCATACTACACCTCAGCTGCTGCAGAACCTCATAATACACCTCAGCTGCTGCAGAACCTCATACTACACCTCAGCTGCTGCAGAACCTCATACTACACCTCAGCTGCTGCAGAACCTCATAATACACCTCAG
This sequence comes from Dendrobates tinctorius, assembly GCF_039654945.1. NCBI lineage: Eukaryota > Metazoa > Chordata > Amphibia > Anura > Dendrobatidae > Dendrobates > Dendrobates tinctorius. The sequence goes on from NW_027361691.1 coordinate 3,753,445, forward strand.
CTGCTGCAGAACCTCATACTACACCTCAGCTGTTGCAGGACCTCATAATACACCTCAGCTGCTGCAGAACCTCATAATACACCTCAGCTGCTGCAGAACCTCATACTACACCTCAGCTGCTGCAGAACCTCATAATACACCTCAGCTGCTGCAGAACCTCATACTACACCTCAGCTGCTGCAGAACCTCATACTACACCTCAGCTGCTGCAGAACCTCATACTACACCTCAGCCGCTGCAGAACCTCATAATACACCTCAGCTGCTGCAGAACCTCATACTACACCTCAGCTGCTGCAGAACCTCATAATACACCTCAGCTGCTGCAGAACCTCATACTACACCTCAGCTGCTGCAGAACCTCATAATACACCTCAGCTGCTGCAGAACCTCATACTACACCTCAGCTGCTGCAGAACCTAATAATACACCTCAGCTGCTGCAGAACCTCATACTACACCTCAGCTGCTGCAGAACCTCATACTACACCTCAGCTGCTGCAGAACCTCATAATACACCTCAGCTGCTGCAGAACCTCATACTACACCTCAGCTGCTGCAGAACCTCATACTACACCTCAGCTGCTACAGAACCTCATACTACACCTCAGCTGCTACAGAACCTCATACTACACCTCAGCTGCTGCAGAACCTCATACTACACCTCAGCTGCTGCAGAACCTCATACTACACCTCAGCTGCTGCAGAACCTCATACTACACCTCAGCTGCTGCAGAACCTCATACTACACCTCAGCTGCTGCAGAACCTCATACTACACCTCAGCTGCTACAGAACCTCATACTACACCTCAGCTGCTGCAGAACCTCATAATACTCCTCAGCTGATGCAGAACCTCATGGTGAATAGATATACATATTTTATTTTGTTGCTGCAGTCAGGAACAGTTCTCGTCCCCACTCTAATATTCAGCATTTGCCAGTAAGTAACATGGCCGCCTGACTGCAGTGATGTCATAATGACCTTATAGAATGCTGTGAGGTTGTAGAATCTCTGAGCGCGGTGTCATCATTTTCTGAGTTAATGCTTTAACATAAACTTCACTTTGGTCTCGGAAGAGTGCACTAGTTTGTATCCCACATCTAGTATCGCTTCAGTTACTTAGTTTTCATCATTTATCCAGGCACAGGAACATCGGTGCCACCTGAGAACTCAGGTCTTTAAAATACCATCAAACCAGCCCCGGGTAACTGAGCCATGGGTACCCGGGAGCTGCGTCAGCTCATGGCTGACAATGAGTCATGGCGAAGACGACTGGAAAATCTAGGTATGTGAAATACTGTGTGATTTATTGTGGGGAGATAAGGAATAAATGAAAGGAGATTCCCCGGGAAGGGTCATCCCTGGGGTTTGGTGAGTCATGTATCAGGATAGACCGGCATTCTTCATCACTCCTCTGTTCCTCGGGGGCGGAGTTATTTTTCCCAGTTTGATCCCATCCCTTGTGACGCCGGTGCTCAAGAAAGACATTACTGAACTTGAAAGGGTTCAAAGGCGGGCTACTAAAATGATAAATGGAGTTGGTTCACTACAATACCCAGAAAGGTTATCAAAATTAGGTCTATTTAGTCTAGTAAAGAGAAGACTTAGGGGAGACTTAATATATATGTACAAGTATATCAGAGGGCAATATAGAGATCTCTTCAATGAACTGTTTGTACCAAGGACTGTGACAAGAACAAGGGGGCATTCTCTTCGTTTGGAGGAAAGACTATTTCTGCACCAGCATAGAAGAGGGTTCTTCACGGTAAGAGCAGTGAGACTCTGGAATTCTCTTCCTGAGGAAGTGGTGATGGCCAACTCACTGAATGAATTTAAGAAAGGAATGGATGCTTTTCTTGTGAGTAACAGTATAGAAGGTTACGAATAACAGAATATTATAGGTAGATGGTTGACCCAGCTTAGGGGAAGGTGGCTTCTACTCTGTGGGTTTTTTGCCTTCCCCAGGATCAACAATGCAGAACAGCTGCACTAAAAATAGGCTGAACTAGATGGACATAAGGTCTTCCTTCAGCCTTCAAAACTATGTTACTATGTTACTATGTATGTCTACAGGGAAGGGAAGCGCTGACCAGTTTAATATCACCATAATGGAGCCGATTTATGCTACGTTCCCCTTTCCACATAGCAACATCTTAGCACGTTCTGTTCCCCAAAAGCTAATTTTTCATAAATTTTAATCTTTTTATAGGTCAGGCCATAATCCTCGACAGGTTAAGGTCTTCTGAAAGAGATCATGGAAGACTTTCAACCAGGAATGGACTACAGGGTAACACAAATGCTGTCACTGTGAGGAGACGGAGACACTCCAGAACTCCTCGGTACCCAAGAAGACAAGAACAGGGCAGAGTAAGAAGCCACTCTCCATTAAGATCCATCCCTACAGAGCCCTCCACAACATCAGGAGAGAGCAGGAGACATGAAGTCCACCAAGAAAGCGGATTTGCAGCCAGCACCAGTGACTCTGAGTTCCTTTGGCAAAGCCCCATTCCACCAAGGCACAGCCATGGGGAGGATGCTTCTCCAAACAGGCCTCATGAACTTCTCCAGCGTCTATTTAATTTTATGGAGCTGCCCATGCCACAGGTACAGGCACCTGCACCACCTGCAGAGAATATCAGGAGGAGAACTCTGCAAATCAACAACCTCCCAACAAGGGAAGCGACATGTCAAGACGAGTCCCAGTCATGTGTAATCTGCATGACAGAGTACGAGATCAGGGAGCAGGTAACAGAGCTACGGTGCAACCACAGATTCCACCAGAACTGCATCTCTACCTGGCTGCACTCCAGCCCTCACTGCCCCCTCTGCCATACCCACTGTTTCCTGTGAAGATCCATTATAAAACTCTCCCCCCGTGAATGGATCAGGAAGGGACCTATAAGGGAATCCGCACCCTGAAAAGTCCTGGTGACCCAGACACACAGGGAACTAATAAAATAAATATTAGATCTGATGAGAGTCTATTTTTTTTATTTGAAGATTTTCACATAAGTGTAAACCAGTGAAAGAAGAGATAAATAATATATGGAGGGAGGAGAGGGGCCGTATGTGAGATCAGACATCACCGTTATTACATAAGTTACACTGTACTGACATTATAAAGACTACAGTCGCTCTACATGATCACGGTTTGGACATATATTTTAGATCACCATTGTGAACCATTAATAATTGTTGAGCAATCCTACAAAAGTGATCTAATAAGACTCCCAAAATATAATGACCGGGAATTATTAATGTATGCCTGCCGAAATAGTGTTGTAGCCAAGGTCCCGTTACAATACTTGACTATTAATCTGCAGGAGTGAGCAGCCAGCCAATATAAATCATCTGTAGGTTATTGCCATGAGGACGTATGACAAGAGAGAATGCATGTGTTATAACAGATCCATGGACAGGCAGGTGTTACAATGAAGTGGTGGAACAAATACGGAGCTAGTATTCATCAGTAGATGTTATAACGTGGATAGAAAAGTAGAAACTTTATTCCATCTTCATGTGTCACAAGGCAGTGGAGAGGTTGACGTGTTTCGAACGGTCAACAGTCTTAGTTGTAAAATGCCATAACGTGCTTTTGGGGTCTCGTGATAAACACAACTATTTATTAGGCTTATCAGGGAAGGTGACAGCTCCTCTATAAATCCATTCACTCACATGTGATGGCTGTAGAGGTTCTCTTACCTTCTCTTCTCCGGCCTTTCGCAAACCGCTATAATTTCTCCTGTCTGTAGACTTTGCCGACTAGACATCTTTGACCCCTCTCATCTGCAGCCATCTACAGCCTCCACAGAAGCACAAATACATTCAGAGCTTAGACTTGACCCTGAAAAATAAATCAAAACCCAAACCTTAGAACAAGCACAGAGCCCAAAATGTACACATACCAGACACTACGAATAATCCAGACCTCCATATTAATTCTGACCTCAAATATGACCCCTAAATAATTTCAGATCCAGGTGACAACCATAAATTAACTTTATAGCTTACAAGACTACCTCTTGAAGCTCATCAAGAGAATGCCAAGAGCGTGCAAAGCAGTAATCAAAGCAAAAGGTGGCTACTTTGAAGAACCTAGAATATAAGACATATTTTCAGTTGTTTCACACTTTTTTGTTAATTATATAATTCCACATGTGTTAATTCATAGTTTTGAAGCCTTCAGAGTGAATCTACAATTTTCATAGTCATGAAAAGAGAGAAAACGCTTTGAATGAGAAGGTGTGTCCAAACTTTTGATCTGTACTGTATATACAATAAGTTTTTTTTTTTTATATGAAAAAAGATACATACTATCCTAATCAAGTGAATGCATATGGGTTTAAAAAGTGCATTTCTCTATCCAAGAAAACACATTTGAAGGAAGCTGCTAATAATTCGAATGACCACTTGATAGCACTTTACCTCCTTTGATGAAGTTTTCCCAAGTGCTTGAAGACAACCTTGAGGTTTGTTTCAAAGAACATGGGAGAAAATAATCAGAAAATATATATATTTGCCCAGCTGAAATAACTTGATAGCATATGCAACAAAAGGGCTCAAAATGTAACCATAAAGACAGGGGTAAAGTAGATTTAATATACCTGTATGGTCTGCTGTAGAGCTCCTGCCTCCAGCCCCGACGAGCACGTTTCGCCCAGCTTCTCCTCATGCGCGTCGGAGCTGGAATGATGCTTTTTGGAGGACAATCCAACAGACCACTACATTTTTTATAAGAGATATCGTGACATTATCTTTAGCGTATCATATCTGGTAAAGAGTCCTGAATAAATATAAATAAATATAAATAAATAAATGAATAAATATAAAAAATACATATATTTAACAGGTGAATACAATGCACATCACAATTTTCCTTTACATCTGAGTTTGTGGATGTAACGTGAAAAAAAAATGTCAAAGTTCAAATGGGTGAAGACTTTATAAAGACACTATTCATATTATACACATGTATACCGTGCCTTGAAAAAGTAGACTGCAATATTGTGCAAAATATTCAGGCAGGTTTGGAAAAAAACTATTCTGCAAAGTAAGAATGATTTCAAAGACAGAAGTGTTAATAGTTAATTTTTTTATTAATTACCAAAATTCAAAGTGAAATAACAAAAAGTAAATCTAAATCCCATCATCGATATGTGGTGACTGCTTTTTTCCTTCATCAGTTTTTTAGATACAGTTATACAGGTTTTGAAGGAACTCGTCAGCAGGTTGTTCCAAACATCTTGGAGACCTGACTCCAGATCTCCTCTGTACGAGACTTGTACGGATCCTTCTGTCTCTTCAGGTGATTCCAAACTGACTGAATAATCTGAAATCGAGGCTCTGCGGGGGCTGGATCATCACTTCCAGGACCCCTTGTTCTTAGTGACATTGGTTGGATGTTTGAGGTCGTTGTTCGGCTGCAGAATAAATTTGGAGCCAATCAGACGCCTCCTGATGGCATTACAGGATGGATAGTGATCTGCTGGGGAGGACATGGACGAGCGCAACTAACAAATTTATCAGAATTTTTAACAGAAAAATTGAATTGTTTTGACAGGCCTAAACTCCAGTCCATGAGAACATTTCTTGTGGTGGCACCTGGCAGCTGAAAGAGGCACAAGGTTCATTGAGAGAAGCACACCTCTGAAACTGGTGTGTAAGTGCCAGTCTTGAAGAACCGAGCTTGGAATGTGTGACTATCTACCCAGAAACCAAACATCGTCCATATAACAACTCAAAATCTAGCTGTCTCACTACAGAAAAAACTAGAATGGAGCCAAAACACTGAGACCTGAACATTGATGACCTTGGCAGGGTGAGTATGTAAGGGGGTGAAGGGACGAACACAATTGTGTTTAAGACGAGTGTCTGCAAGCAAACATTGCAATCTGCTGACCAAAGATGATAAGAATAGAGAAAGAGGAGAGAATGACAATTGTAGGAACTGAAGAGTGAAGCACACTGGCCATGAAATAGCTGAGCTAGAGCTTGCACCAGAATGAGCAAGTCCACCTCGGTGTGGGAACATCAGCAATGGCTGCAGATGCTAAGATGTCTTGTTAACCAGAAATTCCAAGAGATGAGCCATCCAGGCGTGACCATGGCGCAGGAGACACCACTATAACCTGGAGAGCAATTGCTAATACATGCTAAGCGCCGTAGGGGCAAGTTGGATTACAGATGGGAGACGACTCCCCACCATATTAAGAGAACAGCACATTCCAAAAATGTGGTGTATGAGGTTCAACCACAAGGAAAAGAAGGGGCGCCAGGAAGAGTGCTACACCTAACACCGCAACATGCTTCATCCCTGTGTGTCTGAAGGGGAGAAGCGTGGCTGAACCCCGAAGGAGCTGAGGAACTCTGTATCAAGGAGGCTTGGAATGAATGGTGGGTGGTATCTGTAGAGGCAAGGAAAGCAACACTACCGCTCCAGGCTGATCCAGAGAATGGGTCAGAGGCTGAACCCACAAGATAAGTACCAGAAGGCTCGAGAACAGATAAACAAAGAGGGGCCTTGCAGAACTGAGTGTGTCTCAACGCTGGTGTCAACGCTAGAGGATGACTTCATTTGGCAGTACATAATGCAAGGGGCATATGTGAAGTATAGTATTCAGATGTATGAGAAATCTTGTTCTCCAAGACGCCATCTTGTTGTTTATGAGATAAATTCTGTTAGCCTTTATCAGTTTGTACCAGTATGAACAGGATGAAGAAGTTCTGTGAAGGGGGTTATTGTGTAAAGACCTTGACTCATGAAGTTCTGTAACTTTTTCCTATGTCACGTAACTAGGGACATATTCCGATTTTCTTGCAATACTATTGGCTTATAAAGTAAATGTGTTACGACGATGCTATTGGTAGCTGGGTACTTTGCATAATTAAGCAAAATACTATAAAAGAGGTGACATAATAAACGGGGTTAGTGATCTGCCCTGATCCTCCCATACAGAGATTCATCTCCGTCTGGTCATTTCCAGTTCCTTGGTCAACCGTGAAGGGTTAATTTATCCCTCCCTCAACAGCTGGCGCCTAACGTGGGGCCCCCATACAGGGACGCCTCTGCCCCCGAAGGACAACAAGACAAAGGACCCTCGGACCGGACACAGGCACTGGAAAATTGGGACTGATCATCCCCCACAACAACCACGGTAAGTTGAAAGCTATACTGTTCAGACTGACCGTTGGTGTGGTTTTCCTGTGTTTGTTGCTGCAAAGAGGATCTGAGGTTTGTCCTTGATGGTGGGGTGATTCTTGGGTGGAATCATATAGAGATGCAGTCCAGTTGGGGGCCCAGTGTTCGAACCGTACCTCATAAGGGATGAACACCCCGGAGTGACCAGTGATTGTGACTCTCTTTATAGTCAAAATATCCTGAAATCCTGCTCACTGTTAGAATCAGGCGTGGTGATGTGATCGAAGATTGGGTAGGATACGTAACTTAGGAATATATATAAATATATATAACCAGAGGTGTCCGGAGGGATAGTTAAAGACACACTCCTCCTTTCACTGAGTACCACATTGGAATTTTGGGCATCCCAGAGGGGGATTGACCCGGTGGAACAGTGTATGGCCGCTCCAGTATTGTGCAAAACTGAAGTAAGGATATTCAGTGGCTTTGGCACATGAATTGTGTGATGAAGGTGTTAGGAAGAACAAAGGAAGTGAATTCTGATTGTTTCTGTTACTGCTATGTTGAAGAAGGAAAATTGTCTATTATTATGACAAGGACTGGATGTTTTGTGGTGAAAGAAAGTGAGAGTAATGAGCAAGTGATTGAGAGTAATGTGTCAGAAAGACTCTGGTTGATGCATTAAAAGTAGGAAAAAAGTTTTCAGAAGAATTTAACCCGCTCCGCATTAGCAGGAGAAAAAAAAAAAAGTAAACCAGCAGCTGCTCCAGTTCCGCCTCCAATCTCAGCCCCCACCGCTTCCCCCTCCAATATCAGCCCCCACCACAGCTGCAAACACAGCTCGTTCTTTATCAGTGGCACACAGCAAACTCCAGCTCCTGCGCTCCAACCATACACAAATTCAGCTCCCTACTCCAATATCTCTCCTAATCCTATGACTGGGAACCTTACTCCCCAGATCAGCCCAGCCAATTCTCGTCTGCAAAGCTGGCGCTGTGGCCGACTCGGTCACTTTCAGAGAGATTGTCATACCCCCGCTGTTTTAATCGGAGTAGATGGCAGTCCCAATAAACATACTAGTACAAAACCCATACCTGTGGGACCTTTCCCCGAGGTTACTGCTCAGTTCTTGATCTCTCCTACATGTCCAGTAAATTTACTAGAAGCAGATTTATTATCACAGTTCCGCTCCAAAATACAATTCCAAGATGATGGTCAGATGGTCCTTACGTTATATAACCCTTAAGCAAATGAAGACAGTGACAAAAACTGTATTTTGCATGCCCTTCCCAAGGTTATGATGGCCCTGATAGGCTCAGATCCACCCCCAATATTGCCTCAGGATCAACGACTTGTCCCATATCTCTCAGAGATACCATCTAAACTTTGGTCAAATGGGCCAAATGATATAGGGAAAATGCCTGTAGAACCAGTAAAAGTGTTTCTCAAACCTTGTGCCCCTTTTCCCAAAGTCCATCAATACCCGTTGAAACATGATCAGGAGCGGGGCCTCCAGGGACAAATACAAACGTTATTTGATAACGGTGCTCTGGTACCCTGTGTTTCTCCATGTAATACGCCTTTGTTTCCTGTTACGAAAAAGACCCCGCCTGGCCAGCCCCCTGTGTACCGACTGGTACAAGATCTACGGGCAGTTAATGCAGCTACTGTTCTGGAAACTCCAGTGGTTTCTAATCCACATACTCTTGTCCCAAATACCCCAGGATGCTGCTTGGTTTACAGTCATTGACCTTGCCAATGCCTTCTTTAGCATTCCGTTAAACCCGGATTGCCAGTTTCTGTTTGCATTCACTTATCAGGGACGACAGTTAACATGGACAGTTATGCCACAAGTGGCCCAAAACAGTCCCAACCAGTTTGCAAAAAACATGAGCGAGTGTCTTTTGCCCTGGCAGTTAAATCACCCCAGGTCACACTGCTTCAGTATGTGGATGATCTTTTGTTGTGTGCACGGACGGAGCAGGAAGCCATTGCTGCCACTGTTAGTCTTCTCAAGTATCTGGCAGATCTGAACTGTCGGGTTTCAGCCTCAAAACTTCAGTTCTGCCTTGTTCAAGTGATATTCTTGGGTCACTGTCTCCTTCAGGGTGTCAGACACCTCACAGAAGAAAAAAAAATAGCTATCAGCTCCTTTTCTTTCCCAAAAGATGAAACTGAACTCCAGCGTTTTCTTGGACTATGTACTTATTGTTGTCAGTGGATACCGGATGCATCCCGCATAATGTAACCTCTTTACGACGCCTTGAAAGACGGCATAATGAGCTACAAGGAAAGATCACCGGTTTGTATGGAAAGTCTTTATCGTGCCTTCTCTGAACTAAAGCGGCTCATTGCTTCCGCCCCTGCTTTGGGCATCCCGGACTATACTCGACTGTTCCATTTGTATGTGTCTGAGAATGATGGACAAGCAGCAGGGGTACTTACACAATCACATGGCAATAGGCAACGACCAGTGGGCTATTATTCGGCCTGCCTCGACCCCGTTGCCCGAGCATCACCAAGTTGCATGAGGGCAGTTCACGCCACTCACTCGTTGCTCGACAAAACTGCAGACATAATTCTTGGACATGAAACGCATATTTTTGCCCCGCATGATATTGCAGCAATACTGACACTTCAGCAACCAAGACATTTGACTGTGCAACGACACGTACGGCTGCAGTGTTCACTCCTTTTGCCTAACTATGTCAAGTTGCATCGCTGTACTACAATCAACCCGGCTACTTTACTGCCGGTCCCCAAGAAAGATGGCAGTGATGAGGATTACCTCCAACATGATTGTTCCCAATTTCTGACTGAAGAAACAGTTACTCCACCAAATGTCAGTGAGAATCCACTCCCAAATCCTGATCTGGTGTTATACACGGATGGTTCAAGATATGCTGACGAGTTTGGTAGATTCCACACGGGATATGCTGTTACCACAGAGGACACTGTAGTGCACGCAGCTGCGCTCCCGCCCTCACAGTCAGCACAAGAAGCAGAACTTCAGGCTTTGTCTACTGCATGTAATTTGGCCAAGAACAGATGGGCTAATATATACACGGACTCACGGTATGCATTTGGTATTGCTCACGATTTTGGGGCTCTATGGGCCAATCGAGGGTTTATTACTACTGCCGGAACCCCAGTGAAAAATGTTGATGTTGAAGCTGTTAAAACCTTCATGGATTCGATCAAATTACCTACTCAGGTGGCCATTATCAAAGTTAAGGCGCACGGTCCTAGGAACAGTCCTCAGGCTATTGGCAACGCATTTGCGGATATGCAAGTAAAAGCCGCCGCTCTTTTACCCGTTGAACCAACCATTCTATGGTGACCACACGCTCTCAGCGTAAACAGTTACAAGAAGCATTGACCCTACAAGAACCTGATGATCTACAACAGACTGAAGTTTTCTGTCGGACCCCGTGAGACCGCTTAATGACAATGCAGAGAATATCTCCAAAGGAAGAGGTGAAGCAATGGAAGACTGATGGGGCACAAATGGATAATGGTCTCTGGAAAAAGGACCAACTCGTGTGTCTCCCTAAGAGGATGTACCCTGCTATTGCCACATGGGCATATGGACCTACACATCGAGGAAAAAATCAGACCCTTGCACTGGTGCAAAAATTCTACTGGGCACCGGGAATTTCCACAGTTTTGACAGCACTCAACCATGCCTGTAATATCTGTCAGACCTGCAATCCCGGTCAACTTCAACATGTACCCCCGAAGCACCTTGCTAAGCCCGACTATCCTTTCCAAAGGCTCCAGGTGGACCATATCACATTACCTAAGTCTAGAAGGTATGAATACTGCTTGGTTATTGTTCACATGTTCTCCAGTTGGTCGGAAGCATTCCTTGTTACCAATATGACTGCAAAAACCACAGAGAAGAAACTGGTGATGGAAGTCATATGCAGATATGGGGTTCCAGAAGTTGTTGAAAGTGATGAAGGTCCGGCCTTTTCTTCTCATGTGTACCAAGAAGTTTTGACAATGCTTGGATCCACTGTAGCCCTCCATACTCCGTACCACCCACAATCCAGTGGGAAAGTTGAGAGGTTGAACGGCACACTGAAAGGACAATTAACCAAAATGATGCAGGAGACTATGGCTCCATGGCTATACTATACCACATTCGTACTACCACTATTACAAAACATGGCCTGTCCCCATATGAGATATTGTTTGGTGCTAGGCCCCCAGTTGCAAATTTCCAGCCTCAGCAGTTATCAGAAGAAACTGACCGTGCTGTTCAATATGTTATTCAGCTTAGTAAAAATCTTGCTAACACCCATGCTCTAGTTTCTTCTCTTCCAGATTCAGCAGAAACCGACACCTGTCATAACCTGAAGCCTGGTGATTTGGTAGTCGTGTAGAGGCATGTCAGGAAGCACGGACTAGAACCCTTGTATGACAGTCCCTATCGAGTCCTCCTCATCACCCAACAAGAAAATAGTAAATAAAGGAGGCATAATGTTTTGGTTTTTCGCATTTTCCATATTATTTTTGGTAGAAATAAAAGTTAAAGTTAGAAGACATTCAAAGACTCAGAGATCAATATGATAAAGACAATGATCGTAATAAGGAGAGTTGGTGGTCAGACACCTTCTCCTTTATCAATCCAGCCAATTGATTTAAGGGAATTGGGGGCTGGATAGCTGGGATCTTATAAAGCTTGTTACACATTGCTGCCTGTATCCTTGTTGCATATGTGTTCCTAAAACTTGTTCTTTGGTGTATTTCTGTATGTATTAGGAAATTCTGCACTAGGACAGCTAATGATGATACCAAAGGCGTCGCTGCCCCTGCTCTTTTCTACACCAATCTCAAAAGGTTATTTGATGAAGATGTTGAAGCCAAGCGCATGGCTACCTTCAAAAGATCTCCACCACTGTCATCAAAAAATGTTATTCGTAAATTGTAGCATACAGGGGGGATGGGTGCGCCACAACAGCCATGACTGATAACATGGCATCAGCCATGTGAAGACCAGTACCCCTCAAGCTTATAGCTTGGGCTAGCACCTCTGCTATGTTTGTTATGTGTTAACAAAATTTATCTAGGGGGGATTGTGAAGTATAGTATTCAGATGTATGAGAAATCTTGTTCTCCAAGACGCCATCTTGTTGTTTATGAGATAAATTCTGTTAGCTGTTATCAGTTTGTACCAGTATGAACAGGATGAAGAAGTTCTGTGAAGGGGGTTATTGAGTAAAGGCCTTGACTCATGAAGTTCTGTAACTTTTTCCTATGTCACGTAACTAGGGACATATTCCGATTTTCTTGCAATACTGTTGGCTTATAAAGTAAATGTGTTACGACGATGCTATTGGTAGCTGGGTACTTTGCATAATTAAGCAAAATACTATAAAAGAGGGGACATATTAAACGGGGTTAGTGATCTGCCGTGATCCTCCCATACAAAGATTCATCTCCGTCTGGTCATTTCCAGTTGCTAGCAACACTCTGTGGATTAATTTGGAAATCACTTGGTCAACCGTGAAGGGTTAATTTAGCCCTCCCTCAACACATATAGATATAAAGTGGTCTTTCTCGCATCTGGCAGTGATGGTCACCGATCATCATCCCAGCACTCATGCTGCGCTCTTTGTGCCCTGGAAGCTGTGAGATGCGGTAACCTATGGTAAACTACGTCATCGCTCATCACAACTGCCGGCTCTTGTGGAGCGCAGCATGAGACCCAGCAGTGGCTGCTGATAAAGCTATGAAGCTCCTTTCTTAGGCCGGGGTCAGAGTTGCGAGTACAATGCGAGAAACTTGTGTGGTCTCTCGCATCAATACCCGGTACTGCCGCCGGCACTCGGACCGGAGTGTGCGGCTGCATAGAAATACATGCAGACTCATGCGAGTTTCTCGCATAGTACTCGCAAGTCTGACCCCGGCCTAAGAATGAGGCTCCATACAATTTGGGCAATGTTTGATCTCGTGGGAATCCATGGACTATGTCGGACCTGCGCAGGAATTTTTTCTATTTTTATTTAATAAAATGGTGAACCAGATAAAGAGTCAGGGAGGTTTTTTCAGATTTTTTTGTGTGTTTATTTCTTTTTAATACTGAGTTAGAAATGGGGGTGTCTGATCGACACCCCTCCATTACTAACCCCTGGGCTTTATGGGACTCTTTTAGTTGCTGTCTATTAAGGATTAGTGTTAGGGACTCGCAAGTGTGAGGACCCTTGTGTTAGGGTTGCGGATCGCACTAAATATAAAATATAATAAAGTGCGATCGCAACCCGGAGTCCACCGTGCAGAGAAGGCAAACTGCTGCTCAGTAATGGAGGACGCTAATGGGTCGCCCTCCCAGGGCTGTGGGGTACTCGGTACCGGGCAGGTGTCAGCGGGATGTGTCACAGCGGCGGTGACCCGGTCCGTGGCCCTGGGCGCCTAAGTAATGGGGAAATTGAAATGGTGGAATGTGGTTAATGGAATAGTTCGTGATGCCACCTGTGGTGTTCGGCAAGGGAGGTGTTAAGCCGACGCTGCATGCAGATCCTCTGGGACTGATGGTATGGTGCAGCAAAGGTGTAAAAGCTCCCCACAGGTGAAGCTGTAGTCCCATGGCCTCTGTCTCTGGGAGAGAAAGGGGATAGACTCGACCCCGAGGAGGCTCAGCACCAGGCAAGAGGTCAATAGGACAGTCGTAGGGGCGATGGGGCGGAAGAGTCTCCGCCGCTCTTTTGGAGAACACGTCCGCATACTGTTGATAGTGTTTGGGGAGAGAGGAAAGATCTGTGGGGACTTCGGTAGAAGCAACCTGAACGCACTCCCTCTGACATCTACCCTCACAGGCTTTACCCTAACCGAGAATCCTCCCCGAGGACCACTCTATATGGGGAGAGTGGAACCGTAACCAGGGAACCCCTAAGAGGACCTGATCGATACCCTCGGGGATGATGAGGAGGGATATCGTCTTCTGATGAGACGGAGACACCGAGAGTATCAATGGGGCGGTCTGGTGGGTAATTTGAGAGGGTAGAGTCGCGCTGTTCACCACCCTGATGGTGACTGGCTTGGCCATCATAACCAGGTCAGCTTGGAGGAAAATGCCGCTGATTCAAGTGAGCCCCCTCCTATGACCACTAGAGGCGAGCGTTTTCCCGACCGCTGTGGACATCGGTTGGCAAGGTGACCAGACTGCCGGCAAACAGTACAGACCACAGGTACTCGAGCGGACTGGTGCCTGGATCCCGCATGAGCCGACACCATAGCCCCCTGAGGCTCAGATGCCCGATCGGGAGATCCCAGAGGTTTAGCAAAACTAGGTGCCAGCCTAAACCTCTGCCTACACTGGGACCGCTCAAACCTTCGCTCGGTAAAGCGAAAGTCAATACGGGTGGAGACGGTAATGAGCTTCTCCATTGTGGCGGGAACCCCGCTGGTGGCCAGGGCGTCCTTCACATGGTCAGCCAAACCTCTCCAGAACGCCGGTATGAGGACCTTATCTTGCCACTCTAACTCAGAGGCCAGCGTCCGGAACTGGATGGCGAAGTGGCTGACCAAGGACGAGCCCTGCGATAATGCCAGCAGCCGGGGCGTCATGGGTGATTTGCGGCCCCATGAAGACTTGCTTCAGCGTGGCCAAGAACAGAGTGGCACTCTGCACCACATGATCACCACGCTCCCACAGCAGTGTGGCCCACTTCAAAGCCCTGCCCGACAAGAGGGAAATGATAAATCCCACCTTAGCCTGCTCGGAGGGGAATCGTGCAGCCAGCAACTCTAACTCTAGCACTGGCCAACGAAACCCCTACATGACACACTATCGCCCGAGAGCTTCTCGAGCAGCGGAAGGTGGAACAAAGTTGGGACAGGGATGGCAGTGGACACACAGGAGACAGCCTCAGTGGCTGCCTGGAGCGCGACCGTGGTAACATCCGCAGCTGAGGCTGGACGCTCAAGAGCCACCAACCAGCCCTCCAGCTGCCGGATGCACGCATAAAGTCGCTGCTCGTCCGCCATTAGAGCCAGACTCTGGCGCTAGTATACTGTTAGGGTTGCGGATCGCACAAAATATAAAATATAATAAAGTGCTCACAACCCGGAGTCCACCGTGCAGAGATGGCAAGCTGCTGCTCGTTAATGGCGGACGCTAACTGAATACCGGCGGAGTAAATGCTGACCCGCTGTGCACAGGAGCGAACTCTGTTACAGCACAGAGCCCCAGAAAGAGACACCGAGACACCGAAGCCTGTTACCTCACAGACCACGGCTTAGGGAACCGCTACTGCGGCGCCAGGGATTAACCCTAGAGAAACGCTGTGCCCTGTCAGCAATCCCAGGGTGCAGCCGACAGTTGTGTTACCGCACTGCGTGTGTACAGCGCCGCCCTGGTGGATGCCACTAACCAGCCTAAGCTTAGCACTGGAAAGCGCAGTAACTGCGCACGGCACCGCTGAGACGGACACTGAGGCGTATGAGGTACCGAGGTGTCTCGTGCAGATGACACTCTCTGGCTGAACGTGTGAGAGGTGCTGGAAGCTCTGCGGCGCTATGCAGTGCCACCGCTTGGCGCTGACTCAGGACTCTAAACCCTACCAACATACGTATCAAAGGGAAGGGGTTTCATAATGAGCCATTCAGCGGTTCACAAGCATCCATCATCACACACACACTATCCATCGTAACGTAACGGAAATAAAAGGATTTTTTAGAAATGGTGCTGATGTAAATCAGCCACGAGGGAAATATTGTTTAATTACTTATTTTATACAGTGCGACGGTCTGGATTAAAGGGATATTCATTCAGAGTTTGAAAATTTCTCATTTTTAGAAAAATTTTTTTTACAAATTTCTGATATATTTTTAGAAATAAACGCAGAAAATATCAACATAAAGTACAATACGTCTGGATGTGTGTAAAGAAAAGCGTTGGCATCCCTCACTAGAGTGAAGATAATATTACAAATATATATATATATACACTAGGGTTACTAGTATACAGAGCTATATATTAGTAACACACACGTCATATTTGCTCTCATCACTCCCTCCAGCATCTGTCCCTGCTTTTGTAACTATAAAGTAATGGAGAACGCCATTTTCTTGACGATTGCATTGCTGCAGACTCCTAACCATCGGCGACAACAACATGGCGTCGGCTGGGATCATAAAACGGATAAATACATATTGTCCTCTAGGATCAATCTTTACTTCCACCAATGACTGAAGCTGTTACATATGCCTCACCTGTAGTAAGGAGCGCTGTGATTGGTAGTTGCTGTTTCTCCTTCGTAACCAGGAAGTATAGCGCTCTGATGACGTCACGAGGGCGCCTGGTTTAAAATCCTGAAGAGGAGCAGCAGAAGAAGCTCAGCACAGTGTTAAGTCTGGTAGTGAGGTGAGTGTTCGGTCATGGGAGGGGGCTGTGGGTCACTCGTTGTAGGACTACAAGCCTCAGCATGCAACGCACACTTCTGAGTCTCTGCTGTTGGTCTACAGGTCCCAGCCTGACAATATGATTCTCATCTGAAGGACTACAAGTCCCAGTGTGCCTTGTTTGTTGATAAAGATAGCCGTGTAGATTGACACGCGTCGCTTCTGTCCCCCTTTCCTTGCCATGAGAATCACCCGCCAATATTGCAACTTTAAAATGGATCCATAAATATTGGGATTTCTTAAGGAGCCGGAGCTACAACCTTCTCTTTTTATTATTCATCGCGTCTCGTCGGGACGGTGTTCCGTGCACCTGTGGTGGCCGTCGGTGAGCTGGCTTCGGCCCTTTATATTTACTTACAATCTGAGATTTTCCCTGCATGATGAAGGGGCAGAGATCCTGATTCCAGTGGGTTTTTTTTTTTTTGTTTTAAGAGATCGAGAACTGGATGCAGCCAATTGTGGTCCACTCCAAACAGAAGAACAGGGCCCCCCGATAACCGTTCCCGACCCCTCCGAGCCAGGAGGCCGCAGCAAGGGTGGGGAAGTAGTGACTTCCCCTAGTCGAAGCCAAGGGAGACCCAGTCCTGCCTGAGTTCCCACCCAAGCAAAACTAGGAGCCATCGACGGTCGGTTCCCCTCCTGAGAGGGTCAGGGGAGTGTGGATGGACCCTGATGGCCACACGCTCCCCAACCCACGCTGATGTAGGGGCAGAGACCCTGATTGCAGCGATGTGTCACTTCCTGGACTTCTTGCTGCCGATTTGATACAATCTCAGATCTTAGCAGAGCTCGGAATGCTGAGCCCTGTATAACCCCGCCCACGCCATTGATTGGCAGTTTTCTGTGCACACTGGCAGCATTCTATCAGTATGCAATCAGCGGAGGTGGTGTGGTGGACACGAGGCAGCCAGTCCCGTAGTGATGATCTCCTGCTGATAAAACACTGATTGTACTGAAAGTACATCAAGCTGCTGAGCATGTGACACATCACTGGAATCAAGGTATACAGTAAAGGAAACAAAATCTAAAATGTCAGAATCGCCATTTATTTTCAGTCGCAGCCCTGACCAAAAAACGCAATAGAAAAAGATTGAAACGTCATATGTTAAATTGCAGGGGGGGGGAGAAGGAAGAGGAAGTTTCACCACTTGGCATTTTTTGTTGTTCACGATTTTCGTGGAAAAAATGAATGGCGGCCTTCAATGTGACATCTTGTCCCGCCAAAAAATAAGTCCTCGGGGAGGGAGAAATAAAAGCAAGTAATGGCCCTTGATAGAAGGGGACCAAGAATAGGAGAACTTGTCCCAGTCATAAAGGAGGAGACCCCAATGATGGGGGATGTGTAACTCCTGCAGCCTCTTTACATGACCCTTATTATTGCAGATCCCGGAGGTCGCTGGCGTCTCCCCGCCCGTTGCCGTTTTCCAGGTTTATGAATGGAAGGAGGCGGTTTCTCTTGGGTACGGTGCTCTCCGTCCAGAACGGCAGCTTCATCTATCCGGCCTGTCAGAACTGCTGCTCCCGACTGATCCTAACGTCCTGCAGGTAATGCAGCAGTGCAACGTCTCCTGTCATTACGTAATACCGCCACCAGAGGGCAGCCATACTACGTGAGATTCTATATGTTCTCTGGGTCTAACCCTTTACCTGCCATGTATAAACAGCAGGAGTATCAGATCTGCGGGTAAGCGGGACCCCAGCAGTAGGCAAACCGTGCGCAAAAAAAGTAAGAGGAGAGGAGAAAACTTGTAAATTCATGACTATATCTTCCCCAGTGTGGTCGTCATGTACAATGTACACCCATGCAGCAGATTTTATGGGACAGACTTGTTTGGAGTACAGGTACCATGTTATTGAGGGGGGGGGGGGGGGGTATCACTCTGTTATCGAGTCATTGCACCTCACTGTACTTGGGTGCTAGATGAAGCCTTAAAGGGGTCTTCTACTTTTAAGGAAAAGTTGACCCCAAACTCTTTTATGTACATGACAAATGGAGCAGGTAATAACCCTGTCTGGGTCCAGCTCAGTGATTGGCTGCAACAGTGACGCGTACTGTCAGTGTGACCTGAGAGCTGGTACCGGACCAGGGGAGGGTGAGTACCTGATTCTTTTGTTCTAATAAAAGCATTTGGGGAGGGGGTCGTTTATGTGTAAAAGTTTTCTTACAATTGGGAAACTTCTTTTAAAGGGGTTACGCACGTTTACAACATATCACAGGAGATGAGCAAACAGATTAGTGGTGCCCAGTTCCAGCCAGACCTCGGTTCTGTGGCCGGCATCCTCGGTCTGCGGTTTCCTGGGCACATCTGTTACTTCCAAGCCCCGTGACATATGTCATGCCGACGAGACGTCATGACCTTTCAGATCCTGTTCTAGTGGATCGGCAGTCAGCCATTGTTTGCATTGGAGACAGTGAGTGGAGCGGCGCCGTGCCGACAGTGAGTGGAGCGGCGCCGTGCAGTGTAGAAAGTGAGTGGAGCGGCGCCGTGCATATTTGTTTTTTTCCCATCTTTAGTCTCGGACAGTGCCTCTATGACGATGGTTTCTTCCGGGGAATGTGCAGACTGCACCCCGGCGTCTCGCACTCCTCTCTATTTTTGCTGCTGTATACCATGTAGTGACATCTGCCCTCGTGCTCCATTCGACAGGTACGAGTGTCACAAATGCGGCAGCGCATATGAAGATGCCATCCATCGATACAAGCTGTGTGTGAAGGTGTCGGAGGAGAACCGGCTTCATCTTATCACCATCTTTGGAAAATGCTTGGAAAAGATTTTTGGTGCCAGCGCTGATTGTCTGCACAGGTGAGAGACACACAATGCCAGGGGGCCGGCAGGTACGTGGCCCGTGGGTGCAGATTGTTACCACGGAGACACATTGATCTGTACAGGGGCTGTGGGCGCAAACATTTAGGACTGTATGCTTGTAGATCAATGGGGTCCAACACCGCCGCTCCCCCCCCCCCCAATCAGCAGATGGATGTGAGCAGAACAGCTCAGCTCCATACGCCGCATAGTGGTCGATCTCAGTACTGCAGCTCTGATCACTAGGAGCTGAGTACCGAGAATGGCCAAAGCACGGTGTATGGAGCTCTGCTGGATCAGTGGGGGTCCCGGTTGTTTGGAGGGCCCCCGCCGATATGATATTGGTGAGAGGTCATCTGTATCAGGGTCGTGGAGAAAACCTTTCCCGTTCATTGGAGGCGAGTCCGGACATTCTCCCCTGATTGCAGATTATCTGGCAGAATCGCACCCAGCATTCACCGTCCTCGGTCCTGAGTTTCCGTCTTCTCTAAGCTGCACATTTATTAATTTCCATTTTGCTTGTCTGGATGTTTGTTCGTGTCTGCGGTGATTTCTGGCTGCGCATATTATTATTATTATTTATTATTACAATTTGTTTGACAGCCGCGGCTCTTCCCAGAGATAAGATTAGTTTTTTACTGACAAATCTCCTTTTTTGTTCAAACAGCTTGTTTCTGCCAAAAGAACGTTTTCTGAGGCGGATTGTGTGTTCTCTTTAATGGAAAATGTCAAAAATGTTTCCTCATATGACCCTGAACATGCAGCGAAATGCTGTAAATCCAGCAGACCTGCACAAATTCTGCTCATCCCGCATGGGAATGCTGGAATATAAGGAAATTACCGTACTTCATCGTCATGAGAAACAGCAACTGATCGTCTCATCCCAGCACTGACTTCACAGATACATTGCTTAGTACTGTGGAATGTCTTCCATACCGCCAACTGATAACACCTATATACAGTAGATAACACGGGATCCACCATTCACAATAGGTGATATCACAGCTCACCTCCTCCTCCTGTACAATGACTGATAACACAGGATTCACAATAGGTGATGTCACAGTTCACCTCCTCCTGTATAATGACTGCTAACACCTATATATACAGTTGATAACAGAGGATCTACCATTCACAATAGGTGATATCACCGCTCACCTCCTCCTGTACAATACCCTCTTCACTCTCCCAATGAAATTAAAAGAAAAAAGATGTCTTTATTTTTAGTTAGTAAGCATTGCACTGTATATAGGCAAACAGTCTGTTTTATGTTTATTTTCCTCTTTCCAGGCATTTACAGGCTTCTTCCCAACGTTCTGAGGATCTGGATCCCGACACCGCTCAGGATCTGTTCTTCCAGGCGGCTGAGCGGTGTCTGATCGGTAGAAGCTTCATATTTGCTGTCAAGGTAAATGGTTCCTGTCCTAGTGTCACCTGTCAGGACGACCATGCAGAGCTCATCACTAACGTGGAATCTTACCTGCTTTTAGCGTTTGTTTCCATGTCAGTTTTTTGTCTATTGTGAGATGAACGTTCATCTGTGATCAGCGTCTTATTATCTCTTGTCTGCAGCCACCAGTAGGGGGAGCTGAGGAGCTTCCTGCATACAACAGATGCATACGCTGCCAGAGCTCCCCCTAGTGGTGACTGCAGCCAGCCAGAATTTTTACATTTATTGTAAGCAGGAAAGCTGCGGATTTGAAGCTGAAATTATTACTGAATGTTGGACAACATGGTGTTAAAAGTCTTACCTTTATCATATAGGCATTCTCCATTTTTATTTTTTTTTATGTCGCCTAGTGCAGCCGATTTTGCCAGTGTGAGAGCTGAGCCCGCTTCATGCCTGGCAGATCATGGCGGTATTAGGCTGTGTGCACACGATGCAGAATTCCTGCGGAACCGCAGCGGATTTTACCGCGCAGAAACGCTGTGGATCCGCAGTGTGATTTACAGTAGCATGTAAATCAATGGGAAAAAAAAAACGCTGTGCAGACACTCCGTTTTTTTTCCGCGCGGTTTTCCTGCGGTACAAAATCCGCAGCATGTCACTTCTTTTGTGCGGTTTTCCACCTCCCCAGTCTCCAAATCCGCAGGGGGAAAACCGCATTAAAAATGGAAGAAATCCGCAGGAAAAATGCAGGTCATTTGACCTGCGGATTTCTTCAATTCTGCGTGGAAAAATCCGCAGGGCCAAAAAGTACGTGTGCACTCAGCCTTATACCGCTGGCATCTGTCCAAAACAGCAGCGATTGGAGCGAACCTAAAGTCACTACTATTAACCCCTTAAATGTTGCTGGCACTTTTCTTATAGTGGCATTTAATGTTCGTGGTCCTTGGAGGACACCGATTCAGGCCTCCATTGTTCTACCTATCTCCCAGTGAGATGGATAAGTGCTGATAGGTTAAAGAGAATCTGTTAGTAGCTTTTTTTTTTTTTTTCACAGTGAAATTTGAAAGCAGCATGATGTAGGGGCAGAGACCCTGATTCCAGCAATGCATCACTTGCTAAACTGTGTTGCTGTTTCAATAAAATCCAGTGGTTTATCAGCAGGAGATTATCACTACATAACTACTGTAGGTGTCTCGTGCCTCCTAGTCAACTGCTTTGTGTAACCCTGCCCCCACCTACAGTATTTACAGTGTTCACAGAAAGCTTCCAGAGTTATACAGAGCTCTGCTAGTTCTGCAGACCTGCAAGTGACACATCACTGGAATCGGGCTTTTTGGCCTTACATCATGCTACCTGGCAAAAACTTGGTGACAGCTTCCTTTTTAAGCTTCCGGGGTGTGGATATACCAACCGTAAAGCCGAATAATGCACATTCAATACAGAACAAAATAAATACAATACAAATCGAATTTCCTGGCCAAATCGAAGCAAAATGCCGAATCTGAATTTTGTCAGGTTTGCTGATCAGTATTATCTCCTTGTGACATTAATATCTCTCTCAGTCCAGATGTTGTTAAAATTGTGCAAAACTGGTTATTATGAAGTGCAAGTGTTTATATTTATTGGGAATTATTTTCTTTTTTTGGTTTTGATTCCAAACATTTAATTTTATTTAAAATTTAGTATTTTTTAATATATTAATATTTATCTACTTTTTTTTTTTTTTTTTTTTTTTTTTTTTGCTCAGATTCCAGGGAATCTTGGCAGAAGCAATTCCCTTTCTTACACGAACATGCAGGGGAACATGGTTGCCTGTCAGATTATTCTCCTCCATGAAGACCTAATGAGCTGCACCATCCTGAGTTATTTCAATCAGCTGGTGGCATCAGTACTGAGCACCGATTTCCAGCCCCCTAAAAGCAATGTCTCCACCGACACCACAAACAGAGATCTGATTGATCACGGCTGTTCTGAGAGCAGCTCCGGACTTCACCAGAACTGGAATCATTACGCTGACTACTGGCAGCAGTCCCTCGGCCTGGTGTCCTCACCTGTAGGCAGCACATTAACTGAATCTCTGGGCTGCGATTACAGACAAAGTGACAGCAGCCAGACAGAGAAGGCGCCGTGCTCTACAGAATTTATGAAGGAAAACCTAAAAAGTACAGATATGACCAGACATTCTTCCGGCTTCGCAAACAATAGTATTGCAAGTGTTAAACGTTGTTCTCCAAAACACACTATTACCCGCCACCCTCAAACCTCCTCTCACTGTCATAGTTTTGCTTCCAAATCAGAAATGGCTCCTGGACAAGAATCGCAGAACGTCTGTGAGCCAGGAAACAGTCCGAGCCAAAACTGTTCAGCCCTCTCCATGCAGATCCCTCCCCAGACGGCCGAAACGCATCAGGCAACGGAGGAAATTTGGGAAGAGTTCCCATTCTCCGAAAGCCTGAACGAGTTTATAGCCAAGATCGAAGATGAGGGAGTAAGGCCTCTCATCAGCGCTAACGAAATCAAAACGATAGATGAGAATATTCTAGGTGCGCGGAGAACCCAGAATGATACGATAATGATCGAAGCGTCACACCGCCACTCTGATAAATCCATTACGCGCACCTTCAGCCGCTGCCGTACAGTTACCACAATGGATGAAAATGCGTTAACTGATCAGACCTTTCCTTCTGCTGTAATAAATCGTTTCCAAGAATCCTTCGGGAAGAGTGATCTTTTGGATCCTCTTTCGAGCGACTCAACTGGAACCCGAAGTCCAACATATCCGAAGATGCTTTCTAGTAGAACATTCATCGATGATGACTCTACTTACAAGGACTATGTACAGAAGTTTAGGTCATTAGACAAGGTCATTTATAGAGAGCGTGTAGATGAAGCAAAAAGTTCTGATGTGGACATGGTGATGGTATCTAATGAGGTCACATCCACCAGGGCCGGTGAGAGCTACGATGCTTCTGCAGACCTCTTTGAAGCCAGTAACAATCTAGAAGATGGTGGCACCTTCCTCAAAACTCAGAATAGAAGACTCCAGCTCTGTTCAACCGATCCTCCCTGCACAGAAGTCCTTCCATATCGACATAAAGATTCACGCATAAGTGTCTGCTCCTTGTCGGAGCAATATAAAACATGGAATAACGTGACGGTGGGAGACTTTATCCCAAATATGCAGTCCACTCCAGTAGTAAGACGGCTTTCAGAAACCGGTAGACTTACTGTTGGCCCATGGCGCTTTAGTGTAGCATCCAGTTCCAAATCATCTACCTTTTCCGTAAGGACCAAATCTAGCAGCACGATTGGACACATCTTACTAAATAGCACTAAGCGAAGGAAATCCGCCATGTTTTTGGGACTCTTGGAGAATGGTTCCATTTGGTCTCCTGATTTGTCCCCTTTTTCACATTTTGAGGGGTCAACAGTTCTGATCGCGAAGAATAGAAGGAGAATCGTGGCCCATGGACCGCAAAAGAGTACGACCTCTTCGGAAAGAGAAGAGAATTCTCACAATCAAAGGCGAGGATGGAACGATGACCTAACGTGTACAGTAAAGAGAACCGACCGTTCGAAGGATCGAAGGGAAGAGTCGGCCAATAATGGTGGCCATACTCTGGACAACATGGAGAATTGGTCTCCGGTAAATCGTGAATTGCAGGAATGTGAAGATCGGCTTCTTCGAAGTGATTGGTCCCCGGAGCTTTTCTCCACAAAGTCGAATATTTCTCATGACTGTCTTCAGAGGCGTTTATTTTAACGGAGAGTATCTGTCATTCTCTTTGTCGTACTGTTAACGCGACCCGTATCATCATACATATCTATAATCCGATGGCGTTAAAAAAATATATATATATATATATATTCCTGAAAGCTGTCAATACGCTGCTTCTGGTTGATCTTTTTCTAAAAGGAGTTGTCACAAGCTTTAAAGGAGTGTTCCCCCCCCTCTATTCGAACCCTCTTCTAAAAGAGTTTGGTTTGAAATGTGGCTGTCGCACGCGTCATTTTAGTCTCACGCTGTATCTACACTGTGTTCACAAAATCGCCAAATATGAAGAGCATGAAAATCTCTGTGGTGCAGATGCCACTAAATATTTTAAATAACTATATGTGCTTATCGGTTAGTAAAAACAAAAAAAAGAGTAAAAGTCTGCCTAAGGGCTCATTCACTTGACTGAGTGGTATGTAATGTGTGCGCAGCCCATGGGGGTGCGATATTCTATGCACCACATTGCAAACGCAGGGTGCTGATGGGTTACCTTGGCAGTCAGGAGCTTGCTGAAGACCTCCATCATTCCCACGATGGTGCTTCTGTGAAGGTCAGCCTGTGCCTGGACTTCAGACCATAATTTTTACTGTGATGTTGCAGTATATAGTACAAGCGATCAGATGATTGCAGGTTCTAGTCCCCTAAATTGAGTTAAAAAAAAAAAAAATCACAAAATTTGAATCGCCCTTTTTTTTTTTTTTTTTTTTTTTTAAATTTTAAAGGGGAGGGGAAAAAAAATTTAAAAAACATGTTTAGTATCTGTAAAAGTCAGTCCTATCAAAATCTAAAATTAATTAATCCGAAGAGTAAAAGCTGCAAAGAAAAAAAAAATAAATAAAGTGAACGTCTCTAATTCACTTTTTGAACGAGTCTTAATGCTTCTGATTGGCTCAATGGGGATGTCAGTTATTGCCATATATGGAGGGTAAGCCAGGGTCCATTAAAGGACCTCAGAGGTGTCTATATCTTGCAGATCATTAGAGATTACGTAGATACAGTGGGGAAAATAAGTATTTGATACACAGACTATTTTGCAGGTTTTCCCACCTACAAAGAATGGAGAGGTCTGTAATTTTTATCGTAGGTACACGTCACCTGTGAGAGACAGAATCTAAAAAAAAAAAAAATCCCGTTCTTTCAGGTCTGTCATTGGGCATCATTGAGGTTCAGCTCCCTTCAAAGAGTTTCTATTGGGTTCAGGGCTGGAGACTGGCTAGGCCACCGCAGGACCTTGAAATGCTTCTTATGGAGCCGCTCCTTAGTTGGCCTGCCTGTGTGTTTCTGGTCAGTCATGCTGTAAGACTTAAACCATGACCCATCTTCAATGCTCTTACTGAGGGAAGGAGGTTGTTGGCCAAAATCTTGCGATACATGACCCCATCCATCCTCTCTTCACTACGCTCAAGTCCTGTCCCCTTTGCGGAAAAACACCCCCAAAGTATGATGATTCCCCCACCATGCTTCATGGATGGGACGGTGTTCTTGGGGTTGCACTTATCCTTGTTCCTCCAAACACGGCGAGTGGAGTTGATTTCAAAAAGTACTGTTTTGGTCTCGTCTGACCACATGAACTTCTCCCATGCCTCCTCTGGATCATCCAGATGGTCATTGGTGAACTTCAAACAGGCTTGGACATGTGCTGGACAGGTTCTCCCGTGTAGTTCTGACCTGATTCCTAAACTTTCTCAGAATCGTCCTTACCCCCACGATCTTGCATGGAGCTCCAGACTGAGGAAGATTGACAGTCATCTTGTATTTCTTCCATTTTCTAATAATTGTGCCAAACAGTTGATGCCTTGTCACCAAGCTGGTTTTGCCTATTGTCCTGTAGACCATCCCAGCCTCGTACAAGTCTGCAATTTTGTCCCTGGTGTCCTTAGACAGCTCTTTGGTCTTGGACATGGTGGACATATTGGAGTGTGATTGAGTGTGTGGACATGTGTCTTTTATACAGGTAACAAGATCAAACAGGTGCAGTTAATACAGGTAATGAGTGCAGAGTAGGAGGACTTCTTACAGGAAAAGCTAACAGGTGTGTGAGAGACCGAATTCTTGCTGGTTGGTTGGTGATCAAATATTAATTTAATGCAATAAATGCAAATTAATTATGTAAAAATCCTACAATGTGATTTTCTGTTTTTTATTTTTAGATTGTCTCACAGGTGAAGTGTACCTACGGTAAAAATTACAGACCTCTCCATTCTTTGTAGGTGGGAAAACTTGCAAAATTGGCAGCGTATCAAACACTTATTTTCCCCGCTTTAAAACCGCCTGAGAATTTAGTCTACTGGCACGTGAATATTACACAGAGTTAAAATAAAGATCTCCTTTAAGATAATAAATACATGCGAAATGAACATAATTAATTTTTGTCGTTGGAAAAATATTTTTTATAATATTAAATGTCTACCTCAGTTCATGGGTAGAGATTTCCCAGTCTGTCATTCGACCATGGAGACTGGATGAAGACCAGGGCAGCCCCTGTAACCAGACAGGATGTAGAAGGGGCTGTGATGTGCCCCAGTCAAAATATTATGTCTATGTACTGATTTTTCCCTTGGCTCTATGGTTCAGTGAAAACGTCAACCACTGATTCAGTAATGATTTTAGGCATGTACATTGGATTTCAGGTTATTTTAGTATCTGAATGTTGAATATAGAACATATTCAGCCACTAGTCTGCGGGATCCAGACTAGAACCTGCGGCATCCTGACTAGTGCCTGCAAGATCCAGACTAGGGCTTGCGGGATCTAGACTAGAACTTTTAGGGTCAGGACTAGTGCCTGGGGGATCCAGCCTAGAACCTTTGGGATCCAGACTAGGGCCTGCGGGATCCGGACTAGTGCCTGGGGGATCCAGACTAGAACCTTTGGGATCCGGACTAGGACCTGGATGCTCCGGACTAGAACCTTTGGGATCCGGACTCGGGCCTGTGGGATCCAGACTAGAACCTTTAGGATCCGGACTCGGGCCTGTGGGATCCAGACTAGAACCTACAGCATCCAGACAACTGACTGCAATATCCTGACTAGGACCTGCAAGATCTGGACAAGAGCCTGCGGGATATGGACATGCAGGATCTGGGCTAGAACCTTCTGTATCCAGACTAGTGCCTGCAACATCCTGACTAGGGCTTGTGGAATCCGGACTAGAACCTGCGGGATCCAGACTAGAAGCCAACAAGATCCGAAAAAGAGGCAGGGCATGGATGTAAGATTGCTGCTGGTCAGCATTCTATCCCATAAACGCATCTCTGTGCGGCTCATCTAAACTGGGATATTTCATTGGACGTAAGGAAATAAGTGACTTTCATAGTTCTCTGGCGCCTTAGAAAACTAAGGCCTGTTTCACACATCCGTCTGTTACCATCAGTCAAAATCCGCCGTTTTGCAAAAAAAAAAAACGGATCCACCATTTTGCTTGGCGGATCCGTTTTTTTCCCATTGAGTTGCATTACCGGCGGATCTTGACGGATGGCCATCCGTTGGATCCGTTTTTTTGCGGATCCGCCAACATTTTGGCATCCGCCGACATCCGCGGATTTCAACTGACAGAAAAAACTGATGTGTGAAACAGGCCTAAAGAGATGATTTGTTTCAACTTAATGGACGAGGACCACAAGAGCGAGGGAGCTGTAAGCGGCTCTCTTCTATTCGACTGGTAAAGAACAACTTATGTTATCCACAACAATAGATTATAAATGCATAATCACTGGGGGTCTAGCTGCTGTGATCACCACCAAAAACAGAGACCAAAGTTCTGTGTGAACAGAGTGGTACTGAGCAGGTGTGACCGCCACTCCTATAGACAGTGAGTGCAGCAGTGGACGCACATGCTTACTACAACTCCATGTACACAATGGACTTTCGGACCCTCGGTAATCATACATTTATTACCTATATTTTAAGAGGGCGATGTATGTCTTTTTTTTCATGGCACAACTCCTTTAGTTTGGTAGTCTGGTACACTCCTCTGATTTTATCTCCCAAAGCTGGCTCAGGTGGCTGGGCGCTGCCTGAGTATTCAAGTAGTAATGCACGGTATTAGCAAGTGCTTTTCAGGGATTTAGCCACACTTCTGACTTGGCTCTGCTACGGCCATATGCCTGATTGCTCTACTCAGTTGCTACAGAGCACTTTCCAACATCCATCTTCTAATAGCAACTCACCTCTGCTATTTTAGGAGTTGTCCACACCCTCAACTCTGCTGCATCAAAGTACTTACTCTCTGCTATTCCAAGAAGCTCTCTGCACTTATTTCTGCTGTATTTAGATGCCTGCCAGCCTACTCCTCTCTGCTTACTCACTGTGTTGTCTGCACACTCAATTCTTCTGCAACAAGATGCATGATTACCTACTCAACTCTGCCGTTCCTGTGTGCTATAGGCACTCCTGCAACAAGGTGCCTGACTGCCTACTTGTCATGATCCTGTGTGTTTATCCACACATTTGGCTCTGCTGCATCTAGCGCTTCCAGTTCTGCTGATCCACCTGCCATCTTGCACATCCAGCTCTACTGGTCCTTGCTGTTTCAACTCTGCTGCATCATTTCCTCTGGTCTGTGCTGCTCACCCGGACATATAGTTTAGTGAATGCACCTCACTTGGTGCGCCCACAGTAAACAGACTGTGCAGGGACAGACTACTTTGACAAAAAGTTGTAACACCCAGTTATCAATTTCTTCAGGAATAATCAGTAAGAATTGCAGAGGAACACAGTTGTTATCAGAGATGGTTATATTTTAGGAGCCATAATATTAAATTATATGTTAATGCCAGGAGTGGTGACAGCATCTCCTTAAATTATAGCCACCACTAGGAGGAGTTGCTAAAATCCCTATTGGATGAGCTCCCTCTAGTGGGGACTGCAGGAGGACAGAATGTTGCTATGGAGTGTAAAGTGTTATCAGAGAGGTGGCCTATCGGATAAACCTGGCTGCTACGTGCCAGTCTGATTTTCCTCTTGTGTCACTTGTAGTCCCCTCTCCTCTCATAAAATGGCAATTAAAGGGCCGGTTTCTGAGGGTCCACGTGGACTGTGACGCATTGTGCACACATCTCTGCACGTGTGCGGGTCATAATGTCTTCCCTTGCTAAGTTTGGACCAATAAATAGTTCATAGATGGGATAGAATACCAGAACTGCAGTGCAGACTGACACACACAAGCACAGCGATCTAATTTGTAGCTCATCTCTGCGATTCCAAGCAGCTGTCTGCACTCTCAACTCTGCTGTACTAAGATGCCTGCCGGCCTACTCTTCTCTGCTTTCTCACGGTGTTGTCCGCACCTTCAACACTTTTACAAGATGTAGGATTATCTACACAACTCTGCCGTTCCCGTGGGCTATAGGCACTACTGCAACTAGGTGCCTGACAGCCTACTTGTCATGATCCTATGTGTTTTCTGCACATTTGGCTCTGCTGCATCTAGTACTTCCAGTTCTGCTGATCCACTTGCCATCTTGCACATACATTTCTACTGGTCCTCGCTTTCCAACTCTGCTGCATCATTTCCTCTGATCTGTGCTGCTCACCAATGCAAAATTTGTAACAAGCCCTTCGCATCCCACATTGCCAAGGCATGGTATAAGAGCCTTTGTGGCCACCTTAGACCAACACCTAAGCATCCTTCATAGCTATGTGCTTGCCAGCCAAACTGGTATCATTGGAAGCAGAGTCTCCTCTAAGCCGACCATACATGTGTGTGTGATGGGGATTCGGTGTGGATAGCTGTCTGACCACAGTTAGGTAACGTGTGTGGTCAGTTTAGGGCTACTATGAGCACACAGTTTTGTTTTTGTTTTTTCAGGAGTTCAAAAACATAGACCTAGATATCCCCAAGAATCTGCCTCCAGAGCTTATTTTAAAAGGAAGTTACCAGTGTGAGACATGTAATGACTGACGGTCTTCTCTCCTGATCTACATCTCACACTAACGCCCACTTTAATTTAAAGTTCTAAATTCACATTCTCAGCAACAAAGGCCATCTCCATGATGATAAATACAGTAAGGTCCCTTATGTCCTATCTATCTAATCTGTGAAGAACATGGCTAGGGTAGAAAGCTGAATGTAATTCTTGCTCCTGATCTGGCTACTTTCTGTGACCATCAAGCTTTTGATCCAAATGATCTAGTAAGCTGAGGTTTTCCACATTTTGCTTATTATTTATGTCTTACCCATAGCAAAGGGCATCAAAATCAGATCTGACGTCCCATCAGTTGTTTTCAGCTCCGGCGCAGCCAGATGTAAGCCGTGGATGGAGTTTGGTGTTCGGCTCCTTTCACTGTTTACACTCTACATCGGGCAAAGCTGATATCCGCGAATCTATGGGCACGATCACTGTCGAATCTCCACCGATCTGATATCCTACAAATGGGTCATCAATATTGTAAACCTGGAAAACCATTTTAATAACTGTTTTCCCATTAAACATTTGCAACTCCTCTCCATGAATCCGGTTTCAAGAACTTTGGGCAAAGAACCGATTTTGATGGCGGAAGTCTTGTCTGGCTGGACATGTTGTTATATGGGGCCCATTCATGGACAGCTCCAGGTTACCAAACTTTTGATGGCTTCTTAGAGGAGGGTCTTGATCTCGGGGGCATATGGACTGGTGGTGACACCACGGGACAACCCCTTTAGGAAGGTGGACAGTTATCTTGGGTCCCTTGTTGACTGTTTTTGGCACTTATGGGGGGTGCATAAATATACTCCTCTCTCCTTCATTCCTTTATGGCTCGATCTTAGCTTTAGGGGCATGCTCTAGTGGGGTCTGCCATCAGCTCTACCCATTCCTTTCATCTCCTAAAAGCAGTGCTTTTACCAAGTTCTCCAGCTTTTTTGAAGTTGGCGGATGTTTTTCTGGAGAGCAGGAAGCCATCATGGTTCCTGAATTTTATGGCAAAGCCCCCAAATGAGCAATGGATGGTAGAAAGTTGGGACTAATCTCTACAATTCTCTATGGATACATCTATTATTTCTCTGGTCCATTTCAACCACTGCTTGGAAAGGAAAATAAAAATCTCCTGACGTCTCCGGCTTTGCTCATGTGTCGCGGACCTACTGCATATTAGTGTCTGGATGCTGAAGATACAGAAAACATTTACAACATTATCTCCCGATGCATCGTGGTGATGGCAGCGGATAGGTTGGTATTATTGCATTGTGTTGTCACATTGACCTTCAGACCGCATGAGTCAGACGTGGACGCAGGAATCCTGGAGGCACCATGATACCTCATGTGACATAGAAATCAGCCCGGAAAGGTTAATAGAATTTCACTTCAGATGCAGCTTTGAATGGAATATGAGGAGGAGGAAGAGGATACTAAGTATTAACACGATCAGTCCTACAGTATGGATTCACCATGGTAATGGGCACTGTCTGCACTAAGGAAAGAATGAAAAGATGGATAACAATAAAAGTATATAAGGGCATATATACTGCAGATGTGTTCCAGTAATTTCTGTGACCTTTCACTTTATCTGAATAGGGATTGCAGAAATCTATTTGTTTTATGCAAAAATAATCCATTTAAATGAATGAAACAGACTTCCAAGTACAAAAATATGTGCAAAAAAATTGCATGGGAAATTATGCCTCTATGTACAAGATTATAACTACTATAATACTGCCCCCTATGTACAAGAATATAACTACTATAAAACTGCCCCTATGTACAAGAATATAACTACTATAATACAGCCTGTGATGGTGTGATATGTGGATGTCATTTTTTGTATATTCCTATTTTTAACAATTCCAGTTATTTTCATAGTGTTTTCCTTATTACATTGTAAGTCTACAGCCTCACTGTATCTGTCTCTTGATGACCCCCTGTAGTGCATTAATCCCTAAGGCCTTTTGTTCTCCTCTGGGAGGCAACTTGTTTGACTACCCCTGGACAAGGAAGGGGGTGGGGGGAAGAACGGCAGCTGGACAAGTCAGTTCCGGTAGAGACAAGATGGTGAAAAGGCTGCATTTCAGAGAGAAGGACGCATTTTTATCCTTTGGTGCTAGAGTGTTTTGGAATCTCGTTTCCCTGGACATTTTATCCTGATACTGGACTGCATTCTTATTCTGGACTATCTTATCCTTTGTGTGGTGGACTGAATATGGACCTTTTCGTATTTTTGTCTGAATAAAGGTCTTGGAATTGTTCACTCTTCGCTTGCTCTGTTGATTGTGTGATACCAGAGAAGGACCCCGTGACAACTGGTGGCAGCAGTGGGATCAACAGAGCGTCACCCAATGGAGAACCACCCACAGAGTGAGTACAGAAACTGGACTGTATGCAGTTTACAGGAGAGAGCCAGAGACCTGGGCCTGAACTATCAGGGACTGACTAAAGAGGCCTTAATCGATCTACTGGTGGGCGCTAGCCCAGCCACCTCCTCCCAGATGTCTGAAGGACGAGCACTGGAGACAGGGATCCCCATCCAGAAAAGCCAGTGGTTGGTGTGGTATGAAGAAGAGATGGCTGTTCTGGGCCCCGGCGTCTCTCAGGAGTACAAGGAGGAGGCTGCCCGCCGGGCACAGCGGAGACAGGAAGCAATGGAGCTTGAAAAAGGGAGTAACGCAATGTGGAGTGTAACCCCAACAATCCGGGAGCCTGTACGGATCACCCGGACAGAGTTTAAGCCATTTGATGAGGCTTCTGGAGATGTGGAGGGGTTCTTCAAAGACTTTGAGCAGCAGTGTGCTGTGATGGAGGTGCCCCACTCTAGCTGGATGCGTTTGTTAGTGGGGCTCCTGAACGGAAGATTGGCAGAGACTGGAAGCAGAAAACGCCTTTACTGTGGAAGATGTTATACAGGCGTTCCTTTATAGAACAATTTCTTGCCAAGTGCCCTGCAGAGGTACGGGAATGGGTCCGGGAGCGCACGCCGTGTACCGTGGATAGAGCTGCAGCCCTGGCCGATGAAGCCCTTACTATCCGGCCGCAATGGAGGAGGCTTCTGGACAATGAACCACGGCCTGATCCCGCGCCCCGTCCCCCTCCAATTATATCTGCCCTTCCACCTAGTCGCAAGCTGATGACAATCACGCCTCACAATCCTAGGCCCCAACAGTTCCGACCATGACCTGGGGGTATCACAGAGAGGAGGTGTTATGGGTGTGGGCAACCTGGACATTTGCAGTCTGGCTGTCCCTCCAGGATTCGGAGGGAGCCCCACGAAGCCCCACCTCGTCCAGTGCATCTTGTACATTCCACCACACCTGAGGAAGAGCTACCACCACCCCGACCAGAGTGGACCACGGCACCATAGATACCCCTCCTGGAGTGTAAGGACTCCGGCCTCTGTCCTTTAGCTACTCAGAGCAACGGCAACGCCACCTGCTGGATGTCTTTATTGATGGATGCAAAGTGTCAGGATTTAGAGACACGGGGGCATTCTTGACTATCGCTGACCCCCGTGTGGTTCAACCCGAGGCAATTTACCAGGGTCTGGGAATTCCCATTGTCCTGGCGGGCGGTGCCCGCAAATATATACAGCGAGCTTCTGTGCGTTTGGATTATGGTTGTGGAGAAAAACTGTGTTGGATTGGAGTTATGGGAGGACTTCCTGCAGATATCCTCCTTGAGAACGACATTGGGGAGTTACAGTGCCAATTTGTGGGAGCAGTCACCCGACTACAGGCCCTTCAAGCACTACGTCATCCGGACCCCACCGGGGAGCAACCACCACAAACCGCATCAGAGTCGGTAAGCAATACTTTCGCTGCTACTACATTGGGAGATTCTTGGGACAGAGAGGAGTTTAGGAGAGATATATAGAGGGTGACACTACCTTAGCAGCCCTTAGGTGAAAGGCAGAAACTGGGCACATGGGAGATAATGGGGATGGCTTCACTCGAGAAAACGGACTGTATTATCGTGTAACAAAGGGCAGTGACCAGGGCAACCCTGACGCAATGACCAGGCAACTCATTGTCCCTCAGAAGTACAGGGCACAGCTACTTCAACTGGCCCATGACATCCCCTTGGCTGGGCATCAAGGGAGAAAAAGGACTGAAAAGAGACTCACCCAAAGTTTTTACTGGTCGGGCGTCTCGCAGTCGGTAGCCCATTATTGCGGCACCTGTGATGTGTGCCAGCGAATGCGGCATCCAGGAGCTCGACATAAGGTACCCCTGCAATCCCTGCCCATAATTGAGGAACCATTTCAACGTGTAGCCGTCGACATCATAGGTCCTCTGGCCCACCCCAGCAGGTCAGGGAAAAAATATATCCTGACCGTGGTGGATTATGCCACTAGGTATCCTGAAGCTGTGGCCCTGTCCAGTATTACAGCAGTAAAGGTAGCCGAGGCCCTTGTTCCCATCTTTACCCGGGTAGGGTTTCCTAGTGAAATATTGTCGGATTAAGGCACTCAGTTCATGTCAGATCTGGTCCAGTCCCAATGGCATACCTGTGGTGTTCGAGCCATTCGCACCACCCAATACCACCCGCAGACCAACGGACTATGTGAACGCTTTAATGGAACCCTAAAAAATATGCTGAGGGCTTTTGTTGACGTTGAAAAAGACTGGGAAAAGTACTTGCCACATCTCCTCTTCGCCTATCGGGAGGTTCCCCAAGAGTCCACAGGGTTCTCTCCCTTCGAACTACTGTTTAGCCGGAAGGTCCATGGGCCTCTCACTCTTCTGAAAGAACATTTGGAGGGAGACATCTCAGATACCGGAATGCCCATCGTTCCCTATGTTCTAGAGCTCAGAGACCGTCTCGCCCAGCTAGCTACCTTCGCTAAAGAACATCAGCAAATGGCCCAGTCCAGACAAAAAACCTGGTATGACCGTAATGCCAGGAACCGGGAATTTATGGAAGGACAGCAAGTGCTCATGATTACTGCTTCCCCTGCCAACAAGCTTCAAGCAGTGTGGGAAGGCCCTTATCAGGTTGTCAAGAAAATTAATGACACTAACTATGTTATTGCCCTGGACTCTAGTGGTTGACGACAGAAAACCGTCCACATTAACATGCTGAAAGACTACCACGACCGATCTCTGCCTGTTCTAGCTGTCTGCCACCCCCCTAGTGATGCCGCCGCCGAGTATCTCCCAGATCTTCTCCAGGTTGCCCAAGCGGGAGGATCACTGGAGAAAGTGCCCCTGGGCTCCCATTTATCGGATATACAAAATGACGATATTGTCGCCGTACTAAGGCCGAGGGCTGCTGCTTTCTCCTCAAAGCCGGGGAAGACTACTCTCACCAGTCACCATGTGGAAACCCCCGGACAACGCCCCATCCAGCAGGCTGCCTACCGGGTTCCAGAGGCTGTTCAAGGCATGATAAAGAACGAACTGGAGGAGATGAAACGACTGGGAGTTATTCAGCCATCTCACAGTTCTTGGGCCTCTCCTGTCGTCCTGGTCCCCAAGAAGGATGGTACAACACGATTCTGCCTTGATTACAGACGACTAAATGATGCCACCAAGAGTGATGCTTATCCCATGCCCAGGATTGATGATCTATTGGATCGTCTGGCCAGTGCCCAATTTGTGACCACGTTAGACTTGAGCAAGGGGTACTGGCAGATACCCCTAACGGAGGACGCTCGGGAGCGCTCAGCCTTCATTACTCCATTTGGGCTTTATGAGTTCCTGGGAATGCCCTTTGGGATGAAAACTGCCCCCGCTACTTTCCAGAGACTGGTGGATCGACTGTTACAACAATGTCAGGACTTTGCCTGTGCTTACTTAGACGACATCGCCATTTTTAACACAACCTGGGAGGAACATCTTAAACACTTGGGCATAGTGCTGGACTGTATCCTTACTGCAGGACTGACCATTCGCCCTGATAAGTGCCAAATAGGGATGGCTGAGGTGCAGTACCTCGGGCATAGAGTAGGGGGTGGGACACTAAGGCCTGAGCCTGCCAAGGTGAAAGCCATTAGCAACTGGTGTAGACCCCAGACTAAAAAGCAGGTACTTGCGTTTTTAGGAACTGCTGGTTACTATCGCAAATTTGTTTCTAACTTCAGCACCTTGGCCAAGCCCCTAACCGACCTGACCCGCAAGAACATGCCTAGGAATGTTACATGGACGCCTGAATGCGAGGATGCCTTTTCAGCGTTAAAGACTGCCCTCGTCACTGCTCCTGTCTTGGCTGCCCCGGATTATAAACGCAGGTTCCTCGTGCAGACAGATGCATCCACCTTTGGGATTGGGGCAGTACTTAGCCAAGTGAACGCCGCCGGAGAAGAACATCCTGTTGCTTTTGCCAGTCGGAAACTACTGGATCGGGAAGTTGCCTATGCCACTTTTGAAAAGGAGTGCCTTGCCATCGTATGGGTGCTAAAAAAATTGCAGCCCTACTTGTATGGCAGAGACTTTACAATTGTTACAGACCACAACCCCCTCACATGGCTGAATTGCGTATCAGGGGACAATGGAAGATTGCTGCGGTGGAGCTTGTTCTTACAACCCTACAGCTTCTCCATCCAATACAAGCGGGGAAGCCAACACCAGAACGCCGATGGACTGTCTCGACAAGAAGAACCATAGGCTCCCCAGGCCGACCTACCCCTGCCACTGTACAAGGAACTATAAATAACTGAGCAATATGGACTAAAGTGAGCAGGCCAGAGGTCTGGGTAGACTTCATAGCGTGCTCACTTATTATGGGGGGGAGAGGTTGTGATAGTGTGATATGTTATGTGGATGTCATTTTTTGTATATTCCTATTTTTAACAATTCCAGTTATTTTCATAGTGTTTTTCTTATTACATTGTAAGTCTACAGCCTCACTGTATCTGTCTCTTGATGATCCCCTGTAGTGCATTAATCCCTAAGGCCTTTTGTTCTCCTCTGGGAGGCAACTTGTTTGACTACCCCTGGACAAGGAAGGGGGTGGGGGGGAAGAACGGCAGCTGGACAAGTCAGTTCCGGTACAGACAAGATGGTGAAAAGGCTGCATTTCAGAGAGAAGGACCCATTTTTATCCTCTGGTGCTAGAGTTGTGGAATCTCGTTTCCCTGGACATTTTATCCTGATACTGGACTGCATTCTTATTCTGGACTATCTTATCCTTTGTGTGGTGGACTGAATATGGACCTTTTCGTATTTTTGCCTGAATAAAGGTCTTGGAATTGTTCACTCTTCACTTGCTCTGTTGATTGTGTGATACCAGAGAAGGACCCCGTGACACTGCCCCCTATATACAAGAATATAACTACTATAATACTGCCACCTATATACAAGAATATAATTACTATAATACTGCCCCCTATATACAAGGATATAACTACTATAATACTGCCCCCTATATACAAGAATATAACTACTATAATACTGCCCCTATGTACAAGAATATAACTAGTACAAGAATATAACTACTATAATACTGCCCCCTATATACAAGAATATAATTACTATAATACTGCCCCCTATGTACAAGAATATAACTACTATAATACTGCCCCCTATATACAAGAATATAACTACTATAATACTGCCCCTATGTACTAGAATATAACTACTATAATACTGTCCCCTATGTACTAGAATATAACTACTATAATACTGCTCCCTATGTACAAGAATATAACTACTATAATACTGCCCCCTATATACAAGAATATAGCTACTATAATACTGCCCCCTATGTACAAGAATATAACTACTATAATACTGCTCCTATGTACAAGAATATAACTACTATAATACTGCCCCCTATGTACAAGAATATAACTAGTACAAGAATATAATTACTATAATACTGCCCCCTATATACAAGAATATAATTACTATAATACTGCCCCCTATGTACAAGAATATAACTACTATAATACTGCCCCTATATACAAGAATATAACTACTATAATACTGTCCCCTATGTACTAGAATATAACTACTATAATACTGTCCCCTATGTACTAGAATATAACTACTATAATACTGCTCCCTATGTACAAGAATATAACTACTATAATACTGCCCCCTATATACAAGAATATAGCTACTATAATACTGCCCCTATGTACAAGAATATAATTACTATAATACTGCTCCTATGTACAAGAATATAACTACTATAATACTGCCCCTATGTACAAGAATATAACTACTATAATACTGCTCCTATGTACAAGAATGTAACTACTATAATACTGCTCCTATGTACAAGTATATAACTACTATAATACTGCCCCTATGTACAAGAATATAACTACTATAATACTGCCCCTATGTACAAGATTATAACTAGTACAAGAATATAACTACTATAATACTGCCCCCTATATACAAGAATATAATTACTATAATACTGCCCCCTATGTACAAGAATATAACTACTATAATACTGCCCCCTATATACAAGAATATAACTACTATAATACTGTCCCCTATGTACTAGAATATAACTACTATAATACTGTCCCCTATGTACTAGGATATAACTACTATAATACTGCTCCCTATGTACAAGAATATAACTACTATAATACTGCCCCCTATATACAAGAATATAGCTACTATAATACTGCCCCCTATGTACAAGAATATAACTACTATAATACTGCTCCTATGTACAAGAATGTAACTACTATAATACTGCTCCTATGTACAAGTATATAACTACTATAATACTGCCCCTATGTACAAGAATATAACTACTATAATACTGCTCCTATGTACAAGAATATAACTACTATAATACTGCCCCCTATATACAAGAATATAGCTACTATAATACTGCCCCCTATGTACAAGAATATAACTACTATAATACTGCTCCTACGTCCAAGAATGTAACTACTATAATACTGCCCCTATGTACAAGAATATAACTACTATAATACTGCTCCTATGTACAAGAATGTAACTACTATAATACTGCTCCTATGTACAAGTATATAACTACTATAATACTGCCCCTATGTACAAGAATATAACTACTATAATACTGCCCCTATGTACAAGAATATAACTACTATAATACTGCTCCTATGTACAAGAATATAACTACTATAATACTGCCTATATGTACAAGAATATAACTACTATAATACTGCCCCCTATGTACAAGAATATAACTACTATAATACTGCCCCTATGTACAAGAATACAACTACTATAATACTGCCCCTATGTACAAGAATACAACTACCATAATACTGCTCCTATGTACAATAATATAACTACTATAATACTGCCCCTATGTACAAGAATATAACTACTATAATACTGCCTCCATGTACAAGAATACAACTACCATAATACTGCTCCTATGTACAATAATATAACTACTATAATACTGCCTCTATGTACAAGAATATAACTACTATCATACTGCCCCTATGTACAAGAATATAACTACTATCATACTGCCCCTATGTACAAGAATACAACTACCATAATACTGCTCCTATGTACAATAATATAACTACTATAATACTGCCTATATGTACAAGAATATAACTACTATAATACTGCCCCCTATGTACAAGAATATAACTACTATAATACTGCCCCTATGTACAAGAATACAACTACCATAATACTGCTCCTATGTACAATAATATAACTACTATAATACTGCCCCTATGTACAAGAATATAACTACTATAATACTGCCTCTATGTACAAGAATACAACTACCATAATACTGCTCCTATGTACAATAATATAACTACTATAATACTGCCTCTATGTACAAGAATATAACTACTATCATACTGCCCCTATGTACAAGAATATAACTACTATCATACTGCCCCTATGTACAAGAATACAACTACCATAATACTGCTCCTATGTACAATAATATAACTACTATAATACTGCTCCTATGTACAAAAGCATACTGGAATACTTATTTTTCATTTTCCATTGTCTTCAATTCAAGACAAAAGAAGACTAATGCAAAGTTTAATTTAAAGGGAATCTGTCTGACAGACTGTGATACTAGTGATGTGTTACTTACTATGCTGCTTGCTGTAGTGTAATACAATTCACAGTGTACACAGGATGCTGCCAATCAGTGGTGTGGGCGGATTGTACAGAGCTCAGCAAGCAGTCAGAGAACTCTGGCACATCTGCAGCAGATAAAACTGGTTTTAGTAATACATTGCTGGAATCAGGGCCTCTGCCTCTACATTGTGCTTCTGTCGGATGTGGTAGCAAAAACCTGGTGACAGATTTTCATTAGATTCAGATTATCATAGCTGTGTAACAGAAGAATTTTGCAGGGCTGTTCTTTTTCCTAATGAATGATTGTGAGTCTTTGTCTTGCAATACTGATCTCTTTCTGTTTTTTGTTTGCCGGGATCCTGACACATAAGCAGTAAATGGAAATCACATGTGGAATACTCGGCCATGATATCCCAGCAGCGCCAGCGTTGCAGGCTGTGATTGTTGCAGGCAATCGTCCTGGCTGAGGTTGTGCAGCGTCTGCAGTTTGCGTTCCTTAATGCCGGTTTCTCGGGGGGAGTAAGTTCTCGGCATCGGAGGATTTTTTGCTGATGTGCTAAGCTCATGAGGCTCCCTGCTGTCTTTCTTACCAGGGGAATATATTATTTCCATACATATACATTTCGCTCATCAGATTAATCCTTTTGAGTCTGTTCCTCCACATCTTCCTTATCTTTTTAATTTGTATGTAATAATTACATTCCTTAACCTAAACCTTCTCAAGGAGATCCGATCGTTCCTGGTGGTGACTGAACCTTGAAATAGTCCCTGGTGGTTCTCCTATAAGGATGAACTGGAGGGAAGGACTGGAGATCATCAACGGGTAAATCAGAGTAAATGATGACTTGTCCAGGTCCAAATAGGAAAGGGCGATGCTTTACTTTCTGAGACCTCTGATAGTCATTTCCCACTTTTTGGGAAGTTGGTGGAGTTGACCAACAATAAAATTTGCAGGACTCTTGGCCAGTGGCCACGTCGTTAGTCCATAGCTGCTAGAACAGAGCCCTGAAACCTCTTCTTACGTACCAGCATACACTGCACCTCTGAAGATCAATAGTACTGGCGAAACGTCATGAGCGCGCTGCACCTGGCCAACCAATCAGAAGAGGTACCGGAGATGACGGAAGTAGGAAGTTCGCGCAGCTCGGTTCTAGCAGCCATGGACAACCAATGTGGCCTCTGGACTAGGGTCTTGCAAATTTTTTGGACTACCAATCGGACCAGATCCCTGACAATCTCCTCCTACTTGCCATCATCCCCAGTACCTCTTCTGATTGGTTTGCCAGGTGCAGTGTGTTCATGATTTCGTTAGCCAAAATCTTTGCAGGACCCTAGTCCAGAGGCCACGTCGGTTGCCCATGACTGCTAGGACTGAGTACTGCAAACTTCCTACTTGCCATCATCTCCAGTAGGTCTTCTCATTGGTTTGCCAGACGCAGCATGTTCATGATGTTTCGCCAGTGCTATTGACCAGAACAGGTGCCGGTTATGGCAGTAGGTGAGAGATTTGCAGGGCTCTGGTCTAGCAGCCATATAGTATCAATGCGCCTGCTGGACCAGGGTCCTGCAAACATGTTTACTCAGCACTAGGAGTTGAGCATGCTGGTTTGTGTGCTGTAATGACCTGGGGAACCAGAGCAACTGAGGAAGCTTGATGAAACTATCACTGGAACCAAGTACCCTCTCCACTCTGGACAGCCACAAGGTGGAATGCCTGTAAGAAGTGCTGTGGAGTTAATGGACGCCTATATACAGTAGCAGTAAATCAAGGAGGATATAGAAGTACACAAGGAATATTGCACTAAGACACCCAAGGAACAATTGCTGATGGCAGCTGACAGGTTATTCATAAGAAGTTACCCTGCATGGCTAAGTTCTGAAAAGATCTGAGTCACAACTCTGTTGTTTGGTGTCTCGGGACCTGGGCCTCCTTCCCCGTCTTTAAGACTAGGGCCACCCTAGCTCGCTCTGTTCCCTGGATTATTTCTGATGGTGAAGATGCCAGGGCCATGTACCTTGCCTTAGTTCCTGAATCCGCTCTCAGTCTGTACCCTTTCCCCACCCAGGGAAGAGGGTAGTAGTACTGTGTCGTAATACACCAACCAGGACTAACAAGGTAATACGAACAGGAGTAAAGGAAAATACCAATCATACAAATATACTCACACAAACAGCAGAGGAAAACACCAGGGAGTGGAGGATGGAGTAAAACCAAAGTAGGAGGAGGAGAATTAGCACACACCCATAACCTCACAACAGTCTCAGATAAATCCATCAAAGAACAACAACAAACCACCATCTCCTAAACCATGCAGCATGATGCTGTTCTGGAAATGAGTGCTTGCCAGGGCCCAGAATAAATAGAAGGGGGGGGGACAGTGAACAGCTGAGAGCCTTAATGCAGGAAAGCTTCCAGGAGCTGTCAACTGAGCAGATTAACCCCTGCACCGCTAAAAGAAATCTGCCCCATTTAACATGAAGGTGAAGTGCTTCTAATCAGTGCAGGAGTAGGAGAAATCAGAAGCTGCGGTCTTCTGGCTCCTCACTATTGCGAAAAACTTGTGACAATCTGTTCCTGAGCTAATACCGCTGGGTCTATCCACACGAAGCCTGGTCCTCTGTTTAAAATCCAGTTTAGAAAACCCACACTCAAATACCAGGTAAATTCAAAGTAAATCGAGGTGGAG
Source organism: Dendrobates tinctorius (assembly GCF_039654945.1). Taxonomy (NCBI): domain Eukaryota; kingdom Metazoa; phylum Chordata; class Amphibia; order Anura; family Dendrobatidae; genus Dendrobates; species Dendrobates tinctorius. The sequence goes on from NW_027361691.1 coordinate 3,796,566, forward strand.
TCCCTAATTCAGGATCCTAGAGTTGAGGACAGTAACACGGAGCGTCTCTCACCGTGGGGGACTAGTTCTGTTCTGCATTAAAAACAGACAGCCCAATAATATGAACTGACTGTGTAATGCTTCTGTGGTGTAGTGACCACTGAGTCCCCTAGGGGGCGCTGTATGGATGTCCCAGTAGTGTGGATGAATGGCAAGATATTGAATGACTGTTATGTATCTCAAGGTGGGTGGCCTTGAGATGGAGATTTACATGTGTGTTAATCAGCAGTGATATTGCTGAGGTGCTGGTTCAATGTGTCAGGGACTAGTTACCTACAAACCCACCCAGGGGGTGTGTTTAATAACGCTATTGTAAAGTGTATATGTGTGTGTGAAGGACCTGTGATGAGGTCATAGTCATGTGACCTGGTGGGCGTGGCTATGGACCATATAATGTGGCCAGGGTAGGTCACATGGGATGAATGATGGGACCTGGTTGGTCCAGTGTGGAAGGTCCCGTCTGAGTGAGATGGGGCTGCCTTCTGACAGCAAGTGAACGCTGTGTTAATGGCTGCACGTGCCTGGGAGTTCCCTGGAGGGAATGGACGTCTGCAGTATGCTAAAGGAACCATGAGTGACCCTGACGTGGGTGAGATAACCGAGGCTAGAAAGCCTGTGCATGCATAACCTGTATGACTACAGAGTAACAGAGCTGAACTCTGTCACGGACGCTATGCTGTTAAGTGAACTTTATGTTGCTTCTATGTGTTTATGCTGCTGAATAAACCACATGGACTGTTATGTCTTTATGGAAAACCTGTGCTGGATGTGATTTTGTGTGAGTATCCCCTACTTGAACGACAGCGCTACCTCACACTTCCTTTATCCTGTGGTGGCGCTGCAGGGAAACGGAACACTTGAAAGGCTGGAAATCAAAGCAGGGAGATTTTTGTGATCAGCTTATTGTCAAATTACCTGATTCCATGAAGAATCCCTTTAACAAACTTTGTGGCCCCCTTACGATAAGGATTAGTGGGGGTCCCGGTAGTCCTCCTATATGTCATTACTTTCTATTTTATCTTTTATTGTTCAGGTAGGAATAGAGGAAAAATGTACTGCAACACCATGTATCCCAGTGTATCTAAAAGGTGTAGTGATAGGGAAAAGTACATAGATCAGTGACCCACAGAGGTATAATTAATTATATGGACCAAATTACAATAAATAAGGGAGCCGGTAATCTGGATACCATGTTACAGCCAAAAAAGACGATGATGATGACGTAAATCACTTTCAAATGTTGGAACATCCTCAGGATGGAAGCTTGATGGGAGGCATGAAGCTAAAGCTCATCTCATTATGGCAGAAATCTTACTCCAGTCAGGGACTGAAGTAAGTTTACTGTTAAGGCGCACAACACTGGTTGGATGCTCATGATTCATTAAAAGGTGTGTGCCGTTTAATGAACCAGGAGTATGTGATCCCAACATGCCCCGCTCACCAAAACCGGGAAGAAAATTGCCTATCTTGGTCAATCAGGGCCTTACGGTATTGTATATATACACCTGAAGCCCTGATTCATCAAGATGGGTGATTTTTAGGAACGACGGACGAGTGGCGTGCACCTCGCTACAAGTCTTACTCCACTCCCTGGATATCTGGAGTAAGAAACGCCCCTGGTCGCGCTCTCCGTTTCGTATCAGCTCCGCCAATTTTGCCAAAGCTGAGAGAGACTGGCGTAAAAGCATCAAAAAAATAGCAACATTTTTTGTGACTTTTCAAAGCTATTTGTGACAGAATTCTGGACAAATTGCTTTAATGAATTGGGAGGAAATGGCCCAAATATAAGATTGTCCGAAATCACACCAGTGAAAACTGGTTCCTAAGTTTAATATGACATGGGATAAAACCAAATAACTCATGTCATGTGCAATTGTAGTATGTCATAATAATAAATGTGGCTGTAGAGTAAATGCATTCTCCAAAGATGTCTTCATCTGCTGACAGAACCCCAGATGAAGGCAGATTGGCGAAACATGCATTGGGTGGGAGCCGTTTCGACAGGTGACGTCCTCTCTTTGGAGCATGTATTATCTCTACATCCAGACTTATTGTTGTTACTGCTGATGTTAGACGCCATCTTGCACTTTTCATGGCCGTTCTCTTTCTTGGCTGTGACATCTTATACAGTGTTTTTCCAGTACAGCTAGTCTTTCACTTGTAGCAGAAAACCCCCTATAATTAACCCAGTACTTGGATCTGTAAGAACATTTCATGTAGTATTGGTGGGAAGATAATTGATAAACTCCTCAGGATGTCATTGTTCCGGGTCCTGATCCATCCGCGGAGTCACATTACAGGGAGATGTTATTACGGAGCAGCTATTACGTGTGCTGCAAAATGAGCAACGAACACAGACTGGAATAATAACCTGTCACCCAGCGGAAAATGAGCCAATTTTACATTGTAGGCAGATTTATTACTAGTGATACACAGAACCTCATACTATCGATAGACTGAAGGGGACACATGGATGATAAGAAGGGTCATAATCCCATCCTAACCTCTATGAGGGTCATAATCCCATCCGAACCTCCATGAGGGTCATAATCCCATCCTAACCTCTATGAGGGTCATAATCCCATCCAAACCTCCATGAGGGTCATAATCTCATCCTAACCTCTATGAGGGTCATAATCCCATCCGAACCTCCATGAGGGTCATAATCCCATCCGAACCTCCATGAGGGTCTTAATCCCATCCAAACCTCCATGAGGGTCATAATCCCATCCGAACCTCCATGAGGGTCATTATCCCATCCAAACCTCTATGAAGATCATAATCCCATCCTAACCTCCATGAGGGTCATAATCCCATCCGAACCTCCATGAGTGTCATAATTCCATCCGAACCTCCATGAGGGTCATAATTCCATCCTAACCTCTATGAGGGTCATAATCCCATCCGAACCTCCATGAGGGTCATAATCCCATCCTAACCTCTATGAGGGTCATAATCCCATCCTAACCTCTATGAGGGTCATAATCCCATCCAAACCTCCATGAGGGTCATAATCTCATCCTAACCTCTATGAGGGTCATAATCCCATCCGAACCTCCATGAGGGTCATAATCCCATCCGAACCTCCATGAGGGTCATAATCCCATCCAAACCTCCATGAGGGTCATAATCCCATCCGAACCTCCATGAGGGTCATTATCCCATCCAAACCTCTATGAAGATCATAATCCCATCCTAACCTCCATGAGGGTCATAATCCCATCCGAACCTCCATGAGGGTCATAATCCTATCGGAACCTCTATGAGGGTCATAATCCCATATTAACCTCTATGAGGGTCATAATCCCATCCGAACCTCTATGAGGGTCATAATCCCATCCTAATCTCTATGAGAGTCATAATCCAATCCGAACCTCCATGAGGGACATAATCCTATTGGAACCTCTGTGAGGGTCATAATCCCATTCTAACCTCTATGAGGGTCATAATCCCATCCAAACCTCTATGAAGGTCATAATCCCATCGGAATCTCCAAGAGGGTCGTAATCCCATCCGAATCTCCATGAAGGTCATAATCCCATCCGACCCTCCATGAGGGTCATAATCCCATCCTAACCTCTATGAGGGTCATAAACCAATCCAAACCTCTATGAAGGTCATAATCCCATCCGAACCTCTATGATAACAGGATCAGAATGAGGTCCATGGCGGTGAATTCCTCAGCTGACAAGAGGGTTTCAACAGTTTTATCTGCTGTAAAGTCTATTTGAGTAGTATACTTTGTACCCCAACATTTCTTCATTTACCTATTGGGGGTAGAATAAAAAGTGTTTTCTTTGTATTTTTGGCCTTAAAACCTACTGTAATAAACCTTCCCAAATAAACAGGAGCCCTCTTATGCTCCCCTGTTTGTTAGGCAATCCCTGCATGTGTTGTGCCTGTCGAACAGCCGAGAGACATGCAACCGCGGGGACTCGAACATAGTGGGTGTAGACCTGGCATAAAAGTGAGCAGCCTCCTTTCCATTCCTGGAGAGTGTATATCACGGACCGCCCATTCTCAGACCTGCCTCTGTTGGGCAATAATATGCCGTACATTTTCCAGATGAGACAACCCCTTTTAATTGTTGCCAAAAGTTTCTTTAAACATAAAGGGGGAGAAGGCAGATGTTTCTGCAGTTTATCTTCCTCATTCTGCCAGCATAGCTCTTACATCACACCTGAGATTACTTGTTTCGCCCATGCTTTGTCTGGAGACTCAAACAGCCATAAATTATCCACATAGAGCTACAAAATACAGTTATTACCATACTCTGCCTCCATAATTTCACTTACCAGAGTCCAATCTTTTGCCACATTGATTCATTTAGTAGCCACCCTCTAAACAATGCCTACATAAAGTCAAACATTGCCCGGAGAGTGCCATAAGTTGCCCACATAGAGCCCCATGTGTGCCATACTTTTCCCACGTAGTTCTGTAGATCCTAGAATCTAATACTTTCCTGGGATTAAGTCGGGGTGAAACGATACCAATTTTTTGCCATCATTATGCTAGTTCCCAAAAAGTGCCATATATCCCCCTTATAGCGTCCAATAGTGCCAGTTTTTGGCCAAGAGAATAGCACAGTCAATTCACCATATTCTTGGGCCATCCACTATTTAGCTCAGCCTCCTTGTAGCACTGTGAATGAAAGTTACACTGCCCCCGATGGCTGCAGCCGGTAAAGCTCATTCAAATCTTTTAATTTTTTTTTTTTTTTTATTAATATTTTGGGTTGTTTTTCGTTTATTTTTAATTGAAAAAGTGGTAATGACAATTCTAATACTTTATGATCAGAATATTTATACTTTCCTTTTTTTTTAGGCATGCTGAACACCCATCCATGCTGTGCCTCGATATTCACCTTTTACGCTGTATATAGACTTCAGTTCTCCGATGATGTTTTATAATATAGGATTTATGGCGTTTCAGAACGCTCACATAAAGTTTCCACATAGTAAGCGAATCTGTCCAATTATAATTTGTCGCCTCATTTCCCCCGGAACAATCAATTTATTTTAATGTTCATGGCTCTATTTTTATTCATGGTCACAGAGATCTGTAATTAATCCTGTTTTGTATTCTCGGGCAGCAGAAAACAAGCTTAATAGGACTGTAAATGGGATTTAACCGCGAGGCTTTCCGAGTCCGGCGTGTTACACTGATTACATTGTTCTCGGTGACGGCGTCATTTCGTCTTATTACAAAAAAAAAAAAAAGTTCAACTTTATTGCTAATCACTTATACTAGGAAAGTTTGATCAGGCGCTAAAGTTTGGTAAAATTGTTTGGATAATTGGTCATTTCTAATTCACAATGTAGATATTATTATAAAAACAAGACCCACAATCCCTTTTTTTTGCCAGTTGTGATACATTTTGGTTCCCTCCCTGATTTCTGTACATTGGGAGGGAGGACTGGAATGTGGCTGGAGTTTCTCTTCTTCATGTGGGTCAGCAAGAGGGAGCCGAATAGACTACACAGCTCTTACATCACCCCAGAAAGAGCCTGCTAACTCAGCAGTCATGGAAGCCCAACTTCGTAACCCTTCCCCTCTGTTTGCTATTTACTGTAAGATTTTTATTGGTGCCTGCCCTTCCTGGCTTTGCTTCTGTTGCCGTGCTCTTGTTCTAGGCCACAGTCCTAGTTCTGTGTCTTCTGGAACTTGTAGATCTGTCCATATTGGGAGATATAGAGCTGACTTCTGTCAGTGTTTGCTGCCTGCTGTATGGTCTCGCTGGGGTTGCAAGCTATTTAACCTCCTGAAATCCTTCTGCTCACTGCCAGTTATAATCTGACTTGTTTGTGTGAACTTCTTCACTTCTAACCATGTTATTCTTCCAGGGGACAGTCCTAATTTTGACCTCTAGTCCTGACAATTCTCCTTCGTTACGATTTTGTCCCTACACCGACCTCATAGTTCTGACCATTACCAGACCATTCTCTTGCCCTGGTTTGTTCCTCTGGGCGGTAGCCCTTCTATGGAAGCAACCATTGGACATCATTGTAAGACCAGATTCCTGTACAAGAGCTAAAGGGTGAAGGCCAGGGTTCTTCTGGTACCTGGCAGATGGAACGGCTTGCGCCAAGTCTGTCTGAGGTAGCCTTTTTAAGCCTTTGGCCTCTGACAGATATAACATTTACTGTGTATACCTTTTTGAACGTTTACAGAGAGCCTGTGGGAACATTGGACTACGAGCTTCTTGGAGGATGAAAAAAGAAGCCACTTTTCTCTTTTAAGATATATTAGACTCGTTTCACATTAGCGTTTTTTAGCGCAGCGCTTCGTGCGCGTCCATGTGCATGCGTCATGCGCACCTATCTTTAACATGGGGGCACAAGGTCTTGCGTCTGCATGCGTTCGTATGCGTTTTCGTGCACATGCGTTTTTTTACAGTGTGCGCCTAGGCGCACCCAACGCAGCCTGTTGCACTTTTGGGTCCATCCAACAGCGTAAAAAAACCGCTTGCACACAGAATGCGCCAAAATAACGCATTACAGTCTATGGGAACGCAGGCGGGCGCATGGACATGCGCCCGCCTGCGTTTGAAAACGCATGCGTTTTAAGAGTTAACATGGCTAGAAACTGGTTAAAACGCATGCGCCTAAAAAACGCAAATGCATGCAAAACGCATGATGCATTTTTTGCATGCGCTTCTATTGCGCACGAAGCGCTGCGCTTAAAAAACGCCAATGTGAAAGTAGCCTTACAAAGTTTCATATAGTATATTATTATATAGGAATGAAGCGCGGGTGTTAGATATCATTGATTATTACAGTCTCCAGGAAGTGATTGAATAGAGTCCCCTCCCTCTGAAACCAGGGAGTGACAAGAGGGTGGCATACAGAGCCTTATCTCAGTGTACAATTCAACTATCCTGCCTTTTCTAAGCTTCCACAGCTACAATAAAACGGCCATTATCTCACCCACCCTATGATAATACTAATGAAATGACTCTGCTTATTCTGCCCTAGTCTATACAACAAAGCTGAAAAGTGAGCTTTAGTAGGTAGCAGGAGAACTACAGTATATCATAACCTTTTTGTGTGGATCGGTACATATGACAAACATACTGTATAAATAATCAGATGGTTCCCAACATCAAGCTTTCATTTTTTTCCCTCCCTTTGGTTCAGGTCACATTTTAGCTGTATGACAGCTTGTTTTTTGTTGTGGGACAAGTTTTAGTTGTCTTCTCAATCTATACCTGTGGCTTGGGACAACTCATAAAGTCCTATGGCTTTCAGTACCACCTTTATGCTGATGACACTCAGATCTACCTCTCCAGCCCAGACGTCACCTCTCTGCTCTCCAGAATCCCGGAGTGTCTATCAGCCATATCCTCCTTTTTCACCTCTCGCTTCCTCAAGCTCAATGTGGACAAATCTGACCTAATTATCTTTCCTCCATTTCACAGATCTTCCTTACCTGAACTATCTATCACAATAAATGAATCCACACTTTCCCCTGTCCTGGAAATCCGATGCCTCGGAGTAACCCTTGACTCTGCCCTGTTCTTCAAACCGCACATCCAAACTCTCCTGTCGCCTCCAGCTCAAAAATATTTCCAAAATCCATCTTTTCCTCAACCCTCACTCTACCAAAATGCTTGTGCATGCCCTAATCATCTCCCGCCTCGACTTCTGCAACATCCTCCTCTGTGGCCTCCCTGCTAACTCTCTCGCACCCCTCCAGTAAGTCCTTAACTCTGCTGCCCGACTAATTAATCTCTCTCCTCGCTACACTCCTGCTTCCCCTCGTTGCAGATCCCTTCACTGAATCCCAATTTCCCAGCGTATCTAGTTTAAACTACTAACACTGACCTACAAAGCTATCCTTAGCCTTTCTCCTCCATATATTTCCAAACTAATCTCCCGATATCTTCCCTCACGTAATCTTTGATCCTCCCAAGACCTCCTTCTCTCCTCCACACTTATTCGCTCTTCACCCAACCTCCTCCAAGATTTCTCCCGAATATCCCCCATCGTCTGGAATTCTGTGACCCAACACGTCCGGTTATCCACCACATTTGGACTCTTCAGACGGAACCTGAAAACCCATCTTTTCAAAAAAAGCTTACAACCTGTAATGACCCTGCTGCCACCTCACCACTACCAGAGCTACCTCCTCACCAACACCGGAGCTACAGCAACCCTTGGCCTACTGTCTCTTTCCCCATAATCCTGTAGAATGTAAGTGCGCAACGGCAGGGTCCTCTCCCCTCTCTACCCGTCTACCGTTGTTAGTTTGTTTACTGTAAGTGATATTTGTATTTTGGTGTAACCCCTTCTCATGTACAGCACCATGGAATTAATGGTGCTATATAAATAAATAATAATAATAATAATAATAGTTCACATTGTATGATGAATTGGTGGGAAAAAAAAACACAAAGTGCACCACAATTTTTAGGGTTTTATTTTTATGTTATTTTCTTATATACATATATTTTACTAATTTAAAAAAAATTCAGAACGTAAGAAAAAAATTGAGTTTGACCTATCCTGAGACATGTTTTTCTGTCGAGCTGTATGATGAGTTGTTGTTTCTTTGTGTAGTTGTCATTTTGTTTGCTTACATTTTGGGATACATGCAACTCTTCAAATGCTTTTTATTTTTTTTTTATGAAATAAGGCAACCCTCCCCTCAGCCCCCCCCCTGCCCCAAAAAAAAGCATAATGGTATTTACCATATAGGTTGAAAGGTAAAATGAAAAATTTGAAAAATTGGAAATTTACCGTACGTATGCAGCAACAAAAAATATGGTTATTAATTTTGGGGGGAATGGTAAAAAGGATGTGAATTAAGCTATTAGATGTTTGTATATTTTGAAAAAAAAACAAACACTTTTTTTAAGTTTTCCTTCATACTTTATATTATAATACTTTAACTTTTGGCTTTGCAGCAGCTACCTGGCACTAGCTATTACAATACTCCAAAAAAATTAATCAGAAGACATTATCAGTGACTCACAAGCTTCAGATTTTTTTTTTTTTAATTTTTATATATATGTAAAAAAACAAATGTGATCAAAGCTCCTAAGTAATATAGACAAATACATATCAAATACATTCATAATAAATGCTAAATAATACAAAGGATTTAACAGCTCGGTCCCTTGGAGTCCATCGCTCTCGGTGTGTTACTGTTAAATCGGTCGTTACACAAGTTCTAGAGTCCTAACGATGATTACCGGTTTAATGGTCTGGACGATCCCGAGTGTAAGAAGGGAGGTAATTAATGGGAGGACAACACTGCGAAAGGTGCAGGAGGAATGCTGGCCCCGTGCAATATGGACAAATGGAGAATTATGTAAGATGTATACGTTGTAGCCCTAAGATTGTAGGCAGGTCTTGTCCGAATTCTTTAACCTCCCCAATGAGATGACATCAAAGGTTTTGGCCTAAAGTGGTGAAGTTGGATGCATTATGAGAGCTTGGTCAGTAGCCTTAAAGAGGTTGTCCAAGCTTGGGACTCAAGTCTGCAGTCAGTTTTCGCGACTGTAGACTTGTGAATCCTCAAAAGTCATGTGACCACAAGTTTGCATACTTCTGGCCACATTCCGACTAGACGTTTCAGGTCTTGAACAATTGACTTGTATTGAGAGATGCTGCACAAGTCTAGTTGGCATGTGACCGCTTGTATGCAAATCGCATACTTGTGGGATCACTCAACCAGAAGCTGACTTCCAGCTCCAGTAGTGTGATTACATTGAGTGACTGCAATCTTGAACCCTAAGCCTGGGCAACCCTTTTAAAAATGTGTATTTTTTTATTGGTTTTTTAAGGCTACCATGGGCAGGTTTTTGAAGAAGGAAAAATAAAAAGCTGACAATCCCTTAAAGGCCATTGAACTTTTTCTATTTTAAAAATGAAATAATAATGGCCCTAAAATAAAAAATAAATAAAATCACCTACTGGACCCCCATTAGTTCCATTCTTCTGCTGCTCGTGGCCACAGAGTGTGTGCAGCAGTGACCCTCCACCTGGGCCAGAAGAGCATCGGGGAACACTGGTAGCAGTGCAGAGGAGCAGTGGGGGTCCAGTATTATATGGTTTGGGCAGATTGTTTATTAAAAAAGTAATAGTGGACAGTCCCTTCAAGGCTACCGACTATTTTTTTTTATTTTAAGAATGGGACCAGGATGACTCTTAAATGAAAAAAAAAAGCCTCATCTATCAGACCCAAGTTGTTCCACGGCACTGTTGCCCATGGCCACTGATTGGCTGCATCGTGACCTTACATCTGAGCCCAGAAGGATCGCTCTCCATCAGGAGACATGGGTGGCAGTGTAGAAGAACTGAGGGGGTCGGATGGGTCAGTATGGTTTTTCCTTTAACTTTAAGGCCATTTTTAATTTAAAGAAAAATATAGATTTTAGACTTTCCTATTAAAATGACTCTTTGAGGGTTTATTCTGACTCCTTAATGAGTAATCTGGGCAGGTGCTGGTTTTATTAGGGTGACTTAACACGGTCTGGCCACATCACCCATTCTCTTGAATAGGGGAAGGCTTGTAGTACCATTTATGGCTGTTCTCCCACCGGTGACCTGCACCGCCTTCAATCGGCTGATCGGTGAGGGTACTGGTAGTTGATCAATACCAATTTCACATTTATGGAATATCTTAAAATATTTTAGCAATGATAAAGTCCTGTGAAACCTCTTTAATCATGGCGAAACAGCAGGAACGCATGGCCATGGAATGGGGACTATATTTTTGAAACAATCTCCAGTCCCAAAAATGACCTTGTGCCATTCCCATTTTTCATGCATATCATACGTGTGAACATGCCTATTAATGGCCCTATGGAAAAGTTTTGGCAGCTCAGGGTCAAGGCTGAGTTCTTGAGGTGGGATCTGAGGTCTAGATTCCATGTTGTTCATAGGACTTAAGGTACTGTCACACTTAGCGATGCACCAGCGATCCCGATCAGCAATATGACGCGGTCAGGATCGCTGGTGCATCGCTAAGTGGTCGCTAGTGAGCTGCCACACAGGCAGATCTCACCAGTGACATAGAAGCGGTCGGGGGTCGTTACTTACCTGTCAGACGCGGCGATCCTGACGTCCTCCCGCCCGCGTCCACGCGTCGCTCGTCGGCGCCACAGGAAGCTGACGACGAGAAACGGCCCAGGACGTTCTCGCGTGATCGGCGATAACCAGCGGGGGAGCCGGTCGGAGGTAAGTATCAGACATAGCGATATTGCTAGCGATATCGCTTAGTGTGACAGGCCCTTAACCTTCTGTGAGGAGAGTTGTCCATTTGTCGGGGCATTTTTTTTTCTTACGTAAATGCATGTATTTGGTGCTAAAAAAAATCACTTTCGTTATTGGGTTTCAATAAAATTTTTGCACCATTTTGCTTTTACAGGTTCTTTGTTTTCCTCCAGATTCAACTTTGATGCAATCATGAATCAGCCGGAGCTGAGAAAAAGGCAGATTAGAGTTACAAATTCCTTGTCAGACCATCATAACGAGCTCACTGAAGGAATCTCAATTAATTAATTCTGGAGCCAGCATTAGACAGTGCAGCACGGGGGTATAAAAGGCAAATGGTGCAAAATTTTTGATGGAACCCAATTGCCAAAAAATATTTTTAGCCATAATTATGGGTATATCATTAATAAAAAAAAAAGTCAGGAAAGCTAGACAACCCCTGAAAGTGATTTTTTTTTGGTAATGATCTCCAAAGCTCTATTTTGCATTACATTACTATGAAAGACATGGCATCAGTTTGTGACATGCGCTAATGTGGAAAGTTTCCTTACTTGTGTAGTGTCTATGGCTTATGTAGCTGATACGCAATGATTTTTCCCATTGTTGAGACGTGCATCGATGATCCAAAGTAATGAGATATTGGCTAAAATTCCATTTTTCTGTAGCGCTCGTAAACAGTCTGTCGGTGGCGCTGTGGAGAACGGGCGCATCCACATGCTGTCTCGTGTAGAGAGACCAGCACACATGCGGGGCCTTCTCCATTTATTTCTATGCACATTCGCTGATACCTCTACTTTACAGACATCTTGAAGGGTCTCCGTTCTCCAGATAGTGAGATAGGCCATAAACATGCCAGTTTGAAAGACCCCTTTAAAAAGCAAAGCTTTTCATATGAAAGTGATCCTATCTGTTCCTGAACTCAGAAGATACTTTCAAAATATTCCATATTTTCTGCTTTGCTTCTAAGGATTAAGGTTGAATGGATCTGGCAAATATTTGAGAACCATTTTTCTCAGAATTGTCCTACGAGGAGTTGTCAGATTTTGTCCTCTTGAAACTAAAGGATGACAATACAACCAAGAAAAAAAGCTCCTCCCAGTAAGGAAGGAGAGATTTTTGTTTTTTTTAGATATCTGTTTAGGCTTTCTTAGTTTGCTCAAAAATCTACAATATTTTGTAAATCTCTTGAGAACGTCAACCACCTCCAAAGTTAGGTACATGATCCAGTTGGTGGGCCAAACCAAAAATCGAGCAACGTGAATATGAATTTAGGGTTCCTTGGTCTATACCTCTGACATATTAAAAATGATAACAATGAGGCTCATTAATATGTCCCATTAAGCAATTTTTTTATATGACCCCTTTGGTGTACATGGCTTCATGGGGAAGATTCATACACATGTAAAGTGATTCATTCCCACTCTACAAAATCAAGCCCCAGGAATGGTTAACACCTCAGGAAGTCTAGTCTGATTTCCTACCCCTTACAGATCCATCATTGTTCTCTTCTAGTTATTTCTCATTAGCATACAATATAAAATATTTAATAAAAATTATCATGGAGGCAGCAGATTGCATAGGTCTTGCGATTTTCCACCTTTGATTCAATACTGAACCAAAAAGCCAAAGCAGAAATATATTTTCGTAAGCTCCACTAAGGCAGGATTCAATTAGGATGGAGATATCAATAAGTGTGGGACTAGTTTTCGACAGTATCTCAATAGCTTGATAAAAATCTAGGGCTGCTTAAGGCTCCGAAGATTGAGACCTAGAAGACTTATGGAGATATTTGTCAATGGTTTCACAGTTTTTAAGGTTGAAGGTAGACATAAGTCCATTGAGTTCAACCTATAGCCTAAGATGGTGATGGTACACTATAAAAGATGAGACCTACAAGAAGAACCTATGGTGGTCTATGAAGATGGAAGTTTAGGAGACTTATGGAGATGGTCAACAAAAGATGAAGCCTAAAATAATTATCTATTGTGGTCTAGGAAGATTGAAAGATAGAATACTTATGGAGATATTCTCGGCTTCCTCTTTTGTAGGCAATTATAGATAAATAATAATCTATGATGGTGATTGAAGGTTAGGAGACTTATGGAGATATTTATTTATGACTGCCTACAAAAGATAAAGGCTAGAATAATAATCTATGATGGTCTATGAAGTTCGAAGCCTAAAAGAGTTATGGAGATTAATCTATCTTTGGTGGCCTATGAAAGATGAAACCTCAAATAGTTATCTGAGTAGGGTCTATGAAGATTGAAGGCTAGAAGACTTATTGAAAAAATGTATCTATGGGTTCCCTACAAAGAATGAAGCTTAGAATGGTTATTTATGATGGCCTATAAACATTGAAGCCTAAAAGATTTATGCAGAGGTTTATCTTTGGTGGCCTACGAAAGATGAAGCTTAATATAGTTATCTATGGTGTGTCTATGAAGATCATCGGCTAGATTTATGAAGATTTTTAATCTATGGTGGTCTACAGAAGACTGAAGCCTAGAATAGTTATTTATGATGCGCTATAAAGATTGAAGACTTATTAGGACATTAAACTATGGTGGCCTTTGAAGGATTACGACTAGAAGACGTAACTATTGTGGTTTATGAGGATCGAAGGCTAGAAGACTTATGAAGATTTTTATCTTTGGTGGCCTACAAATGATGAAGTATAGCATAGTTATCTATGTGGTCTATGAAGATCGAAGCCTAAAAGACTTATAGAGATATTTATCTATTTTGGCCTATGAAGGATAAAATCTAGAATAGCTGCTATCTATGGTAGTCTATGAAGATGGAATCCTAGAAGACTTAGGAAGACATTTATCTATGGTGGCCTATGAAGATCAAAGGCTAGAAGACTTATGGAGATGTTTGTTTATTGTAGCATATGAAGGATGACACTTAGAATAGTCATTCATGGTTGTATATGAAGATCAAAGGTTAGAAGATTTTTGGAGAAAATGTGTCTATGGTTGCCTACAAATGATCAAGCCTAGCATAGTTATCTATGGTGGTCAATGAAGATTGAAGCCAAAAGGACTCATGGAGATATTAATCTATGATGGTTTACAAAAGTGGAAGCCTTGAATAGTTTTCTATGGTAGTCTATGAAGATCAAAGCCTAGAAGACTTATGGAAACACTTATATACAGCAGCCTTTGAAAAATGCAGCCTAAAAGACATGATGAATGAAGTCAAATAAACATATGAATACATATGAATATATGGTGGATTGTAAAGACTGACACCGAGAAGACGCAAGAATCTAGGACGGCCAATGAATCTATGACAATTCAGGGGTAGAAGACTTACACAGACTTATGAATTTATGGTGGCCAACAAAGACTGAAGCCGAGACGACATTATGTTTTCACGTAAGCCTAAAATGATATGAATATATAGGCATGTATGTTAGATTAGAGCCTCTGAAGAATGGGAAAAAGCGAATTTATGTTAGCTAATGAGGCTATGAAGACTCAACTTAGAAGGCATATAAGTACACTTGCCATATTTCCTGGAAAATCCAGAAGGTTACCAGAAAAGGGTGACACCTCCAACATTCCTGGAAAATTTGGCAAGCCTCTCAGGCACCAAAGAAGCCTCAAAAATAGCTCTCCCTGAATTTTTCCTGTGTGTTCCACCAAGTCTCATACCTACCCTCAAGACTAAGGGCATGGAAAGGGGCATGTCCTGCAAAAAAGCAGACTGAAGCCTAGAAGACATGACTATGATGACCCATGAGCCTATATAATTAAAGCAATAGTAAACATATAGACTATATGGTAGCCCAAAGAGAAAAGATTTTTTGTTTGCCGTTCCGCTAATGCTTATACTTGCTATCACCAAACCATGCATGTCAGATACATATTTCCTCTATAATGGTGGAGGGAGTTGAAACCCATACAACTGTTTATTCAGTAATTCAAGGGTATATCATCATGAAATAGAAAAAAAAAAGACTTGTTTTTATGGGTTACAGTGTATATTCCTCTTGCAAAATTCTACAGACATGATTAGGAAGGCTTGGTCGGTCCGCACATAAAACCATTAAATCCACCCATCCCATCATCCCAGAACTGTGGGATGATATTTTTGTACAAACAATGGCTCCTCTACTTAAGACCGGTCACAAAAGAACATATTTAATTCTTTTTGGCAAAAAATAAAGATTCATACTGGCAGCCAAGATTTTACGCTGGAGATCTTTTTGAAGAGTTCTAAATGCAAAATAAAAGAATAAAACGTTCATTCTTTTCTGGTAGAAGTCATGGAAAATTGATCTTCTTTCTATCACTGTCATAGGATATCCATAAAAATCGATGATTAAAATCTAAGAGAAGGTCTCGGTTGGGTCAAGGACTGAAAAAAGTTGCATTAAAAGTTGAGCTAGCATTCCAAATTATTATAATCTCCAGTCTCTCTCTTCTGCTTTCTCGGTGATGCTTTTCTATCTACCATAAAAGAGAAAGGAAAAAAAGAAGAAAAAAAATTCAAGAAGTAGAACGTAATCTCAAGCATGGTTCGCAGCATCTTGTTATATATGTATATAGAGGGGTTATGTTCCAAGTTTGTATCCAAGACTTATCGACGGGACTCACAACTTTGTGTCCTCCTCTTGGCCGCCTGCCACCAAACCTTGGTGACTTGCGTATTGGTCCTCTGCCTTCGATGGCCAGAAATGTAGCAACATCAACCAGAGGGAATCCATCTGGTGAAAAGGCCTTCAGCCCATAGTGAATGTTTTCTTTTTTTTTGCTTTACCTGTCGACTAGTTAAAATTACAACAGTTCAAATAACTGATGGTTTTTCCTTCTCCCGGCAAAGAAGAGTCTACATTGTTCACCAACGCGTTTTGCCTGGCCTCGCTGATGAGGCGGCACGCTAAGTCCAGAAAGAGTTTCTCCACGTTGTCCGATTCTTTGGCCGAGGTTTCTAAGTAATACATGTTTTGGGATCCAGCAAATTCTTCAGCTCTTTGTTGGGAGACCTCCCTCCGCTCTGCCAGGTCGATCTTGTTTCCTGTATTTAGAGGTGAAGAACAAAGTGTGATGTGAACATGTTTGTGGTCCACAAAGATTGGAACAAAATGAAAGGTACAGAATTTAATTCCCTCGCATTAACACTATTAACACGGTCTTGTTTTTGCTCTGAGTTGTAGAAAACCAAATAGTGAGGGTGATCAATGATTGAAACAGGCTGCCACGAGAGGTGGTGAGTTCTCCTTCAATGGAAGTCTTCACACAGAGGCTGGACAGACATCTGTCTGAGATGGCCACATGATGACCCTGGAGGTCCCTTCCAACTCTAACATTCTATTAACTATCCAAAAACGCAGCTGCTGTTGATGGATCTGTTTTAGTATAACTATCCTTATTTAGTACCTTGGGTGCTCAAGGGTGTACTGAAGTAAAAAGGGCACACTTTAGATATCTATTTTCGAACCCATGATATATTTATTTTTTTTTAGAAAAGCCTATAAAATAGTCCTAGATCAAAGGGCAACGACACGTTTTGAGACTTTTTTTTTTTTACTTAAATGCATACATTTTTTGCTAAAAGTAAATTTGGCATTTCACTAAAAAGCGTTGCACCTTTTGGCTATGATAACTTATTACTGCCTGAAGAATAAGTAGACTAAAAATCTGTGAGTAAGCTCATTTTGACATTCGTTTTTTAAATTCTTTTATCTGGCTCTTTCGAAACTGATCTATGCTGATTTATGACCAAGGACCACATCAAAGTTGAGCTGAACTTTTCTGTGGTCATAAATCAGTGCAGAGTAGCTCAGAAAAAGACAATAGTTACCAGCTCACCATCAGATGGGCTCACTGATGTATGTCAGTTAACTCATTCTACAGCCAGCAGTGTTCAGGGAAACAAAAGGGTGCAAAAACGGGAAGCAGGGAAGTGTTGGCATGGGAGAATGTGGGGAATATATTATGGCAGTTTTAGGGTTAGGTTCCTGACTTACCCACTAGCACAGTGATGACTTCATTATTAGCGTACTGTTCAATCTCCCGCAGCCATTCCGGAAGGCAGCGAAAAGATTCCTCGCATGTAATGTCATAGGTTAAAATCAAAGCGTTGGCACTGCGGTAATAACTTTGGGTGATGGAACGAAATCTCTCTTGGCCGGCGGTGTCCCATATCTGGAGCTAAGGAGCCCAAAAGAAAAGAAACGCAGAGGAGCATTAGCATCGCCGAAATTAACAGCGGATATACTTAAGCTGGCAGAGAAAATACGAGCCAGCCGAAAGATTTGTAGTGACTCTTTGGAAAATTTTGAACCAACTCAGCAAAACAACGAGCGACTCCTTTCAGATGTGCACAAAACAGGCAGGATCCTATCACAACTGCAAAATAGGACACAAACCTCCATAAGCTCCCTGGCGCCAGAATGAATGACTTCTCTAAAATAAAGCTGCATCCCTACTGCCACCTATTGGACACAAATAATCCATAATTCAAGCTGCCTCCAATAGGTGGCACTAGAGAGAGAGCTTTCCTTCTTCTGGAGGAAGCGCTATTTTGCATAATCTTCCCAGGGAGCATTGCCAGACCAATTAGATTCACTACATCAGTTGGGGGTCCTCACAATGGGGCATGAGGACAAGACTCAGCAAGAAGCCACAATCAGGTGCTGTCGTCTTCTTATAAGTAGTGTCAACACTTATGTCTTGATCTGTATAGTCAGAGAAGTTATGGTCCTGGCTCCAGCACCAAGCCTTGCTCCCTTCTCCCATAGCCGGCTCCCTCTGTACAAGTACGTGCCAGCTTACTCTAGTAACATGTCAAGCATCTCTGTTGTGTTCACCCAAGGCTTTTTAAGGCTGGCTCAGGCAGCCATGAGTTGCCGGTGTATTCAGGATGTATGGCAACTTGCTACCACGTTTTGTTGTTTTTTTTGCAGGATTTAACCATATCTTCCTTTTGACTCTACTTCAGTCAGCTGGACAATTATACTCCCTCTGCAACTCCTGCCTGCTTTCCTAGCTCAACCCAGTGACTATTGCAGCTATTGCTCTCTCGGCTCTATTGTGCTCATCTCTGCAATCAAGGTACTAGTTTAGTTATTCGCTACTGTTTTGTTGGTGCTTTTACTCACTATTATTCTATTGATCTCCTGTGGTTAACCATATCCTTGCTGCAAAATATGACTGCTATCCTGTGGTTAACCATATTCTTGCTGCAAGATACCTCATTACATGCATGTACTTCTCTATTTATCTTGTAGTACAGCTGCATCTAATGTTTCTCATCTATAGTCCTGCATACTCTGCCGTCAAGGATTTCATTAATCCAAATGCCGTCTAGCATCTTAGCCTCTAGTCCTTGCTATTCACCCTCACCTACGATTTAGCAAATCAACCTCAACGCAAGGGCCCATAACACTCCTTGACAACACTGTTCCTTAAAGGGGTTGTCCACTACTAGGACAACCCTCTCTCATTCCCCATGTCCAATAAATAGTACTACTGTCATGATCCATGCTGGATCATGACTGATAAAAAGCACAGGTAACCTTTTTTTTCCCTTAAGCTGTGCCTAAGTTTGGGTTTTTGCCCCCGGTGGCCATTAGGATTATTACACAGTGGTGTCTTTTGTGTTAAGTTTGCCCCCGGAGGTGGTGAGCGTCATTGCACTCTGGTTTCTTTAGTAAGTGCACATGATTATAATGCAGGTGTGATTGCTCTGGCTCTGCTATAAAAGAGTCTCAGGTGTTGCAATCAGTGTTGGTGATAGTGTTCATTTCAACCATCCTTGGTGGAGGAAGGAACTGGAGAGCGTTCCTTGCAGCACTGTCTGAGCGCTGTTGTGGAAGGGGTCAAAGGGGATTTCCTAGCAACTCTGACAGAGCTTGGTGGCAGCCATTCAGGAGGAAAGCTGCGTTCTGGTGGTGGACTCTGTTGCCGGGAGCAAGAGCAACAGAGTAAAGCTAAGTGGTGTTTCCCTGTCTTGTGTTTTTCCTTAATGCGTATTAGTACAGCGGGGGGGCCAGTGCCTGCGCCACCCAGTTCCCTAGCAAGGGATAGGTGTAGGGTGTGCTAGGGCGACAGGTTCCTGATCGGCGCCAGGTGTGGAACCGGCATAGGGAACGTTAGGAGTGTTAGGGACACTGACTCAGGGGAGTGCAGGAGGTCTCCATATCCCCGTTCCTTATTGCAGGGCCCACCGTTGTAACTGTTTCCCCTTCCCCTTGTTGTTTTAGTTACCGGCCTGCGGGCCGTGTCACACAGGACAGTTCACGTGCCGCGTCTTGTTGTTTCAGTTACCGGCCTTCGGGTCGCATCACACAGGACGGGTCATCGTGACAACTACCATGTCACATACATAAATAAAATTGCTAACCCACACACACACAGTCACTATACCGTAAATGTCAATAGCAACACTGCAAAGTATACATAACACTACTATTATCAGTATAAATAATGCTGCTATATCACACACATACAGTGGGGCAAAAGAGTATTTAGTCAGTCAGCAATAGTGCAAGTTCCACCACTTAAAAAGATGAGAGGCGTCTGTAATTTACATCATAGGTAGATCTCAACTATGGGAGACAAACTGAGAAAAAAAAATCCAGAAAATCACATTGTCTGGTTTTTTTTCATTTTATTTGCATATTATGGTGGAAAATAAGTATTTGGTCAGAAACAAGCAATCAAGATTTCTGGCTCTCACAGACCTGTAACTTCTTCTTTAAGAGTCTCCTCTTCCTCCACTCATTACCTGTAGTAATGGCACCTGTTTAAACTTGTTATCAGTATAAAAAGACACCTGTGCACACCCTCAAACAGTCTGACTCCAAACTCCACTATGGTGAAGACCAAAGAGCTGTCAAAGGACACCAGAAACAAAATTGTAGCCCTGCACCAGGCTGGGAAGACTGAATCTGCAATAGCCAACCAGCTTGGAGTGAAGAAATCAACTGTGGGAGCAATAATTAGAAAATGGAAGACATACAAGACCACTGATAATCTCCCTCGATCTGGTGCTCCACACAAAATCCCACCCCGTGGGGTCAGAATGATCACAAGAACGGTGAGCAAAAATCCCAGAACCACGCGGGGGGACCTAGTGAATGAACTGCAGAGAGCTGGGACCAATGTAACAAGGCCTACCATAAGTAACACACTACGCCACCATGGACTCAGATCCTGCAGTGCCAGACGTGTCCCACTGCTTAAGCCTGTACATGTCCGGGCCCATCTGAAGTTTGCTAGAGAGCATTTGGATGATCCAGAGGAGTTTTGGGAGAATGTCCTATGGTCTGATGAAACCAAACTGGAACTGTTTGGTAGAAACACAACTTGTCGTGTTTGGAGAAAAAAGAATACTGAGTTGCATCCATCAAACACCATACCTACTGTAAAGCATGGTGGTGGAAACATCATGCTTTGGGGCTGTTTCTCTGCAAAGGGGCCAGGACGACTGATCCGGGTACATGAAAGAATGAATGGGGCCATGTATCGTGAGATTTTGAGTGCAAACCTCCTTCCATCAGCAAGGGCATTGAATATGAAACGTGGCTGGGTCTTTCAACATGACAATGATCCAAAGCACACCGCCAGGGCAACGAAGGAGTGGCTTCGTAAGAAGCATTTCAAGGTCCTGGAGTGGCCTAGCCAGTCTCCAGATCTCAACCCTATAGAAAACCTTTGGAGGGAGTTGAAAGTCTGTGTTGCCAAGCGAAAAGCCAAAAACATCACTGCTCTAGAGGAGACCTGCATGGAGGAATGGGCCAACATACCAACAACAGTGTGTGGCAACCTTGTGAAGACTTACAGAAAACGTTTGACCTCTGTCATTGCCAACAAAGGATATATCACAAAGTATTGAGATGAAACACGGGTATTACATACCTGGTAATGTGTTTTTTCATGACACATGACGGCACCACGAGAGAGGGGATCCGCCCTACGAGGACAGGAAACCTTCAAGATAAAAGGGGCGGCTCCTCTCTCCGCATCAGTTGTTTTACAGAGCACGAGAGGAACTCCGCAGGTTAGTGGACACACAAATAATACATATTTTATACTGCTAACTTTTCAACACCAAGGGAGTGTATAATACTAACAAAACACCCAACTAATGACGTGATCAAATAGGGCGGGAATATAAGGGTGCCGTCATGTGTCATGAAAAAACACATTACCAGGTATGTAATACCCGTGTTTTTCCATTCTACATGACGGCACCACGAGAGAGTTACAGAGATTTGTATTCTCTTTAGGGGGGGATTACTGCCTGTAACACTCTTCTCCCAAATGTGAGATCAGAGGCAGCAGATAGGTCTAATCTGTAATGTCTGAAAAAGGTAGATGGAGAGGACCAAGTGGCCGCCTTACAGATTTGGTCGATGGAGGCGTCCGCTCTCTCCGCCCAGGACGTTGCCATGGCCCTCGTGGAGTGGACTTTTAGGCCCTCTGGAACAGCCCTGCCTGCACTACTATATGCTAGTATGATGGCCTCTCTCACCCATCTAGCTATAGTTTGCTTAGAGGCTTTAAGGCCTTTCCTTGCCCCCTGATATGAGACAAATAAGGCCCTCTGTTTCCTCCATGGTTTTGTCACCTCTAAATACTGTAGGATACATCTCCTAACGTCTAAGCAATGTAATCTCTCTTCCTTTTTGTTACCGGGGTTAGGAAAAAAGGATGGCAAGATTATTTCCTGAGCTCTGTGGAATTTCGACACTACCTTAGGGAGGTATGCTGGATCTAATCTTAACACGACTCTATCGTCCATAACCTGAGTGTATGGCGGGTCTGCTGATAGTGCGTGTAAGTCCCCAACCCTTCGTGCCGATGTGAGTGCCACTAACAAGGCTGTTTTTAAAGTTAACACTTTATCTGATGTTGCGTTTATTGGTTCAAATGGGCTTTCCGTTAGAGATGATAGGACTAAATTTAGATCCCAGGGAGGAGGTTTAGGAGATGGGACAGAGTCAGCTCTAGCACAGGCCCGGATAAATCTGGCGACCCATCTATCGTTTGCCAGGTCATAGTTGAATAATGCTGCCAGGGCTGAGACGTGTACTTTCAGGGTGCTGACCGCTAAACCCAAGTCTAAACCCCTTTGTAGAAACTCTAGCACTGCCCTCACAGGTACCTCCCCCTCCTGTATTGGGCCTGAGGTGGACAAAAATTTTCTCCATATTCTCCCGTATATTTTTGTAGTCACTGGCTTTCTGCTACTGATTAGGGTGGCAATCAACCTTGCTGAAAAACCTTTCTTCTCTAACAGTGACCTTTCAAATTCCAGGCTGTCAAATGCAGCCTGGAATTCGGAGGGTGATTGAAGGGACCCTGTGTTAGGAGGTCGTGGTCCTCTGGGAGCACCCATGGGTCTGTCACTGACATCACTCTTAGCCAATAGAACCACGGCCTTTTTAGCCAAAAGGGAGCTATCATAATTACTCTGGCTTGGTCCTACCTGATCTTCTTCAGGACTAATGGAATGAGGCATATCGGAGGGAAGGCGTACAGGAGACCTGATGTCCATTTTATCCTGAAGGCGTCTACCGCCAGTGGCATGTCAGCTGGCCTTAGGGAGCAGAATTTTTGAACTTTTCTGTTGGTTTTTGAGGCGAAGAGATCTATTATGGGTTTTCCCCACCTCTGCACAATTTGTTGAAAAATGGACTCTTTTAGGCACCATTCGCCTTGCTTTAAGTGGTTTCTGCTCAGAAAGTCCGCCTTCAGGTTGTCCACGCCTCGGATATGCAGGGCCGATAATGAGAGAAACTGATGTTCCGCCAGAGTCAGGATTCTTCTTGCTATTTCCATTAATGCCCGAGAACGGGTGCCCCCCTGATGGTTCACGTATGCAACTGCTGTACGATTGTCCGATAGGACTTTCACATGATGTCCTCTCAGGTGTGTCAGCAATCCTTCCAGCGCTCTTTCGATGGCTAGTAGCTCCCACTCATTTGAGGATAGATCTTTTTCCTCCTGAGCCCAAGGATCTTGGAGCCATAGGGTGTCTAGATGGGCTCCCCAGCCCCAGGGACTGGCATCTGTCGTGACTACTCTGGAGGCTGTATATGTCCAGGGTACACCCCTCGGAGAGGACTCTATCTGTAACCACCACCTTAGTGACTGGAGTACAGGATCCGGGATGGTGAGCTTCTGTTCTAACTGCCCTTGAAGCGTCAGATCGCTTTGTAACACACACCACTGAAGTTCCCTTGTGTGAAATTGAGCCCATTTTACCGCTGGTATGCAGGAGGTTAGGGACCCCAACACTGACATGGCTTTCCTCAGAGTCATTGTTGGCTTTCCTAATGTTGTCCTGATTAGATTTTTTATTTTCTCTTCTTTCTCCTTTGGGAGGCGACATTCCTGTATTACCGAGTCTATTGTTAGGCCCAAAAAATTCTGGACCATTGTTGGCTCCAATCTGGATTTTTTGAGGTTCAGTTGCCAACCCAGAGTCTGAAGAGTCTCTATCACCATCTTGACTTGTTCCTGACAGTGAGCGAAATCTTTCCCCACTATCAAGAAGTCGTCCAGATATGGTATTACTAGAGCATCTTTTTCTCTGAGATGTGCCGTGACCTCCGCAATTAATTTCGTGAAGACCCGGGGGGCTGTTGCTACCCCAAAGGGCAGAGCCTTGTACTGAAAGTGATGCCACTGAGATTTTATCTGGACTGCCACCCTGAGATATTTGCGGTCTTGCTGCCGGATCGGGACATGATAGTAAGCATCCTTGAGATCCAGGACCGACATGTAACACCGAGGGAAGAGGAGTTTCACTGTAGATCTTATCGTCTCCATCTTGAATGATGGGACTACTAGATACTTGTTGAGGCCTTTCAGATTTATAATCGTCCTCCAGGAATCGTCTGGTTTCTTTATCAGAAATAGGGGGGAGTAAAAGCCTTCCTTCTTTTCTTTTTCTGGAACTTCTTCCAGTACGAGTTTTTGTATAAGCGATAATACGTCCTCCTCCAAACTCTTTTGTCTTTCTTGAGATAATTGTACCGGAGTTTGAATGAATTTTTGTGGTGGCCCGTGGTGGAATTTTAACTCCAGACCTGACCCTGCTATCTGTCGGATCCAGGTGCTGGATGAGATCCTTTCCCAGGCTGGGAGGAAGTGAGAGAGCCTTCCCCCCACCTGAGAAGGACCGTCACTGGGCGGGTTTTTTGGCTTCTCTTGGGGGTTTACTGAAATAGAAGCCTCTCCCTCCTCTGTATCGTCTGTCAGAATTGTTTCTGTCACGATCTTTAAATTGTTGTCTTCTGAATTTTCGGCCCCTCTGAAAGGAGCGCTGAAAGGCTTGAAATGGTTGTTTCGGAAAGTTCTTTTTTGTATCACTCGCTTTTTCCAACACTTCATCTAATGCCGGACCGAATAAGAAATTTCCTTCACATGGTAGAGAGCAAAGTTTCATTTTTGCCTGAGTGTCCCCCGGCCAGCATTTGAGCCATACCGCACGCCGTCCTACATTGGTTAAGGCTGCTGACTTTGACGCTAGCCTGGCCGAATCTGCTGACGCCTCTGCGAGAAAGTCTGCCGTCGCTCTAATAGCCGGTAATGCTTCCAGAATCGTCTCTCTGGGAACTCCTTGTTCTAATTGATCCTCCAAGTTGTCTGTCCATATCTTCAGGGACCTAGCCACACAAGTGGCTGCAATGGCGGGTCTTAGTGCCCCAGCCGAGGTTTCCCAGGCTGCCTTAAGGCAATTGTCCGCCTTCCGGTCCAGCGGTTCTTTTAGAAACCCCAGGTCCTCAAAGGGTAGGGAAGATTTTCTGGCGACCTTTGATATCGCTACATCAATTTTGGGGGCCCTATCCCAGGATGAGGATGCCTCTTCCTCAAAGGGGTATCTCCTCTTCAGGGAATTCGTTATCTGGGACTTCCTTTCTGGTTTTTCCCATTCGCGTATTATGAGTGCTTTCAGTTGCTCATTAACAGGGAAGGTCTTACGTTTTTTCTTTTGCAGTCCACTGAACATGAGTTCTTGGGCTGTCTTTTTTACTCGCTCTTCTACTAGCCCCATGGTAGATCTAACTGCTTTAATGAGTTCATCCGTAGTTTCTACTGGGAACGTATCTTCCCCGTCCGAGCTACTTCCTGAATACTGCGTCTTATTTGAGTCCTCCTCTGACCCTGTAGAGTCTTGTTGAGAGACCCCTGAGGGGCTTGATCTCCTAGTTTTCCTCTCTGTATCTACAGATTGTAATGCTCTTACTGACTTGGAAACTTCTGTCTGAATTATGGACCTCAGACTATCCGAAAATGAGGGTGTCTCCTCCGCTATGGTCTTGTTAATGCACTCCTGGCATAACTTTTTGTTCCAGGCTGCTTCTACGGGACTTTTACATAAAGCACATTCTTTATTTTTAGACTTTCCTCTACATTTCTTAGGGACCTCCTATACTCCACCCCGCCAATGTATGTAAGAGGAGGAGGAGAGGGAAGGGAGGAGAAAAGAGAAAGAGAACAGACATTAGATTACTGGACTTTCTCGAAGTTCACTCACCACTCGGGCGCTTCACAGAATGGGTACCGGATCTGGAGGCTGACTGGTCCTTTCACTGTCTCCCAACGAGACTATGGACCCCTCTTTCCTGCGGTGACGATCCGTCCGTGCGCTGCCCGAGTGGCTCACACTACTGCTGCGGCGTGTCTTTGCTTTCTCCTCTGAGCACGACCGCCTCTCCTTTGCTTCCTGGCGCGGTTGCACATGCTCTGGCGAAGGGCTCTCCATTATGCTGCCTATGGCTGCGAGTAGTCACCTCCAACTCAAAATTGGTGCTGTGATGCCTGCTCGCCATTTCTGGCGATCTTAAATAGCACCTCTTTTTTTTTTTTTTTGACCACCTGGTCCCGCACCTGCCCCGCTAGTGTCTGTGTGGACGCGCGCGCGCGCACGTGCCCTCTGCGTGCCCCCCCGGGACCGTGCACACCTTCTGCCTCTCGCAGCCGCGGTGCTGTCTACTTCCGGGTCGCACGCAACCACTTCCGGTTCATCGGCCGTCATGCGCACTCCCAACGCGCGCGCCTCCCGATGCGGCCATACGAACCTGGGCCGGGTGAGCGCCTGGGCCCTACTTGCTTCGGGGCCCCCAGACACCCCTTACCTGCCTGGCCACCACTGACTGCAGGTATACCTTTCCTTTCCGCTGCGGGGTCCGGTGTCTGGTTTTCAACAGGGAGGGTACACTGTCTGTGGCCTCCGAGGAGCCTTTTTCTCTGCCCGGGCACCGATGTGTCTCCTGGGCTGCATGGCCACTGTATGTCGACAGGGAGGGAACACTGCAAGTGGCCTCCCTGGACCTTCTTTGTGTGCTGTCATCTTGGAGGGTCCACCGCCAAGGTACCCCGCTTCGCCTGGGCATCTGCCCTACCGGCTGTGGCCATGCCTTCGCTCAGGGGGGACATAGGCATATATGGCCCCCGAGGCGACTACCGGTACCCGGCGTCGGGTGTAGCAAATCCATGCCTGCCATTAATCACCCGACCCGGATCCAGGCATCCTCTTCTTTCTTCAAAATCTTCAAGAGGCTTTCATCTTGAGGGTTCCCCGTCGAGGACAGGAAACCAACTGATGCGGAGAGAGGAGCCGCCCCTTTTATCTTGAAGGTTTCCTGTCCTCGTAGGGCGGATCCCCTCTCTCGTGGTGCCGTCATGTAGAATGGAAAAATTTTGTTTCTGACCAAATACTTATTTTCCACCATAATATGCAAATAAAATGAAAAAAAAACAGACAATGTGATTTTCTGGATTTTTTTCCTCAGTTTGTCTCCCATAGTTGAGGTCTACCTATGATGTAAATTACAGATGCCTCTCATCTTTTTAAGTGGTGGAACTTGCACTATTGCTGACTGACTAAATACTTTTTTGCCCCACTGTATATTACACCGCCATCCCATAGAGAGAAATAATGTTGTAAGACTGAACATGGGCGGGTTGTCATGTATTCCAGCTCTGTTTCATTTAAGTAAGTGAACCTCATCACCACATACAACCTGTGAAGAAGGTTTTTGCGCTTCCTTTAAGGCAACTTTTTATAAAAGGAGGAGGGTCCTATATGTATATAATTTACCTATACAATATTGTATAATTTTCACAATATAATCGGCAATCTTACCTTTATTTTTTCACCCTTTATTTCCACTGTTTTAATCATAAAATCTACCCCGATGGTGGCCCCCTGGCCTGGTGGGAAGAGACCCTGTAAATGGAACAGACAGCCTATGAACGATTGATGAGTGTAGGATGCCCCTTTACTTCCATATATCTGTATAAAACTCGTCAATGTGTATTTTTTCTCTTAAGTCCCTTATACAGAAATAAGTGGCACCAAAGGCACCCCTCGGGGGCGTTACATTCTACGAGGGGGCATACTTTGCCCTTCCACTGTCAAACTATATCCAACGGCAAGAACCGCTTCATCTCAGAGCGACTGCTCCCTCCTGGCAGCCGGTGACTGATTTTGCTCCTGTTCCTACGCAGAGCGCAGCGATGAGTTTGTCATCAGTTACTGTGCTCTGCATAGGCAAAAATCGAGTAGACAGAATCTGAGCAAGACAGTGCTGAATCATGTGCATTGTGTATGGGCTGCGGTTTGTTCTCTCACACAAAGACAGAGACAGAGACCTGCTGGCAGAAAGGTGCCAAATTTAAAAATTAAATTTAAATTTTTTTACACACTTTTTTTCCTACCCTAACTTAGAGTAGGTCTTGGGATAGTGTTGGAATTAGGGATAGGATTAGGGCTAGGGTTGGGGCTACAGTTAGGATTAAGACTGGTATTAGTGCTAGGGTTAGGACAAGGGGTTGAGGCTACAGATAGGGATGAGACACAATTAAGGCTTGGATTAGAGATAGGGCTAAGGGTTGGCGCTATGGTTAACGTGCCCCTGTCAGCAGGATTGTGCACAGTGACCTACAGTGTCAGGTCGGCGCCGTTATACTGATTACAATGATACCTGGTAATGAAATCTGTCTTGTGGTTGTTGTTTAATCTTTATTTTTAGCTTTGTGTTAATGACAGGCTCGTGCCCCGGGGCGGCCTGTGGGGGGTCTTCATGTGGTCTCTGATTAGGTATTAATAATGCAGCCTGCTGACAGGTCACTGATCGCCCCCTAGTTTACATAATGAATATCTGCACATACTGAAGAAAAAAAAACCCTTCTGCAGGCAAGTGCCGGCCGTGACCCCTGCGCTCCCTGCGCTGCAGCATTATTGCATGTTTAATGTCCTAGTAATCACTGTAATTCATGTTATTGAGCAAGTAAAAAAAAAAAAAGTAATTTTGAAACTGGCGCCCGCCGCGCATGCGCAGTAGCAGCTATTGGTGTGTATAGAGATCTGATAGCTGTTATTGCGCAGGCATCTTGCTGGAGAATAAAAAAAATTCCTCCGCCAAGATGGTGTCATGTCGGACGCTGTTCACACCACAGCGTCCGGCAGGCAGAGGTAGTTCCACCTCCAGCCACTATAGCCTCAGTGGCGCCGGCCTGATCTTCAGGCTCTCGGGGGTTAATCCTGCTGGAGACCAGGTTGGATGGTTAGTCACGCCCACGGTCTTTAAATAGTCATGCTGGCCTATGGGCGTCGCCGATTATAGCTTGTGTTTCATACCAAGTGGTTCCGGTCTGGAGTGGAGGTGTTGCAGAGAGAGAGATTCGTATCTGGTGTCGTATGATCCGTTGTTATCCTTTCTCCTTCCCATATTTGTGTTTAGTTGTGCCCTGTATATTCCTGTGTGTATGCGGCGCGGTGCAGTTTAAGTTCTCCCTGTCTGTCATTATTTGTGTGGGGGCTTTGGTGGTGTGTCTCCTCACTGGGTGGAGGGTTAAGTGCAGGGCTGAGCAGGAGACAAGGAAAGGGTGGAGGCTCAGGCATTTGCACCATCAGCAAAAACCCTGGGTTGAGGGTCAGACAGGGTTTCCCCTAGTTATAGGGACATCACAGGGCCCCCGTGTATTACAGCCTTAGTGGGACTAAGCCCCCCGTGACATTATAATCGGCCCACATTTTTTCAGGAGTCCATGGATCCATTAGATTCCATAACCCGCCAGTTGGCGGCGCTGTCCTTACAGGTCTCCGAGTTGAAAGGGGCAGTTCAGCAGCAGGGCCTGGTAGTAGCGAAAGTGCAAACGGTATCTGCAGGTATCGGTGCAGAGCCGAAGATCCCGCTGCCAGAACGTTTTTCAGGGGATCGCAGCAAATTTGTCGTATTTCGGGAGGCCTGCAAGTTATACTTCCGCATGCGGCCAATCTCCTCAGGAAATGAGGCTCAGCGGGTGGGCCTGGTGTTATCATTACTGAGTGGGGACCCCCAAGCATGGGCATTTTCCTTACCAGCTGACTCTGCTACATTTCTTTCTGTTGATAATGTTTTTTCTGCCCTCGGACTCATTTACGATGATCCTGACCGACTGGCTCTAGCGGAATCTAAAATCCGCGCCCTCCGCCAGGGGGAGCGCTTGGCAGAGGACTATTGTTCGGAATTTCGCCGCTGGGCCGTAGACACACAGTGGAATGACCCAGCGCTGCGGAGCCAGTTTATGCATGGGGTGTCAGGGAGGGTTAAACAAGCCCTCCTGATGTATGAGTCTCCGGCATCGTTGGAGTCTGCCATGAGTTTGGTGATACGTATTGATCGCCGTTTTCATCAGGGGGCACAGGAGACGCTACCTCTGGGGGAAAGCAGAGGTGCAAGTGTGGTTGAAGTAGATGAGTCCCCTGAACTTATGCAGATTGCTGGCGTGGCACAGGTTAAGCGTCGCGCTCCGGGATTCCGGAAGCCCGGAGCATGTTTCTACTGTGGTAAAAGAGGTCATTATATTAACGTTTGCCCGGTACTACCTAAGAGGGTCACATCGGCGGAAAACTGTTAAGCTCAGAGGGTATGGAGGAGACCCAACTGAGCGTATGCATATCCTCCATGATGGTATCTCAATGTATGCTCCCTGCCAAGGTTATTATCGCGGGCAGAGAGCTACCAATATCAGTGTTTGTGGATAGCGGTTCCGCCACCAATCTCATAGATGAGGAGTTTGCACACACCGCTGGGTTTAAGATTGAAAAACTTCCTCACCCCATACAGGTGGTGACCATTAATGCTGTTCCCCTCCCTCAAGGGGAGATTACGGAGTTTGTGGCAGAGGTGAAACTCCACATTGGGGTCCTACATTCTGAGTCGGTTACATGTAGGGTCCTCCGTAATCTCCCAGCACAAATGGTCCTGGGTTTTCCATGGTTGTCCAGACACAACCCGGTAATTGATTGGAAAACTCAGGACATAGTACAATGGAGTGGTTTTTGCCAAGACAATTGCTTGGCCACATGTGTGTCCGCCGTGACGCCCAGCCTGCCGGAGGCTTTGCAGGATTTCGCAGATGTTTTCTCTGAGAAGGGTTGCTCAGAACTGCCTCCACATAGAGCCTATGACTGTGCGATCAGGTTAAAACCCGGGGCCAAATTACCTAAGGCCAGGATGTTTAATATTTCTGGTCCTGAGAGACAAGCTCTGAAAGACTACATCGCGGAGAGTCTGAGCAAAGGACACATCCGGCCTTCGTCCTCGCCTGTAGCCACGGGGTTTTTCTTCATTAAGAAGAAAGATGGGGGTTACGCCCGTGTCTGGATTTCCGAGAGTCAAACCAGATTACTATCCGTGATCCTTACCCTATGCCGTTAATTCCGGATTTGTTCAACCAGGTAGCGGGGGCGAAATGGTTTTCCAAGCTGGACCTCAGGGGGGCGTATAACCTCATAAGGGTCCGTCAGGGGGATGAGTGGAAGACGGCGTTTAACACTCCTGAGGGTCATTTTGAGAGTCTGGTTATGCCGTTTGGGTTGACCACCGCGCCTGCCGTTTTCCAACATTTTATTAATGATGTATTTGCTCATGTCCTGGGGAGATTTGTGATTGTGTACCTGGATGATATCCTCATTTATTCTAGCGATTGGGACACTCATTTGGAGCATGTCAGGCAGGTGTTACAGTTGCTCCGGGAGAACCAGTTCTATGCTAAGCTGGAAAAATGTTTATTTTTTGTCCAGGAGTTGCCCTTTTTGGGATATATTGTGTCCGCAGCCGGCTTTAAGATGGACACCGCTAAGGTGCAAGCGGTGCTGCAATGGGGGAGGCCGGAGAGTCTGAAAGCACTCCAGCGGTTCCTTGGGTTTGCGAATTATTATAGGAAATTTATAAAACACTTTTCGACTATCGCCAGACCGCTCACGGACATGACAAAAAAAGGTGCCGATCTGGCGAGCTGGCCTGAGGTGGCTATACGTGCATTTGAGCGTCTGAAGAATAGTTTTGCTTCAGCCCCCATTCTGGTGCAACCAGACGTGTCTAAACCTTTTGTGGTGGAGGTTGATGCGTCGGAGGTGGGAGTGGGGGCAGTACTGTCTCAAGGCTCGTCCTTGAGCGAGATGCATCCATGCGCCTACTTCTCCAAGAAGCTGTCGCCGGCCGAACGGAATTATGATATCGGCAACAGGGAGTTGTTGGCCATCAAACTGGCTTTTGAGGAATGGCGACACTTCTTGGAGGGGGCGGCTCACCAGGTCACAGTCATCACCGACCATAAGAATCTGCTCTATCTGGAGTCGGCTAAGCGTCTGTCTCCTAGGCAGGCTCGCTGGGCATTGTTTTTTACTCGTTTCAATTTTCTGGTGACTTACCGTCCCGGGGCTAAAAACACCAAGGCGGATGCTTTGTCTAGGTGTTTTCCGGGGGGAGAACCTCGGGAAAGGCCGGTACCCATCCTCCAGAAAGGGGTAGTGGTCTCGGCTCTCACGACGGATGTAGAGGCGGAGATTGCCGAGGCCCAAGAGGAGGTACCACCAGGACTTCCCGCCAACAAATCATTTGTACCCCTGCATCTTCGGCTTAAGGTGTTGAAGGAACACCACGACTCGGTACTGGCTGGTCATCCAGGGGTGAGGGGCACCTTAGAGCTGGTATCGCGTCGTTTCTGGTGGCCCAAAATCCGGCAGGACGTGGTCTCATACGTGGCAGCTTGCATCACGTGCGCTAGGGCTAAGTCACGCCGTACCCGTCCTGCTGGCACGCTACAGCCTCTGGGGGTACCCAATAGGCCATGGACAGAAATCTCCATGGATTTCATCACTGACTTGCCAGCCTCGGCGGGGAACACGGTCATCCTGGTGGTGGTTGACGTTTTTCAAAGATGGCGCATTTTGTGGCGTTGTCTTCATTGCCCAATGCTAAGACGTTGGCTCAGGTATTTGTGAAGGAGGTGGTCAGACTCCACGGAGTACCGTCGGACATAGTATCGGATAGGGGTACGCAATTTGTGGCGAGGTTTTGGAAAGCTTTTTGCTCACGTTTGGGGATCAAGTTGTCACATTCATCGGCGTTTCATCCACAGTCTAATGGACAAACTGAGCGCATGAACCAAAATCTAGAACAATATTTACGATGCTTTGTGTCCGACAACCAGGAGGAGTGGTCTACTTTCCTTCCTCTGGCCGAATTCGCGTTAAATAATCACCGCCAAGAGTCATCAGGAGAGTCTCCATTCTTTTGTGTGTACGGTCAACATCCTCAGTTTTGTACCTTACGTCAGGGTGACTCGGGGGGTGTCCCGGAGGAGGATCAGCTAGGAGCCCAATTGTCATCAGTCTGGAGGCGAGTGAAACAGCGTTTGTTGAGCATGAGTGCCAGGTACAAACGGGTGGCTGACAGTAGACGTGTGCCAGGTCCGGACCTGTGTGTGGGTGAATGGGTGTGGTTAGCTACGAAGAACATAAGACTCAAAATTCCATCTTTAAAACTGGGTCCAAGGTTTATTGGGCCTTTTAGGATTTCTGCCATCATTAACCCAGTGGCGTATCGGTTGGAACTTCCTGCGGTGTACAAGATACACAACGTGTTTCACAGAGCTTTATTGAAAAAGGTGGTAGGCTCTGTGGACGTGACGCCGATGCCACCTCCAGTCATGGTGGATGGCGATTTAGAGTTTGAGGTCGCCAAGGTAGTGGACTCTCGAGTAGTACGCCATACTCTTCAGTATTTGGTGCACTGGCGGGGGTATGGTCCGGAGGAGAGGTCTTGGGTTCCAGCCTCAGACATACATGCGGATCGGCTGGTCAGTTCTTTTCACCGTCGTCATCCGGACAAGCCGGGTCCTATGAGTCTTGAGGGTCCGGAGGTCCCTCGTAGAAGACGGGGTAAAGTCATGTCGGACGCTGTTCACACCACAGCGTCCGGCAGGCAGAGGTAGTTCCACCTCCAGCCACTATAGCCTCAGTGGCGCCGGCCTGATCTTCAGGCTCTCGGGGGTTAATCCTGCTGGAGACCAGGTTGGATGGTTAGTCACGCCCACGGTCTTTAAATAGTCATGCTGGCCTATGGGCGTCGCCGATTATAGCTTGTGTTTCATACCAAGTGGTTCCGGTCTGGAGTGGAGGTGTTGCAGAGAGAGAGATTCGTATCTGGTGTCGTATGATCCGTCGTTATCCTTTCTCCTTCCCATATTTGTGTTTAGTTGTGCCCTGTTCACATTACTGTATAGTCCTGTGTGTATGCGGCGCGGTGCAGTTTAAGTTCTCCCTGTCTGTCATTATTTGTGTGGGGGCTTTGGTGGTGTGTCTCCTCACTGGGTGGAGGGTGGAGGGTTAAGTGCAGGGCTGAGCATGAGACAAGGAAAGGGTGGAGGCTCAGGCATTTGCACCATCAGCAAAAACCCTGGGTTGAGGGTCAGACAGGGTTTCCCCTAGTTATAGGGACATCACAGGGCCCCCGTGTATTACAGCCTTAGTGGGACTAAGCCCCCCGTGACAGATGGCGCCGCCCATGCCTGCGCAGTAGCAGCTCTTGCAGATCGCCGATCAGTGACCTGTCAGCAGTCTGCATTATGAATATCTAATCAGAGCACCACATGAAGACCCCCCACAGGCCGCCCCGGGGTACGATCCTATCATTAACTGAAAATAAAGATTAAACAACAACCACTAGACAGATTTCATCACCCAAGGTATTTTATTCAGTATAACGGCGCCGACCTGACACTGTCTGTAGGTTACTGTGCACAATCCTGCTGACAGGTTCCCTTTAAAGCTAGGGATAGGTATGAACTACAATTAAAGCTTGGATTAAGGATAGGGCTAGGAATAGGGATAGGGATGAGCCACAGTTTAGGCTAGGATAAGAGCTAGTGTTGGGACTACAGTTAGGATTAAGACTGTGTTTAGTGCTATGGTTGGGGGTACAGTTAGAGCTAGGATTAGGGATAGGGTTGGGCTACAATTAAGGCTATGATTACGGGTAACGCTAGGGTTGGGGCTACAGTTAGGGCTAGGATTAAGGCTAGGGCTGTCAGCAGGTTTTTGCTATGCAATCTGAGGACAACATTAGATAGTGGCTAAAAACAGAATTCACTGAGTTGTCATACCTAAGGCTGTGTGCTTTTGTTTACTCACAATGAAGGTTTTATCACTAGGACATTATCATTGCAACTAGCTGGCGCACGGGCTCTCGTCCAACTCCGCTCCCTCCTGTGATAAGCAGCTCATTGTCTATAGACAATGTACATACAAAGCCTGGCTGGGACAGCTTTCTCAGCTCTGCTGCATTGCTAAATCTAAGAACTCACCTTGTGTCACAACTGTAAACTAAGTGATACATCATTGGATTCAGGGTCTCTTTGCCTACATCAGGCTGCTCTCAGATCAGGTAGCAAAAACCTGCAGACAGGTTCCCTTTAAGACTGGGATAAGGGTTAGGGTTTGGACTACAGTTAGGGGTAGGGCTAGGGTTGGGATTAGGGCTACATTTAGAGATAGAGTTAGGGTTTTAGGGCATGGGATTACAATTAAGAGTTAGGGTGATAAAATAGTTCTATAAGAAAACACAATTAATGGCATTAATAATAAAAAGTAAAGCAAATACAACAATGTCTAACTTTTTATTCTTTTACGTTTTATGTTGAATTACAGCAAAATGCAGAAAAAAAACCCCTAAAAGGGGAAACGATAATTACAAGTGCTTGTGGGATAGGGGGGTTCAGTACTCGACTGGTGGAAGAGACTCAGGGAGCACTAACTATCCACAGGTTAGGAGGTGCAAATTACTTGAAGTCGCGGGGACTCCCTCCTTCAGCATCAGACACCAACATATGGTGGCAATAATATATGGCCATATCTAGTCATAAAGTTAAGCAAAACTTTTTCCCCTTAGAGAAGAGTATAAATTATATTAATGCCGTGATTTTTTCTGCAATTTGCCATTGCCCGGTGTATAACCACCAACCACGGCAATATCCAACATTCTTAGCGCATGCAGAGAATGGAGACGTCCTTACCTGAGTAAACCGCCGCACCAGACAGGTCTTCCCTACGCCAGCGTTCCCTATGAGTACGATCTTGAATAGAAAGTCATAATCTTCCATACTCATTTACACAGCTGTGAAGGGAGAGAGCGGAACGGTCAGTACATCGCCTATGGACTGAGCACGCACTACGTCGTGCGGATGATGACTATGTTGTGTGGATCATGACTACGTGTCGCCTTATTCCGGCTTGTTGTGAAATTGGACTGGGAACTTTATCCCTGCAAGCAAACAGGACAAAGGTCTCCACCTCGTGGATTGATTGCACAGCTAATTATTGCATGGGGTTATGTAATTAGCACACATCCAGCCTCAGGAGGTTTCAGACCTCCAGTTTTGTGTCTGTCATTGATGACTGTGATAAAAAATGAGCATTTGCTGTTGGGAAAGCTGGGTGACAATCAATATGGCCCCTACAACAGGATTCACCAGCCAGGCTTCGGGTGGCAGAGATGCACAGATCTGCAGCTATATGTGACCACAGAGGCGAAATACCACATGTTTAGGAAAATTTGCTGTTCAGAAGTCTGGAAAAGCTGGGTAACAAGCAATATTATTGTCACTATAGGTCGCAGAAGACTAGTC
The DNA here is from genome assembly GCF_039654945.1 of Dendrobates tinctorius. Taxonomy (NCBI): domain Eukaryota; kingdom Metazoa; phylum Chordata; class Amphibia; order Anura; family Dendrobatidae; genus Dendrobates; species Dendrobates tinctorius. The sequence continues at coordinate 3,832,753 of NW_027361691.1, forward strand.
ACACACCATTCTTGGGTAAGAGGTGAAAATCTGCCTAGTCATTTAATAATATGGAAGCATTGACCAGATGACTAGGCAAATTTGCTCTTCTGGGAAAGCTGGGTGAGCACTAATATGGCTATATAATGTTATAGGGCTCATAAAAAATGGGGGGCAGCACATGCTCAGGTTGAGATCTCGGCATGTGATGCCCTCGACGGCCATTTTCCCAGAGGCCACCGCATCGCAGTAAAGGATGTGCAGGCCGTCTCCGGGCTTTCACAAAATGTCGGCGGAGCCCCCGCACCACAGAGCACCGCAGCCATTTTCACCCGTAGCGGAACACCCCCTCACCCCAGCCTGCGGCCTGCAGCGATGCGCCATTATTACCTCCTCCGACCCTGGGACCCCGCTTCACAGCAGCCACCGCCCCCGGTAACCAATAAGACGCATGGATTATAAGGGGCACCACCGTTTTATTAAAAAAAAGGTTTTTTTTTCCTATTTTTCTCCTCAAAATTTGGGGTGCGTCTTAAAATCCACAAAACACGGTGTATATATACTGCTCAAAGAAATAAAGGGAACACAAACAGCCTGTTGCAAATGAAATAGTGTTTCCTTTTTTTTTTTTTGAGCAGTATATATATATATATACTGTGTATAGATATATATATATACACATATACACACACACATATATATATATGCGGGGACCAAAATGGTAGCAACTGGTACTTCTGTAGACCTCCCGCTGCCATGGCATTCCATTATCACATAGTAGAGGTGTCAATGGTCGCCTTTAGCCCCTCCTTATGTAAGAAGGTGCGCCATAAGAAACGAGACTCCTCAGCGCTGTACAGGATTTGTGCAAGAAGACTGCCATCTCCTGTGCAAGCAGGATTGGCACTATGGGCCCCTATACACAGAGAGGGCCCACTGCTTGCCCCCTCTAGTCTATGCTATAAGGGGGTCTAAGGGCTGCATGCGGTTTCACCTCTGGTAGCCGGCGACCAGACAGGGGAAAATACAGAGCGCACGGTCGTAGTACACCCCCAACTTCTGTCTTGACAGCGCAGATGGGAGCAGTGTACAGTGTAAGCTGCCGATGTGCTGCTGATAACAGTATACTGTATGGGGACAGATTGATCTATTCGTTCACTCCCCATCATTCTTCCTCAGCCGGTTAAAGAGGTCGGGAAACAAGCACTGAAGGGCTTCAATATGGTTGATCACCTTTGTTTAATGGCATGAACTCAGCGCATGTAAATGCAACATAAAGGCTTATATGATGGAGCAATACAGTATGTAGCCATTTGGGGCCCCTCTTGCCTAAAGCAGGACCCTGCGGAACTGACTGGAAGAGGGAGCGTTTTAGGAAGGAAGAGTTTAGATGGAACACTGGGTTAGGTGACCTTGATCACGCACTTCAGTATAAAAGGCCAGCGCGCCAAAACGGCAGTGGATTTGACACCAAGTAAAGGAACAGGCAAAGACGTGTGTCAGGGGAGACACTGAGGCCCAGGTGACCAGCCATGGAAGAAAACCCAAGGCATTGGGTGGTGTGGAAACAGAGTCCAGGTGGCACCAGATGAGCCCCAGAACCTATAGTAAACCATTCAAGACCCAAAAACCAGACCTACGACGGTCAAGACCTGGAGTCCAGACAACACCAGTCAAGAGCCAGGTCATCTGCCTTCATCCACCGTTGGTCAAACACCGAAGATCCAGGAGACTCCACTCATGGATGGAAGCCAGCAAAGGTGAACGCAAGTCGCGAGTGAGCCCGATGCTTTTAGCACTGACGTTCCGTACAGGTGTTGGTCTTGGCTAGTACAATGAACAGGGTGGGGGCCGGTTAACGTGAAGGCGGCCCAGCGAGGAGGATCTTGTGGCTTACGCCTGTTTCACACTTCAGTTTTTTGACGTCAGTCAAAATCCTCCGTTTTGCAAAAAAAAAAAAAACGGATCCGCCATTTTTTTGGCGGATCCATTTTTTTCCCATTGACTTGCATTGCTGCGGATTTTGACGGATGGCCATCAGTTACATCCGTTTTTTGACAGATCCTTCATAGTTTTGGCGTCCGCTCTCTTGAGTGGACGGACAATGAAACATTTTTTGTGAGCGTTAAAACAGCGGATAGCAACGGACCCATCGCTCTCCGCCATGCGTTATAATGGTCGCCTATGGGCGGCGGATCCATTGCCAACCGTTAATTGACGTACTCCGCCATCGGATCCACCTTTTTATACTGAGCATGCCCGGAAGACTTTCTTTGCATGATATTTAATCCCAAGTCCCGTTTTGGCAGCAAAAAATTCTCTCTCTCTCGTACAAAAAACGCATCCGGTGGCATCCGTCTGGCACAAAACGGAAATGGATCCATTTTTTCACACTCTGGCGGATTTTGACTGACGCCAGAAAACTGAAGTGTGAAAAAGGCCTTAGCGGGAAAAACAGAGACCTAGTTAGAAGAAGAGACAGCGCTGTGGCCTATAGCCATTGGGATTATTACTGATCTGGGCCACATCGACCTCTCCGTGGCAACCAATTAGATTCCAGCTCTCATTTCTCAGAGGACCTTTAGAAAATGAAAGCAGCATCCTTATTGGTTGCTATGGGAGACCTCTCCACTTTTCCCTAGTTACCAGTTTTGATTAATTTCTTGCGCCGATTCCAATACTGGTATCGAGGACAAAACCCAATTGTGAATACTCAGCGTGCTTCCCTGTCTTAGCCGCCATGTCTGCAGCCAGTACTGTTCCGCTGATTGTATATAATGTCGCTAATAAGAGCAGACAAACTCCTCGTCAATAAGCCGCCCCGGAAAATCCCACACTATCTGATTTCAATTAGTCCGCTAAGTAAATAGTTCGTATGACCCTGTCACTGTGATTAGTGTGATGAGGTACACCGCGCACCGTGTCATTTAATACGACAAACGTCGTCTCTCGGCAGGTAACCGTGGTAACAGAATGCGGAGGATGACGCCATCGGAATAGAACACTGATGATACCCATCCAGAACAATGATGGAACTAAGCGGATGGATAGATGTATAGATATGGATGGATATGGAAAGGACATTTTTTCCGGTGTTTTTTTTTTTTTAACTTGTCTGTTCTGAAGAACACCTAAAAAAGCAAAATCGGAAAATGCTTGAAAGCCTCTTCCTATTCGTTTCCTTGGAAAAATGTCATTGCCATTCATACGTTCCGGCTTTTGAGCGTTTTTTTTGCCAAAGTATCCAGAAGCGGTTAAAAGAAGTGACCGACCCATTCCCGCGATGACGCCGCTCCATACTTTACAATACAGTATAAATCATTGGGAAGGCTACAAAAAGGCGCCATGGAGAAGCCTGGGCATTCTTTTGAGATGCTTTATAAGTGTTTGTTTGTTTCTTTCTTTTTTTAAGGCAAAAACGATTTATTCATCGATTAATGAATTTTAAAAAAGTCGTAAGAAAATCTCCCAACTCCCCCCCCCCAAAAAAAGCAAAAAATAAACACTTAAAAACATTCACAGACATTAAAAAAAAATTTTCAAGACATGTTAAGAAAGTATTAAAAAAAAACACAATCTTCGGGACAAAAAGAACCTCTAGCTGTTTCCACTTGAAAAACTCAGCATTTTTGACCGGATGGACAAAACGTCATGTGAACATACCCTTACCGGTCACGGGTCCGATTTTCTCATACGAGTGCTATCTGTGATATTCACGGATAACCCTCGTGCCTATGATAAGTCTATGGGGCTGTCTGTGCACATGTCCGATTTTTTTTCCTCGGAAAGAACGGTCCACGGAAAATATTGGAGACGTCCGATTTTGATCAGAGCGTCATCTCAAGATCGGCAATGCAAGTCTATGGGTCCATGAAAAAAAAAAAAAAAATAATCGAGACATCTGCATATTGAGACATCAAGATCATAAGTAATAATCCGTCTCATTTCCAGGCCGTCGTACAGATGTCATCATTACTGCTAAAAATGACATTTTGTTCCAAACCAGTTACTTATCTGCAAAAAAATTCTGCCTGAAAATTGTGGGATATCAAACTAAATTTCCCTAAAACTTTCTATCAGCCGGCAGCGGATACTTTGCTACTGAGCCATCTCCATCTGTACTTGTGACATATTGTAACATTAAAGATGATTTGTAAGAAATCTCAGTTTCCATCATTGCAGCCACAGGCAGGATGAAGACTTCATGTCTGCTGCAATGACATCAAGAATATTCCTCGAGGATTAAAAGGGCTGCACTAGGCTAGAAATGCATAGTTGATTCCTTTCAGAAACAGCACCACGCCAGTCCATACACATAAATAACACTGCAATCCTATTAACATAACTAGTACTGTATCATACACATAACTAACACTGCTATCCAATACAAATAAATAGCACGGCAGTCCTATAAAAATAAATAGTACTACTGCATTGTACACATAAATAACACTGCAATCGTATAAATATAAAGAGCACTGTGTCATACACATAAATAACGTGCATATCCCATATACATAAACAGTACTGCCATCCTATAAACATAAATAGTACTATATCATACACCTAAAAAGCACTGCAATTCTATAAACATATATAGTAGTGTATCATTTACATAAGTAACACTGATATCCAATACACATAAATAGCGCTGAAGTCATATCAACATAAAGAGTACAGTATTGTACATATAACACTGCTATCCAATACACATAAGTTGCATTGCAATCCTATAAACATAAATAGTACTGTACTGTACACATAAATAACACTGCTATCCAATACACATAAATAACACTGCAGTCCTATAAAAATAAATATGGTAGTACTGTATTGTACACATTAATAACACTGCTATCGTATAAATATAAAGGGCACTGTATCATACACATAAATAACATGCATATCCCATACACCTGAACAGTACTGCAATCCTATAAACATAAATAGTACTATATCATACACCTAAAAAGCACTGCAATTCTATAAACATATATAGTACTGTATCATGCATATAAATAGCACTGCTATCATATTCACGAATAACACTGCTATCCTATTCACATAAACAGCACTGCAGTAGTACTGTAACAATAAGCATAAATAGTACTGCATCATACACATAAATAACATGCCTATCCCATACACAAGAATAGCACTGCAATCCTATAAACACAAAGAGGACTGTATCATACACATAAATAATACTGCTATCCAATACACTTGAATAGTACTGCAATCCCAAAATACTACTGTAACATACACATAAATAACAGTTCAATGCTATAGACATAAATAGCACTGCTGTATCCTACATGTTATCCTATACACATATGTCAGTGATAGAGCGGTACTATTAGTGTGTATGGGATAGCGGTGTAACACATGTATGACATAGAACTATTTATGTGTGCACGCCAAGTGCATTCTGCATAAAACCTGGGGGAATGGCCCATGTAGACCACCTAGGATAAGAGGGCCGCAGGTGGCAGTGGACAGGAATTAAACCTATGTGGACTGACCCAATAAAGGATCCTTTGGCACAAGTAATTACAAAAAAACTCTTGTGATACTTCCTATTTTTTTACTTTACTGTCTTGTTTGTACCTTGGAATTCTGGACTGGGAAAGTTTCCAGACGGTGGATTTACCATATTTGTTGCCGTTATTTCTTAGTTACCTTAACATATTTAATTGAAATAAGCATAATTTGCAATAATGTACACCCCCCCGAATACTAACACTGCAAATAACAGCAATGAAAGGGACTGTCAGCACAGAATGACTGTCCAAACCGAGCACAGGCACTTGGTGCACCTTCCCACCTGCTCTCTTTTCCTCTATCTGCACCACTCCCCCCACCTCGTCTTCACCTCTTCTTTGATTGACAGCTCTGGATTCATAGAGAGGGGTGAAGACATATGGAAAACAAGCACGTGGGAAGCATAGCACTTAACTGCAGTACCAGACAAGGCCACACAACATAGATGGCGCTGTTTCTCTAAAACTGCTTGCCCCTGATGCCTGACAGTCAAGTGGGTTGGACACATTAGGGTGGGAGAGGGGGTAAAGAATTGCAGTTTCCAAAATGTATCTAGGACAATCCACATATTGTTAGACGTCCAAATAAAAAGTAACAATGTCCTTTGTGGCTTTTCACACCAAGTGTAATCTGTTGTGAATTCGCTTTCTGGCCTCCCTCTGGTTATTACTGAAGGTAGTGGAGCTGGTCAGATCGACAGAGGGCTTGCGAGTTCTCTTTCTGGGCTCCCTCTGGTGGTTACTGGAGGTAATGGAGCTGATCTGATTGACAGAGGCGTGCCACCTGATAATGATGATGACGATTGGAGATCTGGGGTTTCAGACTGGGATTTAAGACAGCCGAATCTATCCCTGCGGGTGATTTGCTTCCTGCCTCCTGAGGTCTGATGTCTCCAGCTCAGTCCCTGCATGTTCAGCTAAGTGTTCATTTGCTATTCTGTTTGCATTTGATCTGGTTTTGTCTATCTCTTCTTGGTGCGGGTCAGCCAGCTCCGGCTGGGGCTGTGCTGAATCACCGCCCATATGTTACTGCTTGTGCCAGTTTGTTTTATCCCGTTAGATTGGTCTCTTTTTGCTCTGCTTTCAGAATATACCAGAGTGCTGATATAGTGGGGGGCGAAGTCGTGTGACTTCAGTGTTTTTTGCATCAGACGTGTTGGACTTTTTGCAGGGTTTTTTGCGTGATTGCAGACAGTGTCTTTCCTTTCCTGTCCTGTCTAGTCCGTGTGGGCCCCATCATTTGCTCAGTCTATTTTCCTGTCTGTGTTTGTGTTTTCATCTTGTCTCACTGGCAATATATGTTTGGGGGCAGTCTATTCCTTTGAGGTGTGCTCTGGGGCAGTTTAGATTTCCCCTTTCTTGCTTTAGGCTTAGTTAGCTCTCCGGCTGTGCCGAGGCGTCTAGGATCATCGTAGGTACGCTCCACGGCTACTGCTAGTTGTGTGGATAGGATCAGGGGTCTGCAATCCGCTTAGGTACCAACCTCTCTGGTTTTCTGTGGCTTAGCCTGGACCTGCTCTCCTCCTCGGTGACCCATTCATAGCAGTAATCATTCCGGCCAAAAGTCCGGCGAACCATACCTTAAAAGGGGGTGAAATTTAGCAAAAACGCACCCAAAAACTGCACATTTTGTGGATTTACCTGGGTGGAGCTTAATGGTTTCAAAGTCAGAGTTACAAATGTCGGTAAGTAGACACATTGTAGAGAGATTTCATAACCTTTCTGGGGTGAATAACTTCATTAGAAAGCAGGTGATATACAAGGTCCATTCTCTTGTATACCCAGTTCTCCTGCTGACTTCCTTCCTGCTCAGTACTCATGGTTCCGCGTATTGATACGGTAGTCACCCAAACAGGAAGTCAAGCGGGTACTAGTCTTCTAGGACTACTGTAGCTCTCAGGGGGGCTCCAAGAAAAGATATAAAGATGGATCCTGGACGCATAGGTGATCCTAAATAATCGGATTCTACAGTTAAGTCCATATATATTTGGACAGAGACAACATTTTTCTAACTTTGGTTCTAGGCACAATTAAAACAATTCAGATGCAGTTCAAGTTCAGACTTTCAGCTTTCATTTGAGGGTATCCACATTAAAACTGGATTTAGGGTTTAGGAGTTTCAGCTCCTCAACATGTGCCACCCTGTTTTTAAAGGGACCAAAAGTAATTGGACAGATTAAATAATTGTAAATAAAATGTTCATTTCTAGTACTTGGTTGAGAACCCTTTGTTGGCAATGACTGCCTGAAGTCTTGAACTCATGGACATCACCAGACACTGTGTTTCCTCCTTTTTGATGCTCTGCCAGGCCTTCACTGCGGTGGTTTTCAGTTGCTGTTTGTTTGTGGGCCTTTCTGTCTGAAGTTTAGTCTTTAACAAGTGAAATGCATGCTCAATTTAGTTGAGATCAGGTGACTGACTTGGCCATTCAAGAATATTCCACTTCTTTGCTTTAATAAACTCCTGGGTTGCTTTGGCTTTATGTTTTGGGTCATTGTCCATCTGTAGTATGAAACGACGACCAATCAGTTTGGCTTCATTTGGCTGGATCTGAGCACACAGTATGGCTCTGAATACCTCAGAATTCAATCAGCTGCTTCTGTCCTGTGTCACATCATCAATAAACACTAGTGACCCAGTGCCACTGGCAGCCATGCATGCCCAAGCCATCACACTGCCTCCGCCGTGTTTTACAGATGATGTGGTATGCTTTGGATCATGAGCTGTACCACACCTTCGCCATACTTTTCTCTTTCCATCATTCTGGTAGAGGTTGATCTTGGTTTCATCTGTCCAAAGAATGTTCTTCCAGAACTGTGCTGGCTTTTTTAGATGTTTTTTAGCACAGTCCAGTCTAGCCTTTTTATTCTTGATGCTTATGAGTGGCTTGCACCGTGCAGTGAACCCTCTGTATTTACTTTCATGCAGTCTTCTCTTTATGGTAGATTTGGGTATTGATACGCCTACCTCCTGGAGAGCGTTGTTCACTTGGTTGGCTGTTGTGAAGGGGTTTCTCTTCACCATGGAGACTATTCTGCGATCATCCACCACTGTTGTCTTCCGTGGGCGCCCAGGTCTTTTTGCATTGATGAGTTCACCAGTGCTTTCTTTCTTTCTCAGGATGCACCATACTGTAGATTTTGCCACTCCTAATGTTGTAGCAATTTCTCGGATGGGTTTTTTCTGTTTTTGCAGCTTAAGGATGGCTTGTTTCACCTGCATGGAGAGCTCCTTTGACCGCATGTTTCCTTCACAGCAAAACCTTCCAAATGCAAGCACCGCAACACAAATCAACTCCAGGCCCAGGGGCGTACATAGAAATCATGGGGCCCCATAGCAAAAGTCTGAATGGGCCCCGCCCCCCCCCCAAAAAAAAAAAAGAAAAAGAAAAAAAAAAGTCAACAGGTGCTCTTAACTCCAGGCATGCATGTTATAGGTCAAACATCCAGCCACAGCAGCACAGAGGATGTCAGGAGAGTCAGCCACAGCAGCATACAGGATGTCAGGAGAGCTATCCACAGGAGCACAGAGGATGTCAGGAGAGCTAGCTACAGCAGAACAAAAGATGTCAGGAGAGTCAGCCACAAAAGCACAGAGGATGTCAGGAGAGACAGCCACAGCAGCACAGAGGATCTCAGGAGAGACAACCACAGCAGCACAGAGGATGTCAGGAGAGCCAGCCATAGAAGCACAGAGGATGTCTTGAGAACCTGCCACAGCAGAATGGAGGATGTCAGGAAAGCCAGCCACAGCAGCATGCAGGCTATCAGGAGAGCTATCCACAGCATCACAGAGGATGTCAGGAGAACCAGCCACAGCAGCACAGACGATGTCAGGAGAGTCAGCCACAGCAGCACAGACGATGTCAGGAGAGCCAGCCACAGCAGCACAGACGATGTCAGGAGAGTCAGCCACAGCAGCACAGACGATGTCAGGAGAGCCAGCCACAGCAGCACAGACGATGTCAGGAGAGTCAGCCACAGCAGCACAGACGATGTCAGGAGAGTCAGCCACAGCAGCACAGACGATGTCAGGAGAGTCAGCCACAGCAGCACAGACGATGTCAGGAGAGCCAGCCACAGCAGCACAGACGATGTCAGGAGAGCCAGCCACAGCAGCACAGACGATGTCAGGAGAGCCAGCCACAGCAGCACAGACGATGTCAGGAGAGTCAGCCACAGCAGCACAGACGATGTCAGGAGAGCCAGCCACAGCAGCACAAAGGATTTCAAGAGAGGCCCGGCCACAGAAGCACAGAGGATGTCTTGAGAGCCTGCCACAGCAGAACAGAGGATGTCAGGAAAGCCAGCCACAAAAGCACAGAGAATGTCAGGAGAGCTAGCCACAGCACAACAAAGGATATTAGGAGAGCCGGACACAAAAGCACAGAGGATGTCAGGAGAGCCAGCCACAGCAGCACAAGGGATGCCAGTAGAGGAAGCCACTGCAGCACAGAGTATGTCAGGAGAGGCCCAGCCACAGCAGCACAGATGACGTCAGGAGAGGCCCAGCCACAGATGCACAGAGGAATCCACACACACACACCTGCAGTGCATGCAGGACCCCCTCCACAGTGCCTGCAGCCGGGCCCCCCTCCCTAAGGTGCAAAGTGCCAGGCTGCCAGCACAGTGAGGGGACACATTTAACAAAAAAAAATCTACCCCCAGCCGGGCTCACCGTCTTGTGTGTGTGTCCACCCTCTCCCTGAGTGAGAGAGGCTCATGAATGTTTTCTGCTTCCTGCAATGCACATGTGCTGCTCTCTGGCTGCCAGGAGGCGTGGCGTTCTTATGCAAATCCAGCCAGAGACTTCAGCCAACTGCTGACCAGGAAACAAGGAAAGGGGAGCTTCAAGGGGGTATACAGCGGACGGCAGACATCGCTTACATTTAATTAAAGGAGATAGTACTGTGTCAGCACAGCACAGCTGCCAAACCGCAGCGGCCGTCGCAGGCCCCCTCACCCATCCGGGCCCTCTCACCTGTCCGGGCCCCATAGCAGCTGCGTGGTCTGCTACTATTGACGGTACGCCACTGTCCAGGCCTTTTATCTGCTTAATTGAGAATGACATAACGAAGGGATTGCCCACACCTGTCCATGAAATAGCATTGGAGTCAATTGTCCAATTACTTTTGGTCCCTTTAAAAACAGGGTGGCCCATGTTAAGGAGCTGAAACTCCTAAACCCTTCATCCAATTTTAATGTGAATACCCTCAAATGAAAGCTGAAAGTCTGAACTTCAACTGCATCTGAATTGTTTTGTTTAAAATTCATTGTGGTAATGTCTAGAACCAAAATTAGAAAAATATTGTCTCTGTCCAAATATATATGGACCTAACTGTATGCGGTTACGTAAATGGAGTTCCACTTTAATAAATCCAGACATTCACATGTGATGAGCAGTAGGCGTTAAACCCAGAAAGTGTTTATTTTTCAGATAGTAGCTCAGGATGTACGCCTTCACTCATCGGGGTCCTCATTATACCTCGCCGAATAGTGATCATACCTTATAATTATTCTTCAGCAGAGTGATCTCATTATGAAGTTGTTGCCTGGATACACACAATGCCGTATGCTCTACAATAAAAGGAACGTCGCACTGCGCTCTTAAAGGAGTCAGGGAATTTAATCTTTATGCGATTGATACTATAGCAACGTTCATCAGTAGAGAGTAAAAATGTGCAATACCTGGGATCCGACTGCATTTAATAATCCATCAAAAGACTGCAGCAAGCACTGCAGGCGCTAAGATATATGCAAACCTTGAATATATTAAATTTATTAAATTTAATCTTTACTTATAAAAGGAAGACACTTTTGGCCAAATCATGTGTATGACCACCAGCCTTGACAAAACAGTGACCTTGTCTTGGCTGGTGGGCATGCACATAATGACAAAGTCACTGCCTTGTAATGGCTGATGGGCACGAAACGACAAGGCAGAGAGACCACCAGCCATGAAAAGGCAGCAACCTTTTTCTGCAGGTAGCTATTTCGATCAGATATGCCTCCCCTGGGCCAAAAGTGTGCAAATTTAAAGGTCAGGTAAGATCCAGCAATAATTAAAAAAAAAACCTTTAGGTTGATAGGAGAAGTGATTTTCTATGATTGCCGTCTATGATGTTGTCTATTGATAATCTATCCCTAGCACAGCCGGCTCCAGGTCTAGGCCGGGGTCACACTAACCGACGCAAAATACGGTCCGTAGTTTACATGCGTAATACGGATGAATGACCCCTAAATAGTGCTCCGTATGTCATCCGTAAGCAAGGTGTGGTCGCGTATTTTGCGCATGTCAGCATCCATATGCAATCCGTATGGCGAGATTTTCTCGCCACCTTGCAAAATGGACATATAATGGAGCCCTATGACAGGGTTTCTAACAGAAACGAAATAATAGATATAGACACATAGAATGTATATATATACACATATATATATATATATATATATATATATATATATATATATATATATATATATATATATATATATATATATATACACACACACACAAGTCATTGAGATAAACATATATATATATATTTATATTTCACAGAGTTCTTCATAGCAGAATAGCCGCTAATTAAATTGCCGGCTTCTATCAAATCATTCCCCAACCCGACATGAAATGACACATGGTTTACATTCAGTAAAGTATTTCATTTCATGTTTTTTAATATGTCCTTGACTAATAATTAGATGCGGGTTTGTGTGCAAAATTTGGGAGTTGTAGCTGTTATTTTAAGGGGTTAATTCATTGTTAAAAAATGCGTGGGCTTCCCATTGCCCTGTAGCGGTGGCGAATGGGTTTATCTAACAAAGGGTTAATGTCACCTTACAATCGAATGGTGACATTAACCCTTTGTTATATTAACCCACTCGCCACCAACATAGGGCAATGGGAAGCCCACGCATTTTTTAACAACGAATTAACCCCTTAAAATAACAACTACAACGCCCAAATTTTGCACACAATCCCGCATCTAATTATTAGTCAAGGACATATTAAAAAACATGAAATGAAATACTTTACTGAATGTAAACCATGTGTCATTTCATGTCGGGTTGGGGAATGATTTGATAGAAGCCGGCAATTTAAGTTGCGGCTATTCTGCTATGAAGAACTCTGTGAAATATAAATATATATATATGTATGTATGTATTCTATGTGTGTATATCTATTCTTTCTTTCTTTATTAAACCTGTCAGTGTGAGTTTACTGTATAGCGCACTGAATTGCCGGCTTTTCTAAAAGACACCGGGTGCGTATTTCTCGCAAGTCACGTGTGGTCCGTGTGTAATGCGTATTTTTAGCGCACCCATAGACTTGCATTGGCGTATTACGGGCGCATGCTGCGATTGTCACCGACCGTAGAATACGGCCGAGAAATATGCGGCTGTTGGGAGCAAACCCATAGAGAATCATTGGTCCGTGTGTAATGCGTGCTTTTAACGCCTCTCACTCGTCCGTATTCCTCGCCAGTGTGACCCCGGCCTTATGCTGAGCCTCGCCAAGTCCCTTTTTGCTGTTGATTTGTCCTCTTCCAAGAGCTATAACTTTTTTTTTTTAGAAAATATTTTTTGTTTATCTAAGTCGGGATACGACTCTAAGAGCTGCAGTTTTTATTGGTAGTAATTTCGTGTCCTTACGACTTTCAGATTTCCTATTACTTAATTTTTTTGGGGGAAAAAAAAAATCCACAAAACGGGGTTGTTCGGGAAAAGGGTTAACTTAATAAAACTGAGATATGCTCAAATTTTTCGGATTCTCAAGTTTTGTTTCTTGGGTGTTGATTTTGGGGATGGCAATCAATAAGGAGAGAGGAGGGGGTGGAGGTCCCAGGGTTCCTCATAGATGGCTGTACTTTATCAAGAAAAAGAAAAGGGGAGACTTCACTGCCGGCAACGCATGTGATGTATCTAATCAAAAGAATTTGAATAGCTTTCTTCTATTCAGGGAAAAGTCGACCCTCTGACTCCAGAGAGAATCTGAATGTGGACATAAAACCTAAAACACAACTAATAATCTGTCTTAACAGGAAGAGAAAAGTAACATAAAAGCCTCCGCAGATGATACACGTTACAGGATCAGAACATCTCATTACTGCAAGATCATCTTATCTAGACAACGGTACAGAGCAGGACACAGAGGAGCGAGATCTCATTCACATCCATGTGTTTCCACAGAGGCCATATTCCCAAAAAAGAGTGCCTCCAAAACACCAGTATGATATCCCCTCCACAGTGAATTCCTCCACACGCACAGTGTCATGACCCTACACTACCCCCATGTAAAGTATCCTACACCCACAGTGACCCCAACACAGTATTATGTCACCACAGTGACCCCAAACACAGTATCATGTCCCCACAGTGGCCCCCAACACAGCATCATGTCCCCACAGTGGCCCCCAACACAGTATCATGTCCCCACAGTGATCCCAACACAGTATCGTCCCCACAGTGACCCCCAACACAGTATCATGTCCCCACAGTGGCCCCCAACACAGTATCATGTCCCCACAGTGGCCCCCAGCACAGTATTATGTCCCCACAGTGGCCCCCAACACAGTATCATGTCCCCACAGTGACCCCCAACACAGTATCATGTCCCCACAGTGGCCCCCAACACAGTATTATGTCCCCACAGTGGCCCCCAACACAGTATTATGTCCCCACAGTGGCCCCCAACACAGTATCATGTCCCCACAGTGACCCCCAACACAGTATCATGTCCCCACAGTGGCCCCCAACACAGTATCATGTCCCCACAGTGACCCTCAACACAGTATCATGTCCCCACAGTGACCCTCAACACAGTATCATGTCCCCACAGTGACCCCCAACACAGTATCATGTCCCCACAGTGACCCCCAACACAGTATCATGTCCCCACAGTGACCCCAACACAGTATTATGGCCCCACAGTGGCCCCCAACACAGTATCATGTCCCCACAGTGACCCCCAACACAGTATCATGTCCCCACAGTGACCCCCAACACAGTATCATGTCCCCACAGTGGCCCCCAACTCAGTATCATGTCCCCACAGTGGCTCCCAACACAGTATCATGTCCCCACAGTGGCTCCCAACACAGTATCATGTCCCCACAGTGATCCCAACACAGTATCATGTCCCCACAGTGACCCCCAACACAGTATCATGTCCCCACAGTGGCCCCCAACACAGTATCATGTCCCCACAGTGACCCCCAACACAGTATCATGTCCCCACAGTGACCCCCAACACAGTATCATGTCCCCACAGTGACCCCAACACAGTATTATGGCCCCCAGCACACATTCTAATGGTCTCAAAATAGCCCTCCATATAGTAAAATGGCCCCCACAATGTACGCATTGGTTTAAAAAAAAAAAAAAAAGCACTCGCCTCTCCCCATTCCCCTGCTGCTCCGATCTCTGCTGTTTGAGGTTTGAAGCTCTGCACAGTGGACGCAATGTAGTGACGTCATTGTGCCCTGCTGCGCTGAGATTTTAGAGCTCAGACGCACTGGGAGAATGATGAAGGGAACTGACAATTCCCTGTTCCATCATTGCTTTCAACTGTATCTAGGAAGTGCCAACACTGTCACAGGGCCCCCTGCCCCAACTCATGGGCCTCATAGCTGCCGCTAGTAACTGTATGCCACTCGCCATGTAATAATAGTTATATTCTTGTACATAGGAGGCAGCATTATAGTAGTTATATTCTTGCATATAGTGGGCAGTATTATAGTAGTTATATTCTTGTACATAGGGGCAGTATTATAGTAGTTACATTCTTGTACATAGGAGCAGTATTATAGTAGTTATACTCTTGTACATAGGGGGCAGTATTATAGTAGCTATATTCTTGTACATTACAGCAGTATTATAGTAGTTATATTCTTGTACACAGGGGGCAGTATTATAGTGGTTATATTCTTGTACATAGGAGCAGTATTATAGTAATTATATTCTTGTACAAAGGGGCAGTATTATAGTAGTTATATTCTTGTACATAGGGGCAGTATTATAGTAGTTATATTCTTGTACATAGGGACAGTGTTATAGTAGTTATATTCTTGTACATAGGGGCAGTATTATAGTAGTTATATTCTTGTACATGGGGCAGTATTATAGTAGTTATATTCTTGTACATAGGAGGCAGTATTATAGTAGTTACAGTGCCTACAAGTAGTATTCAACCCCCTGCAGATTTAGCAGGTTTGATAAGATGCAAATAAGTTAGAGCCTTCAAACTTCACACAAGAGCAGGATTTATTAACAGATGCATAAATCTTACAAACCAAAAAGTTATGTTGCTCAGTTAAATTTTAATAAATTTTAAACATAAAAGTGTGGGTCAATTATTATTCAACCCCTAGGTTTAATATTTTGTGGAATAACCCTTGTTTGCAATTACAGCTAATAATCGTCTTTTATAAGACCTGATCAGGCCGGCACAGGTCTCTGGAGTTATCTTGGCCCACTCCTCCATGCAGATCTTCTCCAAGTTATCTAGGTTCTTTGGGTGTCTCATGTGGACTTTAATCTTGAGCTCCTTCCACAAGTTTTCAATTGGGTTAAGGTCAGGAGACTGACTAGGCCACTCCAACACCTTGATTTTTTGCCTCTTGAACCAGGCCTTGGTTTTCTTGGCTGTGTGCTTTGGGTCGTTGTCTTGTTGGAAGATGAAATGACGACCCATCTTAAGATCCTTGATGGAGGAGCGGAGGTTCTTGGCCAAAATCTCCAGGTAGGCCGTGCTAGCCATCTTCCCATGGATGCGGACCAGATGGCCAGGCCCCTTGGCTGAGAAACAGCCCCACAGCATGATGCTGCCACCACCATGCTTGACTGTAGGGATGGTATTCTTGGGGTCGTATGCAGTGCCATCCAGTCTCCAAACTTCACGTGTGTGGTTGGCACCAAAGATCTCGATCTTGGTCTCATCAGACCAGAGAACCTTGAACCAGTCTGTCTCAGAGTCCTCCAAGTGATCATGAGCAAACTGTAGATGAGCCTTGACATGACGCTTTGAAAGTAAAGGTACCTTACGGGCTTGTCTGGAACTGAGACCATTGCGGTGGAGTACGTTACTTATGGTGTTGACTGAAACCAATGTCCCCACTGCCATGAGATCTTCCCGGAGCTCCTTCCTTGTTGTCCTTGGGTTAGCCTTGACTCTTCGGACAAGCCTGGCCTCGGCATGGGAGGAAACTTTCAAAGGCTGTCCAGGCCGTGGAAGGCTAACAGTAGTTTCATAAGCCTTCCATTTCCGGATGATGCTCCCAACAGTGGAGACAGGTAGGCCCAACTCCTTGGAAAGGGTTTTGTACCCCTTGCCAGCCTTGTGACCCTCCACGATCTTGTCTCTGATGGCCTTGGAATGCTCCTTTGTCTTTCCCATGTTGACCATGTATGAGTGCTGTTCACAAGTTTGGGGAGGGTCTTAAATAGTCAGAAAAGGCTGGAAAAAGAGATAATTAATCCAAACATGTGAAGCTCATTGTTCTTTGTGCCTGAAATACTTCTTAATACTTTAGGGGAACCAAACAGAATTCTGGTGGTTTGAGGGGTTGAATAATAAATGACCCTCTGAATAAACTTTTCACAATTTAAAAAAAAATTAAACAAAGAAATAACATTCTTTTTTGCTGCAGTGCATTTCACACTTCCAGGCTGATCTACAGTCCAAATGTCACAATGCCAAGTTAATTCCGAATGTGTAAACCTGCTAAATCTGCAGGGGGTTGAATACTACTTGTAGGCACTTGTATATTCTTGTACATAGGGAGCAGTATTATAGTAGTTATATTCTTGTACATAGGAGCAGTATTATAGTAGTTATATTCTTGTATATAGGGGCAGTATTATAGTAGTTATATTGTACATAGGGGCAGTATTATAGTAGTTATATTCTTGTATATAGGAGCAGTATTATAGTAGTTATATTCTTGTATATAGGAGCAGTATTATAGTAGTTATATTCTTGTACATAGGGGCAGTATTATAGTAGTTATATTCTTGCATATAGGGGCAGTATTATAGTAGTTATATTCTTGTACATAGGGGCAGTATTATAGTAGTTATATTCTTGAACATAGGGGCAGTATTATAATAGTTATATTCTTGCATATAGGGGGCAGTATTATAGTAGTTATATTCTTGTACATAGGAGCAGTATTATAGTAGTTATATTCTTGTACATAGGAGCAGTATCATAGTAGTTATATTCTTGTACATAGGAGCAGTATTATAGTAATTATATTCTTGTACATAGGGGCAGTATTATAGTAGTTATATTCTTGTACATAGGGGCAGTATTATAGTAATTATATTCTTGTATATAGGGGCAGTATTATAGTAGTTATATTCTTGTACATGGGGCAGTATTATAGTAGTTATATTATTGTACATAGGAGCAGTATTATAGTAGTTATATTCTTGTATATAGGGGCAGTATTATAGTAGTTATATTCTTGTACATAGGGGCAGTATTATAGTAGTTATATTCTTGTACATAGGAGCAGTATTATAGTAGTTATATTCTTGTACATAGGGGCAGTATTATAGTAGTTATATTCTTGCATATAGGGGGCAGTATTATAGTAGTTATATTCTTGTACATAGGAGCAGTATTATAGTAGTTATATTCTTGTACATAGGGGCAGTATTATAGTAGCTATATTCTTGTACATAGGGGGCAGTATTATAGTAGTTATATTCTTGTACATAGGAGCAGTATTATAGTAGTTATATTCTTGTACATAGGGAGCAGTATTATAGTAGTTATATTCTTGTACATAGGGGCAGTATTATAGTAGTTTTATTCTTGCACATAGGGAGCAGTATTATAGTAGTTATATTCTTGTACATAAGGGCAGTATTATAGTAGTTATATTCTTGTACATAGGGAGCAGTATTATAGTAGCTATATTCTTGTACATAGGGGGCAGTATTATAGTAGTTATATTCTTGTACATAGGAGCAGTATTATAGTAGTTATATTCTTGTACATAGGGGGCAGTATTATAGTAGTTATATTCTTGTACATAGGGGCAGTATTATAGTAGTTATATTCTTGTACATAGGGGCAGTATTATAGTAGTTATATTCTTGCACATAGGGAGCAGTATTATGGTAGCTATATTCTTGTACATAGGGGGCAGTATTATAGTAGTTATATTCTTGAACATAGGGGGTAGTATTATAGTAGTTATATTCTTGTACATAGGGGCAGTATTATAGTAGTTATATTCTTGTACAAAGGAGCAGTATTATAGTAGTTATATTCTTGTACATAAGGGCAGTATTATAGTAGGTATATTCTTGTACATAGGAGCAGTATTATAGTAGTTGTATTCTTGTACATAGGGGCAGTATTATAGTAGTTATATTCTTGTACATAGGAGCAGTATTATAGAAGTTATATTCTTGTACATAGGGGCAGTATTATAGTAGGTATATTCTTGTACATAGGAGTAGTATTATAGTAGTTATATTCTTGTACATAGGAGTAGTATTATAGTAGTTATATTCTTGTACATAGGAGCAGTATTATAGTAGTTATATTCTTGTACATAGGAGTAGTATTATAGCAGTTATATTCTTGTACATAGGGAGGGGAGCAGTGTTATAGTGGTTATATTCTTGTACATAGGGGGCAGTATTATAGTATATTCTTGTACATAGGGGGCAGTATTATAGTAGTTATATTTGTTATGATGAGTCACCGAAGGAGGAAAAAAACAAAATACCAGCTAAGTCCAGAAAAACCAGAGAGGTTGGCAGCTATCGGATTGCAGACCCCTGAACCTATCCACAACAACTAGCAGTAGCCGTGGGGGGTTCCTACGGTGCCCTAGACCCCTCGATCACAGCCAGAGAACTATATAGCCTAAAGACAGAAAGGGGAAAAACTAAACTGCCCCAGAGCAGACCCCAAAGCAATAGGCAGCCCCCAACATATAATGATGGTGAAGCAAGATGAAAACACTAACACAGATAGAAAGATAGGTTGAGCACATGATGGGGCCCAAGCTAACTACATAGGACAGGATAGGTAAGCTGCTGTCTGCCATCCGCAAAAACCCTATCAAAATGAGCCAACCGACTGATAGGAAAAACAGGCCCTGAAGTCGCTAGGCTTCAAAAGACTATATCAGCACTCAGGTATATTCTGAAGACAGAGCAAAATATCAACAGATCAGAGACAAAAATGGAATTCAGCTCACCCCCGGCCGGGGATGGCAGAACTCCCAAAAAACAAGGCAAAACAAAAACAAAACTGAAGAGTAGAAAGCAGAGCAGAAAAACTTAGCTTTGAGATGCAGGAATCAGACTGGTCTCCAAGAATCCAGCAGGAAAATCACCAGCCAGGAAGAAGGGCGTCGGCAGCCTTATATCCAGTCCTCAATTCCAGCCACCCAGTCATCATCTAGCTGCCCAGGTGTTTGGTAATCAGTCTCACTACCTTCCTTCACTAGAGGAGGGAGTTCATCAGACCTCAATGGTGAAGGGAAAAATGAACTCACAACAGTACCTCCCCCTTGAGGAGGGGTCACCGAACCCTCATCCATGCCACCAGGGCGATCCGGGTGAGCCCGATGAAAGGCACGCACCAATCTTTCGGCATGAATATCAGAGACAGAGACCCAGGAATTATCCTCCTGACCATAACCCTTCCACTTAACCAAATACTGGAGTCTCCGTCTAGCCAGACGGGAATCCAGTATCTTCTCTACCTCATATTCCATGTTACCTTCAACCAATATAGGGTCAGGAGGTGCCATCACAGGAACTACTGGTTCAAGAAACCTCTTCAAAAGACTTATGAAACACATTATGAATTTTAAATGTGACAGGAAGAGCCAACCGAAAAGAGACCGGATTAATAATCTCCAAAATCTTGTAAGGTCCAATAAATCTAGGCTTAAACTTAGGAGAAGCCACCTTCATAGCGATATTTTTTGATGACAACCAAACCATATCACCCACCTTAAACTGGGGACCAACGGTCCTACGCCGGTTGGAAAACCGCTGGGCCTTTTCCTGGGAGAGAGACAACTTATCCACTACTTGGTACCAGATCTGGTGCATTCTCTCCACCACAGTGTCAACACCTGGGCAGGCAGAGGGCTCCACCTGCCCTGAAGAAAATCGAGGGTGAAAACCAAAGTTACAAAAAAAAGGTGACATCAAAGTGGCAGAACTAGCTCTATTATTTAAAGCAAATTCAGCCAAGGGCAAAAATGAAACCCAATCATCCTGATCGGCAGAAATAAAACATCTCAAATACGACTCCAAAGTCTGGTTTGTTCTCTCCGTCTGCCCATTGGTCTGAGGGTGAAACACAGAGGAGAAGGACAACTGAATTCCCAGCTTGGAACAGAAAGTCCTCCAAAATCTAGACACAAACTGAACTCCTCTGTCAGATACAATGTTCTCAGGAATCCCGTGCAAGCGAACCACCTGTTGCAAAAACAAGGGCACCAACTCAGAGGAAGATGGCAACTTAGGGAGTGGTACAAGATGGACCATCTTAGAGAATCTATCACAAATCACCCAAATAACAGTCATTCTCTGAGAGACAGGCATATCAGAGATAAAATCCATTGAAATATGGGTCCATGGCCTCCTGGGCACCGGCAAAGGCATCAACAAGCCACTAGAGCGAGAACAAGGTTTAGACCGGGAGCAAGTCCCACTGGACTGCACAAAATTCCTGACATCACGAGACAAGGCGGGCCACCAAAAAGATCGACTCACCAGATCTCTAGTACCAAAAATACCTGGATGACCAGCCAATGCAGAGCAATGAACTTCAGACATCACTCTCTTTCTCCACTGGTCAGGAACATACAACTTTCCACTGGGACAACGCTCAGGTTTGTCCTCCTGAAACTCTTCCAGAGCACGTCTCAAATCGGGCGAGATGGCAGAAAGAACTACCCCCTCGCCTAAGATGGTAGCAGGCTTAGTCACAACAGGAGAATCAGCAAGGAAACTCCTAGAGAGGGCGTCTGCCTTGACATTCTTAGTGCCCGGAAGAAAAGAGACCACAAAATCAAAACGTGTGAAAAACAAGGCCCACCTAGCCTGTCTAGGATTCAAGCGCTTGGCCGACTCCAGGTAAATCAAATTCTTGTGGTCAGTAAGGACCACGACTTGGTGTTTGGCTCCCTCCAACCAATGTCTCCACTCCTCAAATGCCCATTTCATGGCCAACAGTTCCCGATTCCCCACATCATAGTTACATTCGGATGGGGAGAACTTTCGGGAAAAGAAAGCACAAGGATTCATTTTAGATGTCACAGGATCTTTTTGGGACAACACCGCTCCTGCACCAATCTCAGAAGCGTCCACCTCCACCAGAAACGGGAGTGAGACATCAGGTTGCCGCAAAACCGGAGCAGAAGTGAATCTTCGCTTCAGCTCCTGAAAGGAAGAAACAGCCTCCAGAGACCAATTCAGCACATCAGCACCCTTCCTAGTCAAATCCGTCAATGGCTTGGCAATACCAGAAAAATTAGCTATAAATTTCCGATAAAAATTAGCAAAACCCAAAAACTTCTGGAGGGCCTTCAAAGAAGTGGGCTGAACCCAATCATAAATGGCCTGTACCTTGGCCGGGTCCATTTCAATAGTTGACGGAGACAAAATAAATCCCAAAAATGAAATCCTCTGTACCCCAAAAAGGCATTTCGATCCCTTGACATACAGGGAATTCTCCCTCAAAATCCGGAACACAGTCCGAACATGTTCCACATGAGAATCCCAATCCTTGGAAAAGATCAAAATATCATCCAGATAGATAATCAAAAATTTATCCACAAAGTCTCGGAATATATCGTTCATGAAGCACTGGAAGACAGAAGGGGCATTAGTGAGCCCAAAAGGCATCACCAGGTACTCAAAGTGTCCCTCCGGAGTATTAAACGCCGTCTTCCATTCATCCCCCTGCTTATTGCGGATAAGATTATACGCCCCCCTGAGGTCAAGCTTGGTAAACCAGCAAGCACCTTTAACTCTGGAGAATAGATCAGAAATCAGGGGTAACGGATACTGATATTTAACAGTAATTTTGTTGAGGGCACGATAGTCAATACAAGGCCTTAATGAACCATCCTTTTTAGCCACGAAAAAAAAACAGCACCTAAGGGTGAAGAGGATGGTCTAATATGACCCTTCTCCAACGCCTCCTTTATATAGGATCGCATAGCCTCATGCTCGGGTACAGATAAATTGAAAAGCCGACCCTTGGGGAATTTACACCCCAGGTTCAGCTCAATAGCACAGTCATAACTCCTATGAGGAGGCAAAGACGCAGACTGATTCTCACTAAATACATCATAAAAGTCAGCCAAATAGTCAGGAACATCATGCGACTGGGGAGAGGTGGAGAAAACAGGAGCATCACTAAGGGCACCCCGACAACCCCAACTCACCACAGACAAAGATTTCCAATCCAGAACTGGATTATGGATTTGCAACCAGGGAAACCCCAGAACAATGGTATCATGCAAATTATGCAACACCAAAAATCTGCAATTTTCTTGATGGTCTGGGGCGACCCGCATTACCACTTGGGTCCAAAACTGAGGTTTATTCTTCGCCAAAGGAGTAGCATCAATACCCCTGAAAGGGATAGGCGTCCGCAGAGGTGTCATAGTAAATCCACAACATTTAGCAAAATCCAAGTCCATCAGGTTCAGAGCTGCTCCTGAATCCACAAAAGCCTTGGCGGAAAATGTGGACAGGGAGCAGATCAGAGTAATTGCCAGAAGAAACTTGGGTTGAACACCACCCACAGAAAACGTGTGCGCATAACGTTTCTCTCATTTAGGGCAGACAGAAATAATATGCGAGGCATCTCCACAAAAAAAACACAGCTTATTACGCCTTCTGAACTCCTGACGTTGCGCCCTAGACAAAACTCTATCACATTGCATAGGTTCAGACATTTGTACAACAGGTGGTAACATCTCTCGTGAAGTTTTGCGTTCACGTAAACGCCGATCCACCTGAATGGCTATTGACATAGAATCGTCAAGACCAGAGGGAACAGGAAATCCCACCATAGTATCTTTTACAGTTTCTGACAAACCCTTCCGAAAGAGGGCTGCCAAGGCACCATCATTCCAGGTAGTAAGGACTCCCACTTTCGGAATTTTTAACAGTACAACTCTGCCGAATCCCGACCCTGGCTTAATGCCAACAGGGTCTTTTCAGCCTGATCAATAGCATTAGGTTCATCATACAACAACCCCAAGGCTTGAAAAAATGCGTTCACATTATTCAGAATAGGATCATCAGGTTTCAAAGAAAACGCCCAATCCTGGGGATCGCCGCGCAGCAAAGAGATGACAATTTTAACCTGCTGCGCGGAGTTCCCCGACGAGTTAGGCTTCAAGGCAAAAAATAATTTACAATTATTCTTGAAATTCAAGAATTTAGACCTATCCCCCAAAAATACATCAGGAGAAGGAATCTTTGGTTCAGCAGCATGTGAATGAGCAAGATAGGCGGAAATTCCCCGCACTTCAGCAGCGAGCTGCTCCACACGATCAGACAATTGCTTCATCTCCATTGAGAGAAAAATTCCCCCTACGGCCTCAGAGATATAGAGGAAAAAATATGCACACAAAAAAAAAAATTCTGACACATTTTTTTCTTTTTCTTTTTTTCTTTTTTCCTTCTTTCAATTCTCTCCTGCTATTGAGTACCCTAGGATCTGTGGTATGTCTGGTGATTCTGTTATGATGAGTCACCAAAGGAGGAAAAAAACAAAATACCAGCTAAGTCCAGAAAAACCAGAGAGGTTGGCAGCTATCGGATTGCAGACCCCTGAACCTATCCACAACAACTAGCAGTAGCCGTGGGGGGTTCCTACGGTGCCCTAGACCCCTCGATCACAGCCGGAGAACTATATAGCCTAAAGACAGAAAGGGGAAAAACTAAACTGCCCCAGAGCAGACCCCAAAGCAATAGGCAGCCCCCAACATATAATGACGGTGAAGCAAGATGAAAACACTAACACAGATAGAAAGATAGGTTGAGCAAATGATGGGGCCCAAGCTAACTACATAGGACAGGATAGGAAAGCTGCTGTCTGCCATCCGCAAAAACCCTATCAAAATGAGCCAACCGACTGATAGGAAAAACAGGCCCTGAAGTCGCTAGGCTTCAAAAGACTATATCAGCACTCAGGTATATTCTGAAGACAGAGCAAAATATTAACAGATCAGAGACAAAAATGGAATTCAGCTCACCCCCAGCCGGGGATGGCAGAACACCCAAAAAACAAGGCAAAACAAAAACAAAACTGAAGAGTACAAAGCAGAGCAGAAAAACTTAGCTTTGAGATGCAGGAATCAGACTGGTCTCCAAGAATCCAGCAGGAAAATCACCAGCCAGGAAGAAGGGCGTCGGCAGCCTTATATCCAGTCCTCAATTCCAGCCACCCAGTCATCATCAAGCTGCCCAGGTGTTTGGTAAGCAGTCTCACTACCTTAGGAGGGAGTTCATCAGACCTCAATGGTGAAGGGAAAAATGAACTCACAACATATATTCTTGTGGTGTAGTATATCAGCTGCTCAACAGGGGGCGACAAAGCACACATCAATTAAAACATCTTTAGAAATGTTTTCCGCATTACTAAAGTTTACATCACTGGTAATATGTGCTGTGATATATAAAAGCAAGCAGCCTATTTGATTAATTATAGGAGGAATAGTCCATCCTAAGACACTGGGTGCGGGAGTGAAGGATTTTTCAGGCATTACAGTATGAACTGTCAACGCCCAGAGAGCTTGTATCTTATCTCCCACCAGGGATGGCCACATTCCTGATTCTACAAGTATTTCACCAGTGGCTGCAGCAGAACATGGAGATTTCCTCTGCCCTACATTCTTCTACAAGTCCAATTACAGAATGTGGACTTCTTCCATATCTTTTCTGCTTTTTCCATATTGTCAGCAGTTTTGTCTGGTCATTTTAATCTCTGTTCATAAATCAATAGCACAGATGAAAAGACATTTTGTAATATATCTTTTTAGAGAAATTGCTTCTTTTAACTCCTGGACTGATTTTTCATTCTCAATTCACTGGTAAAATCCTTCTTCTGGAAATACAGACTTCCCCATTATGAAGATGGGAGATGCCAGTTGGTGCTTATAAAGTTCTATGGAGAAGTGTAACTTTTGTTTCATTAGAACTTGGAGTAGCATTTACGTGTGTTCCTCCTTCCTCCCTAGAATGTCTGTGTGTTTCTCTACCTCCCTTGGATGTCTATGTGTTCCTCTAGCTCCTCCTTAGAATGTCTGTGTGTTCCTCTAGCTCCTCCCTAGAATGTCTGTGTGTTCCTCTAGCTCCTCCCTAGAATGTCTGTGTGTTCCTCTAGCTCCTCCCTAGAATGTGTGTGTTCCTCTAGCTCCTCCCTAGGATGTCTGTATGTTCTTCTAGCTCCTCCTTAGAATGTCTGTGTGTTCCTCTAGCTCCTCCTTAGAATGGCTGTGTGTTCCTCTAGCTCCTCCCTTGGATGTCTGTGTGTTCCTCTAGCTCCTCCTTAGAAAGTCTGTGTGTTCCTCTAGCTCCTCCTTAGCATGTCTGTGTGTTCCTCTAACTCCTCCTTTGAATATCTGTGTGTTCCTCTAGCTCCTCCCTAGAATGTCTGTATGTTCTTCTAGCTCCTCCTTAGAATGTCTGTGTGTTCCTCTAGCTCCTCCTTAGAATGGCTGTGTTCCTCTAGCTCCTCCCTTGGATGTCTATGTGTTCCTCTAGCTCCTCCCTTGGATGTCTGTGTGTTCCTCTAGCTCCTCCTTAGGCCTGTTTCACACATCAGTTTTTTCTTTCAGTTGTAGTCCGCGAAAATGGCGGAAAACGGATCCGCCTGCGTACGGACATCAACGTGTGCCACTGGACCATTTTTTTTTACGGATCCGGCGAAGGAAGAAATTTAAAGGAGAGAGAGAGATTTTTTCTCAGCCGCCAGATCGGGATTAGGGCTAAATTTACTACAAACGCGATTCTGCTGTGCATACGCAGTGTAAAGTGTGGATTCAGCCAGCCAGAAAAACATTGCATTGTCCGTCCAGTCTTGTCAGCGGACGCCAAAATCTTGGCGGATCCGCAAAAAAATGGATCCAACGGATGCCCATCCGTCAAGATCCGCCGGTAATGCAAGTCTATGGGGAAAAAAACGGATCCGCCAAAAAAAATGGCAGATCCGTTTTTTTTGCAAATCGGCGGATCTTGACTGATGGAGACAAACGGAAGTGTGAAACAGGCCTTAGAATGTCTTTGTGTTCCGCTAGCTGCTCCCTAGAATGTCTGTGTGATCCTCTAGCTCCTCCCTAGAATGTCTGTGTGTTCCTCTAGCTCCTCCCTAGAATGTTTGCGTGATCCTCTAGCTCCTCCCTAGAATGTCTGTGTGATCCTCTAGCTCCTCCCTAGAATGTTTGTGTGTTCCTCTATCTCCTCCCTAGGATGTCTGTGTGTTCCTCTAGCTCCGTGTGTGTGTGTATATGGGCACAGGACTATGGTATCGTGGATATGTATGATGGGTATATGGGCACTTGACTATGGGATGGCAAATATGTGTGATGGGTATATGGGCACTCGACTATGGGATGGAGGATATGTATGATGGGTATATGGGCATGGGACTATGAGATGAAGGATGTGTGATGGGTATATGGGCACTCGACTATGGAATGGAGGATATGTATGACGGGTATATGGGCACGGGCCTATGGGATCGTGGATATGTATGATGGGTATATGGGCACTTGACTATGGGATGGCAAATATGTATGATGGGTATATGGGCATGGGACTATGGGATGGAGGATGTGTGATGGGTATATGGGCATGGGACTATGGGATGGAGGATGTGTGATGGGTATATGGGCACTCGACTATGGGATGGAGGATATGTATGATCGGTATATGGGCACGGGCCTATGGGATCGTGGATATGTATGATGGGTATATGGGCACGGGACTATGGGATGGAGGATAATTAAAATTTGCTATAACTAACCACAGTTAGTTACTATGCCCGGGCAGCGCCGGGCTCTTCAGCTAATATATATATACATACAGTGGGGCAAAAAAGTATTTAGTCAGTCAGCAATAGTGCAAGTTCCACCACTTAAAAAGATGAGAGGCGTCTGTAATTTACATCATAGGTAGACCTCAACTATGGGAGACAAACTGAGAAAAAAAAATCCAGAAAATCACATTGTCTGTTTTTTTTTCATTTTATTTGCATATTATGGTGGAAAATAAGTATTTGGTCAGAAACAAGCAATCGAGATTTCTGGCTCTCACAGACCTGTAACTTCTTCTTTAACAGTCTCCTCTTTCCTCCACTCATTACCTGTAGAAATGGCACCTGTTTAAACTTGTTATCAGTATAAAAAGACACCTGTGCACACCCTCAAACAGTCTGACTCCAAACTCCACTATGGTGAAGACCAAAGAGCTGTCAAAGGACACCAGAAACAAAATTGTAGCCCTGCACCAGGCTGGGAAGACTGAATCTGCAATAGCCAACCAGCTTGGAGTGAAGAAATCAACTGTGGGAGCAATAATTAGAAAATGGAAGACATACAAGACCACTGATAATCTCCCTCGATCTGGTGCTCCACGCAAAATCCCACCCCGTGGGGTCAGAATGATCACAAGAACGGTGAGCAAAAATCCCAGAACCACGCGGGGGGACCTAGTGAATGAACTGCAGAGAGCTGGGACCAATGTAACAAGGCCTACCATAAGTAACACACTACGCCACCATGGACTCAGATCCTGCAGTGCCAGACGTGTCCCACTGCTTAAGCCTGTACATGTCCGGGCCCGTCTGAAGTTTACTAGAGAGCATTTGGATGATCCAGAGGAGTTTTGGGAGAATGTCCTATGGTCTGATGAAACCAAACTGGAACTGTTTGGTAGAAACACAACTTGTCGTGTTTGGAGAAAAAAGAATACTGAGTTGCATCCATCAAACACCATACCTACTGTAAAGCATGGTGGTGGAAACATCATGCTTTGGGGCTGTTTCTCTGCAAAGGGGCCAGGACGACTGATCCGGGTACATGAAAGAATGAATGGGGCCATGTATCGTGAGATTTTGAGTGCAAACCTCCTTCCATCAGCAAGGGCATTGATGATGAAACGTGGCTGGGTCTTTCAACATTACAATGATCCAAAGCACACCGCCAGGGCAACGAAGGAGTGGCTTCGTAAGAAGCATTTCAAGGTCCTGGAGTGGCCTAGCCAGTCTCCAGATCTCAACCCTATAGAAAACCTTTGGAGGGAGTTGAAAGTCCGTGTTGCCAAGCGAAAAGCCAAAAACATCACTGCTCTAGAGGAGATCTGCATGGAGGAATGGGCCAACATACCAACAACAGTGTGTGGCAACCTTGTGAAGACTTACAGAAAACGTTTGACCTCTGTCATTGCCAACAAAGGATATATCACAAAGTATTGAGATGAAATTTTGTTTCTGACCAAATACTTATTTTCCACCATAATATGCAAATAAAATGAAAAAAAAAACAGACAATGTGATTTTCTGGATTTTTTTTTCTCAGTTTGTCTCCCATAGTTGAGGTCTACCTATGATGTAAATTACAGACGCCTCTCATCTTTTTAAGTGGTGGAACTTGCACTATTGCTGACTGACTAAATACTTTTTTGCCCCACTGTATATATATAGTTGTCCCTCTTCTCTTAAAGGGGTGATCTGACATCTGATGACGTTGAGTCTGCACATACCTGTCCAGATGCGTGCATGGTCATCAGGAATCCTGAGAAGTATGCGCAACTGCGACATCATTAGCACTGCTCATCCCCTGATGCAAAAGTGAGCAACTCCAAACAACCCCTTTAAGAAAAATCTGCAACGCCTGCGATCATCCGCCGCTTCCAACCTAGGATGCATGAGAGGGGAATGATAAATGCACCCCACTTTGATCTCCATGGCTTTACATAGGACTGCAAATAACCCTAGCGGTGCAGTTACGTGATACACTCAGCTCTGCTACCTCTCCATCACACTTTGAAGCATGGCCGATATATGTGACCTGGTGGAGTAATCAGGATGCCCGGGCATTAGCCGCTCACTCATGCGCTTGATTGCTATCTGTGTAAGTCGCTCCTGGGAGAAATTTTACCATTAAACATGTGAAAATGACCTGTCAACGGCGCTCAATATTCACTCACTGCATCGGATTGATCTGCGGTGGAGCAGGGAGCGACCACAACCTTATGTGCAGCGTGTATAGCATCCATATAGCCCATTTTAATACCTCCAATCTTTGCAGACCCAAAGCCCCTATTAATCCAACGACTGGCGGTCCAGATTTCTTAAAGGGACAGTACCCCAACTCAATATTCAATGCAGCGTCCCCTGAACTGCCCAGAGAAGGTTAAGGGAATAATTTCCCACATGGGGACGCTTCTAGCACAGAAGGAGTTAAATGATTTGGATACCACCGCGGTTAGCAAGCAAAGTGTCGAGGGATCGATGCAGCGAATCAATAGGCATCTCCCTGCCTTTAAAGGCCAGTCCTGTGCGAGAGGGTGGAAAGTACATTTTGGCTGCACGCTGTAGGGGAGCGCTGTACAAATTATTAGCAGTATTTACATATATGCAAATGATCAGCTTATCTGCATATATACACCACTCAGCTAGAATTATGGAGAACTCTCCATTTGTAAACTGCTCCAGGTCTCTCATTTGTGAAGGCGCCATCTCCCAACAGCAATTATAAGATCTCTCCACAGGTGATCAATGGGATTTAGATCTGGACTCATTGCTGGCCACTTCAGAACTCTCCAGCACTTTGTTTCCATCCATTTCTGGGGGCTTCTTGAAGTATGTTTAGGGTCATTGTCCTGCTGGAAGACCCATGACCTAGGATGTAAACCCAGCTTTCTCACACTGGGCACTACATTGCGAACAAAATCCTTTGGTAATCTAGATTTTATGATGCCTTGCACACAGTCAAGGCACCCAGTGTCACCAGAGGCAGCAAAACAACCCCAAAACATCTTTGAACCTCCACCATATTTCACTGTAGGTACTGTGTTCTTTTCTTTGTAGGCTTCATTCCATTTTTGGCGAGCAGTAGAATGATGTGCTTTACCAAAAAAGCACTATCTTGGTCTCAAGATGCTTTTCCAGAGGGATTTTGGCTTAAATACAATTTGGCAAACTGAAGTCTAGCTTTATGTCTCTGTGTCAGCAGAGGGGTCCTCCTGGGTCTCCTGCCAATGTTTTATGTCATTCAAATGTCGACAGATAGTTTGCGTCGACACTGATGCCCCCTGAGCCTGCAGGATAGCTTGAATTTCTTTGGAACTGGATTGTGGCTGCTTATCCACTATCCAGACTTTCCTGTGTTGCAATCTTACATCAATTTTTCTCTACCATCCATGTCCAGGGAGATTAGCTACAGCACCATGGGTTGTAAACTTCTTGATTTATGTAGTGCACCGTGAACAAAGCTCTAAGATCTCTGGAGATGGACTTGTAACCTTCATATTGTTGATATATTCAACGATTTTGGCTCTCAAGTCCTCAGACAGTTCTCTTCTCTTTCTGTTCTCCATGGTTAGTGTGGCACACACAGACATACAATGCAAAGACTGCATTAACTTTTCCTCTTTTTATCTGGTTTCAGGTGTGATTTTTATATTGCCCACACCTGTTACTTGCCCCAGGGGAGTTTGAACGAGCATCACATGCTTGAAACAAAGTTGTTTACCCATAATTTTGGAGATATGCCAACAAATTTTTCCACCCATTTTTTAGGGGTTTGTGTTAAATGATATCCAATATGCCCTTTTTTCTCTCTTTTTTTTTTGTTTCAATATACACAAAGGAAATAAACATGTTTATTAGAAAACATGGGGAATTGCGATAATTTTCTGGGAAAAATACTTCATTTTCTGAAACAGTTTCAAGGGTGCCAACACTTTCGGCCATGACTGTAGCTAAAATTTGAAAAACGTTTTTCAATATATCTTTCTCATGCTGAGCTATGATCCATTGAAGGTACAGGACCCGAAGCGCGGGGCTGCACTACTGATAGATTGTGATGTCATCGCGTCCCTTCGGATTTTTATCATTTGTGATTTCTACATATATCAATGTCCGCACATACACACTAGTAAATTTCACACAGGCACCTCAGGAAGGATTTTGATATGATGTCAACAGAATCTCTCAGTGGTGCAGCCTCAGGCTTTAAGCCTGTAATTTCCATTGAGCAGATCTCAGGTTTCCTTGATTGTCGTATAATTGGAAGCTTTATCTCAGACGCTGGGTACTTTCTCAATAGACATTTGCCCCAAACCCTTTTACTTAGGAATGAAGTAGAGTGCGTCTCCCACACCATGGAAGTCGTAATAACAAATTCTGAGATCACAGGACATAAAACAGATCCACACAACCCCCTAAAGCTATGAGCCAAAAAACAAATCACACAGGGGAGGAGTAGAGGCTTGTCTTATCTGAGGACGCCAGGCTTTAGGTAAAAGGACACATAGAAGACATTCCCTACACTGCAAGATAAAACATACAGAGGCCCAGCAAAGCCCTTCATTTACAGGAGGACTCTAATTTATGGGCTTGGGTGCAACAACATTAGTCCTGCTCTATTCCTCTACTCGGAATCAGTACAGGGTAAGTAATGCACAGTGACTGCTCCAGCAGAATAGAGAGTGCAGCTCTGGAGTATAATACAGGATGTAACTCAGGATCAGTAATGTAATGTATGTACACAGTGACTGCACCAGCAGAATAGTGAGTGCAGCTCTGGGGTATAATACAGGATGTAACTCAGGATCAGTAATGTAATGTTTGTACACAGTGACTGCACCAGCAGAATAGTGAGTGCAGCTCTGGAGTATAATACAGGATGTAACTCAGGATCAGTAATGTAATGTATGTACACAGTGACTGCACCAGCAGAATAGTGAGTGCAGCTCTGGAGTATAATACAGGATGTAACTCAGGATCAGTAATGTAATGTATGTACACAGTGACTGCACCAGCAGAATAGTGAGTGCAGCTCTGGGGTATAATACAGGATGTAACTCAGGATCAGTAATGTAATGTATGTACACAGTGACTGCACCAGCAGAATAGTGAGTGCAGCTCTGGGGTATAATACAGGATGTAACTCAGGATCAGTAATGTAATGTATGTACACAGTGACTGCACCAGCAGAATAGTGAGTGCAGCTCTGGGGTATAATACAGGATGTAACTCAGGATCAGTAATGTAATGTATGTACACAGTGACTGCACCAGCAGAATAGTGAGTGCAGCTCTGGAGTATAATACAGGATGTAACTCAGGATCAGTAATGTAATGTATGTACACAGTGACTGCACCAGCAGAATAGTGAGTGCAGCTCTGGGGTATAATACAGGATGTAACTCAGGATCAGTAATGTAATGTATGTACACAGTGACTGCACCAGCAGAATAGTGAGTGCAGCTCTGGGGTATAATACAGGAGGTAACTCAGGATCAGTAATGTAATGTATGTACACAGTGACTGCACCAGCAGAATAGTGAGTGCAGCTCTGGGGTATAATACAGGATGTAACTCAGGATCAGTAATGTAATGTATGTACACAGTGATTGCACCAGCAGAATAGTGAGTGCAGCTCTGGAATATAATACAGGATGTAACTCAGGATCAGTAATGTAATGTATGTACACAGTGATTGCACCAGCAGAATAGTGAGTGCAGCTCTGGAGTATAATACAGGATGTAACTCAGGATCAGTAATGTAATGTATGTACACAGTGACTGCACCAGCAGAATAGTGAGTGCAGCTCTGGGGTATAATACAGGATGTAACTCAGGATCAGTAATGTAATGTATGTACACAGTGACTGCACCAGCAGAATAGTGAGTGCAGCTCTGGGGTATAATACAGGAGGTAACTCAGGATCAGTAATGTAATGTATGTACACAGTGACTGCACCAGCAGAATAGTGAGTGCAGCTCTGGGGTATAATACAGGATGTAACTCAGGATCAGTAATGTAATGTATGTACACAGTGATTGCACCAGCAGAATAGTGAGTGCAGCTCTGGGGTATAATACAGGATGTAACTCAGGATCAGTAATATAATGTATGTACACAGTGACTGCACCAGCAGAATAGTGAGTGCAGCTCTGGGGTATAGTACATTATCATAAGTCATGTTGGTGCAGGGATGGGTACATGACATGATATTTTGCATTTCTATGTCTTCGCCCATTATAACCAGGCCCTTGCCATCTTCCTCCGCAATGCAGGCCCATGACTGTGCAGCGTGATTAATATTACATGTGCAGCAGTCAGGCGCTTACACGCAGCTTCTATGACAAGGATCACATCGTGCTGTAGGGAACCTCTCTCCATATCTGGTGTCATCCGCTGCTGATATAACCGGCCCCGACACTTAGAACACACGGATTCCTTCTTCTCTCCTCTCTCCCTTTCTGCAATGTCAGGGCGATCACTGCACAATGCTGTAAGAGAAGACTAAACCGCGCGGGTACAAAGTGACGACTCTGGGGCCACGCTTACATTCTTGCAAATTAAAGGGAAACTGACATGGATACACTTAAGTGGAAAGAAACGTGTTCTGAATGACGCTCTCATTGACATGTACGGAGTATTAACCCTTAAAGGGGATGCTATTAAAAAGGCAATACTGGGGCAAGAGCCAACGCTTGACTATATATATAGGTGCTCTTCAAATGCAAGTGGATCCGACAGCTCTCCTGTATTAGCAACGTAAAAAAGCTAAAGCAAACTCTGCATGGTGAGGCCTCCGTTATGCCTCCTGGGAGGCGTGTGCATAAACTGACAACGCGTTTTTACCATGAACATGCAATATTTTATGAGGTCTTGATGCATGTACTATTAGGTGTAGGAATAGGGTGTGTTTTTAGTGTATTTCCACTCCAAAAGCATCCCCCAAAAAACATCAAAATCGGGTGGACGTACCGCAACGGGCGGGAGGAGGCCGGTTACATACATCCTGTTGTTTAGTTATCCAAGGACTAAAGTTGGCTTTGCTGAATGACATATTACAACACTTTTTTACTAACCTATATACACTCTGCTTAATGAAAGAAGGGAGAGCAGGGGTTATGAATATTTACGATGCCCAGGTGACTTTGTGACAAAATGATAGCGCCTTTGATGCTAAAAATGGCTACATCTGGACCCAATTACCAGGGAATGAGGAGCACAATCAGCTGGTATAGCAGACGGGTGGCGGGTTTAGTAATCCTGATGCATCACTGACAACAAGAAACGCAGCCCTGACACCCTGGATTACCACAGTGTACAGGAACGGGCCTAATCGATCTCGCCATCATGTCACATTGACCATTCATTTACTGCAGGGAGCGGCGGGCATTGTGTCAGACTGTGGGCGGCAGACAATGCCAAGAAAAGAAGGCACCAGTACGTCTTCTGTATAGCACTACGGTTGGTTCTGCGCTCACCCCCACTCACGCCCAAAAAAATAAACTGTCCCTTTTGGGACCGGTACACCTGAAGTTTGCAAAACCAAAACAACCCTGGCAAATCCAGTAGGGGAAATAAGTATTTGATCCCTTGCTGATTTTGTAAGTTTGCCCATTGACAAATACATGAACTGTCTATAATTTCAAGGGGAGGTGAATTTTAACATTGAGAGATAGAATATCAAAAATAAAATCCAGAAAATCACATTGTATAAATTATATAAATTTATTTGCATTTTGCAGTGAGAAATAAGTATTTGATACTTTACCAACCATTAAGAGTTCTGGCTCCTACAGACCAGTCAGACGCCCCTATTCAACTCATTACCTGCATTAAAGACAGCTGTCTTACATAGTCAACTTTATAAAAGACTCGATGAATCAGTCAGACTCTAACCTCTACAACATGGGCAAGACCAAAGAGCTTTCTAAGGATGTGAAGGACAAGATCATAGACCTGCACAAAGCTGGAATGGGCTACAAAACCATAAGTAAGACGCTGGGTGAGAAGGAGACAATTGCTGGCGCAATAGTAAGAAAATGGAAGAAATATAAAATGACTGTCAATCGACATCGATCTGGGGCACCAAGCAAAATCTCACCTCGTGGGGTATCCTTGATCATGAGGAAGGTGAGGGATCACCCTAAAACTACATGGGGGGAACTTGTTAATGATCTCAAGGCAGCTGGGACCACAGTCACCAAGAAAATCATTGCTAACACATTACACTCTGTACAGGTTTAATATCCTGCAGTGCCCGCAAGGTCCCCTGCTCAAGAAGGCACATGTGCAGGCCCGTCTGAAGTCTGTCATTGAACACATGGATGATTTTGTGAGTGATTGGGAGAAGGTGCTGTGGTCAGATGAGACAAAAATTGAGCTCTTTGGCATTAACTCAACTGGCTGTGCTTGGAGGAAGAGAAATGCTGCCTGCGACCCAAAGAACACCATCCCCACTGTCAAGCATGGAGGTGGAAACATTATGTTTTGGGTGTGTTTTTCTGCTAATGGCACAGGACTACTTCACAGCATCAATGGGAGAATGGATGGAGCCATGTACCGTAAAATCCTGAGTGACAACCTCCTTCCCCCCGACAGGACATTAAAAATGGGTCGTGGCTGGGTGTTCCAGCAAGACAATAACCCAAAACATACAGCCAAGGCAACAAAGGAGTGGCTCAAAAAGAAGCACATTAAGGTCATGGAGTGGCCTAACCATTCTTCAGACCTTAATCCCATAGAAAACTTATGGAGGGAGTTGAAGCTCCGAGTTGCCAAGAGAAAGCCACAAAATCCTAATGATTAAGAGATGATCTGTAAAGAGGAGAGGAGCAAAATACCTCCTGACATGTGCGCAAACCTCATCATCAACTACAAAAACGTCTGACTGCTGTGCTTGCCAACAAGGGTTTTCCCCACCAAGTATTGTCTTGTTTTCCAGAGGGATCAAATACTTATTTCTCACTGCAAAATGCAAATAGATTTATATAATTTACACAATGTGATTTTCTGGATTTTATTTTTGATATTCTATCTCTCAATGTTAAAATTAACCTCCCCTTAATATTAGACTGTTCATGTCTCTGTCAGTTGGAAAACTTACAAAATCAGCAAGGGATCGAATATTTGTTTCCCCCACCGTAATATATATATATATATATATATACATGATTTTTAGACAGGGCAACTGGCTAATTCTTAGACCTGACAGTCTCAAAATGTGCCTAAGGCCTGTTTCACATCTCCGTTATTTTGACGGGAGGCAAATCCGCCAGAGGGGTGAAAAACAGATCCACCTCCGTCATGGGCTAAACGGATGCTACAGGATCCGTGTTGTGTACGGATCCACTGGAGGGAAAATTTAAAGGAACCGTGGCCTGGAAAGAAGAGAGAGAGAGAGAGAATTTTTTTTCTTTGCACGGCTGTTCCGGAACGCCATTCAGGGGTTAAAAGCCCTGCTCCAGCGAATCTGCCGGGCATGCGCAATAGAAATTAGCGGACCGTCGCTCGGAAAAAGCGTTGCAGAGTCCGTCCCATCCGCCCGGGAGATGCTAAAATTTTGACGGATCCGGCAAAAAACGTGTGGGGTGGACAACCATCAGTCAAGATCCGCCGCTAATGTAAGTCTATGGCGGATCAAAAAACGGAGGTGTGAAACAGGCCTAAGTGCTTGATGCTGTTTGGTAAATCTGCCTAATTTTAAGACCAGTCTCAGGTCTAAGTTTACACCAGCTATTAGTTGTCTTATCTTGTGCCAGAAATGTGTGGCTAAATTTGGTGCATTGGGTCACTCAAAAGGTTACACCCCTTTCTCAAAAAGCCACACCCATCATTGCCTAGGCCACACCCTGTAGCTGAACAAGTCATAGCAAGAGTACTAAAAAAGCATCACAAATCATGCAAGACAGGTTTTTGGCCCAAATTACATGAGAAATGTGACGCATTTAGCTGGATAAATTTGCACTATTGAGTCTATAAACATTACGTGGAGGAAATCCTCAGGCAATGTACTGTATTTTTTACCCATTCAAAGAAAATAAAGTCTGCTTCCCCCGTCTTCCCACAGAAAGCTTGTGAGTCCTACCTCACAACTGGATGAGAACAAGCTTGTGAGTCCTGTCCCACCACCTCTAATAGAGAAAGTTTGTAAGTCCTGTCCTCCCCAACTCATAGACAATGCCTGTAGTCCTGCTTCCTCCTCCCATTCAGAGAAAGCTTGTGAGTCCTGTCGCAATCCCAGAGAAAGCTTGTGAGGCGGTCCCAACCCCACTCAGAGAAAGCTTGTGAGTCCTGCCCTCCCCCACTCATAGAGAAAGCTTGCGAGTCCTGTCCTCCCCCACTCATAGAGAAAGCTTGTAAGTTGGATGGACCCAGAAGTAACCAAGAATGAACCTACCTACTGTAATTCTACAGTTAAGTCTAGGGAGGACATTCCCTTTAAGATGAAGACCCTGCACTCAAAACTGAACTTACACAATATAAACCACCAGGTGGCGCTGTATAAGAAACCGCCTCACTTTACAGCAGCTGGAAAGAGCTCTATCTAGCAGGGCTATGATTGCAATCCTCTGCAGTTCTAATAATTATAAAAAAAATAAATTATATATATATATATATATATATTTATATACACACACATCTATATACTGTATATCTTGGTGTTTCACTTCTTTCCATTTCCCTTTTTTGTATATTCGTTCCTGTTAAGCAAAAACTTTTATAAGGAGCCGGCAGAATAATAAGTCAGACAGCTCCTCAGGAGCGGGGACGGACGTGCTTCACGCTTCATAGGGCACCATACAAATAGCAGCCCGGGCTCATCAACATGACGACGGTGGTAAAGCACAGAATATTTGGCTTCATTTCCGGTAAAAAACCATAGGGGTCACTAATTATTTCTACTCATCCATGCAAAACGGTAACAAAAAAAAAAAAAAAAAAGTCAAAGCAAAAAGGTTTATTGATTCATTTCACAGAGCCGGAGAAGCCTCCTGCGTGGAGCCCATG
This sequence comes from Dendrobates tinctorius, assembly GCF_039654945.1. Lineage (NCBI taxonomy): Eukaryota > Metazoa > Chordata > Amphibia > Anura > Dendrobatidae > Dendrobates > Dendrobates tinctorius. The sequence continues at coordinate 3,871,314 of NW_027361691.1, forward strand.
CTGAGCAGAGCCGACACCAGTCAATGAGTAACAATGAATTTGGCCAAAATAACAGAGGACAGGCGTCTAATAAAGCGAATCCCCCTACAACAACATTTCACCATACAATGCTCTGTGCGTAATATTCTCTGCTCACATCCAAAGCTGAGCGCAGCACACAGTGCAGCATGGTGGCATGCAACAAGAACACGCTGAGCTGGCAGCCACAACTAGGGGGAGCTAGCTACACATGTTTATATTGGCAATGTGTCATCAGAAAATGACCTATTGTTTTTATGTTAAATGTATTTTTAAAAAATGTTTGTTTTTTTCAATTTTCAATATCTTTATGAGTATATAAAAAACATACATTTTGCAATTTTCACACTGACAACTAAGTCTTATACTAGAATCACAATTACTGATCCTTACAGAAGAATTTACAGAAGTCATATAATCACAGTCTGAATAACAATGACTGAAAACACCTCTATATACAGTAGATAACACAGGATCCACCATTCCCAATAGGTGATGTCACAGCTCACCTCCTCCTCCTGTACTATCACTGATAACACCTCTATACTGTAGATAACACAGGATCCACCATTCACAATAGGTGATGTCACAGCTCACCTCCTCCTGTGCAATGACTGATAACATCTCTATATATAGTAGATAACACAGGATCCACCATTCCCAATAGGTGATGTCACAGCTCACCTCCTCCTGTACTATCACTGATAACACCTCTATACTATAGATAACACAGGATCCACCATTCACACTAGGTGATGTCACAGCTCACCTCCTCCTACTGTACTATCACTGATAACACCTCTATACTGTAGATAATACAGGATCCACCATTCACAATAGGTGATGTCACAGCTCACCTCCTCCTCCTGTGCAATGACTGATAACATCTCTATATATAGTAGATAACACAGGATCCACCATTCACAATAGGGGATGTCACAGCTCACCTCCTCCTCCTCCTCTACAATGACTGATAACACCTCTATATACAGTAGATAACACAGGATCCACCATTCACAATAGGTGATGTTACAGCTCACCTCCTCCTCCTGTATAATGACTGATGACACCTCTGTATACAGTAGATAACACAGGATCCATCATTCACAATAGGTGATGTCACATCTCACCTCCTCCTCATCCTGTACAATGACTGATAACATGTCTATATACAGTAGATAACACAGGATCCACCATTCACAATAGGTCATATCACAGCTCACCTCCTGTACAATGACTGATAACATGTCTATATACAGTAGATAACACAGGATCCACCATTCACAATAGGTGATGTCACAGCTCACTTCCTCCTCCTGTACAATGACTGATAACACCTCTATATACAGTAGATAACACAGGATTGACAATCGGTGGTGTCACAGCTCACCTTCTCCCTTCACAATGACCGATGCTCAGACTAGAGAATGCTCAGATGCTGTTATTATGACTTGTTTTTGTTGTTGGAGATCAGATAATATATTAGTAATGACCGTCCCTATAGTCCGCTGTCTTCTATGGCATCACAAAGGTTCCAATAGCCATATACAGTGGGGGAAAAAAGTATTTAGTCAGTCAGCAATAGTGCAAGTTCCACCACTTAAAAAGATGAGAGGCGTCTGTAATTTACATCATAGGTAGACCTCAACTATGGGAGACAAACTGAGAAAAAAAAATCCAGAACATCACATTGTCTGTTTTTTTTTCATTTTATTTGCATATTATGGTGGAAAATAAGTATTTGGTCAGAAACAAAATTTCATCTCAATACTTTGTGATATATCCTTTGTTGGCAATGACAGAGGTCAAACGTTTTTCTGTAAGTCTTCACAAGGTTGCCACACACTGTTGTTGGTATGTTGGCCCATTCCTCCATGCAGATCTCCTCTAGAGCAGTGATGTTTTTGGCTTTTCGCTTGGCAACACGGACTTTCAACTCCCTCCAAAGGTTTTCTATAGGGTTGAGATCTGGAGACTGGCTAGGCCACTCCAGGACCTTGAAATGCTTCTTACGAAGCCACTCCTTCGTTGCCCTGGCGGTGTGCTTTGGATCATTGTCATGTTGAAAGACCCAGCCACGTTTCATCTTCAATGCCCTTGCTGATGGAAGGAGGTTTGCACTCAAAATCTCACGATACATGGCCCCATTCATTCTTTCATGTACCCGGATCAGTCGTCCTGGCCCATTTGCAGAGAAACAGCCCCAAAGCATGATGTTTCCACCACCATGCTTTACAGTAGGTATGGTGTTTGATGGATGCAACTCAGTATTCTTTTTCCTCCAAACACGACAAGTTGTGTTTCTACCAAACAGTTCCAGTTTGGTTCCATCAGACCATAGGACATTCTCCCAAAACTCCTCTGGATCATCCAAATGCTCTCTAGCAAACTTCAGACGGGCCCGGACATGTACAGGCTTAAGCAGTGGGACACGTCTGGCACTGCAGGATCTGAGTCCATGGTGGCGTAGTGTGTTACTTATGTTAGGCCTTGTTACATTGGTCCCAGCTCTCTGCAGTTCATTCACTAGGTCCCCCCGCGTGGTTCTGGAATTTTTGCTAATCCGTTCTTGTGATCGTTCTGACCCCACGGGGTGGGATTTTGCGTGGAGCACCAGATCGAGGGAGATTATCAGTGGTCTTGTATGTCTTCCATTTTCTAATTATTGCTCCCACAGTTGATTTCTTCACTCCAAGCTGGTTGGCTATTGCAGATTCAGTCTTCCCAGCCTGGTGCAGGGCTACAATTTTGTTTCTGGTGTCCTTTGACAGCTCTTTGGTCTTCACCATAGTGGAGTTTGGAGTCGGACTGTTTGAGGGTGTGCACAGGTGTCTTTTTATACTGATAACAAGTTTAAACAGGTGCCATTACTACAGGTAATGAGTGGAGGAAAGAGGAGACTCTTAAAGAAGAAGTTACAGGTCTGTGAGAGCCAGAAATCTTGATTGCTTGTTTCTGACCAAATACTTATTTTCCACCATAATATGCAAATAAAATGAAAAAAAAACAGACAATGTGATTTTCTGGATTTTTTTTTCTCAGTTTGTCTCCCATAGTTGAGGTCTACCTATGATGTAAATTACAGACACCTCTCATCTTTTTAAGTGGTGGAACTTGCACTATTGCTGACTGACTAAATACTTTTTTTCCCCACTGTATAAGGATGTTACCGCGCATTAGAGATATAAAAAAAAGTGATCACAGGCGGCAGGGTTGTTTTATTCTGTTGTTTTTTTTTAGCTTCTATATCCTCAAAGAAGACCATTATATTCCGCCTGAAATGGCTGCTAACAGGGAACAATAGATTACATTCATCTATACAGCAAGTAGATAAAGTGGAAATTGTATGGAAACTTCTGTAAAGGATACCAGGAGGCGTCCCCTATATCAACTTATCAGATTTCAGCTCTGAAGTTCATTTTTTAATTAAATCTGGATATACAATGCTAAACCCAAAAAAAAAAAAGAGTTCTCCTTTAAATAGATTTTTTTTGGACGACAAGGTAGGAAATAATCAGGTCCCGGAGGATTCCAGCATCAGGAGAGATGACACGGAATGCTTAATGAGTGCTCTTTGGTTCCAAAACCTTCTGAGAGTAATGCGATGACTGTGCTGCTGCAGAACATCGCGTTTCGCTCAGATTCTTCCCAGAAGTGGTGACCGGTGCTGCGATGACTCATGACCCTCATGTACTTAGTCCTCTTGTCTTAGTTCATCACCTAATGTTTCTGATAAAGGGACATGGGTTGAACAGTCTGATTCACCGTTGTTTTGTCTCTAAAGGGCTGGTCTGGATTTATAGATACCCTATTACGTAAATGTAAACTAATGGTGGGCCGTATCCAGATATTGAGCCAGATTCGGAAGGATCTACTGCAAACAGTTTGTAATCACTGTCCTCCATGCCTAGAAAACCAGCTACCACAGATACACTCTAGAGGTGGTCACTATCCTAGGTCTTTAATGGAGACCTCTCCTACAGTCATTGCTACCTAACGGGCACCATTCTTCGATAACCAAGTCTTCTACTCAACCGGTTACTTCCTACTTCCCTTGTATCCTGCTATGTTCTGCTGCACCACTAAATTGGTCTACACCAGCAACTACCTAGCTTCGTGCCCACACTTCGACATTTTTCTGGAACATAAGGATCCCAGATAAACAAATGAACTCTCGGAAAAGTTGCCAAACTTCTTGGGCACTGAAGAAACCTCCTGAAACATCTCGGTAGGTTTCCTACATGTGACGCCGGCATGCTCGATCTTCATACAGTTGTAGCGTCCAAACACACACTCAAGGGGTGGGAACGAGGTGTGGAAGAAGTGGTCTGGAAAAGATGGTGGCTATGCAAAAAAAATATTACGGCACTCAAATATTTCCCGCAAGGCAAGTAAAAAATGTTGTCAAGAAGTCCATGGTCAAGCTGCCTGTATTCGACCATCTAGGATACATCTTCTCTGCCTCAAATGAGGGTCAACGATCAAGATACTGGCAACTTGAAAAAAAAATTGGACAATTCAAGGTTCCAAAATATGCAAAAGGATCAGATCAAGGTATATGTGGTGCATTGGGCAACCAAAGAGTAACTGATTGACATGACCTACACAACCGAAAAAGACTTGGGTTGAGGCTCTTCTCCAGGTAAAGCAGTTGAACTTCTTCGGTGGTGTCAAGGACCTAAGACTATTTAGATTTCTAACTCTCAACTCTACGAAAATGCCGAGGAATAGCTAGATAATAGATCGATAGATAGATAGATAGATAAATGTGGGAAACCAGGGGATTTTGGTGGAGAAATGTTGGACCTACAGATGAAATACTATTTATCTCCTTTCTTCCCAAAGGATATATCGAGGCTTCTCCGGAGAAGGCAGCGTGTTACAATTTCTCTTCTTCTATTCCCAGCACGGGCTTTACCTCATATCGAAGCAATAAAAAGACTCATTTTCACAATGTTTATACAGAGCAAGGAAAGAACTGGGCATAATTCTCCGGTAGCCGAGCTGCAATCACAAAACCTGCTGCGACATCAATCTTCTAAACATAAAATACACAAAAAAAAAATCCCGAAGTTGGAGACAAAACAATCGCACCAAAGCGTGAGAATATCAACATTAGACCGAACCTAGCCAACTGGAACTGCGACTCAATGGGGACTATGTACAGAGCCGTCCTCTGATGTCGAATGTCTGTCTGCAAGGAAAGAACTAGACCTAATACAGAGTTACTTAAAGGGCACAACTTGGGGGTGGGGGACTGGCTTTTCGCAAAATTCACACTTGGACTTCAATGCTAACCATTTACATACACACCCAAAGAGTTTATCAGAGGAAGATGGCTTCATCTGTCACGCCCATTGGCGACCGCATGATGCAGTGCTTATGCGTTGTCATGTAAGGCAATAACTTGCTGCAAAATCTGAGCTGATAACTCTTGTCTCATTTCTCTACACCATCTTTTAAACCCCTTGCCGATGGATTTAGGTTTGTCTAAATAATGTAGCTTGGCTAACGGAAGCCTCCTAGATATCCCACATCTCTCAACTTAGGGTACAGCAGTCATTTTTGCAGCCATGGAGTTGGCCACTGGCCCAAACTGTGTGCTCTACTCTCTGCTCCAAGCAGAGGAAGTTGTTCCTCGGCATCGGAGGAGCACAGGTGGCACTAGTAAATCTGACCGGATCTAGCATTCTGGCCAGTTTTAGGGCAGCACTTACAAGCTCTATAGAAAAGAGCTTGTAAATACTGCAGCAGTGGCCAGAGGCCAGTCACAAAGTCACCCGGGTATCATGAAATGATCATATCTTTCTTGAGTCTATTTGTTTTCTATGGTTTCTCTTGTTAGATTTTACAGGAACACCAAAGATCCAGTTGGAAGAATGTCTCAAGTGAGGTACCACAGGGCTCTGTCCTGGGCCCTGTATTGTTCAACATCTTTATCAACGATTTAGATGAAGGAATTGAGGGTAAACTGATTAAATTTGCTGATGACACAAAGCTAGGAGGGATAGCTAATACTAGAGAAGAGAGAGGATTCAAAAAGATATAAATAAACTGGAGCAGTGGGCAGCAACTAACAGAATGGTTTTTAATAGGGAGAAATGCAAAGTACTACATCTGGGCAATAAAAATGAAAAGAGCATATATAGAATGGCAGGAATAGGGCTAAGTGACAGCACATGTGAAAAAGACTTGGGTATACTAATAGATCACAGACTGAATATGAGTCAACAGTGTGATGCAGCAGCAAAAAAGGCAAATACAATTCTGGGATGTATTAACAGAAGCATACAGTCTAGATCACGTGAAGTCATTATTTCCCTCTACTCCTCTTTGGTCAGACCTCATCTCGAATACTGTATCCAGTTTTGGGCGCCACATTTTAAAAAAGACGTCAAAAACTGGATCAAGTTCAGAAAAGATCGACCAGAATGGTGACCGGTCTGCAAACCCTGTCTTATGAGGAAAGGTTGCAGGATTTGGGAATGTTTAGCTTGCAAAAGAGAAGACTGAGAGGAGACTTAATAGCTGTCTACAAATATCTCAAGGGCTGTCACATTGTAGAAGGATCATCTTTATTCACATTTGCACAAGGAAAGACTAGAAGCAATGGGATGAAACTGAATGGGAGGAGACACAGATTAGATATTAGAAAAAACTTTTTGACAGTTAGAGTGATCAATGAGTGGAACAGGCTGCCACGAGAAGTGGTGAGTTCTCCTTCAATAGAAGTCTTCAAACAGAGGCTGGACAGACATCTGACTGGGATGATTTAGGGAATCCTGCTTTGAGCAGGGGGTTGGACCAGATGGCCCAGGAGGTCCCTTCCAACTCTACCATTCTAGGATTCTTCTAGACTTAACTAGAAAATAATCACTCTCCAAAGTCACGGTCAACCTTCAGAATGGCAGAAAATGGAGACTTGAGAGCTTTCAGGTTCCACTAAACCCCCATAATCCCACCAGAATCTGTCAGAACCATAGTCCTGAACTTTAATCAAGTATTTGGTGCTCCAAAACTCTGTTGATATGTGCAGCAAAAACACTAACTAACGCTAATTAGCTGGGGCTTGACTAATGGAGTGTCTATTCCCCTGGACAAGTCCAGCCTCCGATGCTGTAATCACAACCCCCTCGGAGTTGGCGTCGGTGTAGGTTGGAAATCTGGTGCAGGTGCCCGACATCCTACACTAAAGATTTGACATGAGATAGTGCCTAAGGCCTCTAAGGCCAGACTACTCCTGGCTAATTTGTCAACTACTAGCGGCTATATAAAAATGTTTTTGCTGCACACAGCAGGCAAGTTTTAGAACGATAAGGACTTTAGGCTCATTTTGGTCACTTGAGGTCCTTAGAGGACTAGTGGATCTTATTTTTAAGAAGGTAATTGTCACGCACAGTGTAGGAAAGACTAAGTGCAACACGAAGGTATAAGGTAAAGGGAACCCAACAATAGGGAAAGGGGGAGTGGAGATCTCTAGGCAGAGCTAACATCACCCTGTCTGTCCCAAGCATCCCTATATAGGATCGAGCAGGATACCTAATCCCTGCCTAACCCTGGCGATAAGCCCTGCATAGGGGAGTACAGGATGAACGCTAGTCAATCCCACTGCCACTAAAGACAGAGGGGGTATACAAACAAGGGGAACACTTAGCTTGTGTAGACTCAGAGAGAAATACAGATGTTCTCCAAACACCAAAGAGGAAGATAGCTGACTGCTATATCTCCAAGCCTCAACAGGGAAATGGAAATATCACCGGCTACTCCCAGCAGCAAGCTGGGAGTTATAAACACCCTGGTCCAGGTGTTTCAACTAGAGCTGGGGGAGGTTGCCACTGGGTCCTAAAGTCAGAAGGACTAGGAAGGAGTCTGCAAAGCCAACTGCTGAGTCCTTCTGCATCTAGATGCAGTGTGACTGTCTGCAGCCTCTGACACACCTGTGACAGTCATCTTGGAAGAAGAACTGTTCGTCATGGAACCCCCATACTAAGAAGGAATAGCATGAGAACATGACCATCAAAACACTGACATTATTCGTGCAATAGATATAACCAGGCACTACTATAACAAAATATATACTGTATATAGTTCCCATCATGAAACGGTTTAGGTTTTCATTCTGGTTTTGGAAAAACCAGCACAGCAACCCTGGTAGGCCAGGTTTTGACATTTTATAGAAAGCTTTCTAGCACCTCTTCACTTTCCTAGCGGTAATGAGGTGGTGGGTCAAAAGGAGAAATAAGCGCTTTCCATTTTTTTTTTTTCATCGTGACCCTTTCTTCTTCCCCTCTAAGACTAGCCCAAGAGAAGCCTCCTGCTACCTACTATAAGGCCTTACACTATGACTCCTCACTAGATATGAACGAATTTCTAAAAATTTGATGTGTTCGATTCATAGGAATCAGCCAAAATATTTGAATTGGATGGTAGAGATTCCTCAAGAATCGTAAGCAACCCCAAAAGATATTTACTAATATCTGAGGTCTCTTCAGACCCCACAACGCAATAAACTGAGGCGAAGGTAGGGTCTAAATAACAATGAACAATTATACTCATCTGTCTTACATCCATTCCTCACTTGTCCTACAGCTCTCCTTTTGGACCTACAGTCTTCACTCCATCGTTTGGTCTTTCACCTTCCATTCTTTGATTCTCCCAGCCTTGATTAAGTGTCACACAATTGTGTCGGTGCGGCATACGTGACCGCTTGAGACCTAGTCATTGATGAAGAATCTATACGACTGTATGCTGGTAGATCGGAAGACCCGAAGACTAGAGTTGAGCGACTTTTGGTTTTTAAGGGGCGCGTTTCGTTTCGTGAAACCCGACTTTTCCAAAAGTCGGGTCGAGCAAGATCGTCCGATTATAGGGAAAAGTCGGGGTCGTCCCGAAACACGAAACCCAATGTAAGTCAATGGGGAATAAAAGTCGGCAGTGAGAGGAGGACAGGAAACACACCTACAGTGCCCATTTGAATGCCAAAAGCATCAATTCTTCTTACTTAAGCTTGTCAACCTTAATTAACTTCATAATACAAGTTACGCACTGAAAAATGGGGGTTATTTGGCTACAGTTGTGGGGGGGGAGGGCTGGCTCCAGGTTTTCATGTGCCCTGGGCGAAAGAGCGCCCCTTTAACACATACCACAACTCATCATGCTCCGATACGGCAGAGAAATAGCGGTATAGTACAATGAAAAATACTTCACTTTTTACATCTCATGACGAGGCCCATCTATTTCTCCATACAGAATCATTGGTCCCATATAATGTTTGAAACAGTATATGATGAGCTCCACATAATGCTACAGTATATGTTGGTCCCCATGGATGAAGCTCCACTGTCTTATGGGCCCAAATAATGCTCCAAACATAATGGGCCCCATTTCTAATGCTCTAGTGTATAATGGGCCCTGTAAATGCTGCTCCAGTGTCTGATGTCCACCTTTGGAATGTTCCAGTGTATGGTGGGCCCCATCTATCATTCTCCAGAGTATAGTGCTCCCCAAAAATTGCTGTCCCAACATTGAAAACAATCAAATAAGTCTCCTCGCTAGGGAATCCCTGTACTTGTCTGGACTCCTCGTCGTCCCCATCTTCCATCTCACTGCACAGTATTTCAACTTTGCAAGTGCTGTGATCCTGAGCAAGCAGGGGGGGCCCACTCATTGGCGACGGCACTGGCACAGGGCCCCTGATAGTACGGTGGTGTGTCTGATGGCGGGTGGGCCGAACCTGCACTTTCATCTGCAGCTTCCTCTTTGTCACCGTGTAAGATGGAACTGTATATGGGAAGGGTAACCTGAGTTTCATCAGGGTCAGATTCAGGCCGTGTAGCGTGCGAGGGGAATGTAGTGGTCTGGGTCAATGTACCAGCAAATTCATCGAGCAGTGGCTGGGCATCAGTGCACTTGTGTCGCCCCCAGGAGTACGGTCACCACAGTGGCATTACCTTCTTCCTAGGGAAAGTGATGTCATGCTTGGGAGCAACGAACGATCTCTCTTGCAGGTTAACTGATTGGGCGGCGTTATTCCCACGAGTCATGACCCTCCAAACAGCGTTCATGAAGGCAAAGTGTTTGTTTTACGTGGGCAGTATGGTTGCAAAGCTGAACCTTAAAGGAATGTCCAGAAGGGCACCACCAGGAGTGGAGCCTACGGTTAAATTCGACTCCACCTGGGAAACCTCAACCATGCCAGCTACAGAACAGATGCACACATTGCAAGCTTAATTCCGTTAACGAACGAGTCTCCGTCATGCCCCGCGGTCCGAGTCCGGCTTACTAGAGGGACACGTGAGGCTCTGGCACATGAGATTGGCCAATAACTGGTGTGTCATGCCCTTACATGTCCGTGGCTGCATGTGCGCTACACTGAAAAGGCCAGCGTTTGTCGCTTACAGGTGCAGATAACCCGCTGAACAACGTTAGTGATGGGGATCACTGATTACAATTATTACCCGCGAACGATGATTTCCCAGTAAGTGCAGGTCAACCGCAGTTACGGAATTAGGCCTAACCGTCATTCCTGAAAAAATGAAAAACTTACGTGTGCAAACCACAGGTGCTGTAGCTTGCTTAACAGCTCGCCAGCCGTTCTCACGCCCAGTATGGATTACACGTGATTGCACAAAGGTGAGAAAGGGTACCGTATCCCCAGATAACATGTATGGATAGCGTACACATTCAAAATATATGTCTATACATCAGGAGGCAGGCTCAGACGGTGTTAGGCCCAGTATGGCTTGCAAGTGATTGCACAAAGGTGAGAAAGGGTACCATATCCCCGGATAACATGTATGGATAGCGTACACATTCAAAATATATGTCTATACATCAGGAGGCAGGCTCAGACGGTGTTAGGCCCAGTATGGATTGCACGTGATTGCACAAAGGTTAGAAAGGGTACCGTATCCCTAAATAACATGTATGGATAGTGTACACATTCAAAATATATGTCTATACATCAGGAGGCAGGCTCAGACGGTGTTAGGCCCAGTATGGCTTGTACGTGATTGCACAAAGGTTAGAAAGGGTACCGTATCCCCAGATAACATGTATGGATAGTGTACACATTCAAAATATATGTCTATACATCAGGAGGCAGGCTCAGACGGTGTTAGGCCCAGTATGGATTGCACGTGATTGCACAAAGGTGAGAAAGGGTACCGTATCCCCAGATAACATGTATGGATAGCGTACACATTTAAAATATATGTCTATACATCAGGAGGCAGGCTCAAACCGTGTCAGGCACAGTATGGATTTGACGGCCCAGACTACACAGCGGAGGAGCAGGGAGAGGTAAAGATTGCAAATGCTGGGGCCCTGCCCAAGCAAGGGGGGCCCACTCGTGGGCGTTGGTACTGGCACTGGGCCCCTCATAGTACGGCGGTGTGTCTGACGGCGGGTGTGCACCACCACCGTCAGAGACACTTGATTGCACTATGAGGGTCCCTGTGCCAGTGCCCACGCCCAAGAGTCGGCCTACCCACCTGTCCAGGGCAACGGCACTCGCACGGTGTCGTGCGCTAGGTGGTGACCCCAGCCATGGGGGGGAGGCAGCACAGTTAGGGAGTTTTAGAAAGTGGCATATGTTGATGTTGGACATTCAGCTGATGCAAAAGGTGAAATAGGTCAAGTCCCAGGAAGAGGTGGACCAAAGCAAGCCATTTTTCTGTCACCCTATGTGTCATCAGGGGAAGGTGGGACAAAATCCTTGGAAACCCATGCGTGGTTCATTTTAATGAAGGTTAGATCATCCACATTTTGGGTTGACAGACGGGTCCTTTTTTCTGTCAGGATTGATCCAGCTGCACTGAAGACTCTTTCCGATAGCACACTTGCAGCTGGGCAAGCGAGCTCCTGTAAGGCATATTGTGCCAATTCAGGCCAGGTGTCCAGTTTAGCGGCCCAATAGTCAAAGGGGAATGACCTGTGTGGGAGGACATCGATATGGGAGGAAAAGTAGTTTGTAACCATAGTTGACAACTGCTGTCTCCTGTCACTTTCCATCGATGCAGTATTACCAGTTGTGTGAGCGGTACTTGAAAAATCAGTCCACAACATTGTCATGAAACCCGTTTCCAACGCCACTTCTGCACCACGAACACCTCTGCCAAGCTGACCCCGGCCCGTACGGCTCATGTGAGAACCATCACCGCTGCTGTGTGCTGGGAATGCCTCAAGCAACCGATTTACCAGAGTTGCTTGTTTATTAGCCAATATTAGGTCAAGGTTCTCCTGTGGCATGATGTTTTGTAATTTGCCTTTATAGCGTGGATCCAGGATGGTGGCCAACCAGTAGTCATCATCGTTCATCATTTTGGCAATGCGGGGGTCCCTTTTTAGGATCTGCAAGGCATAATCTGACATGTGGGCCAATGTTCCCGGTGTCAATGATGCACTGCGAGTGCTGGTTGGAGGAGTACTTTCTGGCAAATCCACATCCCTCCAGTCACGCACAAACCCTGTACCAGACCTTGCCACGCCAACATTTTCACTTGCCCCACGAGATGCATCCTCCTCCCCTAAGTAATCATCCCCATCATCCTCCTCCTCCTCCTCTTCTTCCTCCACCTCGTCCAGGAGAGGTCCCTGAGCAGACAATGGCTGAATGTCATCAAGGATTCCCTCCTCCTCTTCCTCCTCATCAACATTGGCTGCAGAAGCCTGCTCCTTAAGGTGCGTCAAAGTTTGCATGAGCAGACGCATAAGTGGGATGCTCATGCTTAGGATGGCGTCGTCTGCATTCCTCAAAACACTGAAGGACTTTACAGAGGTCTTTCAGCTTCGACCACTGCACACCTGTCAACTCCATGTCTGCTCTCAAAGTGCCTGGCCGTGTATCCTCCCACAAATGCATTATGGCCTGCCTCTGCTCGCACAGCCGCTCCACCATGTGCAGGGTGGAGTTCCACCTTGTTGCAATGTCGATAATGAGGCGGTGGTTGGGAAGGTGGAGCAATCGCTGCAGCTTCTGCATACGAACGGAGTGTACAGGCGACCGGCGGATGTGCGCGCACAGTCTTCGCACCTTCTGGAGCAGGGCTGTTAACTCCGGATAATTTTTGAGGAAGCACTGCACCACCAGGTTCAAGGTGTGAGCCAAGCAAGGTATGTGGCTGAGTTTTGAAAGGGCTATGGCTGCCACAAAATTACGGCCGTTATCACTAACTACCTTGCCTGCCTCAAGATGTACACTGCCCAGCCATGACTCAGTTTGTCGCTTCAAGTACTCGGCCAGCACCTCGGCGGTGTGTCTGTCGCCCAAACACATCATCTGCAACACAGCCTGCTGACGCTTTCCACTAGCTGCTCGATAGGGGGACACCTCGTGTGCAACAGTGGCAGCTGCAGATGGAGTGCTCGTACGACTGCGCTCTGTGGACGAGCTTTCGCTTCTGGAGGAGGAGGAGGAGGAGGGTCGAACGCCTACAGCCAACTGTTTCCTATACTGTGGGCTAGGCAGCACTGTCCCACCACCGCTGTCCCCTGTGGACCCTGCATCCACCACATTAACCCAGTGCGCAGTGATGGACACGTAACGGCCCTGGCCATGCCGACTGGACCATGCATCAGTTGTGAGGTGCACCTTTCCGCTCACTGACTGCTTGAGTGCATGGACAATGCGGTCTTTCACATGATGGTGGAGGGCTGGGATGGCTTTGCGAGAGAAGAAGTGGCGACTGGGTAGGTCATAGCGTGGTACTGCATAGGTCATGAGTTCGCGGAAAGCTGCGCTTTCCACCAACCGAAAGGGCATCTGTAATATTGTGGGAACACTACGTAGAGAGTGGACCCTCTGGGTCACGGATCCGGAGCCCCTGGGCCGAGCACGCCAGGTGAAGACCGACCCCTATACAGGGATCGTTAGGGGCAGGACCACAGAGGACGGAGGCGCGACAGCCGGAACCAAGAGGGACGGCTCCACGGACAAAAGGACTGGGAAGGTGACGGAGCGAATAACGAGCAAGGGCCAGTGGCACAGGGGAGGAACACTACGGGAGAGAGACAAGTGGAAGACCTAGGCGGACTGGAGACAGAGAACGGCACAGGGAATGGAAGGAAAACAGCGACCAGGCAGGCTGGGTGGGAAGGGAGACACAAGACTGAGGACGACAGGGAGAAACAGGCAGAGAGAGGTTAAACTACAGGAAAACTGTAGAGGCCAGAAGGTGCAGAGAAACTACACAATCATCAGGCGTCCTCCTGACAGCGAGGACGCCTGAAATACAGCACACCCCCGGAAGTGCGTCCCCTGGACCTGCCCTTCAGCGCCGCCCACCGCTGGAGAGAGGGCGTGGGAGGTGGCGTGCGCGAACCAGGGGGCGGGAGCCAGGAGCCGCCGTGAGGCCGAGAGGACGGCGGGCGCGTGACCGGACGGGAGCGCGCAGGTGAGGGAACGCTGCGGCGCGCGCCGCAGCAGCAGGGGCATCGGCGGGCATACCCGCCGATGTCACAGTACCCCTCCCCTTACGTCCTCCCTTACTGAGATTGGCCAAAAACTTTTTCAGAATGCGAGGGGCGTTGATATTCTCCCGAGGCTCCCAGGACCTCTCCTCGGGACCAAAACCCACCCAATCGATAAGAAAAAGGGTCTTACCCCGGACTCTTTTCATAGCCAAGACGTCCTTGACCTCGAAGACGTTGTCCGAGATCACAGGTGAGGGAGGGACGATGGAAACTGGTTGGAACCGATTCAGGACTACGGGTTTCAAGAGCGAGACATGGAAAGCGTTGGGCACCCGGAGCGAAGCAGGCAACCTCAGTTTGTAAGCCACTGCATTAATACGTCCAATCACTTCAAATGGTCCAATGTACCGAGGACTCAGCTTGTAAGAGGGAACTCTCAGACGGATATGTCGAGTTGAAAGCCAGACCTTGTCACCAGGATGGTATGGAGGCACGTCCTTCCGTCTCTTGTCCGCATGTTTCTTGATTCGGTCGTTGGCACTTTTGAGCGCGTCCCTGGTCTCTCTCCAAATCTGCGAGAATTCTTTAGCAAGAGAATCGGCTGCGGGTACTCCTGTAGAGGTGGAGAAAGGCAACGGAATACCTGGGTTCTGACCGGTTACCACAAAAAAAGGTGACTTAGTGGTAGATTCACTGGGATGATTATTGTGCGAGAATTCAGCCCAAGGTAAGAGCGCAACCCAGTCGTCCTGATGAGCGTTGGTGAAGTGACGTAGAAAGGTGGTTAACCCCTGATTAATTCGCTCCACTTGCCCGTTGGTCTGAGGATGATATGCGGAGGAGAAGTCAAGAGATGTACCCATAAGCCGGCAGAGTGCCCTCCAGAAGCGGGATGTGAACTGGACCCCCGATCCGACAGAATCCGCTGAGGAAGACCATGCAGCCTGAAGACCTGGTGGATGAAGATCTCAGCCAACTTCGGGGCGGATGGTAGTCCCGGTAAGGGAATAAAATGGGCCATTTTGGAAAAACGATCTGCCACGACTAAGATGGTGGTACATCCGGCTGAGCGGGGTAAGTCAGTCACGAAATCCATGGCGATCTGCTGCCAGGGGGCCTCAGGAACTGGCAACGGGTGAAGAAGACCGGCGGGCAAAGTCCTAGCCACCTTATTCTGGGCACAGATTGTGCAAGAGGCCACGTAGTCCATCACATCCTGGCGAAGCGTGGGCCACCAGTAATACCGGGACAGCAGTAAGAGAGTCTTCTTTGTCCCAACGTGTCCAGCAATTTTGGAGGAATGTCCCCAACCCAACACCTCTATACGTCTGCTTGAAGGGACGAAGGTCTTACCGGGCGGAGGGATAGCAAAATTCACAGGAGCCACGGTGATCATCTTAGTCGGCTCGATAATATAGGATGGGACTTCATCCCTCTCTGAAGACTGCAACGACCTGGAAAGGGCATCGGCCTTGACGTTCCTATTACCGGGTCGGAAGCGAAGTTGGAAGTCAAAGCGGGAGAAATACAGGGCCCACCGGGCTTGCCGGGCATTGAGCCTTTGGGCAGACTGCAGATAAGCCAGGTTCTTGTGGTCCGTGAGGATGGTAAAGGGATGTACAGCCCCCTCGAGTAAATACCGCCATTCGGCCAAGGCCATCTTAATGGCCAGTAATTCTCGATCTCCAATGGAGTAGTTGCACTCCGCCGGTGAAAAGACTTTAGAAAAAAAGCCGCAAGGAACCAGCCGTCCGGACGAAGCCTGCTGGGACAGGACCGCCCCTGCTCCAGTGGAGGAGGCATCCACTTCCAGGACAAAGGGTCTGCTGGTCACAGGCCGATGCAAAATGGGTGCTGACGAAAAGGAACGTTTCAGAGTTTGGAAGGCGTTTTCCGCTTCAGGGGACCAGGTATTGGGCTTCGTTCCCTTGCGGGTCAGGTCCGTGATGGGTTTGGTAACCGTAGAAAAGTGAGGCACAAACTGACGGTAATAATTTGCGAACCCAAGAAACCGCTGGATGGCCTTAATCCCCACTGGACGGGGCCACTTGAGTACCGCACCGAGTTTTTCGGGATCCATCCTTAGACCGGAGTCGGTGACGACATATCCCAAGAAGGGTAGAGACGACTGTTCAAAAAGGCATTTCTCGATCTTGGCGTAGAGTTGGTTCTCTCGAAGGCGGTGCAAGACCAAGCGTACACTCTTGCGATGAGAGGGCAGATCGGGGGAGAAAACGAGAATGTCATCCAGATAGATGACAACACAGGAATAAAGTAGATCCCGGAATACCTCATTGATAAATTCTTGGAACACAGCGGGGGCATTGCAAAGGCCGAATGGCATGACTAGGTATTCATAATGCCCGTCACGGGTATTGAAGGCCGTCTTCCACTCGTCCCCAGCACGGATCCGGACCAAATTGTAAGCTCCCCGCAGGTCTAACTTCGTGAAGATCCGGGCTCCTCTCAGTCGGCCAAAAAGCTCCGGAATCAACGGAAGGGGGTAACGATTTTTGATGGTGATTTTGTTCAGGCCCCGGTAGTCTATGCAAGGCCGCAGTGATCCATCTTTCTTCCGGACGAAGAAAAAACCCGCGCCCGCGGGAGAGGAGGACTTTCGGATAAACCCCTTGGACAGATTTTCGTGGATATATTCCGTCATGGCAGAGGTCTCGGCTGGAGAGAGAGGGTATGTTCTACCTCTGGGAGGGACCGCTCCAGGAATCAGGTCGATGGGACAGTCATAAGGCCGGTGCGGAGGCAGAGAATCCGCCTCCTTCTTGCAGAAAACATCAGCATAAGCGTGGTAAGGCACAGGAAGACCAGGGAGGTCAGCAGACTTAAACTGAGGATGGGAACGAACCAGGGTACGCAAACAGTTTACATGGCAGGCGTGCCCCCAGCGCAGGATCTCTCCGGAGCGCCAGTCGACAACTGGCTCATGCCGCCTAAGCCAAGGTAGTCCCAAGAGAATGGCGTGGGATAATTGAGGCAGGACATAAAAGGCAATCTTCTCAGAATGAAGTGCGCCAATTTGCAGGTTTACTTCAGTGGTTACCGTGGTGATGAGCCCAGGAAGAGGTTTGCCATCAACGGAGGTGATTGCTCGAGGGTTACTTAGGACGACCACGGGAATCTGGAGTCTGTCAACCTCCTCCTGGTGGATGAAGTTGCCTGCCGCGCCCGAGTCCACATACGCCTCCACAGAGCTACGCCCCCGACCTGAAATAAGTAGAGCTGAAACAGTAAGTGGAAGAGAGGGGGTAGAATCACCTAGGGGGCCCTCTCCTACCTGGCCTAGGCGGATGCGTTTCCCGGTCTCTCAGGGCAAGTGCGTATGAAGTGATTGGCCCCTCCACAATAGAGACAGAGTCCCTTGGTCATCCTCTCCTTCCGCCGTAGTTCAGACAGCTTGATGCGATCTACTTGCATAGGCTCAGGGGTAGGGTTACTAGGGGGAGCAACGGAGCGCGGAATGGGAGCTTGGCATAATCTAAAGGGCCTCTTCTCCCTGGCAGACTCTCTAGCGCGTTCCTGAAAACGCAGGTCAATACGGGTAGCCAGGGAGATGAGATCTTCCAGGGTGGTGGGAAGGTCACGCCCGGCCAACTCGTCTTTAATTTTACTAGAAAGGCCTCTCCAAAACGCACCAACCAGGGCTTCATTATTCCACCCCAGCTCTGAGGACAAGGTCCGGAAATGGATGGCGTATTGCCCTACCGTGAGGGACCCCTGGCTGAGGTTAAAAAGGGCCTCTGTAGAGGAAGCATGACGTCCAGGTTCATCAAAAACCTTACGGAATGTCTCCAAAAAACACTGAATGTTGGTCACCACCGGGTCATCCCTCTCCCATAAGGGGTTCACCCAAGCCAACGCCTCCCCCTCTAGATGGGAGATTATAAAGGCCACCTTAGCACGATCCGTGGGGTACTGTTGGGGTAACAGATCGAAGTGCAATCTGCATTGATTTAAAAATCCCCTACACAATTTTGGGTCCCCACAGTACCTGGGCGGTTTACCGAGACGGGGAGGAGGACAAGAGACGGCGTCCCGGGCTTGGGAGGAAGCGGCCGCAGAGGACTGCAAAGAAAGCAGCCGATCATCCACGGACGCCATATACCCCAAAATGTGAGACTGAGGCTGGTTTCACATTTGCGTTTTTTAGCGCTGGAAAAAAACGCTAACCTGCGCATGCGTTTTTTCCCCTATCTTTAACATGGGTGCGCATACTTGCGCGCTTGTAAGCGCATGTATGCGATTTTCATGCGCTGCGTTTTTTTGGGGTGTGCGATTGGATTTTCCAGACGCATCATGTTGCATTTTTTGGCCCTGCAAAAAAGCGCATGCGCACATATGCGCACGTTTTGCGCTAAAAAGGGCCATTATAGCCTATGGATGCGCATATGTGCGCACTGGCATGCTCATGTAAGCGTTTTTTTGCATATGCGTTTTTTTTTTTTAACCATGGAATTTAGGGGTTTGAGTTAGAGTTAGGGTTAGTTAAGGGGGTTTAGGGTTAGGGTTAGGGTCAGGGTCAGGGTTAGGGTTGGGTTTTGGGTCAGGGTTAGGGTTTAGTATGGTTTGGTTAAGGGTTAGGGTCAGGGTTAGGGTCAGGATTAGGGTTAAGTATGGTTTTGTTAAGGGTTAGGGTCAGGGTTAGGGTTAGGGTTAGGGTTAGGGTCAGGGTTAGGGTTAGGGTTAGGGTCAGGGTTAGGGTTAGGGTCAGGGTTAGGGTTAAGTATGGTTTTGTTAAGGATTAGGGTCAGGGTTAGGGTCAGGATTAGGGTTAAGTATGGTTTTGTTAAGGGTTAGGGTCAGGGTTAGGGTTAGGGTTAGGGTTAGGGTCAGGGTTAGGGTTAGGGTTAGGGTCAGGGTTAGGGTTAGGGTCAGGGTTAGGGTTAAGTATGGTTTTGTTAAGGATTAGGGTCAGGGTTAGGGTCAGGATTAGGGTTAAGTATGGTTTTGTTAAGGGTTAGGGTCAGGGTTAGGGTTAGGGTTAGGGTCAGGGTTAGGGTTAGGGTTAGGGTTAGGGTTAGGGTCAGGGTTAGGGTTAGGGTTAGGGTTAGGGTTAGGGTTAGGGTCAGGGTTAGGGTCAGGGTTAGGGTTAGGGTCAGGGTTAGGGTTAGGGTTAGTTAGGGTTTAGGGTTTGGGTTAGGGTTAAGTATGATTTGGTTAAGGGTTAGGGTCAGGGTTAGGGTTAGGGTTAGGGTCAGGGTTAGGGTTAGGGTTAGGGTCAGGGTTAGGGTTAGTAAAGTCATGGTTTGGGTAGTGTGAGGGGCCACCTAAAAATGTTGGAAAAAAACGCAAACGCGGTAAAAACGCGCTAAAAACGCATACAAACGCATAAAAACGCTGCGTTTTTTTCATGCATGCTCATAAAAATGCTTGAAAAAAACGCAGCAGTTGTATGCTTATGTATGCGTTTTTTCAATGCGTTTTTTTGCGGGAAAAACGCGCTGCAAAAAAAAGCAAGTGTGAAACTAGCCTGAGCATCGCGCTGTTGTGCGAGCTCCTGCTGGAGACTGACTAAGAGGGGTGCGTGCGCTGGGTCTGCGGTTTGGAGAGCGGAGAGCCGGGAGTCCATGGACTTCATGAACGACATGATACGGGTCTGATTCTCTCTAAGGAAGAGCAGTTCCTTTTGAGTGGCAGCCGCGGCACCGGCGGGGTCCATGGCCTGATGATACTGTAATATTGTGGGAACACTACGTAGAGAGTGGACCCTCTGGGTCACGGATCCGGAGCCCCTGGGCCGAGCACGCCAGGTGAAGACCGACCCCTATACAGGGATCGTTAGGGGCAGGACCACAGAGGACGGAGGCGCGACAGCCGGAACCAAGAGGGACGGCTCCACGGACAAAAGGACTGGGAAGGTGACGGAGCGAATAACGAGCAAGGGCCAGTGGCACAGGGGAGGAACACTACGGGAGAGAGACAAGTGGAAGACCTAGGCGGACTGGAGACAGAGAACGGCACAGGGAATGGAAGGAAAACAGCGACCAGGCAGGCTGGGTGGGAAGGGAGACACAAGACTGAGGACGACAGGGAGAAACAGGCAGAGAGAGGTTAAACTACAGGAAAACTGTAGAGGCCAGAAGGTGCAGAGAAACTACACAATCATCAGGCGTCCTCCTGACAGCGAGGACGCCTGAAATACAGCACACCCCCGGAAGTGCGTCCCCTGGACCTGCCCCTCAGCGCCGCCCACCGCTGGAGAGAGGGCGTGGGAGGTGGCGTGCGCGAACCAGGGGGCGGGAGCCAGGAGCCGCCGTGAGGCCAAGAGGACGGCGGGCGCGTGACCGGACGGGAGCGCGCAGGTGAGGGAACGCTGCGGCGCGCGCCGCAGCAGCAGGGTCATCGGCGGGCATACCCGCCGATGTCACAGCATCATCTCAAACTAGATTAGTTTGGCAATGTGGGCGTTCAAACCCAGTGTACGCGGATGAGAGACTGAGTACTTTCTTGACCTACTCATAGTGTCTGGGAGGGTGAGCTGGACTTGAGAGCTGCATATGGTGGAAGTAGCGGTGGACAGGGCGGACTGAGAGAGGGTTGATGATGGTGATGGAGTTGGTGTTCTTTCTGATGGCCTAGAATCAGTCTTTCGTTGATATAACAGTGGGATTCCCTGACTGCTGTGGCCTTGCAACGACACCTCAACATTTGCTGCTGTGCTAACCGGTGGGCTTACAGTGGGGGAAACAATGTAGCGTTGCTGACTACCTTCGTTGTGATCAGTTGCACATGTGGCACTTGAGGTTTGGTGTTGTGTCCACGCTTGCAAGTGCATGGTGTTTAAATGTCTAAGCATGCAACTGGTATTCAAATTTTTCAGATTTTTCCCTCGGCTAAAGGTCTTTGCGCACTTCTTACAGATAACCTTGGCCTGATCATGAGGATTTTGTTCAAAAAAGTGCCACACTGCACTCTTCCTACTTTGGCAGACATTTTGCGGCCTAGCACGCTGTGATCTTTTGACCCTCTGGACAAGCTGTCCAGCAACTCTTTTGATTTTTGGAACCTGTCTTTGGAGTGCTCCGGGCCTGCCAGATAACAGCTGTTGCGATGTCGATGTCTGCTGTGGATGCTCCTCATCTGAGCTATTGGAAGCAGCACCCTCTTCCCCCAATGGATGCCTATCTGGGTCAACAACTGGGTCATCCATCACCTCCTCTTCAATTTCATGTGCACCTTCCTCTGTGTCACCGTGTATGGTGGTATAGTGTGCGGGAAGGGGCACCTGAGTCTCATCAGGGTCAGAATCTGGCTCTGTACACTGCGAGGACAATGTAGTGCTCTGAGTGAATGTACCAGCAGAATCATCCATCAGCGGCTGTGCATCAGTGCACTCCATGTCAGATTCATCTTGGCCTGGGTAATTCACCATTTGACTTGATAATCCAGGCATGGTATGTGAAAACAGCTCCATGGAGTAATCAGTAGTATGGCCTGCGTCATCCTTCAATCTTGGTTGGGGTGAAGGACACAAGGAAAGGTGTGGTTCATGAACATGAGCCTCCAATGACGACTCAGTGCTTTTACTTTTTACAACTGAAGAAGAGGAGGCGATAGAGCTGGAGGCTGAGTCAGCAAACTTTTTCCTGATGCTCTGGCTTTAAAAGCGGTTTGCCAACTCCTAGAAAACTAAGCCTTCGAAGCCTTATGGAGCCAGACGATGACGCAGGCTCAACACCTCCTGCATTCGGTCCTATTTTGCTCTTGCCACTACCATCAGATCCACCACCAACACCATCATTACCAGCTGCCAACCCCCGCCCAATTCCACGGCCTCTTCCACCAGCCTTCCTCATTTTTGGTAGAAATGTAGACAAAATCCAACAAACTATATAGTAATGTAAAACAAGGTACAAGGTGTCTATAGGACAGGGGAGATTTTGAATTTCTGCTCACACTAGTGGACACTGGACACTTTTGGATTGTGTGAGGCCCACTGAATATCTGAGCGCTATGTCACAGGCTCGATGGCACAGCTGTGACCAAAGTGACTAGAGGATAAGTGAGATTTTGAATTTCTGCTCACACTAGTGGACACTGGACACTTTTGGATTGTGTGAGGCCCACTGAATATCTGAGCGCTATGTCACAGGCTCGATGGCACAGCTGTGACCAAAGTGACTAGAGGATAAGTGAGATTTTGAATTTCTGCAGACACTTGTGGACACTGGACACTTTTGGATTGTGTGAGGCCCACTGAATATCTGAGCGCTATGTCACAGGCTCGATGGCACAGCTGTGACCAAAGTAACTAGAGGATAAGTGAGATTTTGAATTTCTGCTCACACTAGTGGACACTGGACACTTTTGGATTGTGTGAGGCCCACTGAATATCTGAGCGCTATGTCACAGGCTCGATGGCACAGCTGTGACCAAAGTGACTAGAGGATAAGTGAGATTTTGAATTTCTGCAGACACTTGTGGACACTGGACACTTTTGGATTGTGTGAGGCCCACTGAATATCTGAGCGCTATGTCACAGGCTCGATGGCACAGCTGTGACCAAAGTGACTAGAGGATAAGTGAGATTTTGAATTTCTGCTCACACTAGTGGACACTGGACACTTTTGGATTGTGTGAGGCCCACTGAATATCTGAGCGCTATGTCACAGGCTCGATGGCACAGCTGTGACCAAAGTGACTAGAGGATAAGTGAGATTTTGAATTTCTGCAGACACTTGTGGACACTGGACACTTTTGGATTGTGTGAGGCCCACTGAATATCTGAGCGCTATGTCACAGGCTCGATGGCACAGCTGTGACCAAAGTGACTAGAGGATAAGTGAGATTTTGAATTTCTGCAGACACTTGTGGACACTGGACACTTTTGGATTGTGTGAGGCCCACTGAATATCTGAGCGCTATATCACAGGCTTGATGGCACAGCTGTGACCAAAGTGACTAGAGGATAAGTGAGATTTTGAATTTCTGCTCACACTAGTGGACACTGGACACTTTTGGATTGTGTGAGGCCCACTGAATATCTGAGCGCTATGTCACAGGCTCGATGGCACAGCTGTGACCAAAGTAACTAGAGGATAAGTGAGATTTTGAATTTCTGCTCACACTAGTGGACACTGGACACTTTTGGATTGTGTGAGGCCCACTGAATATCTGAGCGCTATGTCACAGGCTCGATGGCACAGCTGTGACCAAAGTGACTAGAGGATAAGTGAGATTTTGAATTTCTGCTCACACTAGTGGACACTGGACACTTTTGGATTGTGTGAGGCCCACTGAATATCTGAGCGCTATGTCACAGGCTCGATGGCACAGCTGTGACCAAAGTGACTAGACGATAAGTGAGATTTTGAATTTCTGCAGACACTTGTGGACACTGGACACTTTTGGATTGTGTGAGGCCCACTGAATATCTGAGCGCTATGTCACAGTCTCGATGGCACAGCTGTGACCAAAGTGACTAGAGGATAAGGGAGATTTTGAATTTCTGCAGACACTTGTGGACACTGGACACTTTTGGATTGTGTGAGGCCCACTGAATATCACAGCGCTATGTCACAGGCAGAAATTGGCTTGTGTATCACAAACTACAAGGTGTATGTAGAATTGGGCAGAGTAGGAATCTCCCTAGAGTGCAGGTCTGTAAGAACGGAACATGTCCTCGACTTATTCTCACAGAGTGACACAGATAGCTTCACTGTGGCTGTGATAACAGCCGTTACACGGTACTGTGTGAGGAGCGTACACCGCTGTATGGTGTGAAAAAATGCACGCTCAGTACCTCAGCAGGACAAAAAAAAAAAATTGGGATTGCTTTTAAAAAAGCAGTTTGCAGCTCAGTACCTCAGCAGGACAAAAAAAAAAAAAATTGGGATTGCTTTTAAAAAAGCAGTTTGCAGAGCAGTGGGTAAACAGCAATGCAGCTGTCAGGAAGCCTTAGAAGGCAGCCCAACAACCAACACCACTGATACACCACAATATAGCCTCCCCTTGCACTGCACACACAGTGACTGGTGTGTTGTACAGGCACAATCGCTAGCAGCAGAAGCAGTTTTTTTTTCTTCTTCCCTGCCTAACACTCTCCCTACAGAATCAGCAGCAACCTCTCCCTATGCTAAGATCGGCAGAAGTAAGATGGCGGTTGGCGTACACGCCCTTTTATACCCCCTGTGACGCCCACCAAAGCAAGCCAATCACTTGCATGCCCTTCTGAAAGATGGTGGTGACCCGTGCCTATGTCATCACGTTGCCCACAGTGTCCGTGGATCCTGATTGGCTGAAAAAGAGCGCTAAACAAACTTTTGAAACGCGACTTTGGCGCGTTATTCGCCGACCTCGTGGCCGACCTCATCCTAGGGTCGGGTTTCGTTTCATGAAACCCGACTTTGCCAAAAGTCGGCGACTTTTGAAATTTTTCAACCCGTTTCGCTCAACTCTACGGAAGACCGAATGATCCAAAGGACCATAGGTTGGAAGAGCCAACAGAATGGACATCAGAAGACTGGAAGATCCAAATGAACTGGAGGACCAGGTAAAGGGATGCCAGACAGGTGAAGATATGCTGCCGTTTTGCTATTTTTGAGACAAGGAAATAATGAAAAATTTGGATTCTATTAAATCGGAAATTTTCTGGAAATTTGAGACAAATTTGATTAGTTGTGAATTGATTAACGGAGCTTTACCACTCATATATGGAGGACTCTTAAGTACCAGTGTTTCAGATTGTGCCCAATTCCTCTGGCCCTGCAGACTCAAGTGATTACCCCTGTGATGGTGTGATATGCTATGTGGATGTCATTTTTTGTATATTCATATTTTTCTATTTCAGTTATTTTCACAGTGTTTTTCTTATTACATTGTAAGTCTACAGCCTCACTGTATCTGTCTCTTGAGAACCTCCCTGTAGAGCATTAATCCCTAAGGCCCTTTGTTCTCCTCTGGGGGGCCTGGAAACTGCCCCAACTTGTTTGATTTTCCCTGGACAAGGAAGGGGTTGGAGAGAGAACAGGAGCTGGGCAAGTCAGTTCTGGTGTGGACAGGATCATGTAAAGACTGCATTTAAGAGAGAAGGACCCATTTTATCCTCTGGTGCTAGAGTTTTGGAATCTCGTTTCCCTGGACATTTTATCCTGTTACTGGACTGCATTCTTATTCTGGACTATCTTATCCTTTGTGTGGTGGACTGAATATGGACCTTTTCGTATTTTTGCCTGAATAAAGGTCTTGGAATTGTTCACTCTTCGCTTGCTCTGTTGATTGTGCGATACCAGAGAAGGACCCCGTGACAACTCCTCAGTGTCTTAGCTTACATGACTTTATGACTTTACATATGGTGTTGGGTCCACACACTTCCGTTTTTGACAATCAGTCACAATCCGCCAGGTTTTGAAAAAAAACGGATCCTCAATTTTTTTTTGAGGATCCGTTTTTTTCCCATTGACTTGCATTAAGGGCGGATTGTGACGGATTGCTGTCCGTTGCATCCGTTTTTTGTGAGGATCCGCCAAAAGTTGCTGTCCGTCACCATCCTCAAAGATTTCAAAACGGAGCTTGTAACGTTTTTTTCTGTGGCGGATCCTCCAGACACTCATTTAACCCAATGTGCCTGGGTGCCGGACAAAAAAAAAAAATCTCTCTCTCTCTCTCCTTGTCCGCCTTTTTGGCGGATTATAACTGATGCAAAAAACTGAAGTGTGAAAGAGGCCTAAGGGGTTCCACCTCTTGGGGCCTCTGGCCCCATCTAAACTGGTCCCATTAAATGCAATATATAACCACCAATCAGAAAAAGCGGACATGTCTCTCTCTCTCCGTGCTGTCGTTGTGATTGTTCTTGATAAAAGCCGCCACATGGTTTGCGCTGAGAACTGATGATTCATGTTTTTAATGAACATATCTCCGAGCCTCGGCACAGGCTGCTGACGCACACGGAGCATACAAATGAGAAGGAAGATTTCACTGCGGAGCGAAAAGATGCTGCAAACACAAAATTACCGCTGCAATAAAACACAATACGAGCAGAACGTATCTGTAAGTATGGGGGTTCTGGGGCGATCTGGCTCTGTGCAATCCTCTCACATACAGAACTTTCATTACTTTTCTTTCCCTATCTAATGAAAAGCAGCAGAAGAATCATTTTTCCTTGAGATGAATAAACTCCTCCAGCTCCTCGTCCAAATCCTTCTCCAGTTTCTGCAGGAAAAAAAAAATTAATTTCCTGCCAGGATAAATGGCCTGAACCTTACACACTTCCCAGAGGATGAAACAATAAAAGAATCTTGAAAATTCCTTAAAGGAGATGGAATTCTTGGTCAAACCAGGACTCGGAAGGCTCATCGGCCACTTCAGCTCTAGGGGGCCTGAGGATGAGGCCCATTACAAATCCTAATAAGAGTTATATAGCACTTAGGCCTGGTTCAGTAATGGGGGCGCTGTGGCTGGCTCTGCATTGGGGCACTTAGGCCTGGTTCAGTAATGGGGCCACTGTGGCTGGCTCTGCTGTGGGGCACTAGGCCTGGTTCAGTAATGGGGGCGCTGTGGCTGTCTCTGCTGTGGGGCACTAGGCCTGATTCAGTAATGGGGGTGCTGTGGCTGTCTCTGCTGTGGGGCACTTAGGCCTGATTCAGTAATGGGGGCACTGTGGCTGTCTCTGCTGTGGGGGACTAGGCCTGATTCAGTAATGGGGGTGCTGTGGCTGTCTCTGCTGTGGGGCACTTAGGCCTGATTCAGTAATGGGGGCACTGTGGCTGGCTCTGCTGTGGGGCACTAGGCCTGATTCAGTAATGGGGGTGCTGTGGCTGTCTCTGCTGTGGGTCACTTAGGCCTGGTTCAGTAATGGGGGCACTGTGGCTAGCTCTGCTGTGGGGCACTTAGGCCTCATTCAGTAATGGGGGCGCTGTGGCTGGCACTGTAGTGGAGCACTATGCCTGGTTCAGTAAAGGAGGCGCTGTGGCTGTCTCTGCTGTGGGGCACTTACGCCTGGTTCAGTAATGGGGGCGCTGTGGCTGGCTCTGTAGTGGAGCACTATGCCTGGTTCAGTAATGGGGGCGCTGTGGCTGGCTCTGCTGTGGGCACTATGCCTGGTTCAGTAATGGGGGCACTGTGGCTGGCTCTGCCGTGAGGCACTTAGGCCTGGTTCAGTAATGGGGGCACTGTGGCTGGCTCTGCTGTGGGCAATATGCCTGATTCAGTAATGGGGGCACTGTGGCTGGCTCTGCTGTGGGGAACTTAGGCCTGGTTCAGTAATGGGGGAGCTGTGGCTGGCTCTGTAGTGGGGCTCTTAGGCTTGGTTCAGTAATGGGGGCACTGTGGTTGGCTCTGCTGTGGGGCACTAGGCCTGATTCAGTAATGGGGGTGCTGTGGCTGTCTCTGCTGTGGGGCACTATGCCTGATTCAGTAATGGGGGTGCTGTGGCTGTCTCTGCTGTGGGGCACTTAGGCCTGGTTCAGTAATGGGGGAGCTGTGGCTGGCTCTGTAGTGGAGCACTATGCCTGGTTCAGTAATGGGGGCGCTGTGGCTGGCTCTGCTGTGGGCACTATGCCTGGTTCAGTAATGGGGGCACTGTGGCTGGCTCTGCCGTGAGGCACTTAGGCCTGGTTCAGTAATGGGGGCACTGTGGCTGGCTCTGCTGTGGGCACTATGCCTGGTTCAGTAATGGGGGCACTGTGGCAGGCTCTGCTGTGGGGCACTAGGCCTGGTTCAGTAATGGAGGTGCTATGGCTGTCTCTGCTGTGGGGCAATTAGGCCTGGTTCAGTAATGGGGGCACTGTGGCTGGCTCTGCTGTGGGGCACTTAGGCCTGGTTCAGTAATGGGGGCACTGTGGCTGGCTCTGCTGTGGGGCACTTAAGCCTGGTTCAGTAATGGGGGCACTGTGGCTGGCTCTGCTGTGGGGCACTTAGGCCTGGGTCAGTAATGGGGGCGCTGTGGCTGTCTCTGCTGTGGGGCACTTAGGCCTGGTTCAGTAATGGGGGCACTGTGGCTGGCTCTGCTGTGGGGCACTAGGCCTGATTCAGTAATGGGGGTGCTGTGGCTGTCTCTGCTGTGGGTCACTTAGGCCTGGTTCAGTAATGGGGGCACTGTGGCTGGCTCTGCTGTGGGGCACTTAGGCCTGGTTCAGTAATGGGGGCGCTGTGGCTGGCTCTGTAGTGGAGCACTATGCCTGGTTCAGTAAAGGGGGCGCTGTGGCTGTCTCTGCTGTGGGGCACTTAGGCCTGGTTCAGTAATGGGGGCGCTGTGGCTGGCTCTGTAGTGGAGCACTATGCCTGGTTCAGTAATGGGGGCGCTGTGGCTGGCTCTGTAGTGGAGCACTATGCCTGGTTCAGTAATGGGGGCGCTGTGGCTGGCTCTGTAGTGGAGCACTATGCCTGGTTCAGTAATGGGGGCGCTGTGGCTGGCTCTGCTGTGGGCACTATGCCTGGTTCAGTAATGGGGGCACTGTGGCTGGCTCTGCTGTGAAGCACTTAGGCCTTGTTCAGTAATGGGGGTGCTGTGGCTGGCTCTGCTTTGGGCACTATGCCTGGTTCAGTAATGGGGGCACTGTGGCTGGCTCTGCTTTGGGCACTATGCCTAGTTCAGTAATGGGGGCACTGTGGCTGGCTCTGCTGTGGGCACTATGCCTGATTCAGTAATGGGGGCACTGTGGATGGCTCTTCAGTAATGGGGGCGCTGTGGCTGGCTCTGTAGTGGGGCACTTAGGCCTGGTTCAGTAATGGGGGCACTGTGGCTCGCTCTGCTGTGGGGCACTAGGCCTGGTTCAGTAATGGAATTGCTGTGGCTGTCTCTGCTGTGGGGCACTTAGGCCTGGTTCAGTAATGGGGGCACTGTGGCTGGCTCTGCTGTGGGGCACTTAGGCCTGGTTCAGTAATGGGGGTGCTGTGGCTGGCTCTGCTGTGGGGCACTTAGGCCTGGTTCAGTAATGGGGGCACTGTGGCTGGCTCTGCTGTGGGGCACTTAGGCCTGGGTCAGTAATGGGGGCGCTGTGGCTGGCTCTGCTGTGGGGCACTTAGGCCTGGTTCAGTAATGGGGGCACTGTGGCTGGCTCTGCTGTGGGGCACTTAGGCCTGGGTCAGTAATGGGGGCGCTGTGGCTGTCTCTGCTGTGGGGCACTTAGGCCTGGTTCAGTAATGGGGGTGCTGTGGCTGTCTCTGCTGTGGGGCACTTAGGCCTGATTCAGTAATGGGGGCACTGTGGCTGGCTCTGCTGTGGGCACTATGCCTGGTTCAGTAATGGGGGCGCTGTGGCTGGCTCTGCTGTGGGGCACTTAGGCCTGGTTCAGTAATGGGGGTGCTGTGGCTGTCTCTGCTGTGGGGCACTTAGGCCTGATTCAGTAATGGGGGCACTGTGGCTGGCTCTGCTGTGGGGCACTTAGGCCTGATTCAGTAATGGGGGCACTGTGGCTGGCTCTGCTGTGGGGCACTATGCCTGGTTAAGTAATGGAGGTGCTATGGCTGTCTCTGCTGTGGGGCACTTAGGCCTGGTTCAGTAATGGGGGCACTGTGGCTGGCTCTGCTGTGGGGCACTATGCCTGGTTCAGTAATGGAGGTACTGTGGCTGTCTCTGCTGTGGGGAAATATGCCTGATTCAGTAATGGGAGCGCTGTGGCTGGCTCTGCTGTGGGGCACTATGCCTGATTCAGTAATGGGGGCACTATGGCTGGCTCTGTAGTGGAGCACTATGCCTTGTTCAGTAATGGGGGTGCTGTGGCTGGCTCTGCTGTGGGGCACTTAGGCCTGGTTCAGTAATGGGGGTGCTGTGGCTGGCTCTGTAGTGGAGCACTATGCCTGGTTCAGTAATGGGGGCGCTGTGGCTGTCTCTGTAGTGGAGCACTATGCCTGGTTCAGTAATGGGGGCGCTGTGGCTGTCTCTGTAGTGGAGCACTATGCCTGGTTCAGTAATGGGGGCGCTGTGGCTGTCTCTGCTGTGGGCACTATGCCTGGTTCAGTAATGGAGGTGCTGTGGCTGTGTCTGCTGTGGGGCACTTAGGCCTGATTCAGTAATGGGGGCACTGTGGCTGGCTCTCTAGTGGAGCACTATGCCTGGTTCAGTAATGGGGGCGCTGTGGCTGTCTCTGTAGTAGAGCACTATGCCTGGTTCAGTAATGGGGGCGCTGTGGCTGTCTCTGCTGTGGGCACTATGCCTGGTTCAGTAATGGAGGAGCTGTGGCTGTGTCTGCTGTGGGGCACTTAGGCCTGATTCAGTAATGGGGGCACTGTGGCTGGCTCTGTAGTGGAGCACTATGCCTGGTTCAGTAATGGGGGCGCTGTGGCTGGCTCTGCTGTGGGCACTATGCCTGGTTCAGTAATGGAGGTGCTGTGGCTGGCTCTGCTGTGGGGCACTTAGGCCTGGTTCAGTAATGGGGGAGCTATGGCTGGCTCTGTAGTGGAGCACTATGCTTGGTTCAGTAATGGGGGAGCTGTGGCTGGCTCTGCTGTGAGGCACTATGCCTGGTTGAGTAATGGAGGTGCTGTGGCTGTGTCTGCTGTGGGGCACTTAGGCCTGATTCAGTAATGGGGGCACTGTGGCTGGCTCTGTAGTGGAGCACTATGCCTGGTTCAGTAATGGGGGCGCTGTGGCTGGCTCTACTGTGGGCACTATGCCTGGTTCAGTAATGGAGGTGCTGTGGCTGGCTCTGCTGTGGGGCACTTAGGCCTGGTTCAGTAATGGGGGAGCTATGGCTGGCTCTGTAGTGGAGCACTATGCCTGGTTCAATAATGGGGGCGCTGTGGCTGGCTCTGCTGTGAGGCACTATGCCTGGTTCAGTAATGGAGGTGCTGTGGCTGTGTCTGCTGTGGGGCACTTAGGCCTGATTCAGTAATGGGGCACTGTGGCTGGCTCTGTAGTGGAGCACTATGCCTGGTTCAGTAATGGGGGCACTGTGGCTGGCTCTGCTGTGGGGCACTTAGGCCTGGTTCAGTAATGGGGGCGCTGTGGCTGGCTCTGCTGTGGGCACTATGCCTGGTTCAGTAATGGGGGCGCTGTGGCTGGCTCTGCTGTGGGGCACTTAGGCCTGGTTCAGTAATGGGGCACTGTGGCTGGCTCTGCTGTGGGCACTATGCCTGGTTCAGTAATGGGGGCGCTGTGGCTGGCTCTGCTGTGGGCACTATGCCTGGTTCAATAATGGGGGTGCTGCGGCTGTGTCTGCTGTGGGGCACTTAGGCCTGGTTCAGTAATGGGGCACTGTGGCTGGCTCTGCTGTGGGAACTATGCCTGGTTCAGTAATGGGGGCACTGTGGCTGGCTCTGCTGTGGGGCACTTAGGCCTGGTTCAGTAATGGGGGCACTGTGGCTGGCTCTGCTGTGGGGCACTTAGGCCTGGTTCAGTAATGGGGGCACTGTGGCTGGCTCTGTAGTGGAGCACTATGCCTGGTTCAGTAATGGGGGCGCTGTGGCTGGCTCTGCTGTGGGCACTATGCCTGGTTCAGTAATGGAGGTGCCGTGGCTGGCTCTGCTGTGGGGCACTTAGGCCTGATTCAGTAATGGGGGCACTGTGGCTGGCTCTGTAGTGGAGCACTATGCCTGGTTCAGTAATGGGGGCACTGTGGCTGGCTCTGCTGTGGGCACTATGCCTGGTTCAGTAATGGGGGCGCTGTGGCTGGTTCTGCTGTGGGGCACTTAGGCCTGGTTCAGTAATGGGGCACTGTGGCTGGCTCTGTAGTGGAGCACTATGCCTGGTTCAGTAATGGGGGCGCTGTGGCTGGCTCTGCTGTGGGCACTATGCCTGGTTCAGTAATGGGGGCGCTGTGGCTGGCTCTGTAGTGGAGCACTATGCCTGGTTCAGTAATGGGGGCGCTGTGGCTGGCTCTGCTGTGGGCACTATGCCTGGTTCAGTAATGGGGCACTGTGGCTGGCTCTGTAGTGGAGCACTATGCCTGGTTCAGTAATGGGGGCGCTGTGGCTGGCTCTGCTGTGGGGCACTTAGGCCTGATTCAGTAATGGGGGCACTGTGGCTGGCTCTGCTGTGTGCACTATGCCTGGTTCAGTAATGGGGGCGCTGTGGCTGGCTCTGTAGTGGAGCACTATGCCTGGTTCAGTAATGGGGGCGCTGTGGCTGGCTCTGCTGTGGGCACTATGCCTGGTTCAGTAATGGGGCACTGTGGCTGGCTCTGTAGTGGAGCACTATGCCTGGTTCAGTAATGGGGGCGCTGTGGCTGACTCTGTAGTGGGGCACTTAGGCCTGATTCAGTAATGGGGGCACTGTGTCTGGCTCTGCTGTGGGCACTATGCCTGGTTCAGTAATGGGGGTGCTGTGGCTGGCACTGCTGTGGGGCACTTAGGCCTGGTTCAGTAATGGGGCACTGTGGCTGGCAATGTAGTGGAGCACTATGCCTGGTTCAGTAATGGGGGCACTGTGGCTGGCTCTGCTGTGGGCACTATGCCTGGTTCAGTAATGGGGGCGCTGTGGCTGGCTCTGCTGTGGGGCACTTAGGCCTGGTTCAGTAATGGGGGCGCTGTGGCTGGCTCTGTAGTGGAGTACTATGCCTGGTTCAGTAATGGGGGCGCTGTGGCTGGCTCTGCTGTGGGCACTATGCCTGGTTCAGTAATGGGGCACTGTGGCTGGCTCTGTAGTGGAGCACTATGCCTGGTTCAGTAATGGGGGCGCTGTGGCTGGCTCTGTAGTGGGGCACTTAGGCCTGATTCAGTAATGGGGGCACTGTGGCTGGCTCTGCTGTGGGCACTATGCCTGGTTCAGTAATGGGGGCGCTGTGGCTGGCTCTGCTGTGGGGCACCTAGGCCTGGTTCAGTAATGGGGCACTGTGGCTGGCTCTGTAGTGGAGCACTATGCCTGGTTCAGTAATGGGGGCGCTGTGGCTGGCTCTGCTGTGGGCACTATGCCTGGTTCAGTAATGGGGGCGCTGTGGCTGGCTCTGTAGTGGAGCACTATGCCTGGTTCAGTAATGGGGGCGCTGTGGCTGGCTCTGTAGTGGAGCACTATGCCTGGTCCATTAATGGGGGTGCTGTGGCTGGCTCTGCTGTGAGGCACTATGCCTTGTTCAGTAATGGAGGTGCTGTGGCTGTGTCTGCTGTGGCGCACTTAGGCCTGATTCAGTAATGGGGGCAATGTGGCTGGCTCTGTAGTGGAGCACTATGCCTGGTTCAGTAATGGGGGCACTGTGGCTGGCTCTGCTGTGGGGCACTTAGGCCTGGTTCAGTAATGGGGGCGCTGTGGCTGGCTCTGCTGTGGGCACTATGCCTGGTTCAGTAATGGGGGTGCTGTGGCTGGCTCTGCTGTGGGGTACTTAGGCCTGGTTCAGTAATGGGGCACTGTGGCTGGCTCTGCTGTGGGCACTATGCCTGGTTCAGTAATGGGGGCGCTGTGGCTGGCTCTGCTGTGGGCACTATGCCTGGTTCAATAATGGGGGCGCTGTGGCTGGCTCTGCTGTGGGGCACTTAGGCCTGGTTCAGTAATGGGGGCACTGTGGATGGCTCTTCAGTAATGGGGGCGCTGTGGCTGGCTCTGTAGTGGGGCACTTAGGCCTGGTTCAGTAATGGGGGCACTGTGGCTCGCTCTGCTGTGGGGCACTAGGCCTGGTTCAGTAATGGAATTGCTGTGGCTGTCTCTGCTGTGGGGCACTTAGGCCTGGTTCAGTAATGGGGGCACTGTGGCTGGCTCTGCTGTGGGGCACTTAGGCCTGGTTCAGTAATGGGGGTGCTGTGGCTGGCTCTGCTGTGGGGCACTTAGGCCTGGTTCAGTAATGGGGGCACTGTGGCTGGCTCTGCTGTGGGGCACTTAGGCCTGGGTCAGTAATGGGGGCGCTGTGGCTGGCTCTGCTGTGGGGCACGTAGGCCTGGTTCAGTAATGGGGGCACTGTGGCTGGCTCTGCTGTGGGGCACTTAGGCCTGGTTCAGTAATGGGGGCGCTGTGGCTGGCTCTGCTGTGGGGCACTTAGGCCTGGTTCAGTAATGGGGGTGCTGTGGCTGTCTCTGCTGTGGGGCACTTAGGCCTGATTCAGTAATGGGGGCACTGTGGCTGGCTCTGCTGTGGGGCACTTAGGCCTGATTCAGTAATGGGGGCACTATGGCTGGCTCTGCTGTGGGGCACTATGCCTGGTTAAGTAATGGAGGTGCTATGGCTGTCTCTGCTGTGGGGCACTTAGGCCTGGTTCAGTAATGGGGGCACTGTGGCTGGCTCTGCTGTGGGGCACTTAGGCCTGATTCAGTAATGGGGGCACTGTGGCTGGCTCTGCTGTGGGCACTATGCCTGGTTCAGTAATGGGGGCGCTGTGGCTGGCTCTGCTGTGGGGCACTTAGGCCTGGTTCAGTAATGGGGGTGCTGTGGCTGTCTCTGCTGTGGGGCACTTAGGCCTGATTCAGTAATGGGGGCACTGTGGCTGGCTCTGCTGTGGGGCACTATGCCTGGTTAAGTAATGGAGGTGCTATGGCTGTCTCTGCTGTGGGGCACTTAGGCCTGGTTCAGTAATGGGGGCACTGTGGCTGGCTCTGCTGTGGTGCACAATGCCTGGTTCAGTAATGGAGGTACTGTGGCTGTCTCTGCTGTGGGGAAATATGCCTGATTCAGTAAAGGGGGCGCTGTGGCTGTCTCTGCTGTGGGGCACTTAGGCCTGGTTCAGTAATGGGGGCGCTGTGGCTGGCTCTGCTGTGGGGCACTATGCCTGATTCAGTAATGGGGGCACTATGGCTGGCTCTGTAGTGGAGCACTATGCCTTGTTCAGTAATGGGGGTGCTGTGGCTGGCTCTGCTGTGGGGCACTTAGGCCTGGTTCAGTAATGGGGGTGCTGTGGCTGGCTCTGTAGTGGAGCACTATGCCTGGTTCAGTAATGGGGGCGCTGTGGCTGTCTCTGTAGTGGAGCACTATGCCTGGTTCAGTAATGGGGGCGCTGTGGCTGTCTCTGCTGTGGGCACTATGCCTGGTTCAGTAATGGAGGAGCTGTGGCTGTGTCTGCTGTGGGGAACTTAGGCCTGATTCAGTAATGGGGGCACTGTGGCTGGCTCTGTAGTGGAGCACTATGCCTGGTTCAGTAATGGGGGCGCTGTGGCTGGCTCTGCTGTGGGCACTATGCCTGGTTCAGTAATGGAGGTGCTGTGGCTGGCTCTGCTGTGGGGCACTTAGGCCTGGTTCAGTAATGGGGGAGCTATGGCTGGCTCTGTAGTGGAGCACTATGCTTGGTTCAGTAATGGGGGAGCTGTGGCTGGCTCTGCTGTGAGGCACTATGCCTGGTTGAGTAATGGAGGTGCTGTGGCTGTGTCTGCTGTGGGGCACTTAGGCCTGATTCAGTAATGGGGCACTGTGGCTGGCTCTGTAGTGGAGCACTATGCCTGGTTCAGTAATGGGGGCACTGTGGCTGGCTCTGTAGTGGAGCACTATGCCTGGTTCAGTAATGGGGGCGCTGTGGCTGGCTCTACTGTGGGCACTATGCCTGGTTCAGTAATGGGGGCGCTGTGGCTGGCTCTACTGTGGGCACTATGCCTGGTTCAGTAATGGAGGTGCTGTGGCTGGCTCTGCTGTGGGGCACTTAGGCCTGGTTCAGTAATGGGGGAGCTATGGCTGGCTCTGTAGTGGAGCACTATGCCTGGTTCAATAATGGGGGCGCTGTGGCTGGCTCTGCTGTGAGGCACTATGCCTGGTTCAGTAATGGAGGTGCTGTGGCTGTCTGCTGTGGGGCACTTAGGCCTGGTTCAGTAATGGGGCACTGTGGCTGGCTCTGTAGTGGAGCACTATGCCTGGTTCAGTAATGGGGGCACTGTGGCTGGCTCTGCTGTGGGGCACTTAGGCCTGGTTCAGTAATGGGGGCGCTGTGGCTGGCTCTGCTGTGGGCACTATGCCTGGTTCAGTAATGGGGGCGCTGTGGCTGGCTCTGCTGTGGGGCACTTAGGCCTGGTTCAGTAATGGGGCACTGTGGCTGGTTCTGCTGTGGGCATTATGCCTGGTTCAGTAATGGGGGCGCTGTGGCTGGCTCTGCTGTGGGCACTATGCCTGGTTCAATAATGGGGGTGCTGCGGCTGTGTCTGCTGTGGGGCACTTAGGCCTGGTTCAGTAATGGGGCACTGTGGCTGGCTCTGCTGTGGGAACTATGCCTGGTTCAGTAATGGGGGCACTGTGGCTGGCTCTGCTGTGGGGCACTTAGGCCTGGTTCAGTAATGGGGGCACTGTGGCTGGCTCTGTAGTGGAGCACTATGCCTGGTTCAGTAATGGGGGCGCTGTGGCTGGCTCTGCTGTGGGCACTATGCCTGGTTCAGTAATGGAGGTGCTGTGGCTGGCTCTGCTGTGGGCACTATGCCTGGTTCAGTAATGGGGGCGCTGTGGCTGGTTCTGCTGTGAGGCACTTAGGCCTGGTTCAGTAATGGGGCACTGTGGCTGGCTCTGTAGTGGAGCACTATGCCTGGTTCAGTAATGGGGGCACTGTGGCTGGCTCTGCTGTGGGGCACTTAGGCCTGGTTCAGTAATGGGGGCGCTGTGGCTGGCTCTGCTGTGGGCACTATGCCTGGTTCAGTAATGGGGGCGCTGTGGCTGGCTCTGCTGTGGGGCACTTAGGCCTGGTTCAGTAATGGGGCACTGTGGCTGGTTCTGCTGTGGGCATTATGCCTGGTTCAGTAATGGGGGCGCTGTGGCTGGCTCTGCTGTGGGCACTATGCCTGGTTCAATAATGGGGGTGCTGCGGCTGTGTCTGCTGTGGGGCACTTAGGCCTGGTTCAGTAATGGGGCACTGTGGCTGGCTCTGCTGTGGGAACTATGCCTGGTTCAGTAATGGGGGCACTGTGGCTGGCTCTGCTGTGGGGCACTTAGGCCTGGTTCAGTAATGGGGGCACTGTGGCTGGCTCTGCTGTGGGGCACTTAGGCCTGGTTCAGTAATGGGGGCACTGTGGCTGGCTCTGTAGTGGAGCACTATGCTTGGTTCAGTAATGGGGGCGCTGTGGCTGGCTCTGCTGTGGGCACTATGCCTGGTTCAGTAATGGAGGTGCTGTGGCTGGCTCTGCTGTGGGGCACTTAGGCCTGATTCAGTAATGGGGGCACTGTGGCTGGCTCTGTAGTGGAGCACTATGCCTGGTTCAGTAATGGGGCACTGTGGCTGGCTCTGCTGTGGGCACTATGCCTGGTTCAGTAATGGGGGCGCTGTGGCTGGTTCTGCTGTGAGGCACTTAGGCCTGGTTCAGTAATGGGGCACTGTGGCTGGCTCTGTAGTGGAGCACTATGCCTGTTTCAGTAATGGGGGCGCTGTGGCTGGCTCTGCTGTGGGCACTATGCCTGGTTCAGTAATGGGGGCGCTGTGGCTGGCTCTGTAGTGGAGCACTATGCCTGGTTCAGTAATGGGGGCGCTGTGGCTGGCTCTGCTGTGGGCACTATGCCTGGTTCAGTAATGGGGCACTGTGGCTGGCTCTGTAGTGGAGCACTATGCCTGGTTCAGTAATGGGGCACTGTGGCTGGCTCTGCTGTGGGCACTATGCCTGGTTCAGTAATGGGGGCACTGTGGCTGGCTCTGCTGTGGGGCACTTAGGCCTGGTTCAGTAATGGGGGCACTGTGGCTGGCTCTGTAGTGGAGCACTATGCCTGGTTCAGTAATGGGGGCGCTGTGGCTGGCTCTGCTGTGGGCACTAAGCCTGGTTCAGTAATGGAGGTGCTGTGGCTGGCTCTGCTGTGGGGCACTTAGGCCTGATTCAGTAATGGGGGCACTGTGGCTGGCTCTGTAGTGGAGCACTATGCCTGGTTCAGTAATGGGGGCACTGTGGCTGGCTCTGCTGTGGGTACTATGCCTGGTTCAGTAATGGGGGCGCTGTGGTTGGTTCTGCTGTGGGGCACTTAGGCCTGGTTCAGTAATGGGGCACTGTGGCTGGCTCTGTAGTGGAGCACTATGCCTGGTTCAGTAATGGGGGCGCTGTGGCTGGCTCTGCTGTGGGCACTATGCCTGGTTCAGTAATGGGGGCGCTGTGGCTGGCTCTGTAGTGGAGCACTATGCCTGGTTCAGTAATGGGGGCGCTGTGGCTGGCTCTGCTGTGGGCACTATGCCTGGTTCAGTAATGGGGCACTGTGGCTGGCTCTGTAATGGAGCACTATGCCTGGTTCAGTAATGGGGGCGCTGTGGCTGGCTCTGCTGTGGGGCACTTAGGCCTGATTCAGTAATGAGGGCACTGTGGCTGGCTCTGCTGTCGGCACTATGCCTGGTTCAGTAATGGGGGCGCTGTGGCTGGCTCTGTAGTGGAGCACTATGCCTGGTTCAGTAATGTGGGCGCTGTGGCTGGCTCTGCTGTGGGCACTATGCCTGGTTCAGTAATGGGGCACTGTGGCTGGCTCTGCAGTGGAGCACTATGCCTGGTTCAGTAATGGGGGAGCTGTGGCTGGCTCTCTAGTGGGGCACTTAGGCCTGATTCAGTAATGGGGGCACTGTGGCTGGCTCTGCTGTAGGCACTATGCCTGGTTCAGTAATGGGGGCACTGTGGCTGGCTCTGCTGTGGGGCACTTAGGCCTGGTTCAGTAATGGGGCACTGTGGCTGGCAATGTAGTGGAGCACTATGCCTGGTTCAGTAATGGGGGCGCTGTGGCTGGCTCTGCTGTGGGGCACTTAGGCCTGGTTCAGTAATGGGGCACTGTGGCTGGCAATGTAGTGGAGCACTATGCCTGGTTCAGTAATGGGGGCGCTGTGGCTGGCTCTGCTGTGGGCACTATGCCTGGTTCAGTAATGGGGACGCTGTGGCTGGCTGTGTAGTGGAGCACTATGCCTGGTTCAGTAATGGGGGCGCTGTGGCTGGCTCTGCTGTGGGCACTATGCCTGGTTCAGTAATGGGGCCCTGTGGCTGGCTCTGTAGTGGAGCACTATGCCTGGTTCAGTAATGTGGGCACTGTGGCTGGCTCTGTAGTGGGGCACTTAGGCCTGATTCAGTAATGGGGGCACTGTGGCTGGCTCTGCTGTGGGCACTATGCCTGGTTCAGTAATGGGGGTGCTGTGGCTGGCTCTGCTGTGGGGCACTTCGGCCTGGTTCAGTAATGGGGCACTGTGGCTGGCTCTGCTGTGGGCACTATGCCTGGTTCAGTAATGGGGGCGCTGTGGCTGGCTCTGTAGTGGAGCACTATGCCTGGTTCAGTAATGGGGGCACTGTGGCTGGCTCTGCTGTGGGCACTATGCCTGGTTCAGTAATGGGGGCGCTGTGGCTGGCTCTGTAGTGGAGCACTATGCCTGGTTCAGTAATGGGGGCACTGTGGCTGGCTCTGTAGTGGGGCACTTAGGCCTGATTCAGTAATGGGGGCACTGTGGCTGGCTCTGCTGTGGGCACTATGCCTGGTTCAGTAATGGGGTGCTGTGGCTGGCTCTGCTGTGGGGCACTTAGGCCTGGTTCAGTAATGGGGCACTGTGGCTGGCTCTGTAGTGGAGCACTATGCCTGGTTCAGTAATGGGGGCACTGTGGCTGGCTCTGTAGTGGGGCACTTAGGCCTGATTCAGTAATGGGGGCACTGTGGCTGGCTCTGCTGTGGGCACTATGCCTGGTTCAGTAATGGGGTGCTGTGGCTGGCTCTGCTGTGGGGCACTTAGGCCTGGTTCAGTAATGGGGCGCTGTGGCTGGCTCTGCTGTGGGCACTATGCCTGGTTCAGTAATGGGGGCGCTGTGGCTGGCTCTGTAGTGGAGCACTATGCCTGCTTCAGTAATGGGGGCACTGTGGCTGGCTCTGCTGTGGGCACTATGCCTGGTTCAGTAATGGGGGCGCTGTGGCTGGCTCTGTAGTGGAGCACTATGCCTGGTTCAGTAATGGGGGCACTGTGGCTGGCTCTGCTGTGGGCACTATGCCTGATTCAGTAATGGGGGCGCTGTGGCTGGCTCTGTAGTGGAGCACTATGCCTGGTGCAGTAATGGGGGTGCTGTGGCTGGCTCTGCTGTGGGCACTATGCCTGGTTCAGTAATGGGGGCGCTGTGGCTGGCAATGTAGTGGAGCACTATGCCTGGTGCAGTAATGGGGGTGCTGTGGCTGTCTCTGCTGTGGGCACTATGCCTGGTTCAGTAATGGGGGCACTGTGGCTGGCTCTGCTGTGGGGCACTTAGGCCTGGTTCAGTAATGGGGGCACTGTGGCTGGCTCTGCTGTGGGCACTATGCCTGATTCAGTAATGGGGGCGCTGTGGCTGTCTCTGCTGTGGGCACTATGCCTGGTTCAGTAAGGGTGCAGTGACTTGTATTGGCAGGCGGTTTCTCTTTAAACCTGTTGTTTCCACCTTACAAATATATGACTTTAACCTACTGACAGTCTCCACACCCCTTTAAGCACAGTGAGAGGGAATCTCTCGCAGGCGTGTGATCAGCGCGGGGATTATTGCATGTATGAGTTCTTAAATATCTGGATTAATAGCAGCACAGCGGCCGCCTGCTGTGATGTGATCGGATGGAGAGCACTTCTGAAAATGGTTACGGCGCGGAGGAGCGGTCACACAGATGTTAATGACTTCTGGCACATTACTATTGGCTTGACCATGTGACCTTGTCAAAAAGATTTTTTTTAAAAAATCAGAAGCAACCTCGTAACGAAAACAATGTGGAACCATGGGCTGATAAAATCACCAAAAAATAAATACAATTTCACAAAGATTAAAAAATAAAAATACTTGCCTGTTCAATCCATCACCACTGCGGTGGTCCCCACCGGTCTCTGTTTTCATATGATTAATATCTCTTACATCCATGTGACCACAGCAGCCAATCACTGGCCTCGGTGGGCTGGTGCCATACCTGTATCAGTGATTGACTGCAGCGGTCACGAGTGACATTTTCAATACTGGGAAGTAAACAAAGACCAGCAGGGCAACCGCTAGAGGAAAAAATATTCTCAAAATTGTAGGAAATCATTAAATTTATTCTGACTGTTGTGCGTAAAATCATAAAAGAGTGTCTTCTTATTAACGGCCAACGTGTCTCTGATCATTATGGGGTTAAAAAATAAAATTTTTATTCCAAGTGAAGAAATCTAAACGTTTAATCAAAAAGATTTTTTTTACTGATCAGAAGAAATTTTCCCATAAAAAAATTTGCAGTAGTCCATTCATGGTGAGAAGACGGAGAATCCGCCATAGAAAAGCTCCTGGAATGTCGGCATCTTTGGGTCTTCACCGATATTCCGTAAAGGACAGGTTCTCTCACAACAATCACTGAGAACATCTTGGCTACATATGTGAACGCAGACAAAAGTGTCACTCACAGCTTCAAAGGGAACACTCTCAGGGGGGATGATGGGGAGTGACAGATTTTTACCAGGTTCTAGTAATGTTTGGTCCCCGGGGCTGGAATGTGAAGGTCCGGGGGTGATGAAATCTCCTGTGTAATATCAGTATGATAATGTGCGACGCTACAAAGGATTCTGATGACACCGGCTGTCCGACTGGTTCCCACAAACACACGGCAGTAAATGAAGTATTTTCATAACATAAAAGCAGGTGATATAAAGCACCTGTATAGAGGTTTACATCAAGAAAGCCATAAATAAAAATAAAATACATGTTTTTCCATATTTTTAAAAATAATTATTTTAATATGACTACTATAATACTGCTTGTTATGAGTAAAAAGAAAAATATCATAATACCGCTCCTTTGTACAAGAATATAACTACTATAATACACCCCCTATATACAAGAATATAACTACTATAATACTGCCCCTATGTGCAAGAATATAACTACTATAATACTGCTCCCTATGTAAAAGAATATAACTACTATAATACAGCTCCTATGTACAAGAATATAACTAC
This sequence comes from Dendrobates tinctorius, assembly GCF_039654945.1. Taxonomy (NCBI): domain Eukaryota; kingdom Metazoa; phylum Chordata; class Amphibia; order Anura; family Dendrobatidae; genus Dendrobates; species Dendrobates tinctorius. Next base: position 3,913,397 of record NW_027361691.1, read on the forward strand.
TATTAAACTGCCCCTATATACAAGAATATAACTGCTATAATACTGCTCCCTATGTACAAGAATATTACTACTATAATACTGCCCCTATGTACAAGAATATAACTAATATAATACTGCCCCTATGTACAAGAATATAACTACTATAATACTGCTCCTATGTACAAGAATATAACTACTATAATACTACCCCCTATGTACAAGAATATAACTACTATAATACTGCTCCTATGTACAAGAATATAACTACTATAATACTGACCCTATGTACAAGAATATAACTCCTATATTACTGCTCCTATGTACAAGAATATAACTACTATAATACTGCTCCTATGTACAAGAATATAGCTACTATAATACTGCCCCCTATATACAAAAATATAATTATTATAATACTGCTCCTATGTATAAGAATATAACTACTATAATACTGCCCCTATGTACATGAATATAACTACTATAATACTGCTCCTATATACAAGAATATAACTACTATAATACTGCCCCTATGTACAAGAATATAACTACTATAATACTGCTCCCTATGTACAAGAATATAACTACTATAATACTGCTCCTATGTACAAGAATATAACTACTATAATACTGCTCCTATGAACAAGAATATAACTACTATAATACTGCTCCTATGTACAAGAATATAACTATTATAATACTGCTCCTATGTACAAGAATATAACTACTATAATACTGCTCCCTATATACAAGAATATAACTACTATAATACTGCCCCTATATACAAGAATATAACTACTATAATACTGCCCCTATGTACAAGAATATAACTACTATAATACAGCTCCTATGTACAAGAATATAACTACTATAATACTGCTCCTATGTACAAAAATATAACTGCTATAATACTGCTCCTATGTACAAGAATATAACTACTATAATACTGCTCCTATGTACAAGAATATAACTCCTATATTACTGCTCCTATGTACAAGAATATAACTACTATAATACTGCTCCTATGTACAAGAATATAACTAATATAATACTGCTCCTATGTACAAGAATATAACTACTATAATACTGCTCCTATGTACAAGAATATAACTATTATAATACTGCTCCTATGTACAAGAATATAACTACTATAATACTGCTCCTATGTACAAGAATATAACTACTATAATACTGCTCATATGTACAAGAATATAACTGCTATAATACTGCTCCTATGTACAAGAATATAACTACTATAATACTGCTCCTATGTACAAGAATATAACTCCTATATTACTGCTCCTATGTACAAGAATATAACTACTATAATACTTCCCCCTATATACAAGAATATAACTATTATAATACTGCTCCTATGTATAAGAATATAACTATTATAATACTGCCCCTATGTACATGAATATAACTACTATAATACTGCTCCTATGTATAAGAATATAACTACTATAATACTGCTCCTATATACAAGAATATAACTACTATAATACTGCCCCTATGTACAAGAATATAACTACTATAATACTGCTCCCTATGTACAAGAATATAGCTACTATAATACTGCCCCTATATATAAGAATATAACTACTATAATACTGCCCCTATGTACAAGAATATAACTACTATAATACTGCTCCTATGTACAATATAACTACTATAATACTGCTCCCTATGTACAAGAATATAACTACTATAATACTGCTCCTATATACAAGAATATATCTACTATAATACTGCCCTTATCTACTATAATACTGCCCCTATGTACAAGAATAAAACTACTATAATACTGCTCCTATATACAAGAATATAACTACTATAATACTACTCCCTATGTACAAGAATATAACTACTATAATGCTTCCCCTATTTACAAGAATATAACTACTATAATACTGCCCCTATGTACAAGAATATAACTACTATAATACTGCCCCTATGTACAAGAATATAACTACTATAATACTGCTCCTATGTACAAGAATATAACTACTATAATACTGCCCCTATGTTCAAGAATATAACTATTATAATACTGCTCCCTATGTACAAGAATATAACTACTATAATACTGCCCCTATGTACAAGAATATAACTATTATAATACTGCTCCCTATATACAAGAATATAACTACTATAATACTGCCCCTATGTACAAGAATATAACTACTATAATACTGCTCCTATATACAAGAATATAACTACTATAATACTGCCCCTATGTACAAGAATATAACTACTATAATACTGCTCCCTATGTACAAGAATATAGCTACTATAATACTGCCCCCTATGTACAAGAATATAACTACTATAATACTGCTCCTATGTTCAAGAATATAACTATTATAATACTGCCCCTATGTTCAAGAATATAACTATTATAATACTGCTCCCTATGTACAAGAATATAACTACTATAATACTGCCCCCTATGTACAAGAATATAACTACTATAATACTGCTCCTATGTTCAAGAATATAACTATTATAATACTGCCCCTATGTTCAAGAATATAACTATTATAATACTGCTCCCTATGTACAAGAATATAACTACTATAATACTGCCCCTATGTACAAGAATATAACTATTATAATACTGCCCCTATGTACAAGAATATAACTACTATAATTCTGCCCCTATGTACAAGAATATAACTATTATAATACTGCTCCCTATGTACAAGAATATAACTACTATAATACTGCCCCTATGTACAAGAATATAACTATTATAATACTGCTCCCTATATACAAGAATATAACTACTATAATACTGCTCCCTATATACAAGAATATAACTACTATAATACTGCCCCTATGTACAAGAATATAACTACTATAATACTGCCCCTATGTACAAGAATATAACTATTATAATACTGCTCCCTATGTACAAGAATATAACTACTATAATACTGCCCCTATGTACAAGAATATAACTATTATAATACTGCTCCCTATATACAAGAATATAACTACTATAATACTGCTCCCTATATACAAGAATATAACTACTATAATACTGCCCCTATGTACAAGAATATAACTACTATAATATTGCTCTTATGTCCAAGAATATAACTACTATAATACTGCCCCTATGTACAAGAATATAACTACTATATTACTGCTCCTATGTACAAGAATATAACTACTATAATACTGCCCCTATGTACAAGAATATAACTACTATAATATATTCTTGTACATAGGGACAGTATTATAGTAGTTATATTCTTGTACATAGGGGGCAGTATTATAGTAATTAAATTCTTGTACATAGGGACAGTAACTACTATAATACTGCCCCCTATGTACAAGAATATAACTACTATAATACTGCTCCTATGTATAAGAATATAACTACTATAATACTGTCCCTATGTACAAGAATATAATTACTATAATACTGCTCCTATGTACAAGAATATAACTACTATAATACTGTCCCTACGTACAAGAATATAACTACTATAATACTGCCCCTATGTACAAGAATATAACTACTATAATACTGCCCCTATGTACAAGCGTAAGGCTATGTGCCCACGCATGCAGAAATTTCCTGCATAAAAACCGGACTCCTTCCCAGGAAAAAAGCATTTTTTTTTTAAAGTCTTTTTGCACGTTTTTATCGTGTTTTTTTCTGTAGCATCCACACTCATAGAATATAGTTAGCCACTGGGAGACGCCGGACTGTTACGTCACCGTCAGACTCGTGGACTGCTGTTCCTGCCTCGGCCACTGGGAGGCACCGGACTGTCACGTAGCCGTCGGACTCGGGAGCTGCTGTTCCTGCCTTGGCCACTGGGAGGCGCCAGACTCCTTCGACTGGTGGTGCCGGCAATAGGAGGGCTATGTCCTTTTGTGGGTCCGCTCCTTTGACGCATGCCTCTGTCGTTGGGCATCGTCGTGGTTCTCCCGTGGTTGACGGTGGTGACAGAGAAGGGGCTCCTGCGCAGGCAACTGATGGGCGCAGGCTCCGCTCCTCTGTCAGAGGTGAAGGGGTTGGTGCATCGCCATCTGGCCTGGTTCTGGGGGCGGTCCAGATGAGGTCATCAGACTATGAGCCTGTGAGGGATGGTCTTATCCTTCAAATACTTTGGGGCCTGTCCTGCAGGCTGCCAGATATAGTCTTGGTTTCCCCAGTGTGCTAGTTCTGACTCTGACCTTGGCTTGGATTCTGACTCTGCTACTACCTGCCAATTTTGTACCTCTGCTGCTCTCCCGGTTTATGACTCTGACCTTGGCCTGGATTTTGACTCTGCTTGAGCGTGCCGAATTTGTACCTCTGCTGCCCGCCCGATTTATGACTCTGACCTTGGCCTGGATTTTGACTCTGCTTGAGCCTGCCGAATTTGTACCTCTGCTGCCCGCCCGATTTATGACTCTGACCTTGGCCTGGATTTTGACTCTGCTTGAGCCTGCCGAATTTGTACCTACCTCTGCTGCCCGCCCGATTTTGACTTGGACTCCTGGCCACGCTTACGGTCCCGTTTATTAAACTGTTGTGAGTTCATTTTCCCCTTCACTACTGAGGCCCGAGGAACTCCCTCTTCTGGTGAAGAAAGGTAGTGAGCCTGATTGTCAAACACCTGGGGCTGATGATGATGACTGGCTGAGTGGAGTTAATGACTGGATATAAGGCTGCCGACGCCCTTCTGGCCTGCGGGTGATTTCTCTGTGGACTTCTAGGAAACCAGTCTGATTCCTGCTCATCTAAAGCTAAGATTTCTGCTTTGCCTTTTTGCATTAGTGTTTTGTTTTCCTTGCTTTTCTGGATTCTGCCATTCCCTGCTGGGGTGAGCTGAATCTCCTTTTGCCTGTTGCTCTGTCTTCAGAATATTCCTCAGTACTGACATAGCCTTTTTTGAAGCCTAGCGTCTTCAGGGCCTTTTTACTGTCAGTTTGTTGGCTCTTATTTTCATAGGGTTTTTCACGGATTGCAGACAGCAGCCTTCCTGTCCTTTCCTGTCTAAGCTAGCTTGGGCCCCGTCTTTGCTCAGTTTATCTTTCTGTCTGTGTTTTGTTCTTTCTTCTTGCTTCACCGTCATTATATGTGGGGGGCTGCCTTTTGCTTTGGGGTCTGCTCTGGGGCAGTTTAGATATCCCTTTCTGTCTTTAGGCTATGTAGTCCTCCAGCTGTGATCGAAGGGCCTAGGGCATCGTAGGAGCCCCCCACGGCTACTGCTAGTTGTGTTGATAGGTTCAGGGGTCTGCAGTCCGATAGCTGCCAACTTCTCTGGTTTTCTGCACTTAGTTAGCATTTCTATTTTTGCCTCCTACGGTGACTCAATCATAACAGAATCACCTGCCATACCGCAGATTCTAGGGTACTCAATAGCAGGAAAGAATTGTAAAAAAAAAAAAAAAAAAAGTGTGTATATTTTTTCCTCTATATCTCTGAGGCCATAGGGGGAATTTTTTTTTCTCTCAATGGAGATAAAGCAATTGTCTGATCGTGTGGAGCAGCTCGCTGCAGAAGTGCGGGGAATTTCCGCCTACCTTGCTCATTCACATGCTGCTGAACCAAAGATTCCTACACCTGATGTATTTTTTGGGGATCGGTCTAAATTTTTGAATTTCAAAAATAATTGTAAATTATTTTTTGCCTTGAAGCCTAACTCGTCAGGAAGCTCCGCGCAGCAGGTTAAAATTGTCATCTCTTTGCTGCGTGGCGATCCCCAGGATTGGGCGTTTTCTTTGAAACCAGATGATCCTATTCTGACTAATGTGAACGCATTCTTTCAAGCTTTGGGGTTGTTGTATGACGAACATAATGCCATTGATCAGGCTGAAAAGACCCTGCTGGCATTGAACCAGGGTCGTGATTCTGCAGAATTGTACTGTCAAAAATTCCGAAAGTGGGCGGTACTTACTACCTGGAATGATAATGCCTTGGCTGCTCTCTTTCGAAAGGGTTTGTCAGAAGCCATAAAAGATACTATGGTGGGATTTCCTGTCCCCTCTGGTCTTGACGATTCTATGTCTTTAGCCATTCAGGTTGATCGGCGTTTACGCGAACGCAGAGCTGCATGAGAGGTGTTGCCACCTGTTGAACAGATGTCTGAACCTATGCAATGTGATAGAGTTTTGTCCAGAGAGCAGCGTCAGGAGTTCAGAAGGCGTAATAAGTTGTGTTTTTTCTGTGGAGATGCCTCGCATATTATTTCTGTCTGTCCTAAACGCGAGAAACGCTTTGCACACACGTTTTCTGTTGGTGGTGTTCAACCTAAGTTTCTTCTGGCTATTACTCTGATCTGCTCCCTGTCCAGATTTTCTGCCAAGGCTTTTGTGGATTCGGGAGCAGCTCTAAACCTAATGGACTTGGATTTTGCTAAACGTTGTGGATTTCCGATGACACCTCTGCAGACGCCTATCCCTTTGAGGGGGATTGATGCTACTCCTTTGGCTAAAAATAAACCTCAGTTTTGGACCCAGGTGGTAATGCGGGTCGCCCCAGACCATCAAGAAAATTGCAGGTTTTTGGTGTTACATAATCTGCATGATACTATTGTTCTGGGGTTTCCCTGGTTACAAATTCATAACCCAGTTTTGGATTGGAAATCTGTGTCTGTGGTGAGTTGGGGTTGTCGGTGTGCCTTTAGTGAGGCTCCAGTGTTTTCCACCTCTCCTCAGTCGCATGATGTTCCTGATTATTTGGCGGACTTTTATGATGTATTTAGTGAGAATGAGTCTGCGTCTCTGCCTCCTCATAGGAGTTATGACTGTGCTATTGAACTGAGCCCGGGGTGTAAATTTCCCAAGGGTCGGCTCTTCAATTTATCTGTACCCGAGCACGAGGCTATGCGGTCCTATATTAAGGAGGCGTTGGAGAAGGGTCATATTAGACCATCCTCGTCACCCTTAGGTGCCGGGTTTTTTTTTGTAGCCAAAAAGGATGGATCATTAAGGCCTTGTATTGATTATCGTGCGCTCAACAAAATTACTGTTAAATATCAGTATCCGTTACCCCTGATTTCTGATCTATTCTCCAGAGTTAAAGGTGCTTGCTGGTTTACCAAGCTTGACCTCAGGGGGGCGTATAATCTTATTCGCATTAAGCATGGGGATGAATGGAAGACGGCGTTTAATACTCCGGAGGGACATTTTGAGTACCTGGTGATGCCTTTTGGGCTCACTAATGCCCCTTCTGTCTTCCAGTGCTTCATGAACGATATTTTCCGAGATTTTGTGGATAAATTTTTGATTATCTATCTGGATGATATTTTGATCTTCTCCAAGGATTGGGATTCTCATGTGGAACATATTTGGACTGTGTTCCGGATCTTGAGGGAGAATTCCCTGTATGTCAAAGGATCTAAATGCCTTTTTGGAGTACAGAGGATTTCTTTTTTGGGATTTATTTTGTCCCCATCAACTATTGAAATGGACCCGGCCAAGGTACAGGCCATTTACGATTGGGTTCAGCCCACTTCTTTGAAGGCCCTCCAGAAGTTTTTGGGTTTTGCTAATTTTTATCGGAAATTTATAGCAAAATTTTCTAGTATTGCCAAGCCATTGACTCATTTGACTAAGAAGGGGGCTGATGTGTTAAATTGGTCTCCGGAGGCTGTTTCTTCCTTTCAGGAGCTGAAGCGAAGATTCACCTCCGCCCCGGTTTTGCGGCAACCTGATGTCTCACTTCCGTTCCAGGTAGAGGTGGATGCTTCTGAGATTGGTGCAGGAGCTGTTTTGTCCCAAAAGGATCCTGTAACATCTAAAATGAATCCCTGTGCTTTCTTTTCCCGAAAGTTCTCTCCATCTGAACGTAACTATGATGTGGGGAATCGGGAACTGTTAGCCATGAAATGGACATTTGAGGAGTGGAGACATTGGTTGGAGGGAGCTAAGCATCAAGTCGTGGTCCTCACTGACCACAAGAATTTGATTTACCTAGAGTCGGCGAAGCGCTTGAACCCTAGAAAGGCTAGGTGGGCCTTGTTTTTTTACACGTTTTGATTTTGTGGTTTCTTTTCTTCCTGGAACTAAGAATGTCAAGGCTGACGCCCTCTCTAGGAGCTTCTTTGCCGATTCTCCTGTGGTGACCAAGCCTGCTACCATCTTAGGCGAAAGGGTAGTTCTTTCTGCCATCTCGCCCGATTTGAGACGTGCTCTGGAAGAGTTCCAGGAGGACAAACCTGAGCGTTGTCCCAGTGGAAAGTTGTATGTTCCTGACCAGTGGAAGAAGAGAGTGATGTCTGAAGTTCATTGCTCTGCTTTGGCTGGTCATCCAGGTATTTTTGGTACTAGAGATCTGGTGAGTCGGTCTTTTTGGTGGCCCTCCTTGTCTCGTGATGTCAGGAATTTTGTGCAGTCCTGTGGGACGTGCTCCCGGTCTAAATCGTGTTCTCGCTCTAGTGGGTTGTTCTCTAAGATCGTTCATCTTGTACCACTCCCTAAGTTGCCGTCTTCCTCTGAATTGGTACCCCTGTTTTTACAACAGGTGGTTCCAGGGCCGGATTATAGGAGGGGCAGGCGGGGCTTCAGCCCCGGGGCCCCCACCACAAGAGCTTCTAAGGGGGCCCCCACCACTGGGCAGCGACCGCCAACGCAGCGCGAGGATAAATATTAGACGCCGTCAGTGAATAGCAGGAACGGAGCGGCCGGCAAGGGTCCGTCCTGCTTCCTGCCCGGAGGCCGCGCTTCCTGTTTTCACACGTCATCATTCAGCGGCCGCTGCTGTGTGAGGGAGGAAGCGCTGGCGATGCTGCGGAGGACAGGTGAGAGGAGAGAGGTGGTGTCTTGTGTGTGTATGTATGTGTGTATCAGTGTATGTATGTATGTATGTATGTCTGTGTCTGTGTGTGTGTATATCTGTGTGTATGATGGAGCAGGCAGAGGCAGTGATGGGACATGGGAGTGATGGTCTAGAAGGCAGTGATGGGGTGAAGGAGCAGGCAATGATGGGGGTGATGGAGCAGGCAGTGATGGGGCCGGGTGATGGAGCAGGCAGTGATGGGGTGATGGAGCAGGCAGTGATGGGGTGATGGAGCAGGCAGTGATGGGGTGATGGAGCAGGCAGTGATGGGGGTGATGGAGAAGGCAGTGATGGGGTGATGGAGCAGGCAATGATGGGGGTGATGGAGCAGACAATGATGGGGGTGATGGAGCAGACAATGATGGGGGTGATGGAGAAGGCAGTGATGGGGGTGATGGAGAAGGCAATGAGGGGAGTGATGGGGGTGATGGAGAAGGCAGTGATGGGGGTGATGGAGCAGGCAATGAGGGGAGTGATGGGGGTGATGGAGCAGGCAGTGATGGGGGTGATGGAGCAGGCAGTGATGGGGTGATGGAGCAGACAATGATGGGGGTGATGGAGCAGGCAATGATGGGAGTGATGGGGGAAGGCAGTGATGGGGTGATGGAGAACGCAGTGATGGGGTGATGGAGAAGGCAATGATGGGAGTGATGGGGTGATGGAGCAGGCAATTATGGGGTGATGGAGCAGACAATGATGGGGGTGATGGAGCAGGCAATGATGGGGTGATGGAGCAGGCAATGATGGGGTGATGGAGCAGGCAATGATGGGGTGATGGAGCAGGCAATGATGGGAGTGATGGAGCAGGCAATGATGGGAGTGATGGGGGAAGGCAGTGATGGGGTGATGGAGAACGCAGTGATGGGGTGATGGAGAAGGCAATGATGGGAGTGATGGCGTGATGGAGCAGGCAATGATGGGGGGTGATGGAGCAGACAATGATGGGAGTGATGGGGTGATGGAGCAGGCAATGATGGGAGTGATGGGGAGAAAGCAGTGATGGGGTGATGGAGAAGGCAGTGATGGGGAGAAGACAATGATGGGGTGATGGTCGAGAGGGCAATGATGGGGTGGTGGGTGAGAATGCAATGATGGTGGTGGTGGAAATGTGGCAGAACAAGAGGATAAGATTAGATTGTACATCTAAGTGCTACAGTTCGCGCTCTACTGTTATGGCTAAAATGTTAATGATATGGGGGCCCCCACCAGATTTTCTGCCCAGGGGCCCCCACCAACCTTAATCCGGCCCTGGGTGGTTCGCTTGCACGGGATTCCTGAGAACATTGTATCTGACAGAGGAGTCCAGTTTGTGTCTAGATTTTGGAGAACTTTCTGTTCCAGGCTGGGAATTCAGTTGTCCTTCTCCTCTGCTTTTCACCCTCAGACCAATGGGCAGACAGAGAGAACAAACCAGACCTTGGAGTCATATTTGAGATGTTTTATTTCTGCTGATCAAGATGATTGGGTTTCATTTTTGCCCTTGGCCGAATTTGCTTTAAATAATAGAGCTAGTTCTGCCACTTTGATGTCTCCTTTTTTTTGTAACTTTGGGTTTCATCCTCGATTTTCTTCAGGGCAGGTGGAGCCCTCTGCCTGCCCAGGTGTTGACACTGTGGTGGAGAGAATGCACCAGATCTGGGACCAAGTGGTGGATAAGTTATCTCTCTCCCAGGAAAAGGCCCAGCGGTTTTCCAACCGACATAGGACCATTGGTCCCCAATTTAAGGTTGGTGATATGGTGTGGTTATCATCAAAAAATATTGCTATGAAGGTGGCTTCTCCTAAGTTTAAGCCTAGATTTATTGGACCTTACAAGATTTTGGAGATTATTAATTCGGTCTCCTTTCGTTTGGCTCTTCCTGTCACATTTAAAATCCATAATGTGTTCCATAAATCTTTGTTGAAGAGGTTTGTTGAACCTGTTGTTCCGGGGGTTGCACCTCCAGACCCTTTATTGGTTGAAGGTAACATGGAATATGAGGTAAAGAAAGTACTGGATTCCCGTCTGGCTAGACGGAGACTCCAGTATTTGGTTAAGTGGAAGGGTTATGGTCAGGAGGATAATTCCTGGGTCTCTGCCTCTGATATTCATGCCAAAAGATTGGTGCGTGCCTTTCATTGGGCTCACCCTGATCGCCCTGGTGGCGTGGTTGAGGGTTCGGTGACCCCTCCTCAAGGGGGAGGTACTGTTGTGAGTTCATTTTCCCCTTCACTACTGAGGCCTGAAGAACTCCCTCTTCTGGTGAAGAAAGGTAGTGAGCCTGATTGTCAAACACCTGGGGCTGATGATGATGACTGGCTGAGTGGAGTTACTGACTGGATATAAGGCTGCCGACGCCCTTTCTCTGTGGACTTCTAGGAAACCAGTCTGATTCCTGCTCATCTAAAGCTAAGATTTCTGCTTTGCCTTTTTGCATTAGTGTTTTGTTTTCCTTGCTTTTCTGGATTCTGCCATTCCCTGCTGGGGTGAGCTGAATCTCCTTTTGCCTGTTGCTCTGTCTTCAGAATATTCCTGAGTACTGACATAGCTTTTTTGAAGCCTAGCGTCTTCAGGGCCTTTTTACTGTCAGTTTGTTGGCTCTTATTTTCATAGGGTTTTTCACGGATTGCAGACAGCAGCCTTCCTGTCCTTTCCTGTCTAAGCTAGCGTGGGCCCCATCTTTGCTCAGTCTATCTTTCTGTCTGTGTTTTGTTCTTTCTTCTTGCTTCACCGTCATTATATGTGGGGGGCTGCCTTTTGCTTTGGGGTCTGCTCTGGGGCAGTTTAGATTTCCCTTTCTGTCTTTAGGCTATGTAGTCCTCCGGCTGTGATCGAGGGGCCTAGGGCATCGTAGGAGCCCCCCACGGCTACTGCTAGTTGTGTTGATAGGTTCAGGGGTCTGCAATCCGATAGCTGCCAACTTCTCTGGTTTTCTGGACTTAGCTAGCATTTCTATTTTTGCCTCCTACGGTGACTCAATCATAACATTAATCCCTTTCTGGTGATCGTCCTGCTCTGGTCCGCTGCTCTTATACAGACAGCTACCTCCTGGGCTCTGCTGTAATGCCAGATCCCTGTATAGGGGTAAAGGGTCTCGGGGTTGCTCGGGGTGCTGTCTTACTAGCAGCCCAGACTCGCACCAGACGGACGTCACAGTAGAGTTATGATTGTGGTGACAGCCTATTTTCTTGGAATGTAGTGTGCGCAGTTTCGAGGATAAATTTTCCGCCTGTCCTTACCCTGCTGCTTCATTGTCAGCGAGAAAGAGGCCTTCCTGCCAATAACTGCTCCTCGAATCGTTCCGCCAAAATTGTATTTTGATTCTGGATTCATTATTCACAACCTTCTGAAGAAGATCTAATTAAGCAATTAGTCAGAGTAGTAACGATTAACAAAATGGAGTAGGATAGACACGGCCAGAGCACAGCAGGAGTATTCTTCATGAGGTGAAGGTGACTATGACCCCAAGGGCAGATATGGACACTTCGCAGATTGTATGGCCCTTGTGACCGAAATTACGGGATGACTAGAAATGTTGATGGATGGATACGTGACTCGTAGACTTGAATTATGGCACCTTCTACTGCATCGAGTGGCTCCAAGCTGATCCAATGATGGTTCCCTAGAAGCACCCACCATTCTTACCATTTATTGGGAACACAATGGGACTACCCAACCGAGAAGGTGCAATGCTTTTTCAGAGGATCCTACTGCTGTTTGCATAAAATTTACTTCTGGGGCCTCACCTTGAGTAAACAACGCCCTTTCAGCCCTTTGGCTTCCTAAACTGACCAGTCGTTGGACACTTGGATACTGGAGAAACAACTTGTGGTTTCTTCTAACAATGCCAAGCAATCTTCCTGATGGGCCACTAGAGAATCAATAATGGGGTTTCACCTCCAAAAGCCAACTACTGTCTTCATGCTTGGGATCTTTTACTGACATCATTATGGACCTTCTAGAGAGAAAAGTCAAGTGACAACAACCTCAAAGCGAATCATCTGAATCCATAATGTCTGCTTTGGTAAGGTCCACGGGAGACATGGATGCAAACACCTTGGAGGCACTGTGTACCTCTCACCTGTGTTCGAAACTAAGGCCGGGATCACACACAGCGAGATACGGCCGAGTCTCGCAGGTTAAAACCAAGCTCTGGCACCGATACTCCGGAGCGGAGCGTGCAGCCGCACAGCAATACATGGAGCTGCACGCTCCGCTCCGGAGTGCCGGTGCCAGAGCTTGGTTTTAACCTGCGAGACTCGGCCGTATCTCGCTGTAGTGTGACTCCGGCCTAAGTGCTTTTTCAGGGGTTACATCGCAGGCATTCTGCTTTCCTCAACCTTAGGACCTCATGATATCAGGCAACGATTCATTTGCTTTCCCATCAATACAACTATGAGACCACCATGAGCATATTCGTGACCAGACGCATGGGGGTTACCAAAAACCAAATTTGATGCATGTGTAGGGTCGGTGGGCCGGGCTGGGAGGGGTGGTCCCTCTGTATACCGTGCAGTAACGTACAGACACAAGATGGAGGCAGATTTCGGGTGCAAGAGATCCAAGTTTATTTCCCGCCGTCCGACTGACGGCCCTCACAGGACACTGCAAATTCTCTTCACGGCCCTCCGTGTCCAGGCCTGCTACACACACCGTACTGTATATACACGTACCGTCCCTCTCTCATTTAATGACGATCCTGTCAGCTCAGTCACTGTGGCCGCCTTAGGCCCCTGCACCATCAGCACTTTCACTGGTCAGTTTCGTCTTCAATACGGTATGCTGTTCCCAATGGCCTCGTGTGTACTGCGGTACTCTCTGTCAGGACCACCCCCCTAACTTCTTCTCTCCTCAGTCCCCTGGTTAGATTCTCCTCACAGCGCACAAACTGTCGCAGTCTTCCAGTCACTTGAGCTCCCCCTGGGGACTGAAATCTTCTGGAACCCTCCTGTCAAATTTATAGCTTTCCCGATTCCCTGTAACTCCGCCCCCATGACCAACGGTTTCTTAGCCCTAAGCTGATGTCAAGTCCTATGCTCACACTCCTCCCTGCCATCTAGTGGTCAACCCAAGGTACTGCACGTCACCGACTCTTTCCTAGCTGTTTTCCCTTCTGAAATCTGACCAGTCAGTCCGTCCGTCAGGTCACCTTCCCTACACATGGGCTACTTATGTAGAAAAATTCTTGCACAAGGCGTACCAGACTAATGGATGCCAAAAGGACGCTAGTCATTGACTAAAAAAAAAAGACCCAAGAACTTTTATCTACCTACTTAGATGATAGATGACGGTAAGATCTGGATCTCTACCCACAGGTGTGGTCTGCACAACCGGACCATAGTACGTGTCTTATTTCACATTCTGTGTTCTGCTATTATTTTTTTTACCAGAGATCCGTGCACCTAAATGGTTTATATTTGGAACATAATCTCCATGAGATCTACTGCATGTAAGAGCGTGAGGAACCTATAAAGATTACCAAAGCAAGGAAACCCTTCAAGGAGAAAAACATGTCTTTATATTACTGGAACAGATGTTCACTACGCTACTGAAATACCAAAGCTTTCCAAAGGTACAACATCTGTCCAACTGTGCATATAAGCGTACATATAGAAAACATGTAGATAGAAGTGCAGCCTCTAAGTGCACTCATTACACTTCTTATTCTGTACAGATCCTGAGATACACTCCAGAGCTGCACTCACTATTCTGCTGGTGCAGTCACTGTGTACATACATTACTGATCCTGAGTTACCTCCTGTATTATATTCCAGAGCTGCACTCACTATTCTGCTGGTGCAGTCACTGTGTACATACATTACTGATCCTGAGTTACATCCTGTATTATACTCCAGAGCTGCACTCACTATTCTGCTGGTGCAGTCACTGTGTACATACATTACATTACTGATCCTGAGTTACCTCCTGTATTATACTCCAGAGCTGCACTCACTATTCTGCTGGTGGAGTCACTGTGTACATACATTACATTACTGATCCTGAGTTACATCCTGTATTATACTCCAGAGCTGCACTCACTATTCTGCTGGTGGAGTCACTGTGTACATACATTACTGATCCTGAGTTACCTCCTGTATTATACTCCAGAGCTGCACTCACTATTCTGCTGGTGCAGTCACTGTGTACATACATTACATTACTGATCCTGAGTTACCTCCTGTATTATACTCCAGAGCTGCACTCACTATTCTGCTGGTGGAGTCACTGTGTACATACATTACATTACTGATCCTGAGTTACCTCCTGTATTATACTCCAGAGCTGCACTCACTATTCTGCTGGTGGAGTCACTGTGTACATACATTACATTACTGATCCTGAGTTACCTCCTGTATTATACCCCAGAGCTGCACTCACTATTCTGCTGGTGGAGTCACTGTGTACATACATTACATTACTGATCCTGAGTTACCTCCTGTATTATACTCCAGAGCTGCACTCACTATTCTGCTGGTGGAGTGACTGTGTACATACATTATATTACTTATCTTGTAGAAATTTTAAAACACAGCTATGATTATACTCTATAAATAAAATTACAGTTCTGCAGATTTAAGAGCTGTATTCTCCTTGCCTTCACTATGTGTTTAGTTTATGCTCAGTCTTTCTTCTAATGACTTGTACTCTAAGAAGTGTCAGCCATACACTGGGCAAAAACAACAAGAAAAACTATAGCATTAGCTCTTAGTTCAGTTCTCCTGTTCTGTATACCAGCTCTAATTCACTTCCATGGTGATGTCACGCTGTGATGGACTTCAGTAAAGAAGGGGGGCATCAAACTGTCCCTGGAACTGCGACCCTAACTATCCCTGTCCTGAAGGTACTTTTGAAGGTAGAGAGGCCCGAGTCTCCAACCTTACTATGCTCCTGTTAAACCCTAATCTGTCCCCTCCCCCACACCATGAGGCATGGGACAGAAATGTAAGATAAATAAGATACAAAGACAAAACAGGGATAACAGAAAACCTCTTAACACACAAAAGCACTAACCAACAATAAGGAAGAGGATAGGGACAGGGGGAATAAACTAAATGGAAACACCAGAAGATAAACAAACACATACTCCAGCAAACTACAGATCACTACTACAAAAACTCCACTCCAACCACTTAGCTTTAGGACACAGCACAGGAAGACAAATCTTTCACCAGCAGGGACAAGAAGGTCTGACGAGTTTACATAGGAAGAGGTAATGACCACATCAGAAGCAGCTGAAATGAAGCTGCATATTTCTAACCAGCATAAAAAGGTTTGTTAACCTCTTCAGCACCAGAGGAAACTAAATCCATTTAATATGCAACACAAATTACACATTCTCTAAAGAAGACCAGCGATTCATTACTTGACGTGACCATCTAACTCCAGGTCTTCCAGGGGGACATGACACAGATGAGCTGAAATACATGAGAGCGGCCACTACACAGTGGGCGGTGCTGTACATCCACAGCTGAATACAACTGATCGGTGGAGGGGGCCCACTAATCTCGCTTTTGATAACTTATGCTATAAACTAGTCATCAATATATAAGTCCTGGAAAACCTATTCAACTCCTTTAATGGCCTTGTCTGTCTTTAAGCTACAAGTCTGCAGTCACTCTGACCGTACCTGCAACATGACATAAAAGTACATCATGGAGCGGTAAAGGGGTTAGTGATAATACAGTATACAGTGAGCTCCCTCTAGTGGTGGCCGCAGGAAGTCAGAATCTTATCATTTCAATCTCTCTTTTGGGAGGGGATTTGAAGCTTTGAATTAGTAAAATGGAGCTTAGACTGCTATCTACTGTATATACACTCACTGGCCACTTTATTAGGTACACCTGTCCAACTGTGTGTTAAGACTTAATTTCTAATCAGCCAATCACATGGCGGCAACTCAGTGCATTTAGGCATGTAGACATGGTCAAGACAATCTCCTGCAGTTCAAACCGAGCATCAGTATGGGGAAGAAAGGTGATTTGAGTGCCTTTGAACGTGGCATGATTGTTGGTGCCAGAAGGGCTGGTCTGAGAATTTCAGAAACTGCTGATCTACTGGGATTTTCACGCACAACCATCTCTAGGGTTTACAGAGAATGGTCCGAAAAAGAAAAAAAATCCAGTGAGCGGCAGTTCTGTGGCCGGAAATGCCTTGTTGATGCCAGAGGTCAGAGGAGAATGGGCAGACTGGTTCGAGCTGATAGAAAGGCAACAGTGACTCAAATTGCCACCCGTTACAACCAAGGTAGGCAGAAGAGCATCTCTGAACGCACAGTGCGTCGAACTTTGAGGCAGATGGGCTACAGCAGCAGAAGACCACACTGGGTACCACTCCTCTCAGCTAAGAACAGGAAACTGAGGCTACAATTTGCACAAGCTCATCGAAATTGGACAGTAGAAGATTGGAAAAACGTTGCCTGGTCTGATGAGTCTCGATTTCTGCTGCGACATTCGGATGGTAGGGTCAGAATTTGGCGTAAACAACATGAAAGCATGGATCCATCCTGCCTTGTATCAACGGTTCAGGCTGGTGGTGGTGGTGTCATGGTGTGGGGAATTTTTTCTGGGCACTCTTTGGGCCCCTTGGTACCAATTGAGCATCGTTGCAACGCCACAGCCTACCTGAGTATTGTTGCTGACCATGTCCATCCCTTTATGACCACAATGTACCCAACATCTGATGGCTACTTTCAGCAGGATAATGCGCCATGTCATAAAGCTCGAATCATCTCAGATTGGTTTCTTGAACATGACAATGAGTTCACTGTACTCAAATGGCCTCCTCAGTCACCAGATCTCAATCCAATAGAGCATCTTTGGGATGTGGTGGAACGGGAGATTCGCATCAGGGATGTGCAGCCGACAAATCTGCGCCAACTGTGTGATGCCATCATGTCAATATGGTCCAAAATCTCTGAGGAATGCTTCCAGCACCTTGTTGAATCTCTGCCACGAAGAATTGAGGCAGTTCTGAAGGCAAAAGGGGGTCCAACCCCTTACTAGCATGGTGTACCTAATAAAGTGGCCAGTGAGTGTATACTGTATATATAAATGAGTGTATGTATGTATCAAGCCACGCCCACTCCACATAGCTCCGCCCACTCCACAAAGCCTGTATAATAAATATATATATAATCGATGTGAATACTTTTCTGCCCAATGATGACAAAAGTATTCTAGGACTGATATCTTTATTGGCCAACCAGAAATAGTATGTTTGCAGCTTTCAGAGCACAGAGGCTCCTTCTTCAGGCAGGATTGCAAAGAATGGAGCCTCTGTGCTCTGATTACTGAAGAAGGAGCCTCTGTGCTCTGAAAGCTGCAAACATACTATTTCTGGTTGGCCAATAAAGGTATCACTCCTAGAATACTTTGTCATCATTGGGCAGAAAAGTATTCACATCACTTTTTCTGCCTAACACAGTACTACAATATAATTTGTTATTGTACATCATATATATATATATATATATATATATATATATATATATATATATATCATAAATATCTAATTTACTGTTTATATTTATTTGACAGGCACATCTTCAGGTTACACTTTGTTGCCCATAGAAACGAATCACAAAGCATCTTTCATTTCACCAGAGCTGGTTAAAAGAAGCTGAGCTGTAATTGATTGCTATAAGCAACAGTTATCCCACTCCACAACACCTCAGCAGACACTGACCGGGTGAGAGAAATCTAGCATCCCTGGGAACATAAGCTCCAGCCATTGTCTGCCCCGCAGAAAGGAGCAGAGATCACAGGACAGAAATGAATCCCTTCTCTTCTATTACTGCCAGGCTCTATTGTTACTGGTGTAGAAAATCGCATCATCAGCGACCGCACACAGAGCCACACAGACAGGTCACATAACAGCACATCTCTAGGAACTCCATGCTCAACGCCATCCAGCTCGGGACTATGGGATGGAGAATATGTTTGATGGGTATATGGGCACTCGACTATGGGATGGAGGATATGTATGATGGGTATATGGGCATGGGACTATGAGATGGAGGATATGTATGATGGGTATATGGGCATGAGACTATGGGATGGAGGATATGTATGATGGGTATATGGGCATGAGACTATGGGATGGAGGATATGTATGATGGGTATATGGGCACGGGACTATGGGATGGAGGATATGTATGATGGGTATATGGGCACGGGACTATGGGATGGAGGATGTGTGATGGGTATATGGGCACGGGACTATGGGATCGTGGATATGTATGACGGGTATATGGGCACGGGCCTATGGGATGGAGGATATGTATGACGGGTATATGGGCACGGGCCTATGGGATGGAGGATATGTATGACGGGTATATGGGCACGGGCCTATGGGATGGAGGATATGTACGACGGGTATATGGGCACGGGACTATGGGATGGAGGATATGTACGATGGGTATATAGGCACGGGACTATGGGATGGAGGATATGTACGATGGGTATATGGGCACGGGACTATGGGATGGAGGATATGTACGATGGGTATATGGGCACGGGACTATGGGATGGAGGATATGTACGATGGGTATATGGGCACGGGACTATGGGATGGAGGATATGTATGATGGGTATATGGGCACGGGACTATGGGATGGAGGATATGTATGATGGGTATATAGGCACGGGACTATGGGATGGAGGATATGTATGATGGGTATATGGGCACAGGACTATGGGATGGAGGATATGTACGATGGGTATATAGGCACGGGACTATGGGATGGAGGATATGTATGATGGGTATATGGGCACTGGACTATGGGATGGAGGATATGTATGATGGGTATATGGGCACAGGACTATGGGATGGAGGACATGTATGATGGGTATATGGGCACGGGACTATGGGATGGAGGATATATATGATGGGTATATGGGCACAGGACTATGGGATGGAGGACATGTATGATGGGTATATGGGCACGGGACTATGGGATGGAGGATATGTATGATGGGTATATGGGCACAGGACTATGGGATGGAGGACATGTATGATGGGTATATGGGCACGGGACTATGGGATGGAGGATATGTATGATGGGTATATGGGCACGGGACTGGATGGAGGATAATCATTATAATTTATTATAACTAACCACAGTTAGTTACTATGCCCGGACAACGCCGGGCTCTTCAGCTAGTAAATGATAAAGTATCTGTATCACAAAACGTTTAAGTTCCGGCAACACGTTGACGACGTACATGCTTGTTCTGTATCGACAATTTTCTGCTAAATTGAATCATTTTCAGCAAACAAACCCCCTAAACCAAATTAAAGGGAAATTACTGAGAGTTGCTCCCGGTGGTCTTCATTAGTTTTTCAAGCAGCGGTAATTTGTCTGCAGTCCTATAATAAAAGGATCGTACCTACAAGCACTCGGCACAGGGGGCCTTCATGCCCAGAGCATATGGATAGAGAAACTAAGCCCTACCGATCGCTGTATGAAACGAATCCCACATATTCTGCTTTCAGAATCTGCCTTTTAAAAACTGAAAAAAAAAATTTGTAAATTCTATTCGGACAGTATAAAACACATTTGCAGCCAGATTAAAAAAAAATAACGGGAAGTATGGCACATCTGGATTTATAAAAGCTTATAATGTCCTGAACTTTATTATACTCTATCCAGAATCTTAAAAACTTTACTATTTTCTTTCCAAAATAGCGCCACATCTGTCCAGAGGTTGTGTGTGGTATTGCAGCTCAGTCTCAATTACTGCAAAGGAGATGCAATACTACACACAGCACAGAAACATGGACTATCCCTTTAAGGAGAAACGCAAGCTGGCGAGCAACTTTAAGGGAAACTCTATTTCAGATCTCTCAAACATTCTACACTGGGTTCTGATAGAATGACCAATAATTCCATTAACCCTTTAGGAATGGGGCACATTTTGACTCTTAAAACAAAGCGTATGGTATTTTACCTTTTTTTTCTTGCTTTTGCTTTTAAATTAACTTTTATTTTATGCTTATTAGAAAATCTATATATTCCGAAGCATTTCTGTCTGGCGTAGCCAAATATTAAGGCATAAGGTCAAGAGATTTAAAGGGTTATTCCAACATATAACAAGTTATCCCTTATCTAAAGGATAGCGGATAACTTGCTTATCACTGGGGGTCTCAACATCTGGGACCCCTCAGTAATCCCGAGATCAAGGTTTTTGCAGAATGGAGCAGAGGTGCGTATGTTCGGCCTCCGCTCCATTCATTTCCCATGGGAGTACAGCACCCGCCTATTTCCAAACACACCTATATTTTTCTTTGAGAAAGACTCTGCCAGACTTCTCTGGCAGCGGCTTATCTTCCAGAAAACAAAACGATCAACGTCTTTTCTTAAAATTCTGCTATGCGATGTTTCTGTTATTTTGGAAATGTATTAATCAGGTATAACAGAGGCGCCACGCAAAACATAAACACCTTATCTTATCAACTGCACTTCTCTAAGCGGTCATCATTAAGTTTACCGCCCCTTTTAAAGTTCAAAATCTAAAAAAGATGTCTGATTTATAAATAAAGCGTGGAAGAAAATAACGGAGAGATGGCAAATAGGAAATAAGAGCAGAGGTGAAAACACAGAGCTAATTTAGTAGGAAGGGAAGGAACTGGAAATGTCTTTGTAGGAGTGAATGTTGCCTGCAGATCTGTGAGTTACCAGCCTTAGGAACCCAACCCCCAACACTGACCCATGAAGTGCCGCAATCTGCCGCATCCACTGCCAGCGTCGGTTGCTCCACTACATTGCCAGAAGCTTTGATAAGATTACCGTCTTATTGTATGGACATCAGGAACAGGCGGATAAACCGATATCAGTTATAGCTCAATTGAATATTATCTGAGGCACTCACTCCAGTCACAGGTCACACTAATATCAATAACGCCGTAATCCTTCCTCGATTACACAGTCAATACATTTGTGTTATTGTAACACAAAGCAGAATATACTACTATAATACTGCTCCTATGTGCAAGAATATAACTACTATAATACTGCTCCTATGTACAAGAATATATCTACTATAATACTGCTCCTATGTACAAGAATATAACTACTATAATACTGTCCCTATGTACAAGAATATAACTACTATAATACTGCCCCCTATGTACAAGAATATAACTACTATAATACTGCCTCCTATGTACAAGAATATAACTACTATAATACTGCCCCCATGTACAAGAATATAACTACTATAATACTGCCCCTACATACAAGAATATAACTACTATAATACTGCCCCTACATACAAGAATATAGCTACTATAATACTGTCCCTATGTACAAGAATAAAACTACTATAATACTGCTCCTATCTACAAGATTATAACTACTATAATACTGCCCCTATGTACAAGAATATAACTACTATAATACTGCCCCCTATGTACAAGAATATAACTACTATAATACTGCCCCTACATACAAGAATATAACTACTATAATACTGCCCCAATGTACAAGAATATAACTACTATAATACTGCCCCTATGTACAAGAATATAACTACTATAATACTGCCCCTATGTATAAGAATATAACTACTATAATACTGCCCCCTATGTACAAGAATATAACTACTATAATACTGCCCCTATGTACAAGAATATAACTACTATAATACTGCCCCTATGTTCAATAATATAACTACTATAAAACTGCACCATTGTGACATGGGTTTTCAATAATACAGTATCCTTATCAGGTTCAAGAAATCTATTTAGATCTCAATGTATGTTGCTCTGATCCAATCACACATGTATCACATCCCAAGGAGACTAAGAGTAACCCAATTACCTAAACAGTGCAATGTGTAAGTGTACTCTGCATCAAGCCACGTTTCGCCACAGCTTTGTCAGAAGGCACAATACACAGGATATCTGTCTATTCAGCTTCAGACTCTATAGAAAACATTTTCTTTGATGACATGGGATAATTGAAATAAATCCTGCAAAATGCAGATAATGATGACACAAAGATTCTCTAGAGTGATGTAAGAGGAAACTTCAAACAAAGCAATTCACGGGTAATTTCCTGGGTAAATATTACCTATCCTCTGTCCAATCAGTAAACTGAAGTTTATGAATAGTCTAATTCTACAGTTCTTAACATTTCTATTCTACTCACATCTGTTTCCCTGCAATTATTTAAGAAAAGTTGGAACTACTAATTCCGATCCATGGTATGTGCCATAAATATTTGAAAGATGAAGGTTCCACCTCTGGGACCCACATCTATCTCGAGAACAAGGCCTTATCAAACAATGTGAAGAATAGATAGGTTGCCGTGTGTATAGGAGTTCCAAAAATTACTGAGCCAGCTTGCTCATGATTTTCAGAACTCACATAGAAATTACTAAAGAGCAGACCCTGCTTGGTACATCTCCATTCCTGGTGGGGCCCAAATCTCAGGAAAAATGCCAGTTACATCAGTGGGAATCTCCCCAAAAAATAGCAATGAAGCTTATGGAGGGTAAAGGGGCATGCAGAATATTTATTCTTCATTGACCCTCCGGTGTGCCAACTCAACCCTGTGCCACCATTCCTGGATCTAAAGGGCACTACTACTATGACTGGTGCTTAGTCCACAACAGAATTCTTAAATACAGTGAAGGTCTAGAATAACCTTAAAAGACTAACGCTGGTCCTCGTGGACCATTTTTTCGTTAAATGATCCATTATCGCATCAGAACCAGAGTTTATGAGAGAATGCTTGAGTCCTATAGTGGATGAGTACATTATGACCTTTGGTTCACCTCAAGAACCTTATTTGTCTTGACGAGAACCTGGACCTATGAGCCCATATAATTTGGCTTGAACAGTTCTTCAATGCATGACCTTTGGTAGATCTCTAGTCTGGCTGGAAAAGAGACATAGCAAGTCAAAACCTGAGTTTAGGGAAGATTCGATAATTCTTCTGGTGGGCCAGTGCTCTTCCTTGATGTTGACCTCCACCTCCTCCTCACTCTCACGCTAATTTCTTCTTTGATGTTGACCTTCACTGCTAGACCTTTTGGGCCATGTTAAGGCTGGATTGATTTAATTTTCTTGTGATGATCTCTACCTACACAAAGATCTTGAATTCTGTGGTGACCCAGTGCTCCTCTGCCCAACCATGGACCTAAGGAGCAGTGTTGCAGTAGAGTGCCAATATCAACATCAGAACATTGTCCCTCAGGAGCAACCTCGGGTCCTATGTTGGCCCTCTAACCCAGCATAGAGAGGACCAAAGATAAACCTGATTATACCGGATCTTATACATTCGTCAAAGCCTATTGTCGGTGCCGAGCGCCCTGCCGAGCTTCATAACGCGCCCACATTGTACCGTTTAATTATACATAAAATGCAAGCAGGTTATATTCCAAGCTGTCGGGATGCCACAAGCTCAGCAAAGGATCCTAACTCTTCGAATATCACTTCTCTTAGATCCGTGCTGTCATCTGCTGCAACAAACTGTACATAAATCCTACACCGCAAGGTACTCAAGACATCCGACAGATTACAAAGCGGAACATTTTGTTTTTTCGCATTTCAACTGCTGGGAAATTACTACTTACTCTTTAATACAAGCATGTTCCAAAATATGTCACCTCGTTTCAGATAAGATACACTTCTTCATTGGGTGCTTCAAATTAACACCCACCACGTGCTACAGATCCTCTACCTATACTGGTGGTTACCAATGGAAGATTGTAGATACAGAGGTCCCTCCTCTTGCCTATTTTATTAGGAACCGATCAATGGGGGACACCAAGGTATTAAATGGAAAAACCAAAAAAACAACAACAACCTCCTGGACCATCAGGAGTGCCAAAGACATAATGACTTCTTGATTCTGAAATGGTCAGACTTCAGATTACTTAGACACTGGTGATATAGCTAATCAATATGCAGCCATACCATGCCGCTATTATACCGCAATGTCCTTTTCTTAACTTGAGACCCCACATCCAAAGGGCAACTCTTGATTCTGAAAATATCTCCTGCACTTGTTGAGAAACAGTCCTAAAATTCAGATTAAGACTACAGATTGGTGAAAACTCTTATCATATGATTCCACCTATCTGGAGACAACTTACATTGATGAAAATTCAATATGTCCGGGATATGGAACCCATGCAAATTTTTCAGCAAACCTTGGTACGGAGACAAAAGTCCTGTGATGGAATTATAAATACGTGAAAGCAGCTGACTTGTTTTTGCAGTAACGTCTACAGCCTTAAGCTTTGCTCACTGTAGATTTTATGACCCGGTTTCACCCTCTGAGGTCAACAATTCAGTTTTTACGAAGAAATTGGCTCAGGTTCTATAAGTCAGCAACACCTCGTGCTCATTTCTGTCCAGGGATACAGAGGGACAACTAAATCAAATCTTCTACTGAGGACCTAAACAAACAGTTCCTTGTGGATCTCAGCTTCCTAAAAACTTGTGAGTATAATACTGCTAGGACAGGAATTCTGGTCAACTTATTTTTTAAGGTCTGATTCATAAAACCGTGCTCCATCAGTTGGCCCAACTGATGACCTTATGACCTGTACTTACAGCAGCATAGAGCTAGATCTACTAGAGAGGACCAGAAAAGCCCACTGTCTCATATCCCAACTTCCAAGACACTCCTGAGCATAACATTGGCAGATTAGGAATTCATGCTGCATTTTAGGGTCTGTATTTGAGCAATGATACTTGGCCCACCTGCTTACCTTAGGACCCGTACTTATAGCAGCATAGAGCTAGATCTACTAGAGAAAACCGAAAAAAAAAACTGTGTCTCATAGCCCAGCTTTCTAAACACTCCTGAGCATGAAATTGGTTGATTAGGAATTCATGCTGCATTTTAGGGTTTGTATTCCAGCCACGATTGTTGGCCCATATAATGACCTTAGGACCCGTACTTACAGCAGCATAGAGCTAGATCTACTAGAGAGGACCGAAAAATAAAAACAGTGTCTCATTTCTCAGCTTTCTAAACACTCCTGAGCATGATATTGGTAGGCTAGGAATTCATGCTTCATTTTAGGGTTTGTATTCCAACAATAATTCTTGGTCCACACGATGACTTTAGAACCTGTACTTACAGCAGCATAGAGCTAGATCTACTAGAGAGGACCAAAAGAGAAAAATAGTGTCTCATATCTCAGCTTTCTAGACACTCCTGAGCATGACATTGGTAGATTAGGAATTCATGCTGCATTTTAGGGTTTGTATTCCGGCCACGATTCTTGGCCCATATGATGACCTTAGGACCTGTACTTACAGCAGCATAGAGCTAGATCTACTAGAGAGGACCGAAAAATAAAAACAGTGTCTCACTTCTCAGCTTTCTAAACAATCCTGAGCATGATATTGGTAGGCTAGGAATTCATGCTGCATTTTAGGGTTTGTATTCCAACAATAATTCTTGGTCCACACGATGACTTTAGAACCTGTACTTACAGCAGCATAGAGCTAGATCTACTAGAGAGGACCAAAAGAGAAAAACAGTGTCTCATATCTCAGCTTTCTAGACACTCCTGAGCATGACATTGGTAGATTAGGAATTCATGCTGCATTTTAGGGTTTGCATCACAGCCACTATTAATGACGTGACCGCAGATGTGTTGTCCTGAACTTACAGCAGCATAGGCATAGGTATAAGATGGTGTAAATTCAGATCAAGTAACGGAAGATAACATTTAGTCACTTTTTGGTCTCCTGTCTCAGCCCTAACAGAGATTATAGAGTTATTTTTGGCTATAGGTACAGGTTCAACATCTAAAGTGTCATCTTCTCCGTAGGTTTGCCACAAGTTTCTTGAGGTTGTCTTAATGTCCTCTGTGGTTTGCCACTACAGCACCACTAATCACAACTTTGCTGAAGAGTTTCCTGTAGAGCTACAATTAGGAAGCAGGAAACGTGCCGGACGGGATCTTTACCATGTAACGTCAGCATCTCAGATAGATGAATGTCCGACGTACAGCTAAAGCTGAATGAAATTTGTCTCTCAGGCAACATGAACACATTTTAAGTTTCTGCTTTTTCTACTCTGGTTTTTATGATTTTATTTTATTTTTTTCCCATCCCAGGCCGACCTAGATCAGGAAATGCACTGATTTAAGTGCAACACCTTCAAGGAAAAGTCACTGAGGAAGAGGAGGAAAGAGCAGAGCGGAGCTCGGGGGACCCTGTGACAATAATACAGTTGTTAAAGATGGAGGCCGTCATTTCAATACTCCATGTTCCCAGCTAGAAAGCCAAGAGGACAATGGTAAACTGGCTGATATGGGTCAGCATGAACACATATATGGACAAAAGGAACGATTGAGGGACCATATAGAGAAATGGTGCATAAAAGACCAGATCACAAAAAAAAAAAAAATTATTATTTAAAAAGTAAAAAACTTCATTGCACAAATCACATATAAAATATTCACAGCCGGACCAAGAAATGAGAGGGCGCTAGTCACAGCATATTGTGTACGGATAAATATAGGTGCATTGCTTCAATATGTGTGCACTTAGCACAATAAATAGGTAAATGGCCCAAATACAGGAAAAAAAACCAAAAGTAATGTGATAGCAGAAGGTTAATGAGTTTCCAGTGTAAATATGGGCATGTACAGTATATCGTGCAGAAATTCTAGATAGGTCAGATATGTATAGAAAGATCTATTGTTAAAGTAATATAAGTTAGTGGGCACAATAAAAAATAAAGTGCAAATAGAAGCGATCATAAATAGAAAGTAAAATTACCCAAGCTGAGAGAGTGTGCCAGGTCCCCTATGAGTGTTTCAGCTCTTGCCTTCATCCGGGAAGAATCGGTCGTGTCCCTGTATCACTTGCGGGCTCCGGAGATGAGCCCGCATGTTTTCCAGCAAAGCAGACATGTGCCCCTAACAGCCGCGGGTGGAATCGCGATCCATCCGCGGCTGTTAACATGTTAAATGCCGCTGTCAATCTCCAACAGCGGCATTTAACATGTCAATAATCCTGTTCATCGGCACCCAGATCATATGACTGCCGATGGGTTGGCTTAACAACCCGGGGTGGAGGAGACCCCTGCGGTTGTCATTGCTGATCTGCTATGAGAGCTGCCCAGTGGCCATGTGTACAGTAACATTTCTGGCAAGGTGAAGTGATAATATACACCTAATTAATTAAGTATCTTGCCCATCATTCGTATGAAATGCCAGGCTTAAAGTGAACCTGTCGACCGAGCACATATGGAGATACGGCACCAGGTGGGGAGAAGCCGACTAGTCTACAGAGCGATCTCAGGCCCTGGCAGCCTTTATAGTATGAGTTTCTCTGAAAAGCCGCTGTCACGACTTAGCTGTCGAGTGACCTGGGACCAGGGGCACCTTTCCTGGCCCTAACACTAAAGGGTGCCCTAGCTCGCCCTGCTCCCCGGGATACTTCATAGGATGAAGATGCCGGGACCTCCACCCTTGCCTTATCTCCTAAGTTAGCCCTTCGTCTGTCCCCTTCCCCCACCCAGGTGAGAAGGGTGCTACTGTGCACCACAGTACACCAATCCAATAAACAGGGCAACAAAGACAAGCGGAAAACTTAAAACGCCACACACAAAATATTCACTCACATATAACAGAGGAATGCACTGGGGTGTGCAGGAAGGGGAAGAAAGCAAAATAGGGAAGGATAAGGGATTATTATTATTGTCATAAAGCAAGAGATAACTCTAACAAGGACTTGGTAATAGAGTCCAGCTTTTACATGGAAAAGGAGTGGCTAACCAAGCACAGCTGAACAACGAGATTTCCAACATGGCCGATTAACTCCTGTTCTGCTGGAAGAAATAAACACGTTTAATAAACAAGGGACGTGCTTCTTCTCAGCGGCGGAGTAGGAGCAATCAGACGCTGCAGTCTTCTGGCTCCGCGCCGTTGCGGTAACCCCGTGACAGCCGCAATGTTTATTAAAATCACCATTTTATATGGATTTTGGAACATGGACCTTTTTTTATCAAATTTATTTTAACTGCTGCAGGTTTTGGAACCAATCATGAAGTAGCGTGTCCATTTTTGCTAATTACAGTTTAAATCATAGAAAAAAAGACACCGCAAAAATAACGGCAAAATTGACAGCTAAGTCGCATCAGGAAAAAGGCTCTTCACGACTTTTTATTGCAGCTGCTTTGACTAGAAAACCTTGACACATCCACCGGCTTCATAAAGACGCTTTGTGAATGTACCCTAGAGGTATACAACATAGCATGGTGGCTCAGTGGTTAGCACTGCAGCCTTACAGCGCCGGAGTCCTTGGTTCAAATCCCACCAAGGACAACATCTGCAAGGAGTTTGTATGTTCTCCCTGCGTTTGCGTGGGTTTCCTCTGATTTCCTCCCACACTCCAAAGACATACTGATAGGGAATGTAGATTGTGAGCCCCAATGAGGACAGTGCCAATAATGTCTGTAAAGCGCTGTGGAATTAATGGCACTAGAATATAAATAATCTTTTTTGCTGAGTGTTCTTTTAGAGGAAACTGAACGGAACCTCCAAGATTTTGAGGAGTTTTTGATCTTTGAGAAGGATTTTAGCTTATTCTCCAAAAAGACTCCAAGTGCACGTAGCCAGGGAACAGAAACTTAGAGAAAACTTTTCAAATCCTCCTCCAAATCTCAAAACTCTTCAAAAACTTTGATTTCCCACTCAGTTTGTACTCCAAAAACTCAGCAAAAAGACCCAAGGGTATGTGCACGCTTAGCCTTTTTGCTGAATTTTCAGGACAAAAACTGAACAGAATCTCCAAGTTTTTGAGGAGCTTTGCGTTTTTTTTAGTAGGATTTGTGAAATTCTCTATTAGTTTCTGCTCAGTCTCCGCTCCGAAATGACTCTGGGTACATAGCCACTCTCCAAGTTCCTCCTCAAAACTCTACTAAAAATTTGGCATTTCCTCTCAGTTGCAGCTCCACAAACTCAGCAAAAAGACTCAGTTGAAACACGGGTTGACAACAATTCCATAAATTAGGACCAACTGGTGATCAGTTGATGATTGTAGATATTGTGTTTGAAAATCGCCTATGATCAAACTTTACTGCCAAGAGAATTCTGTAGATGGCCGAGTGTTTTTCCTACAGTGGCCACTACAGGAGAAATGAGTTGTTGCATGCAATTACTTTAAATGATCAGGCAAGTAAAACATGGTGGGATTGGTTCACCAACGAAGTAGTCACTCTCTGCACTAATGGAAAAGGGTCATAATTAGTGTTGAGCGATACCATCCGATATTGTGAACTATCGGATCGGACCGATACCCAAAAAGTATCGGGTATCGCCGATTCCGATACCGGAAACCCCATTCAAGTCAATGGGACAGAAATATCGGAATTAAAAAAACCCTTTCTTTACTTGTACATCCAGTTCGGTAGTGGGGAAGAGTGTGGGCGGTGCGTGGGAGGACACTGTGCATGTCTGTGTGTGCGGGCGGGGTCTGTACGGGCCTCTCGGGGGTCTGTGCGGGCCTGCCGGGGGTCTGTGCGGTCCTGCCGGAGGTCTGTGCGGTCCTGCCGGGGGTCTGTGCGGGCCTGCCGGGGGTTGTGTGTGTGTGCAGGCATCGTCCGATGGGACTACAAGTCCCATCGGGCGATGCCTGCTACAATGACAGTGATTGACACATTAGCCAATGATGGGACAGTAGTAGTCCCATCATCCGGCTAATGTGTTGAATGTAAAAAATAAAAAAAAAAAAACATACTACATATATACAACATTCATACAACATATATACTATATTCATAAAACATACATACATACTACATACATACTACATATATACTACATTCATACAACATACATACTACATACAATACATTCATACAACATACATACTACATACAATACATTCATACATTCATACAATACATACAAATAGACATACAGTACATATAACATAGAGTACATACTCTGTGCAGGCCCGCACAGACCGCGCATCATGATGCGCACAGACCGCGCATCATGATGACATCATTTCAGCAGCCAATCACAGCCATAACACTGGCTCATTGCATTATGGGAACTTCCGATTCCGGTATCCGATATTGTAAAAATATCGGTACTCGGTATCGGAATTCCGGTACAGCGAATATCGGCCGATACCCGATATTTGCAGTATCGGAATGCTCAACACTAGTCATAATGTGTGGACCCTCCTCTATGACCTTCATGTGCCCCGATAGAGCATACAACTGAGGATTGTCCTAATGAAGAACCCCTATCTTGATGTAATTAAAAATCTCTGCATATTGAAAAGAGTTGTAACTGCCCCCATGGTGCTGAATGTACGAGAATAGATTGAATCAGAATAAATGAAAATTAGATTTTCTTTCATCCCCCAATTGTACAGTCAGGGAGATACCACGCGTTTCTAGTTCCCAGCACTTATATGTTCTGCACATGTCTGAACAAGAAATTCCATTTACAGGAGATTTTGGTAATTACCTTACTTTAGAATTTCACCGAGGGTACATCAAGAAATTTACTGGGGGAGGCGGATTGGATTTAACATTATTTCGTGCCTACGGAAGTAACAGAACCGAATCAACACTTTCTGACTGCACAGATTGAGGACAATTACAAGTTATCCAACTTTCCAATATACTTTGTGTTTGCTGTCAGCGAATGCGAACATTTTCGCTTAAGGGGTTACTCCCAAATTCAGAAATGGATATTGACAGATTCTACTTGCAAATACAGGCAATTTTGTAATTTACTGCTTTTTAAAATTCAGTCATTCTTTTGATATTAATACTTTTCTTCTGTTTACAGCTTGTTGGCATGGACACCGACCACCGCTGCTAGACAGCAGAACATGCAAAGTGCTTACAAGCACTTTTCTACAGCTTGTACGCACTCCTTCTACAGCATATACGTACTCATTCTACAGCTTGTACGTACTCTTTCTACAGCTTGTATGCACTCTTTCTACAGCTTGTATGCACTCTTTCTACAGCTTGTACGCACTCTTTCACAAATTAAAAACTGGGCAGATTGGGCTCCCCAGGTCCCATAGGCTCCGGTAGTGGTACAGGTTAACCGAGTGCTGGCCCTCGACCCTGGTGTAGTACATAGAAAGGTCGAACCCTCCAGAGAGAGATAACGATGCTTAAAGGGGTATTCCCATCTCCAAGATCCTATCCCAAAATGTAGTAGTTGTAATAATAATGTTAGAAAATAAGCTCCAATTAGAAATAGTAGTATAGTTCTTCTGATTTGCTATGTCCCTTACCCTATGAGCAGGGCATTACAGTAGCTTAGTTATCCATGGTTACGACCACTCTTATAGTGACAGTTAGTTGTTAGTGGTTCTAACCATGGATACCCAAGCCACACATGGGGTAAGCGACATAGGGAATCAGAAGAACTATGCTACATTTCTAATTGGAGGTATTTGGCAATATTCTTGTTATTATTATTACACCAACTACATTTTGGGATAGGATCTTGGAGATGGGAATACCCTTTAAGCAAGCATCTCTATACTTTCATATTGAGGGGGATCCTGGTGAGTAAACGTGTTCATGTTTTTTGGAGAGAGGATGGGGGGGGGTTATAATTTTTTTTTCTCTTTTTAGCTTTAGAAAAGAATGTGTTATGCCTCTTACAAAAGTCGCCATATAGTGTCGGCGCTATAAAGTTACTGCAATTTGCGTGGAATGCAACTTTCGTGGGGGCCAGAAGGTTCATTAAGTGGAAGACCTCCCACCATATGGCTGTGGAGAGGAAACTTATTCTACAGAGACTTCAGGGGGTTAATTGGTTGCAGATTTTTGCTTGTCTGCTCACTGAAGACTATTTCATGCAGAGAAAAAAAAAATAATGAAATAATAAAACAATAAACAAATCACAAAATAAATATAACAAAAATGTCAATAAAACAAATATAATAAAAATGACAATAGATACAAAATAATAAAACAATTATACAATATATAAAAAAAATAATTTTTTTAATTCCAAAGTCAAACGGGATTACCAGAAATTCCGGATTAGAAGGCAGTCATAGAAACATATAAAAAGCCCACTTTTACGGTGTAGAACGTTAAGGCTGGCTTCAAATGTTATGTATTTAGTGTGAATTTCTAAAAAAAATATTATAGTATATTTTCCACACTTTGGGCCCAATTTATCAGAACTTTTAAGAGTAGAAAAAACTTTGAAAAACCGCATAATATTGGCGCCAAGCTAAAATGATGTGACTTTTGGAGTTCTTACGCCGTTTTCGCCCAGTTCCGACAAAGGGTGTGTGCACATGTTGCGGATTCCGCAGCGGTTTGGCATCTGCTCCATGATCAGGTGTAAAACCGCAGGCGAAAACCGCAGGCTAATCCACAAAAATCCGCAAATAAACCGCAGGATTTTCCTACGGATTTAGACAAATCCGAGCGGAAAAAATTCCGCAGCATAATCTGCAACGTGTGCACACACCCAAAGTGTCGTGACAAAGGTTTGTAAATCAACAGCATGTCAATTCTTCCTAGAGTTAACCCAGAGAGAGAAATCAGCAGCAAAATCCGCTGCCGATTTGGACTTATCCTTATCGCTGCACAGTGCAGCACTGAACTGCTCTTTGTTTACAAATACAAACAGCAGAATTATGAATGCAGCTCTGGATGTAAACAGAGAAAAAACAACATGAGATAGAGTAAAGTATCGGAATAGTCAAAGGGAGTAAAATAAACACATTTTTCTCATAAACCTACAAAAATCTTACTCCATTCTCAGATTTCACCCTCAGGCAGCTCATATTTTGGAACATATTTGAGACAGACCAAAAAATGCGCAATTCTAGAGCCTATGGGCGCGATTCATCATTTGCAAAAAAAAAAAAAAATTTTGCTCCTTTTTATTTCCGACTTGTAGTATTCATTGACGTTTTTTTACATGACGCGCAACCAATTCAGCTCAGCTACGTCTCACTCTGCGGTATTAATAATTATTATTTGCGGTTCCGTAAACAAATCGAAATCTTTTTCGGCACGCAAGTATTCAAACTAGGCGACGTTAAAAAAAAAAAAAAAAAAATTCACAGATCTCGGGGGGCCGCCGCTCTAGGGAAGGGGGATGGGGAAGTCAATGTTTGTTTATCTGCACAAAGTGTCCATAGACAGTATGTAGCAGAGCTGATTGTGCAATATTGGGGGCGGTTTTACATGTTGCAGAAAATCACACATTTTTATGACTTTTTTCTTTTTTTCAGCCAATGCACTACAGTGCATTTCCTGAGATTATGTAGGTTTTACCTGCAGTCCTATGTAAATACTACAGCAAACTCAGCTCAATAAACACGACCACAACCGTTGCAATGTAGTAGTGCGACAGTTACAACTATAAATCTCCCGGTTGCCCTTGCCTAAGTCGTATTCAGGCCAGAGAGTTGATAGCGGAGTACTCCTTAAAGGGATTTTCTCATCAGCTGCAGTGGAAATATACACAGCGGGCATCAATATATTTAAAGCGAAGCTGCCAGCACGTTGTTACATACAAAAATATTGGTGTCGCTTTTCCACCGGTTAAAATGATACCTATTTTGTAAAGATCCGATGTGCCAGTCATGAGATATCCAGTGTACAAGCCATATGGGATGCAAATCAGACCTGAAGTGCACTGGGGGCGTGTCAAGGATTAGTTCACGCCCCCAGTGCACTTCCAGCCTGATTTGCATATGTCTTTTATTCCAAATTTCTCAGGACTGGTGCATCACATCTCTACAAAAAATATGTCATTGTTATTGATGGACAATGGCCTTCCCAGCCATACACCTACTTCCATATTTAAAAAAAACACGCCAACAGGTTCCCTTTAAGGATTAGTAGCATTCTAACAGATAGGACCCCCCCACACTGATTTCTATAATGAAAGGCCCGTCCATCCATTATGAGGCACTGTGGCCCCCAGCTGTCGGCCCTCCATCAATCTTTTGATTGTTGAGGGTCCTTGCATTTGGATCCCATCCATCAACTTGTCACTCACTTAAAGGGATAGTCCTCTTTAAGCGATTGAGAAACCTGAAGATCAAAACTAAGGACAGGAAATTATGGGGGACACATAATCGCCCAAAGAGTCAGGATACTAGAGAAAACAACAATAATAATAATGATATTATCATAAAGAGTAAAATAACGAGGAAAAAACAATAAATATAGTCAGAAAAAATAATTGATGAATGTGGCGACAGGTTTATTTGCCCCATTACCTAACTTTGAAGGTTCCACTCTAAAAAGTGTAATAAAGTCACAAACCTTACAACAATAGAAAAGAATGTGTGCAAAAAACATTCTAATAACACACTATGAGCACATAAAAAAACGTAGAAATTAGTCAAAGTGATAATAAATGGTGAAAAAATAAAAATAAAATGATAATAAATAATAATACGGAAAGATAAAAAAGTTATATATTACCGAAAAATAAAATATATATATATATATATATATATATATATATATATATATATATATATAGAACTTTTTTATTTTTCTGCTATTTATTTTATCTTTATCATCATTTTATTTTATTGCAATTTATTATCTATCTACATTATATATCTACCGTATATATATATTATACATATATATATGCATACATTATATATATATATATATATATATATATATATATATATATATATACACACTGTACTTGTATGTATTATGTATACCCCTCCTCACATGTAAAGCACTATGGAATAAATGGCGCTATAATAATAATATTTATATATTATATATATATATATATATATATATATATATATTTAAAAATACAGTAAAATAAAAAATAGTAATATAGAAATAATAACAATAAAAATAATAATTACCCATGAGAATAATAAAATAATAATGGCAGTAAAATAACCGGTAAATGAAATCAAATAAAATCATGATAAAGAAAAAATGATAAAATAATAAAATGAGTAAAATAAAAAAACAGCATATTAAAAAATAGTCTGTCAAAAACAATAATCACAAGAGTCATAAATGAAATAACGATAAAGAAAAATATAAAATAATAAAGAAAAAGAAATTAGAATAGAACATACAGTCTATCACAAATCTATATAAAACAATCATGAAAAAATAAATAATAATAATAATAGAAAAATATATAGAATTGAGAGTCCTCAGTGGATGATACCTTCATCAGGCATAGACAGAATAATAATAATAATAATAATAATAATAATAATAATAATAATAATAATAATAATAATAATAATAAGAAGAAGAAGAAGAAGAAGAAGAAGAAGAAGAAGAAGAAGAAGAAGAAGAAGAAGAAGAAGAAGAAGAAGAAGAAGAAGAAGAAGAAGAAGAAGAAGAAGAAGAAGAAGAAGAAGATAAACTAGATAAATATAAATTAAAAAAAAGTATTCAAAAATTATTCTAAG
Source organism: Dendrobates tinctorius (assembly GCF_039654945.1). Lineage (NCBI taxonomy): Eukaryota > Metazoa > Chordata > Amphibia > Anura > Dendrobatidae > Dendrobates > Dendrobates tinctorius. The sequence continues at coordinate 3,949,537 of NW_027361691.1, forward strand.
AAACATAATAATGAGCCAGAAGTATAATAACCAATCTCATAATAGCCCATGATTGAACGATATTGACCGTTCCAGGGGGTCTCGTTGGGAAGGATCCTATTAGAAGTTAATGGGGTCCGTAAGGTTTGCGTGTGTCCTATGGTCATTAGTCCATTAGAATCAATAATACTACTGATACTACACCTAATAATATATATATATATCCCTCTAGATCTGGAGAAGAGGATAGTGAATCCCCCTTTAACTCCAGTGTATGATCGGCCACAGCCCCGAATACCCATCCTAACCATGCACACGAGCCCGCCGGCCCATAGCGAGCACTATATATATATATAATAGTAGTACCACCTGACGGTAAGTAAGTGCCCCCCTGATCATAGCACCAGGTGCCCATTACTACACCAATAATAACAATGTGACAGCCTAAGGGGATCCAGATGCCGCTCTCCGAGGATCCTGCTGCCAAATATTTTTTCCGCCTGTCAAAAATAGGAAAAAGCAGCGAATCGCCAGCGCCGGCTCGTCCAGCATTGCGGAGGGCAGCAGCTGGTACCTGGAAGTTGGCAGGCATCACTGACCGGGGTGACATATCCTGCAAGAGCAACTTAGCACCATCATCGCATGCGACATGCAAGAAGACAAAGGCACGGGCTCACCTTGAGTGGGATGCATACACGGCGAGAAGAATAGGGCGTAAGATGACGGGATCAGGAGGTCATGGGGCGACAAGAAGGCTCCTGCCTATAGGGACAATGCTGGATTGGGAGGTGGTGAAAGCCCTGTCCTCTGCTCCATGCACAATGAATGCCCTGGAGTTCTCGCTCTCTCTCCTCTGCTTTCTTGTAATGACATCATTCCTCAGGACCACAGGCCAATCAATGTGCTAAGGGAGAAGCCTGCTGCACAGAATTGTGGGAGCTGTAGTCCTGCATTGCTGGAATTCTTAGTCCGGCCTATGGGAGGATGGAGACTGGAAGACTACACTTCCCAGGGGGAGGCCCAGGCTTGGCAGCATTAGGCACCCTGACAGCCAGGAGGAGGCATGGATGGAGATTTGGGACAGGGAGGGAGAGCAAGATCCACAGGAAAAGCTGGGAACTTTTCCTGATATAGAAGCAGGAGAGAACGCAAGGAAGCGGCGGGATTTATAGGACGGATCCAAGGACAATTCCTTTAAAAATAGAAAAAATGTTTAAAATAAATACGTAAAACATAAGACATTGAGCCGCCATTACCGATCCTACATCCTGAGCCGACTCGGCTTTCCTAAATTCTCCAAAAATTGGCAGTTTCTTGATATTCCCCTTATAAACCCAAAATAATCACTTTACAGCATAAACTAAAGTCTTTGGTAAAAATAAAATAATAATAATAATGATGATAAATTCAGGGCAAAATCTTTTTTATCCATAATCTGTTTACAAAAAAAATAATTACTATAACTTAAATGCTGAAATTTACACACACACAAAAAAAAAAAAAAAAGACCTGACAGACGATGGGACCAGATGGCGGTATAACACATGCAGACTGGTCTACAGACGGCGGACTGCCCAGTACAGTGCTGCTGCCCGGAGGACCGTCGCTCACAGCTCCTACACACGATTACGGGATCAAGGCCGACCAGGATGATGGATTATGTAGCCACGGGATGAAGGATTTATGTGGACGTGGTATAGGAGTATTATGTGAGCACTGCACACAATTATGATTTACGCGGGTTCAGTGTAGAAGTGTCATGTGGGCACTGTATGGAACTATTATCTGGGAACTGTACAGAAGCGTTATGCAGGTATTATTGTATACAAGTATTATATTGGCACTGTATAGCAGTATTATCGTATAGAACTATTATGTGTGCATTGTGTTGAAATAGTATAATAGTGTGCACTGTATGGAAGTATTATGTGTGCACTGTATGGAAGTATTATGTGTGCACTCTATAGAAGTATTATGTGTGTACTGTATGGAAGTGTGCATGCACTGTATAGATGTATTATGTGTGCACTGTATGGAAGTATTATGCGTGCATTATGTGTGCACTGTATGGAAGTATTATGGGTGCACTGTATAGAAGTATTGTGTGCACTGTATAGAAGTATTATGTGAGCCCTATATGGAACTATTATCTGGGAACTATACAGAAGTGTTATGCAGGTATTATTGTATACAAGTATAGTATTGGCACTGTATAGCAGTATTATTGTATAGTACTATTATGTGTGCACTGTGTTCAAATAGTATAATAGTGTGCACTGTATGGAAGTATTATGTGTGCACTGCATGGAAGAATTATGTGTGCACGGTATAGAAGTATTTTGTGTGCACTGCATGGAAGTATTATGTGTGCATTATGTGTTCACTGTACAGAAGTATTATGTGTGCACTGTATAGAAGTGTTTTGTGTGCATAATGCATACACTGTATAGAAGTATTATGTGTGCAATATGTGTGCACTGTATAGAAGTATTATGTGTGCACTGTATAGAAGTATTATGTGTGCACTGTATAGAAGTATTATGTGTGCACTGTATAGAAGTGTTTTGTGTGCATAATGCATACACTGTATAGAAGTATTATGTGTGCAATATGTGTGCACTGTATAGAAGTATTATGTGTGCACTGTATAGAAGTATTATGTGTGCACTGTATAGAAGTATCATGTGTGCACTGTATAGAAGTATCATGTGTGCACTGTATAGAAGTATCATGTGTGCACTGTATAGAAGTATCATGTGTGCACTGTATAGAAGTATCATGTGTGCACTGTATAGACGTATCATGTGTGCACTGTATAGACGTATTATGTGTGCACTGTATAGACGTATTATGTGTGCACTGTATGGAAGTATGTGTGCACTGTATAGAAGTATCATGTGTGCACTGTATAGAAGTATTATGTGTGCACTGTATGGAAGTATTATGTGTGCACTGTATGGAAGTATATGTGCACTGTATAGACGTATTATGTGTGCACTGTATAGAAGTATTATGTGTGCACTGTATGTGCACTGTATAGAAGTATTATGTGTGCACTGTATAGACGTATTATATGTGCACTGTATGGAAGTATTATGTGTGCACTGTATGGAAGTATATGTGCACTGTATAGACGTATTATGTGTGCACTGTATAGACTTATTATGTGTGCACTGTATGTGCACTGTATAGAAGTATTATGTGTGCACTGTATAGACGTATTATATGTGCACTGTATGGAAGTATGTGTGCACTGTATGGAAGTATGTGTGCACTGTATAGACGTATTATGTGTGCACTGTATAGAAGTACTATGTGTTCACTGTATAGACGTATTATGTGTGCACTGTATGGAAGTATTATGTGTGCACTGTATAGAAGTATTATGTGTGCACTGTATAGAAGTATTATGTGTGCATTATGTGTGCACTGTATGGAAGTATTATCTGGTACTGTATAGAAGTATTATGTGTGCATTAAGTGTGCACTGTATGGAAGTATTATGTGTGCATTATGTGTGCACTGTATGGAAGTATTATCTGGGTACTGTATAGAAGTATTATGTGTGCACTGTATGGAAGTATTATGTGTGCACTGTATGGAGTATTATGTGTCCACTATATAGAAGTATTTTGTGTGCACTATATGGAAGTATTATGTGGGTACTGTATAGAAGTATTATGTGTGCACTGTATGGAAGTATTATGTGTCCACTATATAGAAGTATTTTGTGTGCACTATATGGAAGTATTATGTGTGCACTGTATGGAAGTATTATGTGTCCACTATATAGAAGTATTTTGTGTGCACTATATGGAAGTATTATGTGTGCATTAAGTGTGCACTGTATGGAAGTATTATGTGTGCACTGTATGGAAGTATTATCTGGGTACTGTATAGAAGTATTATGTGTGCACTGTATGGAAGTATTATGTGTGCACTGTATGAAAGAATTATGTGTGCACTGTATAGAAGTATTATGTGTGCACTGTATGAAAGTATTATGTGTGCACTATATAGAAGTATTTTGTGTGCACTATATAGAAGTATTTTGTGTGCACTGTTTGGAAGTATTATGTGTGCACTGTTTGGAAGTATTATGTGTGCACTGTATTGCACTGTATGGAAGTATTATGTGTGCATTAAGTGTGCACTGTATGGAAGTATTATCTGGGTACTGTATAGAAGTATTATGTGTACACTATATAGAAGTATTTTGTGTGCACTGTATGGAAGTATTATGTGTTTGCCGTTTTTAAGTGTCATGCGGGCACAGTTCTGTATCACACTTGTACGTACCCTATTATGGTGGTTTCCTCTTCATTGCTCTCTTTAAAATAAATAAGAATAGTTTTAGGTAAATCTACTGTATTACAATCACTTAATGATTGCTCAGTCAGTAACAGTGAAGATCACTGCAATCAGTTCATCCTGTAATGGCTGACAACAGGGAACAATAGCTTACATTCAGATGAACGGCCATCAGGGACACATCAGCTTAAGAGGTTCTTTAAGGAATGAACGAAATCATGGAAATTAGAGATGGTGAGAATAAATAGTGCGGGAAAACGATTGCTGTAACACATCTGATGTGTGCAGTATTCACAGGGTCTGCGTCTGATGGAAGCTCCTATCAAGGATTCAAAGAGACGCCTGAAGTCACATTGCTGCACTCCTGGGTTATCTGCGCCAAGGATCACTGAGATTCAGGATCTGTAAGATTCTCCTCCAAGTTCTGTAACCTCAGAGGAAAAGTCATAGGTCTGTGCCAAAAAGGGAGAGAACTGTCTCACTACCGCCACCTGTTGGTGTTACCTTGTAAGTGCATGTACATCGTTCTTAAAGGGAATGTATCACCAAGCATCTTTTTACTAATTAAATTAGATGCTAATCCGGATACTGAGCTTTATTATCGCAGATATTTTTAATATTATTTTCTATACATAATATAAATACATCACTATACATACATAAAATAAATACATCACTGCAGTAATAATATCCCTTAATTAGCCCCTATGGTAATAATATCCCCCATCCTGGCCCCCATGTGTCTCATTCCTGGCTCCAGTCATATGTTCTCCCATCCTGCCCTCATGAGTATCCATTCTGCCCCATATGATCTCCCCATCCTGCCCCATCTGTCCCATGATCCTGCCACAACTGTCCCATTATCCTGCTCCATCTGTCCCATGATCCTGTCCCATGAACCTTCACCATCTGTCTCAATCCTGCCCCATGATCCTGCCCCATGTGTCCCCATCCTGCATCCTGCCCCATCTGTCGCTATCCTGCCCCATCTGTCTCCATCCCACACCATGTCTCCAATCATGCCCCCTGTGTCTCCATTCCTGGCCCCTGTGTCTCCAATCCTGCCCCCATATCTTTCATCCTGCCATCATGTCTCCATTGCTGGCCCTATCTCTTTCATCCAGCCACCATGACTCCAATCCTGCGCCCATATCTTTCATCCTGCCACCATGTCTCCCATCTTGCCCCCTGTGTCTCCCATCCTGACCCCGTGTCTCCAATCCTGCCCCCATATCTTTCATTCTGCCTCGTGTCTCCATTCTTCCCCCTGTGTCTCCAATCATGCATCCATATCTTTCATCCTACCCCCTGTTTCCATTCTGCCACATCTCCATTCTGTCCCCGGCAGGATGGACACTTGTCTCCATCCTGCCGGCTTGCCGATTTCAATAAAAATGTTTAAAAAAACACTTTCTCCTTATCTTGCCGCACTCCTGTGGTGAGCGATCTTACCTCCAGGCTGAAAGTGTGCACTCGCGGGCGAATGACAATGATGTCAGACGCCGGAGACGTGCGCGCTGATGTCAGCTGCCAGCCTCCGATTGGCTGTCGGCTTTAGCTATTGCCATGCGGGCCCAGGCCCTTACAGCAATAGAGTGTAACTGAACCCTGCATCTCGGACACAGGGTTCAGTTACTGCATTGGCAGCCCAATGAGCAGAAGACACGGGGCCCAATGCAGGCCCCCTCTGCTGACAGACCCCATATGCCAGTCAGGGCAGTAATACCTTGATGGTGGTCCTGGTTGGTGGCCTCCTTACTGCGCTGTTCTCTGAGGTCCTTGCTGCCTGAAGCTATGCTCATTCCTCTGTTCCTTACTGTTCTTTAGTCCTTGCCTGTATGGCAGGTAGGTTGAGCCTTTTATGTAGCAGAGTGTATCTTTTGAGAATGACCACCTATACATCAGAGAACTTCACTGAGCAAGTTATCTTGAGTAAACAGCATTTACTTATGGGTAAACATGAGATAAGAATTCAGAAGCACACAGCATGTGCTGCTGGCATAATACACTCAAAAGCGAAAGTAAAAGTACAACAACAATAGAGAACTTCCCTCCCCACAGTACAGCAAGCATATAACTTCACACCATCACCATCTGCTGTCAGGCCAGTGTAAAGTCCTCCTTTACATAATCAATAAGTCCATTTTTGTTGCATATGCCAACACCCTTTCTCAACAGTAAGGACTTTATTCAGTCAAACCCAACTTTTTTTATTAGTCTCTGGTGTTTATCAGCATTCAACGCCTTCGTGAAGATGTCTGCTGTCATTTCTTCAGTAGGATATTTCTTCAAGAAATGATACTTCACATTTCCCAAGTCTTTGATTTCGAAATGTCACTTCAGGATTTTTAGAATGTTTTCTTTATCCCTTTCTTGTTCAGAACAAATCAAAATGTCTACATATATGAGTACTAGTGTTGAGCATTCCGATACCGCAAGTATCGGATATCGGCCGATATTAGCGGTATCGGAATTCCGATACTGACTTCCGATACTTTTGTCATATCGGATTCCGGAATCGGAAGTTCCCATCATGCTATGAGCCTGCTTGCTTTGATTAAGCCAATGGGAATCCTCCGAAGTGTGGGAACATCCTGTTAGGCATGTAGGCATGTTAACTATTGGCATGGCTGTGATTGGCTGCCGAAATGATGTCATGATGCACTATAAAAGCCACCGCAGCCGCCATTTCTGGTTCACTCTGCTGTGAATTCAGTTAGGGACAGGCTGCTGTAGAAGACTGTGAGGGACAGTTAGAAATAGCGATTCCACCAAACTTCTAGTGCTTTACCCAGGCTACATAAACCACCACTGTAGCCTTCTTTGCCCTAGCAGCAGTGTTCACAGCTGTCTGCAAGGGCTGTGTGAGTGCAGCTCACGCTGTGGAGTGGGTCCTGCAGCCACGTCAGGCTGTAGGCCACCCAGGGTGATCACTGCTGCCTCATACATCTTTTAATTTTTGAGCTGCATTTTTACATAATTTCAATCTAGTGTGCTTCCATCCGTATCCATATACGTTGGTTGCAAACACTATATAGGAGTACACAGCGGAGCCTTTCTGCAGCCTTTCAGTGCTAGTGTCCACTTTGCTGCACTGTTCACGGCTGTCTCAGAGGTCTCTGACTGTGTGTGAGTGCAGCTCACGCTGAGTAGTGTGTCCTGCAGCTACGTCTGGTTGTAGGACGCTCAGCGTGCGTCAGTGCCTCACACATATTTTTATTTGAGTGCAGCTCATTTTTTCTTCTCCTATTAGTGTGCATCCATCCGTATCCATCAACATTGGTTGGTTGCAAACACTATATAGGAGTAGATAGAGGAGCCTTTTTTTCTGGCTTGTGCCCTGCCGGCGCAGCCAGATTAGTATTACCCAATTTTTTTGGAGCCTCATCTTTTGCATTGTAGGTTACCTGACTGCATTGTAATAGCTCCAAAAAGTTGGTGATACTATCAGTTTCAATTCTTTGTTCACATACTTTGAGTTTGTTTCCAACAAAGAAACCACAAAAAAAGTTCACCAAACACTACATTTGGAACTTGTGTAGGCCACATCAGCTCCTATTAAAGTGTAGTCCACACACACACACACACTTCATAAAATTAGTGTTTCTTGTACCTGTAACCAGCTGTTCAGGAATAAGCACACTAAGGCCCCCCTTTGTACTTTTCTGCCTATCTTAAGCAGTCTGGCAAGATGAAGAAGGCAGGGAGTAAGGCGCGTGGGCGTGGGCGTGGAGTTTCAGCAGGGAGAGGACGTGGGGATTCTGCAGGGAGAGGACGTGGGGATTCTGGGCCTGCTGCGGGCACCAGTGGATCAGCATCCCCCAGTTTTAGCAGGCAACAGTCCTTTATGCGCAGCTTTGTAGGACCTCAACGTACCCCACTGCTGCGGGAGGAACAAATTGAAGCCGTTGTTGGATGGATGGCAGCTAACGCATCGACTTCAATTACTTCCACATCCTCTCAGGGCCAGAGCACCGAAGAGCAACCATCTGTCTCTTCACCACCTGCCAAAGTGCCCAGGCCGTCAGAGAGACATGGACAGGAGCCATCACAGTCTCTACTTCTGTTCTCGGAATCTGTTGGCTTGGAAAGAGGGGGCCAGCCAAGCAGCATTCCTGAATGTGAAGAAGAGGGAGTATGCAGTGATGTGCAACTTCTTTGTCCCTCTGAATCTGAAGAGGCGAGTGGGCCAGTGCCTATGGTCAGCACACCTCAGTACGCATCAGATGATGACGAGACTCAGTTGCCACCTTCTGGTGCGTACGGTGCTGGCGAGACAACCCCGGAGAAGCAGCTGTTTGAAGAGGGGAGGGAAGATGATGAGGTCCTTGACCCATCATGGCGTGAGGAACAGGAAGGTGGTGGGAGCAGCTCGGAGGAAGAGATTCCCCTACCGGCCAAAACAGGAGGCAGAGGGAGGGGGAAGACTTGGTTGCCTGTACCCTCCACTTCGGCACCCGTTAGGAGCATTCCTCATTCCAAAGGCAAAACGGGCGCTCCCAAGAGTTGCAGTGCGTGGTCCTTTTTTGACACAGTTGCAGATGACATTTGCTTTGTCAAATGCAAGCTGTGTCATCAGATAGTCAAAAGAGGGAGAAATGTCAGCAACCTCAATACCACAAATATGTGGAAACATGTGCGCACCAAGCACGAGTTGGAGTTGCAGAGACACCCTGAAGACGTAGGCCAACGTACAGCACCACCTACCACCTCTTCAGTTCGTGTTGGGGCCTCTTCCTCCAGCTCACGCACTGCTGGTTCGGCTTCCTCACAGGATCGCCAAGGAAGAACCTCTGCCACTGTTGTCCGGAGACCCTGTCAGATTCCACCCATAGCAGCACGTTCCCATCCATCACAGCCATCGGTAGCACAGGCATGGGATAAAAGGCGCCCTTACTCGGCAAACCATCCCCGAGCACAGTCTCTGAATGCTGGCATTGCCAAACTTCTGGCAGTTGAAATGCTGTCATTCAGGCTGGTGGACACTGACACCTTCCGGGACTTAATGGCATTGGCAGTCCCCCAATACAACGGGAATTCAGCAGGCGAGCCGTCCCTGCCCTGCAGAAACATGTTGAGGGCAAAATAAAACATGCGCTACTAAACGCCGTTAGTAGCAAGGTCCACCTGACCACCGATGCGTGGACCAGTAACCATGGACAGGGACGATACCTTTCCCTCACTGCCCACTGCGTCAATGTTGTGGAGCCGGGTACGGATCTGGAGAGTGGCGCTGTACGTGTTCTTCCAACGCCACGGATTGCAGGACTCCAGTCTGTACACATAGACTCCTCCTCCTACTCAAGTTCCTCAGAAACAGCAGAGCAGGAGCCTGTTACGACCGATATGAGCACAGCCGTGGCCAAACGTCAACAGGCTGTACTCAAATTAATTTCTTTGGGGAATCGAAGCCACACAGCGCAGGAGCTCTGGAATGCTATCAAGCTGGAGAGCGATGTGTGGTTTGGGCCAGCGAATCTCCAGCCGGGCTTGGTAGTGTGTGACAATGGCCGAAATCTGGTGGCAGCTCTTGGCCTAGGCAACCTCACACACATCCCATGTCTGGCACATGTTCTTAACTTGGTCGTGCAGAGCTTTCTGAGGGACTATCCGGATCTTGATGCACTGTTGCACAAGGTCCGCATAGAGTGCGCTCACTTGCGGCGTTCCAGCACGGCAAGATCGCGCCTCGCTGCTCTGCAGCGACGATTTGGCCTTCCGGAACATCGCATCATTTGTGACCTACCCACCCGGTGGAATTCAACGTTACATATGTTGGAGCGGTTGTGTGAGCAGCAGGCAGCAGTCATAGAGTACCAGCTGCATCAGGCGCAAACAAGTCGCACTGTGCGCCGTTCACACTTCAGCACCATTGAGTGGGCCTCTATGAAGGACATCTGCCTCGTTTTGCGTGCCTTCGATGAATCCACGCGGATGGCGAGTGCAGATGATGCACTAGTCAGCATGACTGTCCCCCTTATCTGCCTGCTTCAACAAACACTGCAAGCACTAAGGGATGAGGTTTCGGAAGAGGTGGAGGATGAGGAGTCCCAAATGCCATCTGCTTCTGGACAGTCTGCGCTACGTGTTTCCTCACAAAGGCCTAGGCAGGGGACACTTTGTGAGGAGGATGAGGAGGAGTCGATGGAGGAGGAAGACATCTCTCCAGAGGAGGGAGGTACACAAACCTCTACTCAGTATGTACAGCGAGGGTGGGGTGATGCAGAGCAGGCCGAGGTCACGCCTCAAACAGGGGACAGCGGTTCTTTGGCAGTTGGGAGTCTGCAGCACATGGTTGATTTCATGCTGCAGTGCCTGAGAAACGACCGCCGCATCGCCCACATTCTCGTCTCGGCTGATTATTGGGTGTACACCCTCCTAGATCCTCGCTACCGGGACAGCGTACAAAGGCTCATACCAACGTTGAACCGGGAGCGTAAACTGCGGGAGTACGAAGAGTCACTGGTGCAGTCCATAATGTTTTCCATTCCACCCGACAGCATTGTTGCTAGTGCTTTACAAAGCAGCTCTGTGCGTCGAGGCAGTGGAGGAAACTCTGCACAAAGAGGGAGCAGAGGCAGCGCCGCAGCACAAGGCAAGACCACTATGGCCCAAATGTGGCAAAGTTTTGTGTGTCCACCACAATTGTCTACACCATCAGCGACGCCTCGAGTCAGCAGGAGGCAACGCTTCCGTCAGATGGTGTCAGACTACATGTCTTGCCCTGTCGCTGTACTCCCAGATGGCTCTTCCCCCTTCAAGTTTTGGGTCTCTAAGCTGGATACATGGCCAGAGCTTAGCCAGTATGCATTGGAGGTGCTGGCTTGCCCTGCTACCAGTGTATTATCGGAACGTGTCTTTTTAGTGCCGCAGGTGGTGTACTAACAGACCGTCGCACGCGACTATCTTCCGATAATGTTGACCGGCTGACTTTTCTGAAAATGAACAAGGCCTGGATCTCCAAAGACTTTGCCATTCCTCTTACAGACTAAATTAGTGGTTGGCAACTGTATCCAGGTCTGCTGGTGTGTTCATTTTTCTACCACCTGAACTATAATCCCTGTGCTTCAACACAGCCAGTTGTCGCTCAGATGTGTCGTCTGCACAGAGAAACACACTAGCTCCTGTGTTAGTGGGGTTCAGTAACGCCAGCTGATCCCCTGCTGTGTGGACGGCAAAGTCACCAGCTCCATCAACATTCAAACCACTACTGATTTTTAACCGTGCCCAACTTAGGTCTCTGGCTCCACTGTCTCTACTATTTCCCCTGGCCTCCAACCCCGCCATCTACATCTCTGAAGTGGCGTCAGCACAATCTACACTTGTTCCTGTGGCTCAGTCCCATCAGTTTATCCCCTGATGTGTGTCCGGCAAGGTCTCCTGCTCTGTCCACATTCCCATAACCAGTAGTGGGAATGAGGACAGAGCTGGCGAACTTGCCGGACAAACATCAGGGGATCAACTGACGGGACTGAGCACCAGTAACACAGGAACAGGTGGAGCATGGTTAGAATCAGTAGTAGTCAACAACCTCCATAAAAACCGCTGCCCATTGGCCTCTGCATGCGGCATGCGTAATCCTGGGCTCCAACAGCGTCAGTTGGTGTTCAGAAGTGTCGTCTCCACAGAGCCAAACACATTCGTTCAAGTGTTAGTGGGGTTCAGCACTGCCAGCTGTTCCCCTGCTGTGGAGATGGCAAGTCTCCTGCTGCCTACACCAACCAAAATCCAGTAGGCCCCAGCCTGCTCCATGCCTGATCCTGGGCTCCAACAGCGTCAGTTGGTGTTCAGAAGTGTCGTCTCCACAGAGCCAAACACATTCGTTCAAGTGTTAGTGGGGTTCAGCACTGCCAGCTGTTCACCTGCTGTGGAGATGGCAAGTCTCCTGCTGCCTACACCAGCAAAAATCCAGTAGGCCCCAGCCTGCTCCACGCCTGATCCTGGGCTCCAACAGCGTCAGTTGGTGTTCAGAAGTGTCGTCTCCACAGAGCCAAACACATTCGTTCGAGTGTTAGTGGGGTTCAGCAGTGCCAGCTGTTCACCTGCTGTGGAGATGGCAAGTCTCCTGCTGCCTACACCAGCCAAAATCCAGTAGGCCCCAGCCTGCTCCACGCCTGATCCTGGGCTCCAACAGCGTCAGTTGGTGTTCAGAAGTGTCGTCTCCACAGAGCCAAACACATTAGTTCGAGTGTTAGTGGGGTTCAGCACTGCCAGCTGTTCCCCTGCTGTGGAGATGGCAAGTCTCCTGCTGCCTTCACCTGCCAAAATCCAGTAGGCCCCAGCCTGCTCCACGCCTAATCCTGGGCTCCAACAGCGTCAGTTGGTGTTCAGAAGTGTCGTCTCCACAGAGCCAAACACATTCGTTCGAGTGTTAGTGGGGTTCAGCACTGCCAGCTGTTCCCCTGCTGTGGAGATGGCAAGTCTCCTGCTGCCTACACAGTCCTACTACTACTGATTTTTAACCGTGCTCCACTTAGGCCTGTGGCTTCACTGATTTTCGTATTTCCCCTGTCCTCCAACCCCGCCAGTTACAGCTCCGAAGTGGCGTCTGCACAATCCACACTTGTTCCTGTGTAACAGGTGTTCAGTCCGGTCAGTTAATCCCCTGATGTGTGTCCGGCAATGTCGCCTGCTCTGTCCACATTCCCATAACTAGAGCAGGCGACATTGCCGGACACACATCAGGGGATTAACTGACCGGACTGAACACCTGTTACACAGGAACAAGTGTGGATTGTGCAGACGCCACTTCAGAGCTGTAACTGGCGGGGTTGGAGGACAGGGGAAATACGAGTATCACTGATATTTGTATTTCCCCTGTCCTCCAACCCCGCCAGTTACAGCTCCGAAGTGGCGTCTGCACAATCCACACTTGTTCCTGTGTTACAGGTGTTCAGTCCGGTCAGTTAATCCCCTGATGTGTGTCCGGCAATGTCGCCTGCTCTAGTTATGGGAATGTGGACAGAGCAGGCGACATTGCCGGACACACATCAGGGGATTAACTGACCGGACTGAACACCTGTAACACAGGAACAAGTGTGGATTGTGCAGACGCCACTTCGGAGCTGTAACTGGTGGGGTTGGAGGACAGGGGAAATACGAAAATCAGTGAAGCCACAGGCCTAAGTGGAGCTTGGTTAAAATTAGTAGAAGTCTACAACCGATCTTAAAATTTCTTCAATGCAGCCTCAGCCTGCTCCGTGCTTGTCCCTGGGCTTCAACACAGCCAGTTGTTGCTCGGAAGTGCCGTCTTCACAGATTAAAACACTAGCTCCTGTGTTTGTGGGGTTCAGTAACGTCAGCTGTTCCCCTGCTGTTTTGATGGCAATCTGTCCTGCTGCCTCCCAATTGACAGCACATCAGGCCTCAGCCTGCTAAGTGCTTGTCCCTGGGCTCCAACATCGCCAGTTGCTGCTCATAACTGACTTTGGCACGGGTACTCCCTCCTGCCCAGCTAGGTTCCAGCCCTGCCTGCTGTTTCCGGGAAGTGTCAATGTCAGTTTGCCACCCCAAGTTGCCATGTCGTGTTGCGGTTGGGTTAGCCGAGGCTAGGGTGCCAGCAGTTTAGGTGCTTCCTATGTGGACTGCGGGTTCTGGTAAGAAAGGTTTGTTCCATAGTGCCAGTAGGACAAGCACCCCCTGTAGGACTGTGTGATTCGGTAACTGCGGCCAGCTTGCGGCATGCCAACTTTGCTTTTCAGGGGTAACTTCTGCTACCCCTCCGGGTTCCAGCACCGTCAGCTGGTTCTCGTCAGCCTTTGGCCTAGGTGCCTCCATCTCGGTATCCGAGTTCCGGCAACGTCTGCTGGTCCTTGGTAGTGCTTTGTAGCACAGGTACCTCCTGCTTAGTAACCAGGTTCCAGCACCGTCAGCTGGTCCTCGGTTGTGCCATTGGCTCTTATTCCTTCTGCTGCCCCTCCGGGTGCCAGCACTGTCAGCTGGTCCTCGCTATTTCCATTTGCTCTTGCAGCTTCTGCTACCCCTCCGGGTTCCAGCACCGTCAGCTGGTTCTCGTCAGAGCCTTTGGCCTAGGTGCCTCCATCTCGGTATCCGAGTTCCGGCAATGTCTGCTGGTCCTTGGTAGTGCTTTGTAGCACAGGTACCTCCTGCTTAGTAACCGGGTTCCAGCACCGTCAGCTGGTCCTCGGTTGTGCCATTGGCTCTTATTCCTTCTGCTGCCCCTCCGGGTGCCAGCACTGTCAGCTGGTCCTCGCTATTTCCATTTGCTCTTGCAGCTTCTGCTACCCCTCCGGGTTCCAGCACCGTCAGCTGGTTCTCGTCAGAGCCTTTGGCCTAGGTGCCTCCATCTCGGTATCCGAGTTTCGGCAATGTCTGCTGGTCCTTGGTAGTGCTTTGTAGCACAGGTACCTCCTGCTTAGTAACCGGGTTCCAGCACCGTCAGCTGGTCCTCGGTTGTGCCATTGGCTCTTGTTCCTTCTGCTGCCCCTCCGGGTTCCAGTACCGTCAGCTGGTTCAAGAGGACAAAGAACAGGAAGACAACCACCAAGATGCAGAACAACAAGAGAGAGAAGACAAAGAAGCATAAAAAAACAAAGCAGAAGAACATTAAGCATAAGACTAATACTCTGAGCAAATGATATTATCTTATTTATAAGCAGAAGAAGACTAAGCAGTGTATGGGGGTGAGTCCGTTCCTCCTCGTGGTGCCCCTGGAAAAGGCCTGCTGCTGCAGGCCAAACTGAACGCGGACAAATCCTGTTGTAAATCTTTTGTGACAGGCAGAACGGAAGGTGTAAACTTCTAACTTTTCTAGATAACTACAGGAATGCCTGACACAAACAAGAATATGATGAAGAAGAATAGGAAGAAGATGAAGAAGTTGAATATGTAGAATAATAATTGTTGAATAAGAAGAATATGAAGAAGGTAAAAAAAGGAAGAAGAAGAAGAAGAAGGTAAAAAAAGGAAGAAGAAGAAGAAGAAGGTAAAAAAAGGAAGAAGAAGAAGAAGAAGGTAAAAAAAGGAAGAAGAAGAAGAAGAAGGTAAAAAAAGGAAGAAGAAGAAGAAGAAGGTAAAAAAAGGAAGAAGAAGAAGAAGAAGGTAAAAAAAGGAAGAAGAAGAAGAAGAAGGTAAAAAAAGGAAGAAGAAGAAGAAGAAGGTAAAAAAAGGAAGAAGAAGAAGAAGAAGGTAAAAAAAGGAAGAAGAAGAAGAAGAAGGTAAAAAAAGGAAGAAGAAGAAGAAGAAGGTAAAAAAAGGAAGAAGAAGAAGAAGAAGGTAAAAAAAGGAAGAAGAAGAAGAAGAAGGTAAAAAAAGGAAGAAGAAGAAGAAGAAGGTAAAAAAAGGAAGAAGAAGAAGAAGAAGGTAAAAAAAGGAAGAAGAAGAAGAAGAAGGTAAAAAAAGGAAGAAGAAGAAGAAGAAGGTAAAAAAAGGAAGAAGAAGAAGAAGGTAAAAAAAGGAAGAAGAAGAAGAAGAAGGTAAAAAAAGGAAGAAGAAGAAGAAGAAGATAAAAAAAGGAAGAAGAAGAAGAAGAAGAAGAAGAAGAAGAAGAAGAAGAAGAAGAAGAAGAAGAAGAAGAAGAAGAAGAAGAAAAAAGGAAAAAGAATAAGAAAGAAGAAGAAAGAAGAAAGAAGAAGAAGACATACATGTCTGGCAAAATATAAATGAGGCTAACATAGTCAATATCTTTGTAACTCCTAACGTCTTTAAAAAAAAAGTTTAATTCCTGCTATTCCATTTGATTGGGCTAAACCTCTATGGCTTTAATGTCTCCTCCACCTCCCACAATACATTCTACAATATTCTTAGTTGTTTTTCTTCATGTAGAATTAACCTACAAGGAAAGAAAGGGTTTTTTTTAATTCCGATATTTTGGCCCCATTGACTTGCATTGGTTCCCGGCATCGGAATCGGCGATACCGATACTTTTTTTTTTTTAAGATCGGCCGATCCATTCCGATCCGATATTTTCAAGTATCGGCTGGTATCGCTCAACTCTAATGAGTACATAAATTCATCTATTCATCAGCCTTTTTGTGTACAAGCATGGATCAGCTTCACTTTCTTGAAATTTTTCATTTGTAAGCACTTCCATGATTTTGTCATTCCACGCATTAGCTGTTTGCTTTAAACCACATATGCATTTCTGTAGTTTGCAAACTTCGTATGGGTTGCTTTCATCTTTGAATCTTGGAGGTTGTTCCATGTAAATGTCTTCTGTCAAATTTGCATTCAAAAATGCTGTCTTTACATCCAGATGTATCAGTTCCATCTGTTTCATTGCTGCAATTGTAAGTAAAGTTCTTATTGTAGTATGTTTAACAACTGGAGCAAATGTCTCATCATAGTCTTCTCCATATTTTTTGAGAATACCCTTTAGCTACGAGTCTTGCTCGGTATCTTTCAGGTGTGCCATCTGTTTGGTATTTTACTTTAAAAATCCATTTACATCCTATGGCTTTTCTTCCTTCTGGTAAATCTGTCAGTGTCCATGTATTTGAGTCATGCATGGATTTAATTTCTGTTTCTGTTGCTTCTATCCATTTATTAGCTTCTTCTTTAGGGAGTTTAGATATGTCTTCCCAAAAGGTATGTTCATAAATTTTACTTGTGCTCGTCTTGTATGAGAGACGTTTTGGTGGTTTACCTTTGTTTTCTCTCACTGAACGTCTTGGTTCTGTGTCTGTTTGTAGTTGCATTTCTTCATTTTCAGTATTCTGTTCTCCATCAATTTCAAAAACTTTCTTATCAGATACCTCTTTAGCTATGTCACTGCTGTTTTTCTCATTTTTTGTGTCAATTGAAATCATAGGGTCTTCATTTAGATCCTCAATGAATGTCACACTGTTACTCAATATGACTCCGTCTGTTTTGGGATCTAGGATTCTGTTTCCCTTGCAATTTTCACTATATCCAACAAATATTCCCTCCATGGATCTGTTTTAAAGTTTAGAACGGTTTTCTGTTGGACTGAATATAAAAACTTTACATCAAAAAACTTTTAAATGATTGACACTTGGTTTCATACCTTGCCACAGTTGATATGGAGTTTTCTTCAGTTTTCTGGAAAAAAGTCTGTTCTGTAGATATGTAGCTGTCATTGCTGCCTCACCCCAATATTTCTCTGGTAATTTGGAATCTGTCAGCATACATCTTATTAGTTCTGTTTTTTCTTTCTGCTACTCCATTTTGTTCAGGTGTGTGCGGAACAGTTTTCTGGTGTTCTATACCATTTTGTCTTAAGAAGTTTTCTATTTTGTGACCTGTAAATTCACCTCCATTATCACTTGTGATGACAATTGGCTTCCTTTGAAATTTGTTACTCAATCTTGTTACGTAGTCTACAAGTTTATCAAAAACTTCACTTTTGTTCTTAATGAAGTATGTGACTGTGTATCTTGAGTAGTCATCTATGAAAGTCACCATGTATCTATTTCCTCCTGATGTAGTCACTTTCATGAGTCCACATACGTCAGTATGCACCAAATCAAGTGGTCTTTTGCTTTTCATCTCACTTTCTTTTGGAATAGATATTCTTGTGGCTTTAGATTTTATACAACATTCACATCTTATGGAAATTGAGCAGTCTGATATCTTTAGATCTTTTGTCAATTCTTTTCTTTCTAGTTCCCTTATACTGTCAGGGTGTCTGTGTCCTAGACGTCTATGCCACACGTGAATACAGTTCTTGTGATCATGTGTACATACCTTCATCTGTTCCTTTGGTGTGTCAAGATGATATAATTGTTCATCTGCCTTGACATTAGTTATCACCTTGTTTCCTGCTAGAATTGCACACTCATTGTCTTAGAATTTTACAGTGAGTCCATTGGCTGTTAAACGTTTCACAGATAACAATCTGCCTTCCAATTTTGGAACATACAACACATCCTGTACAAGTATCTTTGAATTTTGTCCGAACTTGTTTGAACAGTTTAACATACCTTGTCCAATACCTTCTGCGGTTATTTTGCTTCCATCTGCAAGATAAATGGCTTCTTTCTAATCTAAATCAAGATCAGTGAAGAAATTCTTGTCACTTGTCATATGACTCGTTGCTCCTGAATCAATAAACTAACCAAGTGATGATTTCTTGTCTGTTACTTTAAATGTGCCATTCCAATTATTCTCACATTATTTGGAAATTGTGTTTTTCACTTTCTGTGTATGCTCTCTATGTTGTAATTTTTGTTGTTCTGCTTTCCATATGGTACAGTCTTTCTTTAAATGACCTTTTTTCTTACATCGGAAACATTCTCTTGTCTCCTTATTATAGGGTTTTTGAAATTCTGTAGCTTTAAGAGCGTTTCCACTGTCCTCTCCAGTAGAAGAATCATTTGTTTGTTCTTTTCTTCTCTAATATTCATCTATTAGTCTGGTCTTCACAAATTCTAATGTGATGTCCTTTCCACGTCTGGTCTCTAGTGCATTTATTAAAGCAGTATATGAATGTGGTAAACTGCACAATAATATTGCTGCTACATGACTTTCTTTAATGTCTTCACCAATAGACCTTAGCTGTGATATTACTTCCATCAGTGAGAATATGTGCTTCTGCATGTCGTCATTTGCACTCAATCTCATACTGTAAAGCTTTCTTAATAGAAATAACTTGTGATTTAAACTGGGTCTTTCATGTAATTTTCGTAATGCGTCCCACATTCCTTTGTCTGTTTCTTCATTTCTTATGTGTATTAATTGAGCATCATCCACTAATAAACTAATAGTGGCTCTCACTTCTCTATTCTTTCTATCCCATGTCTGATTATCTTCAACAGGTCTATCTGTAATGATTAATTCCCATAAATCGTCCTTAGATAACATCTCTACTTTGAATTTCCGTAACTGATAATTTTCACTGTTCAGCTTAGCTACTGTGATTTTCAGCTCAGTGCTGCACATCATTTTTATGTAGCCTTGTTTTAGATTGGTAGTGAATATATTCTTCTTTCTTCTTGAGAGTTCCTGTATATCCTGTGTGTGGTGATTCTCTGTAATTATCTCCAGTGTGTGGTCCTCCAGTTCCTGGATCATAACTTCCTTTGTCCCTCTGTATATGGATTTTTTTTTCTTCAGCCTCCGTTCACTGGGTTTTATCTCCTTCTGTTAAAAGAGCTTATCTGCTTCTCCCTGTCTGAGGTTATTGCTTGGGATTCTATTGCCTGGGCTTATCAGTGTGTCTGGGATTCTGTGTTCTGGGCCCATAACCTGTAGCAGAGTGTATCTTTTGAGAATGACCACCGATACATCAGAGAACTTCACTGAGCAAGTTATCTTGAGTAAACAGCATTTACTTCTTATGGGTAAACATGAGATAAGAATTCAGAAGCACACAGCATGTGCTGCTGGCATAATATACTCAAAAGCGAAAGTAAAAGTACAGCAACAATAGAGAACTTCCCTCCCCACAGTACAGAAAACATATAACTTCACACCATCGCCATCTGCTGTCAGGCTAGTGTAAAGTCCTCCTTTACATAAACAATAAGTCCATTTTTGTTGCATATGCAAACTTTTTACAGGTGTCATTCCTTCGTGGTGGCTTCGGCTCTGGTATGCTGCTGTGCCTTCAGGTGTGTGAGGGGGCCAGGAGGCCTGCAGTCTCCTGCCCTCTAGATTTGGCTGCTGGGACTGTTGTACCCGTGCAGCCATGGACTCCGGCATCCTGTGTCAAGCTTACCCCAGGGAAGAGCGCTTGGTCACAGCTCCAATCCCCAGGCTTTTCTAAACTTCCACTTTCCTCTCTCTTCACTCTGCTCTTTTGACGAGCTCCTCACAGCTCCTGTCCCCTGTATAGACTCTCCCAGACTGCAACTAACTAACTCCACCTCCAACCCAGAACTTATAGGAAAGTTCCCCTGAAACTGGGTTTAGAGCTCCCCCTTCTGGTCTGGAGTAGAAAAAGTGTTGGATGTTGGTATTACCTGACTAAAGAAACCCTCCTTGCTTCCAGGCATGACATCACCCCCTGTGAGGGAGGCAATGTCACTGTGGCAACAGGACTCCTGGGGTGCCACATATATTCTTTCTATATACTGTGATCACATCATGTCACCAGCCAGGTATTGAGAATGATGACAGTAGCAGGAACGGATAAAAGGATCAACCAATGTGGAATGGATAGGACCATGAAAGAACAGGAGAAGGTGAGTATGTACAAGAGACTGATAAATGATAATATAGGTGATAGGAGACTCACCTATTGTCCACCTGATATGCTGCCGCTTCTCTGGATCTAGTGGTTTGCATTGGCTCAGACTCTATCCAGGAGGATGTGATCCTGAAGAGTTTCCAAATGGAAGCACAGGACATACAGTATAAACAGGTGGCGCAGCTAATCAGGAGGGAATCATCGGGATGTGCGGCAGATACAAGTTCCTTTATTGTTGACCATCAGTGTAAAACGATGCGTTTCTGAGCAATCAGCTCCTTGTGCAAATGATAAGACTACATACAAATAAGGCATACGGTGATTCCAAGAAGCCAAATAAACATTAGGAGCCATTGACCTTTGATACTCATATAACATGTGCTTTAAAACAATATAGATTCATCTCAAGGGTAAATATATTCCAACTACTAAAGTCTCCTTAAAGTGCTGATCTGAAAGTAAAAAGTTCTAATTTATTATTATTATTGGCCGCCAGAATGCTGGTGATTGTTATTATGGGCCTCAACTACCCAATAGGGGTCCCATCTGTATGTCTGGCTTATGCATGCTGCTTGCAATCAGGATTGAAGGAGACACCGCCGGCTTTCAGTAATAGAGGAGTGTCCAGAACGGCTGCAGTCACCGATCAGTACATAGCGAGCGGTGGCTTTCAGCACACCCCTACACTTTGATTGACAGTTCATTCTGCAGTGCATCCATGCAGAGCGAGCTGCCAATCAAAGTACCGAGGCGTGGTGACAGCGGTAATAGTGGTCGCTCAGGCCCCGCCTCTACGACTGAAAGCTGGCGGCTCACAAAAGAAAAAGTTCATTTTTTTCTCACCATAAGCACATTTGTAACGTTATGAACCTGCAGATTAACTATATACCTTCTGGGTAATAGAATTCGGGGTCACATCGGATTCTCTTTAAAGGATTACACAATAACCATCTTTGAAAGACAAGATTTGGAAGGAGCAATTAGAACTGTCGCAATACTTGGAAAAGTTATTAAAATTAATATATATAAAAATGTATATAAATATAGAACTCAATGCTTTACAGAATGATCCAGATAGCCAAGATATGTGAAGGGTAAATCATTGAGGTGATCAACAAATAATTAAAAATTAAAAATAAATTAAAGTGTTATTTTCTGTTTCATGTGAAATATGGGTGTGCAATTTTTTTTATTTATTTTTTTATAGGAGCTGAAACTGCCTTGATGATTTATTTTGGGTGGTTGTTGAGCAACTGAGAAGTAGTGTGGCCTCAACTATTAAATATAAATATTAAAAAAATTGTTATTTTTATTGTACTTTTTATTGAAATTTTTCTAATTTTACAGGAAGAGAAAAAAAATAATTAGACACTTTAGATTGTTCACTATCCTTTATAGGTTTTAAAAAATGTTTTAAAAATGATTTCCCAGACTTTCATTGTGGCCGTGGTGGAATGAGGCAATTGAATGTATTAATTCAGTAGATTTCCGTCTTGCACAGTGCAGGGCCGGCGTTAGCGGCAGGCAAACCAGGCAGCTTCCTAGGGCCTCCGCTCCCCCTGGGGCCCCGAGCCTGTGGCACACAGCCGCAATGGGGCCGGGGCCCGAGAGTCAGGGGAGCCCACCTGTCGCCAGCGCCGACTCCCCTGCTGCCACCGCATTCAACTGCCGCCGCCGCCCCCATGCCAACTGCAGCCATGACGTCATCGCATTCTAATGGCAACAACGCTCAGAGCTTGCGAATTCAAACTTGAGCGGGAACGTTAGTGTGGAGACTGAGTGAGGAGTACGGTGACTGGGAGGGGCGGATAGGTCGTCAGCTAAACGTGTTGCTGCACATGCGAGGTTCTTGGATACAACCGGGGAGCAGTCAGTCGTTAAGTGAGTGGCGTCAGGGGAATGGTTCAAAGGGGCTACATTATATTCTATGGGGGCTGTATTATATTCTATGAGGGAGGATTGCATCATAATCTTTGATGGGGTTACATTAAAATCTATGGGGGGGCTACATTATATTCTATGGTGGGCTGTATGATATTTATCATATTCTATGAGGTGTGATTGCATCATAATCTATGAGGGGGCTACATTGTATTCTATGGGGGGGCTGCATTATGCTGTATGAGGAGGGCTACAATGTATTCTATGGAGGGGCTACACTATACTATATAAGGCGGCTGCATTATATTCTATGGAGGGGCTGCATTATACTCTATGAGAGGGCTACCATATATTCTATGGGGGGGCTGCAATTATGCTATATGAGGGGGGCTGCATTATATTCTATAGGGGGTTACATTATATTGTATGGCGGGACTGCATTATACTCTGAGGGGGCTACATTATATTCTGTGGGGTGGCTGCATTATACTGTATTGAGGACTATGGGGAATACATTATACTATATGAAGAACTATGATGTGCATTGTACTATGGAAAGTGAATTATGCTACATGGATGACTATGGTGGTGCATTATACTACATGGAGCACTATTAGGTGTGTATTATGTGTATTTTCATAAATGGAATACTATGAGGAGTGCATTATACTATATGGAGGACTGAGGAGTATATCATACTAATGTATATGAAGGACTGAGTAGTGCATTATACTATATAGAGGACTGAGTGTATTTTAATTTATGGAGGACTGAGGAGTGTATTATACAATATGGAGGACTGAGGAGTGTATTATACTATATGGAGGACTGAGGAGTGTATTATACTATAAGGAGGACTGAGTGTATTTTAATACAGTGGGGAAAAAAGTATTTAGTCAGTCAGCAATAGTGCAAGTTCCACCACTTAAAAAGATGAGAGGCGTCTGTAATTTACATCATAGGTAGACCTCAACTATGGGAGACAAACTGAGAAAAAAAATCCAGAAAATCACATTGTCTGTTTTTTTTTCATTTTATTTGCATATTATGGTGGAAAATAAGTATTTGGTCAGAAACAAGCAATCAAGATTTCTGGCGCTCACAGACCTGTAACTTCTTCTTTAAGAGTCTCCTCTTTCCTCCACTCATTACCTGTAGTAATGGCACCTGTTTAAACTTGTTATCAGTATAAAAAGACACCTGTGCACACCCTCAAACAGTCTGACTCCAAACTCCACTATGGTGAAGACCAAAGAGCTGTCAAAGGACACCAGAAACAAAATTGTAGCCCTGCACCAGGCTGGGAAGACTGAATCTGCAATAGCCAACCAGCTTGGAGTGAAGAAATCAACTGTGGGAGCAATAATTAGAAAATGGAAGACATACAAGACCACTGATAATCTCCCTCGATCTGGTGCTCCACGCAAAATCCCACCCCGTGGGGTCAGAATGATCACAAGAACGGTGAGCAAAAATCCCAGAACCACGCGGGGGGACCTAGTGAATGAACTGCAGAGAGCTGGGACCAATGTAACAAGGCCTACCATAAGTAACACACTACGCCACCATGGACTCAGATCCTGCAGTGCCAGACGTGTCCCACTGCTTAAGCCTGTACATGTCCGGGCCCGTCTGAAGTTTGCTAGAGAGCATTTGGATGATCCAGAGGAGTTTTGGGAGAATGTCCTATGGTCTGATGAAACCAAACTGGAACTGTTTGGTAGAAACACAACTTGTCGTGTTTGGAGGAAAAAGAATACTGAGTTGCATCCATCAAACACCATACCTACTGTAAAGCATGGTAGTGGAAACATCATGCTTTGGGGCTGTTTCTCTGCAAAGGGGCCAGGACGACTGATCCAGGTACATGAAAGAATGAATGGGGCCATGTATCGTGAGATTTTGAGTGCAAACCTCCTTCCATCAGCAAGGGCATTGAAGATGAAACGTGGCTGGGTCTTTCAACATGACAATGATCCAAAGCACATCGCCAGGGCAATGAAGGAGTGGCTTCGTAAGAAGCATTTCAAGGTCCTGGAGTGGCCTAGCCAGTCTCCAGATCTCAACCCTATAGAAAACCTTTGGAGGGAGTTGAAAGTCCGTGTTGCCAAGCGAAAAGCCAAAAACATCACTGCTCTAGAGGAGATCTGCATGGAGGAATGGGCCAACATACCAACAACAGTGTGTGGCAACCTTGTGAAGACTTACAGAAAACGTTTGACCTCTGTCATTGCCAACAAAGGATATATCACAAAGTATTGAGATGAAATTTTGTTTCTGACCAAATACTTATTTTCCACCATAATATCTATCTCCCATAGTTGAGGTCTACCTATGATGTAAATTACAGACGCCTCTCATCTTTAAGTGGTGGAACTTGCACTATTGCTGACTGACTAAATACTTTTTTTCCCCACTGTATATAGAGAACTATGAAGAGTGTATTATAGTATATCACTAAAAAACACCTACCCAGTGAAAAAAGGTATATACCAAAATATACTGACCTAGAAAAAGACTA
Organism: Dendrobates tinctorius; assembly: GCF_039654945.1. Lineage (NCBI taxonomy): Eukaryota > Metazoa > Chordata > Amphibia > Anura > Dendrobatidae > Dendrobates > Dendrobates tinctorius. The sequence goes on from NW_027361691.1 coordinate 3,974,337, forward strand.
GCCTGACAGATACCCTGCTTAAATATGCCCCTGCCTGACTGTGTAGGTTGGCACCCTAAAGAACGATTTTTTTGGCGCCCCCACTCAATGAAGACTATCCCTCGCTGTCCTATCACAGCCCTACTTGGAAATAAAAGTTGTGCTGACTTTGCAGGGGGCAGTGACCTTGTCCACATGTGCGATGATGCTGGTGAGGTCACTCAGGATTGTGGGTGTCAGGAATAGTGTCATGATCTGAAGAAAGGACTGGACATTAGTGAAAGTAGCCTGGGGCCCTGGAGCCGGCCCCACATTAAAAGTCTACTACTATGAAAGACTTGCAATGGTTGGGGGCCCCGTTGGAGCTTTTGCATTGGGACGCAAGTTATGCCACTGGGGTAGGCATTGGATGCCCATTAGCACAGAGGACTTTGAACTTGTGAATGGTCACAGACTTTGTATTGCAATTTGGAAGGAGCAGGGTTCACAGCAGCGCAGAGTATTTCAGAGTGCAAGGTACAGTCATCAATGCTACGTGCTTGTTGGATGCAAATAGCAGGATTAACCCTGTGATTACAGATTGAGCAAGCACACATGTCTATTTTGTGACAATTACAATTAGAGCATCTGCAGAACTTGTCGTGGCCAGTGAGCTCAAGAACAAACGACCTGTTCAAAGGCACCGAGAACAAAGAAAAACCTGCGAGAGCAATAATGAACCAGATACTGAAGCCTACGGGGAACAGATCGAATTGGTATATGTGGCATCATAATGTATCCATTACTGTGGGATATATTGTAACACCGAATATTCAGGCAACCTTTGGTTGCAGGCTATCCTGGCAAATTTGAGGCTCCATCTTGCTTTCCATTTTTCCTGTGTCAGTCCTCACTGTCCTCTGGCATTCTATTCCTCAGGATGAGCTCAGCTATTGTTTCTTCCCATATAAGAAAAAGTCTGTATCTGTTCTGCACTAGTTGTGATTATGCAAGGATTATGATGAGAAAGCAAGCACTTGCCGCCGCGGTTGCACGCTCGGAGGACCGTTTGTCAAGAGGAATTGTCAGCCCTGCCCTTTGCACATCTAAAAATAAAAAGTCTAAAAAATACACGGGATTAATTCTCTTTGTAACAGCGCCGTTCCTTTATCTCAGAAGCAAATGCTCTCCAATTAGTGGATTTGCCGGTTACTGTGTTTGTCTCGTGAAGCGAGCAGCGAGGTTCTTGAAGCATGGGACGCTTGTTCTGCTGGAGACGTAACACTTCCCGAGGATTAAACTGACTCTGTTTCTTCACAGCTACTAAGCTGAAAAGTAATTGGAGTTCTAGCATGGAAGAACGAGACCTTGATATACAGGATATATGGTCTTTATGGGACTGGCTCAAAAAGTCATGTCTTGGTCCTTACTTTTGGGATTTCTTCGTCTTTGGGCACCACTGCATTCAGTATCGTTGTTGGCCGTTTCTTGGTCTTGAGGTGCCTAATCTGGGGTCTAAATTAATTTGGGGTCTAGAGTAGACAAAAACTTTAAGGACTGGAGTGTCAAATAATTTGGGGTCTTATCATCAATTTATTGAGTGCCATACTCCCATTCTGCAGTGTCACCCTTTTCCCAGAGAATTACCATCTTAAGACCGAAGGCAAAGCGGGTAGGATTTGCCAGATAGTATGTGGATAGGTGATGACTGGGACAGCAGGATATGCAGGATGTCAGGCAAGAAACTTTAAGATGCAGAGCCAAAAACTCAATCACTTGCTTGCAGCACACAAATGATTAATGGCAGAGTTGTATGCTATCAGCAGACAGATTGTCAATGCTAGTGACATAGGCAATCAGCAAACAAATGGTTAACTAAAAGCAGAAGTAATGAACAGGCAAACTGGATAGCTTAAAAGATTGCACACTGCTGTTGCAGTGTTATAGTTACAGCAGACAAATGGACAACAGCAGGTCTGTGCCAGGAAGTAAATGCAGATAGATGATAAACAGGCAAAGAGTTTGCTGAATAAATGTTTAACTACCTGAGAATAATGGATAGTGAGGCTGTAATTTGCCTTTGGTGATGTTGTCAAAGGTAGTTAACTGGGTCACAGCGGAACCTGGTGTGGACTTACACTAAGGTATCTGTCCCTGGGAAAAGGAACCAAAAGTAGATGCTTGAGCCAGGAAAGAATAGTAACACTAATATTCCTGGTAATTTGGGGTGGTGCAGAGGTTTGTTGAAGTTACAAGATAAAATTCTGTTGACCACTAGTGGGGGCTCTGTGATGTCACTGCTTTTCCAGATTTACAATTTCACTGTCAAGTCACATTTAAGGCTTTTGACTGGTGCTTCCAGAGACACGACACCTATGGGGTCACTGGACATAGCTTCTACCATACCAACGCTTGGACCTCTCCAAGACACTCAGTTTACCACCTAACACCTTGTCGGAGAACTTGGGCTTCTCCGGAAGAGTTGTCGGCAGCAAGAGGCCAAGTTCTTTGTCACAGGAGAGCGAGACCATAGAAAGCAAAATAATGGAAATGAGCATGGGATTCTTGGGGTGGCCGATCTGGAATGCTGAGCCAACCTTCTACCTTAGACGGGGTCAGCCATCGGTGGCAACCAGAAAAATCAGACCTCCTGCCAGACTGAGCCTCTGACAATGGGTCAATTGTCAGTACAAGCTTTTCGCTTTTGCTAATTCACGTTCCGGAATCTTGGAGTATTGCCGTCTTCCCTTTTTCTGGTACAATTCTCAGATGTCTGAGTTTACAGCCATAACCTCAGGCTGCACCCAGCTCTGGAGAGACAACAGTTTAACCTTGTGACCATTTAACATTTCGGAAGTTTATAACCTCCGGGGAACGTGGCGATGAGACTCGAAAGCTTGATAAGTGACAGAACAGACAATGGCGTTTACAGTAGCTGCATGCGACGACGATGGGTCCAAAGGAACAAAGTGATGCTGAAGACGTCTTCTCAGTCCGCTCACTTTTTTCCTCTCTGCTCCCAACCATGCATTTGTATTTCTTCTCTCTCATGATTGGCGGAAGCCCCAGTGGCAGAGAATCGCACCCCTCACAGATTAAAAGGAAGCTATCCTCAAAAAATGCCCTATTGTTTAAATCAGTTTTTTTTGCATTAATTAAATTTTTTTTACATTTTTGGCAATGTTTTTTACATGAATTTTTTTTTTATACATTTTTTGCCAATATTTTTTTTGCATATCATAATCTATATTAAAAATAAAAATGAGAAATCTTACAATTCTCACACCGACCACTAGGCCTTGTTTAGACTCTAATTTCCTGTTGTTTCAGAAAATTTACATGAACATTAGCCACAAATATCTCTTATATTGAAGCATCTAATGAGCGTGTGCAAAACTCATTACCAAGGAAGAGGGAGCCCCGTCAGCTGTGACATCGCCTATTCTGATTGGTGGATCCTGTTATCAGCAGTGTATAGAGGTGTTACCTGTTATTGCAATCCTACCTCTGATGATACGGAGCCTGCTGAAAAATCTTCTTGTTAGGATAGGAAATCCGAGTCTAAAAAAAGCCCCAGTGGCCAGTGTAAAAATTGCAAGATTGTTAATTTTATTTTTTTAATAAAGATCGTTATATGAATCAAAATGGCAAAAGTTAGAAAAAAAATATATATAATACAAAAATCTAATTTAATCAGTTCAAGAACAGGAAATTTACTCCCATTCCTGACCAGAATTTTTGGGGGGTTTCATACATATAGTTTAAAGAGCTATAAAAATTCTTCTCGTTTGGATATTCAAGTACTTTTTGTGTCTTTTTTTTTTTTCGTTTTTATGTCACTGTTATATTTTCTCTTTTTTTATGCTGATCTCAGGTGATATCGGTGGAAAAAATAAGGGAAATATGTATCTGTTTTTCCTATTCTTTTTATGACCACAGGATCACTAACAAAAACATTCAAAAATTTGTTTACCATTCTTTAACAAACATTTTTATACTTGGAACACCCTTTGTATTATTTTTTTTTTTTTTACAGGGTCAGGGCTAGTAACAGCGATTTGGATTGACAGTGTCACTTTTTTTTGTTATTTAATTTCTACGTATTATTTTTTTAATCAATTTTACACCTTGTGCCCTCCTCCCCCAATAGGATCTATAAACAACATTGGGAGGGGGAGGACAACAATTAAATATGGAAATATTTTTATTTTCACCTTATTTCCCATGTAATCTGGGCTCGTATATTAACCCCAGTTACAGGGGAGTTTCTGTCTCCTGGCTGCATACCAGATATGTGTGGGTTTCCTATGACTCAGCAGCTCCTGATGCCTCCCTATACACAGTGATCACACGACCGCTGTGTACGGAGGAGGAGGCTCCGCAGGATTTCCTTTTAGTGTGTACACAGCACTCGGTATACATGAGAAGGCAGAGATGGTAAAAAACCATCTCTGCCTTCTCTATGGGAACTCTAGCTATCTCTGACTTCTCACCGGAGACAGCTTCAAGTCCTCACTTTTCTATAGCCACTCTGTACACGGTGCCCATCAGTCCTCCAATAACAGAGCTCCACATTGCTCCCCGGATAGTAATAGGGCCCGACACAGTGACAGTGTCAGTTTTGGCTTCCACATGCCTCCTTCAAGTCCCATACAGAATGCCTGGGACTTATGAACCGAAACATACAGCCTCATATGTGTCTATGAGGTTTTAAGTTTGAGTCGTGATTACGCCATAATTTTCAGCTGTATCCATAATTAAAGGGAGGGCAGGAATGTTTTTATTTTTTTTTTAAGTTATTTTAGCCACTTTTTGAGACTTTTATCACTTATAGTAAGGTTTCTCCATAGCTCGGGCCAAGTGTACAGTATATGACAATGTGTAATCCATTGCTGCATTGCAGAGGACACTTATCTAAATTGCCTTTGGTTAAATGGGAGATCTCGTTACTTGTGACTAATCCCAGATCATCTTATTGTTAATAAGTAAGTTTATCGGCTTCTTCCCGGTAGCCTGGAGAAAGACGCGTATGAGCAGAATTTAGATGAGCTGATTATTCTTCTTATCCGGGAGATAGTAATTCAGTTTTCTTCTGCTCCTGATGAAATGATGATGACATTGATCTCTCAAAATGTAGCAAAAATACGAAAGTAATGAAATTATTCCATGTCTCATAAAGAAATAATATCTGCAAAGTGCAATCAGGTTACCAGAGGACGCTGCAGTATCCATAGAAGGCTACAGTGGACAGTGTTACCGGATGTCATGCAGAAGTAGGTTACCAGAGGATGCTGCAGTAACCATGGAAGGCTACAATGGATAGAGTATTACGGTCCCGTTACACTTAGCGACGCTCCAGCGATCCCAACAACGATACGACCAGGTAAGGATCGCTGGAACGTCGCTACGTGGTCACTAGTAAGCTGTCAAACAGGCAGATCTACTCAAAGACGTAGCAATGATACGGTGATCCTCAGCAGTCGTTGGGACGTTGTCACGCAGCAGCTATTCTGACGACTCACGCCTGCGTCCATGAGTTCTGAGTCGCCAGCGAAGTCGCTCGTCGGCGTCAAACACAGCGATGTGTTGTGAGTTCATTCTCTGGTTCACCAGTTGAGAGTTCTCCTTCCAGACTCCCTCTGGTGGTAACAGGAGGTAGTGAGGCAGATTTGATCGGTGGAGGTCTGCCACCTGAGAATGAGGATGACGATTGGATCTCAGGAGTCTCAGATTGGATTTAAGACAGCCAACGCCCTTTTCAGTTGCTGGTGATTCCTTCTGGCTTCAGCTCTTGGTTTTCAGCTCTGTTCCAGTCATCTAAAGCTAAGTTTTTCTGCTAATGTTCACACATGATTTTGTTGGTCTATTCAGGTTTTTGTGTGGTCAGCCAGCCCTGGCTGGGGGCTGTGCTGAATTTCCACTCTTATTTATCTGTATTTGCCAATTTGCTTTTTGTCCCTTATTAGATTGGCCTCTTTTTGCTCTTTCTCAGAATATTTCAGAGTGCTGATATAGTGGGAGAAGTCTAGTGACTTCAGGGTTAATTTTGTTATCAGAAGTGTTGGACATTATTTTGTAGGGTTTTGGGCAGATTGCAGACAGTGCCTTTCCTTTCCTCTCCTTTCTAGTTAGTCTGGGCCCCATCATTTGCTCAGCCTATTTTCCTACCTGTGTTTGTGTTTTCATCTTGTTTCACCATCAATACATGTGTGAGGGCTGTCTATTCCTTTGGGGTCTGCTCTGGGGCAGTTAGTTTTTCCTTTTCTTGCTTTAGGCTTATTTAGTCCTCCGGCCGTGACGAGGCGTCTAGGTTCATCGTAGGCACGCTCCACGACTGCTGCTAGTTATGTGGTAGGATCAGGGATCTGCAATCTGCATAGTTACCAACCTCTCTGGTTTTTCTGGGCTTAGCATGTTTAGGTTTTTTCCTCCTCAGTGACCCATTCATAACAGAATTACCAGCCACTGAATAGGGCGTCGGCTGTCTTAAATCCAATCAGAGACTCCTGAGATCCAATCGTCATCCTCATTCTCAGGTGGCAGACCTCCACCGATCAAATCAGACTCACTACCTCCTGTTACCACCAGAGGGAGTCTGGAAGGAGAACTCACAACTGGTGAGCCAGAGAATGAACTCACAACAGTATCCTCCTGAAATTCCTCCAGGGCGCGTCTCAAATCGGGCGAAATGGCAGAAAGAACTACCCCCTCACCTAGGATGGTAGTAGGCTCGGTCACACTAAGAGAATCGGCAAAGAAACTCCTAGAAAGGGCGTCGCCTTAACATTCTTAGTGCCCAGAAGAAAAGAGACCACAAAATTAAAATGCGTGAAAAATAAGGCCCATCTAGCCTGTCTAGGATTCAAGCGTTTGGCCGACTCCAGATAAATCAAATTCTTGTGATCGGTGAGGACCACAACTTGATGTCTAGTTCCCTCCAGCCAATGTCTCCACTCCTCAAATGCCCACTTCATGGCCAACAATTCCCGATTCCCCACGTCATAGTTGTGTTCAGATGGGGAGAACTTTCGAGAAAAGAAGGCACAGGGATTCATCTTAGACGTCACAGGGTCTACCTCCACCTGAAATGGAAGTGAGACATCAGGTTGCCGTAAAACTGGAGCTGAAGTAAATCTCCGCTTAAGCTCCTGAAATGCTGAGACAGCCTCAGGAGACCAATTCAGCACATCAGCGCCCTTCTTGGTCAGATCAGTCAGTGGTTTGACACTACCAGAAAAATTACCTATAAATTTACGATAGAAATTAGCAAAACCCAAAAACTTCTGGAGGGCCTTCAAAGAAGTAGGCTGAACCCAATCATAAATGGCCTGTACCTTGGCCGGGTCCATTTCAATAGTCGATGGAGATAACATAAATCCCAAAAATGAAATCCTCTGTACACCAAAGAGGCATTTCGATCCCTTAACAAACAGGGAATTCTCCCTCAAACTCCGGAACACAGTCCGGACACGTACCACATGAGAATCCCAATCACTAGAAAAGATCAAAATATCATCCAGATAGATGATCAAATACTTATCCACAAAGTCACGGAAAATCTCATTCATAAAGGACTGGAAGACAGAAGGGGCATTGGAGAGCCCAAAAGGCATCACCAGGTACTCAAAATGTCCCTCCGGAGTATTAAACGCCGTCTTCCATTCATCCCGGTGCTTGATGCGAATAAGATTATACACCCCCCTGAGGTCAAGCTTAGTAAACCAGCAGGCACTCTTAACTCTGGAGAATAAATCAGACATCAGCGGTAACGGGTACTGATATTTAACCGTCATCTTGTTAAGGGAACGATAATCAATACACGGTCTTAATGAACCATCTTTCTTGGCCACAAAAAAAACCCAGCACCTAAAGGTGACGAGGATGGTCTAATATGACCCTTCTCCAATGACTCCTTAATATAGGATGGCGTAGCATCAAGTTTGGGTACTGATAAGTTGAAAAGCTGACCCTTGGGAAATTTACACACAGGCATCAACTCAATTGCACAGTCATAACTCATATGAGGAGGCAAAGACGCAGACTTGCTCTCACTAAGTACATCAGAAAAATCGGCTAAATAATCAGGAATATCATGAGATTGAGGAGAGGTGGAGAAAACAGGAGCTTCCCTAAGAACACACTGACAACCCCAACTCACCACAGACCCAGATTTCCAATCTGGGAATTCAGTTATCCTTCTTCGCGTTTCATCCCCAGACCAATGGACAGACTGAGAGAACAAACCAGACCTTGGAGTCTTATTTGAGATGTTTTATATCTGCTGATCAGGATGACTGGGTCTCATTTTTGCCCTTGGCCGAATTCGCACTGAACAATAGAGCTAGTCCTGCCCTTTTTCTGTAATTTTGGGTTTCATCCTCAATTCTCTTCAGGGCAAGTGGAATCTTCGTCCTGCCCAGGTGTGGACACTGTGGTTAAGAGAATGCAGCAGATATGGGACCAAGTGGTGGATAAGTTGTCACTCTCTCAGGAAAAGGCCCAGCGATTTTCCAACCGGCCTAGGACCATCGGTCCCCGGTTTAAAGTGGGTGATATGGTTTGGTTGTCGTCTAAGAATATTCCTATGAAGGTTGCATCTCCTAAATTTAAGCTAAGATTTATTGGTCCTTATAAGATTTTGGAAATTCTTAATCCTGTTTCGTTTCGATTGGCTCTTCCAGTTAGGTTCAAGATCCATGACGTATTTCACAAATCTCTGTTGAAGAGGTTTGTTGAGCCAGTGGTTCCTATGGCAGCACCTCCTGACCCTGTGTTGGTTGAAGGCAATGTGGAATATGAGGTAGAGAAAGTATTGGATTCTCGTTTGGTTAGACGGAGACTCCAGTATTTGGTCAAATGGAAGGGTTATGGTCAGGAGGATAATTCTTGGGTCTCTGCCTCCGATATTCATGCTAATAGATTGGTTTGTGCTTTTCACCGGGGCCATCCTAATCGGCCTGGTGGCGTGGATGAGGGTTCGGTGACCCCTCCTCATGGGGGGGGTACTGTTGTGAGTCCATTCTCTGGTTTACCAGTTCTCCTTCCAGACTCCCTCTGGTGGTAACAGGAGGTAGTGAGGCTGATTTGATCAGTGGAGGTCTGCCACCTGAGAATGAGGATGACGATTGGATCTCAGGAGTCTCAGATTGGATTTAAGACAGCCGACGCCCTTTTCAGTTGCTGGTGATTCCTTCTGGCTTCAGCTCTTGGTTTTCAGCTCTGTTCCAGTCATCTAAAGCTAAGTTTTTCTGCTAATGTTCACACTTGATTTTGTTGGTCTATTCAGTTTTTTGTGTGGTCAGCCAGCCCCGGCAGGGGGCTGTGCTGAATTTCCACTCTTATTTATCTGTATTTGCCAATTTGCTTTTTGTCCCTTATTAGATTGGCCTCTTTTTGCTCTTTCTCAGAATATTTCAGAGTGCTGATGTAGTGGGAGAAGTCTAGTGACTTCAGGGTTAATTTTGTTATCAGAAGTGTTGGACATTATTTTGTAGGGTTTTGGGCAGATTGCAGACAGTGCCTTTCCTTTCTTCTCCTTTCTAGTTAGTCTGGGCCCCATCGTTTGCTCAGCCTATTTTCCTACATGTGTTTGTGTTTTCATCTTGTTTCACCATCAATACGTGTGAGGGCTGTCTATTCCTTTGGGGTCTGCTCTGGGGCAGTTAGTTTTTCCTTTTCTTGCTTTAGGCTTATTTAGTCCTCCGGCCGTGATGAGGCGTCTAGGTTCATCGTAGGCACGCTCCACGGCTGCTGCTAGTTGTGTGGTAGGATCAGGGATCTGCAATCTGCATAGTTACCAACCTCTCTGGTTTTTCTGGGCTTAGCATGTTTAGGTTTTTTCCTCCTCGGTGACCCATTCATAACAGCGATGCATGCTGGCCAGCGGGACGCCAATGATCAAAAAACGGCCTGGGACATTCGAGCACGATCAGCGATATCTAGCGCGTGGGGGCCGGTCACCGCTATGTGTCACATGTAGCGAGATCGCTGACGAGGTCGCTGTTGCGTCACATAATCGGTGATGTTCCAGCAATCTCGCTAATGATCTCATTATGTGAGATGGGGCCTTTACCGGTTGTCATGCAGAAGTAGGTTACCATAGGACACTGCAGTAACCATTGAAGGCTACAGTGGACAGAGTATTACTGGATGTCATGCAGAAGTAGGTTACCAGAGGACACTGCTGCAGTACAATTTATTATAGGATGTCAAACTGAGAGGGCGCTGCAGTAGAATCGGTCATTTCAGTATGCCGTACTAAGTTGGTTACCAAAGGACGCTGCCATGAAACAGGTGTTTGCAGGATCATACAGGGTTATATTACCAAAGGGTGCTGCACAAGCACAGGTGATTATAGATTGTAATAGTGGGTTAGGTTATAAACTGGCGCTGTAGAAGCACAGACCAGTACAGAATACTCCTGGGGCAGACTACATAGATTAATGTATACATCAGTTTCAGTGTATCCTGTTTGATATATACAGCAGTCTCAGTGTCTCCTTTGTGATGCATATGTCGTGCTCCCAGGAGTATGGTCACCACACTGGCCTTGCCTTCCTCCAGGGGAGGGTAATGCCAGGCTTGGAAGCAGTGATGGGTCTCTCCAGCAGTTAACCAAATGCATGCAACACAGTTCCACTCCAAGCCAGCAGGGGGAACTCTGAACCAGGATGAAGGGGAGGGGGTGCTCCCTGAGGGCCGAGAGGAAGGAGTGGTCAGTTAGTTGAAGAAGGTCCACGTGTGCAGACGTGTGGAGAAAAGTGGAGGTTGAGCTCCGGGTGGAGAGCTCCCTCACTGCAAGAGCGCAAGAACTGGAGCCTGGTCTCCACGGTGGTATGGATACTAACGGTCCTGCCACAGATACCAGAGGAGTAGGAGGCTGTAAATGCCCTGCTCCCATCAAAGACTTGGGACACAACAGCAATTGAATAGAGAGCCAGGACTCAGGAGAGGAGTCCCCGAGAGAGGCTACAGCTGTCTGCCATACAAGTATAGTTCTAGGAACATCTGAAGAGAGGCATTCCAGAGTAACTAAGTACTGGGGCGCTTCACACCACAAGGCGCTGGGAAGGAGACTGCACAGCCCTTCTGCTGAGAGAGAATCCTGATCTGCTTCCAGGCTAACCTGCTCCAACACCATCTGTACTCTGGACCCTGGACTGCATATACTAAGAAAAGGTACAGAAACTGCAACCCTACCCCTTGTCTGTTCCCTACGCTTCCAGCACTGCTACATCCCCGTGCTGGTTACATCTACACTGCCCTGGGACTACAGCTCCACCTGTGGGGAGCTTTTACATCTTTGCTGCACCCTACCATTAGTTCCAGCGGATCTGTATGCAGCGTTGGTCTAACACCATACTTGCCAATCACCACGGGTGGCATCACGAACTATTCTACCATTAACTACATCCCCCATTGCTTGGGTGCCCAGGGCCACGGACCGTGTCATCGCTGCTGTGACACATTCCCCTGACACCGGCCTGGTGCCGAGTACCCCACAGCCCTGGGAGGGCGACCCATATACAGCAGTCTGTATCTCATATGTGATGCATACAGTAGTCTTTGTGTATCCTATGTGATGTATACACCAGTCTCAATGTATCCTATTTGATATATGTAGCAGTCTCATTGTCTCCTTTGTATTGTATACAGCAGTCTCAGTGTCTCCTATGTGATGTATACAGTAGTCTCAGTGTATCCTATGTGATATTTATACACTAGTATAACGTAAAGACAAGTACAGCACTCCAGAATCCAGGGGGGTGCTCAGATAGGATCTAACCCTGTAATATATGCAGAAAAGAATCTGGCACTCTGAAATCTAAGAAAATCTTGCAATTTATTTAGTAGAATCCAGAAAATCCAACACTGTGCATACAGTTGTGCTCAAAAGTTTACATACCCCGGCAGAATTTTTGCTTTCTTGGCCTTTTTTTAGAGAATATGAATGCTAACACCAAAACGTTTTCTACGCTCATGGTTAGTGGTCGGGTGAAGCCATTTATTGTGAAACTACTGTGTTTTCTCTTTTTAAATCTTAATGACAATCCAACACATCCAAATGACCCTGATCAAAAGTTCACATACCCCATTTCTCAATACCATGTATTGCCCCCTCTAACATCAATGACAGCTTGAAGTCTTTTGTGGTAGTTGTGGATGAGTTTCTTTATTTTCTCAGATGGTAAAGCTGCCCACTCTTCTTGGCAAAACAGCTCCATCAGCCACCTCCTCTACATGGATGATATTAAGTTGTATGCGAAAAACAAATGAGACATCAATTCACTGATCCACCTGACAAGGATCTACAGTGAAGACATCGGGATGTCCTTCAGACTGGAGAAGTGCGGCCGGTTGGTAATAAAGAGAGGCAAGTAATCAAGACTGATGGAGTGGAATTACCAGCAGGACACATAGCAGATGTCCAGACATGCTACAAGTACCTCGGCATCCCACATGGATATGGTAACCATGATGAGGAGGTAAGGAAAGCAGCAACATCCAAATACCATCAAAGGGGAAGACAGGTCCTGAAGAGCCAGCTCAATGGGAAGAATAAAATCTGTGCCATCAATACATATGCCCTGCCAGTTATCAGATACCATCCTGGCATAGTGTGCTGGCCAAAAGAAGAGATGGAAGCTGCAGATGTGAAGACACGAAAGCTCCTCACAATGTATGGCGGTCTCCACCCTAAGTTTGCACCCAAAGATTGTATACCAACAGAAAGGAGGGTGGTCGAGGCATAATAATAATAATAATAATAATAATAATAATAATAATAATAATAATAATAAATTTTATTTCTATAGCGCTGACATATTCCGCAGCACTTTACATTTCAGAGGGGATTTGACAGACAATAGACATTACAGCACAACAATAATCACATAGATCATAACAGATACCAAGAGGAATGAGGGCCCTGCTCGCAAGCTTACAGTCTATGAAGAAAGAGGTAGACACGAAAGGTGGGTGGTAACAGTTGCCCTGATTGTTTAGACTTGGAGGCTTGATAAGCATCCAAGCCACCATCATGGATGAAACAAGGAGTATCCAGGAATACATCAGAAGAATGGCGCCAAAAGAGGAGATGCTGAGAGTGTGAAGGGTTAATACTAAAATCAGAGCTGAAGTTTCGCTTTGTCCATTCTCTGAAGGTTTCGTTTCTCCGTTTTTGTTGCTGTAAGATAAATTTTTGTAATTGGCATGGGCTGTCATGAAACCAGACTGTTCTCATCAGGTACAAAGATAAGGGAGGCGGGAGTGTAAAACTCTGAAGAATATGCCATTATACTACTTTCTACGCTATCTAGATACGGACATATTTGTAGTTTCCGGTTTTCTTCCAATATTATTGGCTTACAAAGTGAAATGATGCTATTGGTACTTGAGAAGTTTGCATAATTAAGTAAAATATTATAAAAGAAGTGACTAAAATAAAGGGGCTTAGTGATCTGCCTCGATCTTCTCGTACAGAGACCCCAGTCTCCGTGTGGTCATTTGAGTTGCTAGCAACACTGTGGAATAATTTGGAAATCACTGGATCAACCGTGAAGGGTTTAGCCCTCCCAAAATAGCTACCTCGACAGCCTGGCGCGCAACGTGGGGCCCCCGAACAGGGACGCCTCTGCCCCCGGAGGACAACAAGACAAAGGACCCTCGGAGCGGACACAGGTGCTGGAAAATTGGGACTGATCATCCCCCACGGCAACCACAGTAAGTTGGCAGTTATACTGTTCAGACTGACCGTTTGGTGTGGTTTTCCTGTGCTTGTTGCTGCAAAGAGGATCTGAGGTTTGTCCCCTGGTGGGGCGATTCATGGGTGGAATCATATAGAGGTGTAGTCCCGTTGGGGGCCTAGTGCTCGAACCGTACCTCATAAGGGATGGACACCCCGGATTGACCAGTGATTGTGGCTCTCTTTATAGTCAAAATATCTTGAAATTCCCGATCATTATTAGTAATTGGGCGTGGTCATGTGATCGAAGACTGGGTAGGATACGTAACTCAGGTATATATAGATAGATATAACCAGAGGTGTCCGGAGGGAGAGTCTGAGACGCCCTCCTCCTTTCACTGAGTACCGCGAATTTTGGGCAATCCCAGAGGGGGATTATTGACCCAGTGAAACAGACTGAAACTGCCACCAGATCTGTGCACAATTTGTCAGGGTATTTAGCTCTAAAGGAGAGAATTATGTTTCTGTGGAAGAAAAAGAAAAGTTTGGAATTGTGTGAAGGATCACATACTGTTAGTCTTATGATTCAAAGACGAGGAAAGAAATTTGTCAGGAATGCAGGAAAAATATTTTCGATTCTGGGATTTCCTAAGGGCGGGAGGTTGCAGCCTACGCTATGGGATGAAGGAGTTAAAAAAATAAAGGGAGGTTGACTGATGATGGATTACTTGAAGGCGCTGAGGAATTCCGTGGCTTGGCACTTGAATTGTATAATGAAGGTTATGTGGACATTGAACAGCAAGTGAGTTCTGATTGTTTCTGTTACTGCTATGTTGAAGAAGGAAAAATTGTCTATTATTATGACAGGGACGGGATGTATTGTGGTTCAAGAAAGAGACTGTGGTGTGAGGAAGTGATTGATACTAATGTGTCAGGCAAATAGTTAAAAGTGATGATTTGGAAGAAGAGGTCTCCCTGCTAGATGACAATTGTACGAGGAGTCCGGGAGTAGCAGCCCGCACCTCTGCTGACGGCACCTATTATCATCTGCCACCAGCCTTAGTCCCCGTTATTGCTAGTGGTTGAGATCCACCCCTTCCATTTAACAGCTCCAGAGGAAAAAAAAAAAAGTTTTCAGAAGACTTTACCCCACTCTGTTCAGGAGAGAGAGAGAAAAAAAAAAAAAAGCAAACTAGCAAGCTAGCAGCTGCTTCAGTACCCCCTGCCATCTTAGCCCACGCCATATCCCCCTTCGCCCCCATCGCAGCTGCGAGCACACAGCCAGTCTCTTATCAGTATCATTGAGTATCATTGGAGCACACAGCAAACTCTCGCCCCCCCTCAGACTTCAGCTAGTGGGAACCCTGCTGCTCAGCCCCTCCCTGCTAATTCTCATTACTGTTCAGTTTGTAATCTCCCCCACATGTCCAATAAATTTACTAGGGGCAGATTTATTATCACAGTTCCGCTCCAGAATACAATTCCAAGATGATGGTCAGATGTTTTTTTTGTTATATAATCCCTATGTAGATGAAGACAGTGAGGAAATCTGTATTTTGCATGCCCTTCTCACGGTTATGATGGCCCTGATAGGCTCAGATCCACCCCCAATATTGCCTGAGGATCAATGACTCACCCCATACCTCTCAGAAATACCATCTAAACTCTGGACAAAAGGGCCAAATGATATAGGGAAAATGCCTGTAGAACCAGTAAAAGTGTTTCTCAAACCTGGTGCCTAATCTTCATACTCTTTTGTCCCAAATACCCCAGAATGCTGCTTGGTTTACAGTTATTGATCTTACCAATGCCTTCTTTAGCATTCCGCTACACCCAGACTGCCAGTTTCTATTTGCATTCACTTAGCAGGGACGACAGTTAACATGGACAGTTATGCCACAAGGGGCCCAAAACAGTCCCAACCAGTTTTCAAAAAAAAAAAAAAAAAAAAAAAAAAAATATGAGCAGGTGTCTTTTGCCATTTCTGCCACTGTTAGCCTCCTTAAGTATCTGGCAGCACTGAACTGTCAGGTTTCGGCCTCGGGACTTCAGTTCTGCCTTGGTCAAGTGATATCCTTGGGTCAATGTCTCCTTCAGGGTGCCAGACACCTCGCAGAAGAAAGAAGAATAGCTGTCAGCTCCCTTCCTTTCCCAAAAGATGAAGCTGAACTCCAGCTTTTTCTTGGACTATGTACTTATTGTTGTCAGTGGATACCGGATGCATCCCGCATAATGCAACCCCTTTACAACGCTTTGAAAGACGGCATAATGAACCATAAGGAAAGATGGCAGTGATGAGGATTACCTCCAATATGATTGTTCCCACCTTCTGACTGAAGAAACAGCTACTCCACCAAATGTCAGTGAGAATCCGCTCCCAAATCCTGATCTGGTGTTATACACGGATGGTTCAAGATATGCTGACGAGTTTGGTAGATTCCACACGGGATACGCTGTTACCACAGAGGACACTGTAGTGCACGTAGCTGCGCTCCCGCCCTCACAGTCAGCACAAGAAGCAGAACTCCAGGCTCTGTCTACTGCATGTACTTTGGCCAAGAACAGACGGGCTAATATATACACGGACTCACGGTATGCATTTGGTATTGCTCACGATTTTGGGGCTCTATGGGCCAATCGAGTGTTTATTACTACTGCCGGAACCCCAGTGAAAAATGCTGAAGCTGTTAAAACCCTCATGGACTCGATCAAATTACCTACTGAGGTGGCCATTATCAAAGTTAAGGCGCACGGTCCTAGGAACAGCCCACAGACTGTTGGCAACACATTTGCGGATATGCAAGCAAAAGCCGCCGCTCTTTTACCCGTTGAACCAACCATACCAATTATGGTGACCACACGCTCTCAGCATAAACAGTTACAAGAAGCACTGACCCTACAAGAACCTGATGATCTACAACAGACTGAAGTTTTCTGTTGGACCCCGCGAGACCGCTTAATGACGATGCAGAGAATGTCTCCAAAGGAAGTGGTGAAGCAATGGAAGACTGATGGGGCATGAATGGATAATGGTCTCTGGAAAAGGACCAACTCGTGTGTCTCCCTAAGCGGATGTACCCTGCTATTGCCACATGGGTCTACAAATCGAGGAAAGAATCAGGCCCTCGCACTGGTGCAAAAATTCTACTGGGCCCCGGTTCTCCAGTTGGCCGGAAGCATTCCCCGTTACCAACATGACTGCAAAAACTACAGCGAAGAAACTGGTGATGGAAGTTATATGCAGATATGGTGTTCCAGAAGTTGTTGAAAGTGATCAAGGTCCGGCCTTTTCTTCTCATGTGTGCCAAGAAGTTCTGACAATGCTTGGATCCACTGTAGCCCTCCATACTCCGTACCACCCACAATCCAGTGGGGAAGTTGAGAGGCTGAACGGCACACTGAGGGACAATTGACCAAAATGATGCAGGAGACTACGGCTCCATGGCCAGAGCTCCTACCCTTTGTGTTATACCATATTCGTACTACCCCTATTGCAAAATATGGCCTGTCCCCATATGAGATATTGTTTGGTGCTAGGCCCCCAGTTGCAAATTTCCAGCCTTAGCAGTTATCAGAAGAGACTGACCGTGCTGTTCAATATGTTATTCTGCTTGGTAAAAATCTTGCTAACACCCATGCTCTAGTTTTCTTTTCCAGATTCAGCAGAAACCGACACCTGTCATAACCTGAAGCCTGGTGATTTGGTAGTCGTGAAGAGGCATGTCAGGAAGCACGGACTAGAACCCTTGTATGACGGTCCCTATCAAGTCCTCCTCATCACCCAACAAGCCAATAGCAAATGAAGGGGCATAATGTTTTGTTTTTTCGCATTTTCCATATTATTATTGGTAAAAGTTAAAGTTAGAAGATATTCAATGACTCAGAGATCAACACGATAAAGATAATGATCGTACTAAGGAGAGTTGGTGGTCAGACACCTTCTCCTTTCTCAATCCAGCCAATTGGTTTAAGGGAATTGGGGGCTGGATAGCTGGGATCTTACAAAGCTTGTTACACATTGCTGCCTATGTGATACTAAACTTGTTTTTTGGTGTATTTCTGTATGTATTAGGAAAGTCTGCACTAAGCCAGCTAATGATGATACCAAAGGTGTCGTTGCCCCTGCTCTTCTCTGCACCGATCTCAAAAGGCTCCTTGATGAAGATGTTGAAGCCAAGCACATGGCTACCTACAAAAGATCCCCACCACCGTCATCAAAAATTGTTATTCGTGAACTGCAGTATACAGGGGGGACGGGTGCGCCGCGACAGCCATGACTGGTAACACGGCATCAGTCATGTGAAGACCAGTACCCCTCAAGCTGTTAGCTTGGGATAGCACCTCTTATGCTGCATATGTGTTAAAAAAAAATTATCTAGGGGGGATGTGAAGGGTTAGCACTAAAATCAGAGCTGAAGTTTCGTTTTGTCCATTCTCTGAAGGTTTCATTTCTCCGTTTTTGTTGCTGTAAGATACATTTTTATAATTGGCATGGGCTGTCATGAAACCAGACTGCTGTCATCAGGTACAAAGATAAGGGAGGCGGGAGTGTAAAACTCTGAAGAATATGTCATTATACTACTTTCTATTTGGATACGGACATATATGTAGTTTCCGGTTTTCTTCCAATATTATTGGCTTACAAAGTGAAATGATGCTATTGGTACTTGAGAACCTTGCATAATTAAGTAAAATATTATAAAAGAAGTGACTAAAATAAAGGGGCTTAATGATCTGCCTCGATCCTCCCGTACAGAGACCCCAGTCTCCGTGTGGTCATTTGAGTTGCTAGCAACACTGTGGAATAATTTGGAAATCACTGGATCAACAGTGAAAGGTTAATTTAGCCCTCCCAAAATAGCTACCTCGACAAGAGAAAGCCTAAGGCAGCAACAACAACAGATCTGGAAGGAAGAACAGGAACATGAAGCGCCATGGCAAGACAAGCCGCTGGGATGTACCATCAACACCTAATGGAGGTGGCTGACATGGAGAAATCCTACCAATGACTGGACAAAGCCGGATTCTGAGACAACACAGAGGCATTAATCATAGCGGCACAAGAACAAGCACTAAGTATCAGATCCATAGAAGCAGGAATCTACCACACAAGACAAGACCCAAGGTGCAGACTATGCAAAGAAACCTCAGAAACCGTCCAACACATAGTGTCAGGATGCAAAATGCAAGCAGGAACAGCGTATACTGAACGCCACAACCAAGTAGCGGGAATTGTATACAGGAACATCTCCACAGCAAATGGGCTAAGTCACCATAAGTCAAGGTGGGAGACCTCAGAAAAAGTGGTGGAGAATGAAAAGGCTAAAATCCTGTGGAACTTCAAGATCCAGACGGATAAGCAGGTGTTGGCTAACCAACCAGACATTGTGATAGTAGACAAGGATCAGAAGACAGCAATGATAATAGATGTGGCAGTGCCAAGTGCCAGCAACACAGAAAGAAGGAATATGAGAAGCTGGAGGAATACCAGGGCCTCAAAGGAGAACCGGAGAAGATGTGGAAGGTGAAGGCAACAGTGATTCCAGTGGTGATAGGAGAACTTGGAGCAGTGACCCTTAAGTTGGAAGAACGGCTACAACAGATCCCAGGAGCAACATCTGAGCTCTCTGTCCAGAAAAGCGCAATGCTGGGAACAACTAAGATCCTGCGCAGAACCCTCAAACTCCCAGGAGGACCCGAGAATGAGAAAGGACAACAAAGACCACCCCCATTGGGGGGCGAGAAGGAATTTTTTTTATATTAAACAGTACCACTTCTCCTGTCCTGATGACGAAGAGGCAGCAGTGGAATTCTTGAAGGTCAGTATTGCTGTGTCTATTATTTTCTTCATTTACAAACCAATGGGCAAATAAAAACTAATCTTGGAAACCTGTTTAAAGGGTTTTCCTATCCCTTATTTCTATTAGATAAGGGATAACTTCTCAATTGCTGGGAGTCTGACTTCTAGGGCTCTCACCGATTCTAAGAACTGGGTCTCTGCAGAGTCCTGTGTGAATGAAGCTGTGGTTGATCACTTACATGGACTCTTCACAGCCCTGGTTCTCAGGATTGCTGGGGGTCCCAGCCGTCCAACACCAAGTGATCGGAAAGTTATCCCCTATCCCACAAAGGGGGGATAACTTCTAAACTTGAGGCATCCCTTTTAAGACAGTACGGGGACGGAGCATGACAAAGTACAGTAAAAAATGGGTCATAGCTATTAAGGGTGCACAGGTAGCCCCTGAACTCGGATCCTGGTGCCTTAAAGGGTCCAATGCCCCTCTGTCACGTAAGGCGCTGGCATTAGAAATGGCACATGGTAGGTGACAGGTTTTGGCCCCTCGGATGCTGTACTCCGGGATCTATGTGTAACAAGCGCTTAAGAATGCATCCGTGTGAGGATTGGGAATTGGTATAATTCAGCAAGCCCGAGGTTCTCGCTCTCCCCGGAGGAACGTCGCACGGCACTTGTGGATTTTTGATGACTTGCCGCGTGGTGGAGCCACGAAGCCTCCGGCAAGCAAAAAAAAAAAAAAAAAAAGCTCCATAAAACAAACACTGATTAAATTCACAAGTGCATCAAAGCAGGATGGGATGAAGGAAGGCGCTTCATAGCGCAAAGCCTCAGCAAACAGCTCTAGAGCTAGACGTATTCTGCCCCCCGGGGGTCATATGGAAAATTACTAGCAGAAATCAAGCACCAGATAAGGAGACCAGCAGGACCCTCGCTGCACGCGGTAATATCAAACAAACGGTTTCCTGACGTATTTCATAGGCATTTTTCAGGGATAAAAAAAAAAAAAAAAAAAAAAAAACTTTTTCGGATCTAGTCCTGCTCGCATAGCTGAGGATTTGTTACATGTTGTTAATCAATGACATTACTTTCTTAGAAGAGCAGAAAATTAGCAAATTTCAATGGACGCCATTAATTGTTACACAGGGGCCCAAGAGGTAAAGGGACCCACTACCACCTCCAAAACGGCAAGGAGCTTCTGTCATAGTAGAAACATTGGATTGCCATGGGCCCATATACTGTTTTTGCACAGGGGCCCTTTTCTGTCTGTGTTCAACCCTGCATGGATTCTTAAAGGGAATCGGTCAACAGGTTTTTGCCATGTAATTTGAGAGCAGCACGATGTAAGGGCAGAGACCCTGATTCCAGCGATGTGTCACTTGCTAGTTTTTCTCTTTCAATACAATCAGTGTTTTATCAGCAGGAGATTATCACTACAGGACTAGTTGTCTCGTGCCTCCTGGTCCAACCAAGCCTTGAACACGTAGGAAACTTTATTAATGTGTGGGGCCACGTTAGCAATGTCCCCACTGTGGCCCCATACATTAACAATACCCCCTTATGGTCTCATTCATTAATAATTTATGGGACCCCAATTTTTGACATTCAACTTTATAAAGGTGCAAACATAGAAGCATTATTATTGCATAAAAAAGGCCATTACTACACTATGAAGATTTGCAGAACCAGTGGTAATGGCGGTAAGTCCTACATCACCGCTGTTCTCCTAGACATGAGCGGAGCGCCGTTGAATCTGGGGTGCATACACCCTGTTCACTGCGTATTGTCAGGTATAAATACATCCATCTATCTATCGGCAAAAAATAAAGGCAGTACACCAGTTCAGGGTGGGTGAAAAAATGCGGCTATTTAATTGCCCAAAATGGCAATGTTTTGACTCAAGCAACAAACATGTGTCAGTGTCACTCGTTTTTTGTCTGTATATGGAGGTTTGGTCATTGCCTTGGAGGAACAACACCCAGGAACACTATCTGCTTGTGCTGCTTTTCATTTTCGTTTCTTTATCTATCATCTATCTATTATCTATCTATCATCTATTATCTATCTATTATCTAGAAAAAATAAAGCAGAGAGCAGCGCCCAAACAATAGCAATAGTTGGATGCAAGGCTTCACAGGTACATAAGAGTCCTTATATTAGAAAAAATGAAGAAGCAGCAGCACACCATCATCTTAGTGCAAAAAAGCTATATAGTATAGTCCTGTATATAGTGTACAGGTAATACAGTGATCACCAGTGACATTATACACAGGATCTCTGAATATAGTGTCAGTGTACAGGTAATACAGTGATCACCAGTGACATTATACACAGGATCTCTGAATATAGTGTCAGTGTACAGGTAATACAGTGATCACCAGTGACATTATACACAGGAGCTCTGTATATAGTGTCAGTGTACAGGTAATACAGGGATCACCAGTGACATTATACACAGGAGCTCTGTATATAGTGTCAGTGTACAGGTAATACAGTGATCACCAGTGACATTATACACAGGAGCTCTGTATATATTGTATAGTGTACAGGTAATATAGTGATCACCAGTGACATTACACACAGGAGCTCTGTATATAGTGTCAGTGTACAGGTTATACAGTGATCACTAGTGACATTATACACAGGAGCTCTGTATATAGTGTATAGGTAATACAGTGATCACCAGTGACATTATACACAGGAGCTCTGTATGTAGTGTCAGTGTACAGGTAATACAGTGATCACCAGTGACATTATACACAGGAGCTCTATATATATATATATAGTGTCAGTGTACAGGTAATACAGTGATCACCAGTGACATTACACACAGGAGCTCTGTATATAGTGTCAGTGTACAGGTAATACAGTGATCACCAGAGACATTATACACAGGAGCTCTGTATGTAGTGTATAGTGTACAGGTAATACAGTGATCACCAGTGACATTATACACAGGAGCTCTGTATATAATGTACAGGTAATACAGTGATCACCAGTGACATTACACACAGGAGCTCTGTATATAGTGTCAGTGTACAGGTAATACAGTGATCACCAGTGACACTGAGGAGACTTAATAGCTGTCTACAAATATCTCAAGGGCTGTCACATTGTAGAAGGATCATCTTTATTCTCATTTGCACAAGGAAAGACTAGAAGCAATGGGATGAAACTGAATGGGAGGAGACACAGATTAGATATTAGAAAAAACTTTGACAGTTAGAGTGATCAATGAGTGGAACAGGCTGCCACGAGAAGTGGTGAGTTCTCCTTCAATGGAAGTCTTCAAACAGAGGCTGGACAGACATCTGTCTGGGATGATTTAGCGAATCCTGCTTTGAACAGGGGGTTGGACCAGATGGCCCAGGAGGTCCCTTCCAACGCTACGATTCTATGATAATACAGTGATCACCAGTGACATTACACACAGGAGCTCTGTATATAGTGTCAGTGTACAGGTGATACAGCGATCACCAGTGACATTATACACAGGAGTTCTGTATATAGTGTTAGTGTACAGGTAATACAGTGATCACCTGTGGGAGGAATGGCCCCCATCGAGTGTCCGGGCCGGAACCAAGGGAGCCGTCATCTAGGTTCCGGAAGAAACGATTCCCGGGGGACAGAGTTCGTGGACGGTCCGTTGTGACAGACAGATGGGCTGGGGGAGGGACCAGTATAAAAGGGGTGGGGAATCCCCGGGACAATGAGTTAGCAGACCGGGACAGAGGCAGCAGGAGACAGTGGGAGCGACCAAGAGCTAGAGCAACTTGCCAGTGCCAGGGAAGACGCTCATTGAGGACTCCAGAGGGACGGCGCCAAAACGATCATCAAGGATTGCTGCCCTGCTCCAGCCCACGGCCACTGCGGCCCCAGTCCAGCCCGCGGCCGCCTCACCTCAGCCCGCGGCTGCGGCCTGTCCCCCGCCACCGCCCTGCCCTCACCAGTGGCCGCGGCAAGTACAGTGCCATCGGCGGCCACCACTGTCCCGCTCCGGACTGCGGCAGTGGCCGAGCCTCCACTTGCTGTGGATTCCCCGCCGCAGCTGTTAGCTGCGCAGGTGGCCTGCCCTTCGCCACCCCACATTGCTGCCGCTTGCCCCAGTCTGGGGGCTGCGGTCCAACCGTCCAAAGACTCCGCCGGGGCGTGGGGTGCTCCCGTGTCATCAGAGCGCCGGAGCGCTCGAAGACTTCGTCTACGCTTCAGCAACTGGGCCCAGCAACTGCTGCGCCAAAAGACCACCATCCCGAACGGCGAGGGACGTCTGGACGGCTAAGTTGACTATATAATTAAAGACCCGTAGTCGGCCATACTGCGGCCCTATAGTGACCAGCTATTGCCGGACGTAGTCGTGTTCTACCCTGTTTGTGTTTGCTTGTATAGAGCCCCTGCGAGGGAAACCCTTGTTACCCCTTTTGTTGATCAGGCCGGGACTGAGGGAAGTTACCTCTAGTCCTATAAACGTTATAAAAAGCACCAAACCGTCTCGCGACTCGTCACTTTATCCTGCGTACCTGCTAGCACCACATTTGGCGTAGTCGGCAGGATGTAGTCTCCGCAGACGGAGGTGCGCCTGATCAAAGTGGGGCTGCGGGCGCTGATGATGATGGGGGCCCCCGCTCTAGCATCTCCTTGGGGGCTATGCTAAGTTACTTTGCTCCGGTTTTCTGGCTCCGATACGCTGTTGTGGAGTTGGACAGAACGTATGCGGGGCCTTTTCCGCATGCACCCCATGACCCCCGACTTAGAGGCTAAGGTGGCTTTTATGGCGCTAGATGGGGAAGCCCGGAAGTCAGTAATGTTGAGACCCCGGGACGCCGCAACACCTTCGCCAGGGTCTTGCAGATCCTGGAAGAGACCCACGGGGATCCAACAGACGTGGGGGAGTTGAGAACCCGGTTGTTCAGTTGGATGCAGGGGGAGGGGGAGACCATCACCCAGTATATGAATGCCCTCCAGGAGCTATACACCGCCATAGAAAGGAAGGACGGAATAGGGGTAGGGCCCATCGACATTACCCTGCTTGACCTGCTAGTGACCGGACTCTGGGACCCGCTAATCAAGCAGGCATTGCGGGAACTGGTCCGAGTGAACCCACGTATAGCCTTCTCCGAAGTGGGGAGTCAGGCCCGGGTACGAGAGCAAGAGCAGGGGATGACGGCTCCCGTGGGGAAGGCCCGGAGCATGGAGTCTTCCGTAAGCGTTGTCGAAGAACCTCAATGGATTGAGGAAATGAGACAAGAACTGAAGAGTATCCGGGGTGAGCTGGCTGAAGTGAAGAAGAGAACGGAGCCCGCGCCCGGCCAGCCTGGCTACAATCCCGGGCCCTGGGGGCCCCGCAATACCCGGGGTGGCCGAGCCTCACCGCCCCGGTGTTATAAGTGTGGAGAACTGGAACACTTCGCACGGGAGTGTCCGCGGAGTGAGAGATACCCACCCCTGCGGACATTAAACTAGAGGGCTCCGGGCATGGAGGATGCAGCTCGGAGCCGGAAGCCACAACAAGGGGTGGTGGAAGTCCTGAAGAACTGGTCGCTAGGTGCCCAATAGTGTGGGCCGAGGTCGAGGGTCATGCTGTGCGGTGTCTAGTGGATACGGGGTCGCAGGTAACGACCATGCCGGCAGCTTACTTCCGGCAGCATTTCCCGGAAGCGGCAAGGCCCCAGTGGGGGCCCATGATACGACTAGTGGCCGCAAATCAACTGCCGGTACCTGTCGCCGAAGTGGTGTGGCTTCAGATGACATTGTGCGGTAAATCCCTCGGCTACCGGGGAGTGGTCCTAACTAGAGATGAGCGACTTTGCCTTTTTTTGGGTCGAGTCGGGTTTCATGAAACCCGACTTTCGCAAATGTCGGGTCGAACGCAATCGGCCGATTATCGTGAAAAGTCGAAGGCCGACTGAAACATGAAACCCAATGCAAGTCAATGGGGAAGAAAAGTCGGCAGTGAGTGGAGGACAGGAAACACACCTACAGTGCCCATTTTAATGCCAAAAACATCAATTCTTATTACTTAAGCTTGTCAACCATAAGTTACTTTATAATAATAGTTATGCATTGAAA
Organism: Dendrobates tinctorius; assembly: GCF_039654945.1. NCBI lineage: Eukaryota > Metazoa > Chordata > Amphibia > Anura > Dendrobatidae > Dendrobates > Dendrobates tinctorius. Next base: position 3,999,839 of record NW_027361691.1, read on the forward strand.
CCTGGGGGTTTAGTTTAAAGTTTAGTTTTGAAGGCTGAAGGAAGACCTTATGTCCATCTAGTTCAGCCTATTTTTAGTGCAGCTGTTCTGCATTGTTGATCCTGGGGAAGGCAAAAAACCCACAGAGTAGAAGCCAATTTTCTCCGTAGTGAAAAAAATTCCTTCCCCTAAGCTGCGTCAACCATCTACCTATAATATTCTGTTATTCGTAACCTTCTATACTGTTACTCACAAGAAAAGCATCCATTCCTTTCTTACATTCATTCAGTGAGTTGGCCATCACCACTTCCTCAGGAAGAGAATTCCAGAGCCTCACTGCTCTTACCGTGAAGAACCCTCTTCTATGCTGGTGCAGAAATTGTCTTTCCTCCAAACGAAGAGAATGCCCCCTTGTTCTTGTCACAGTCCTTGGTACAAACAGTTCATGGAGAGATCTCTGTATTGCCCTCGGATATACTTGTACATATATATTAAGTCTCCCCTAAGTCTTCTCTTTTCTAGAGTAAATAGACCTAATTTTGATAACCTTTCTGGGTATTGTAGTGAACCAACTCCATTTATCATTTTAGTAGCCCGCCTTTGAACCCTTTCAAGTTCAGTAATGTCTTTCTTGAGCACCGGCGTCCAAAATTGCCCACAATCCTCCAAGTGTGGTCTGACGAGTGATTTGTACAGAGGGAGAATTATGTTTTCATCTCGCGTCCCCAGACCTCTTCTAATGCATCCCATGACCCTCATTGCTTTGGTCGCAGCTGCCTGACACTGGGCACTCCAATTTAGCTTCTTATTGACTAAGATGCCTAAGTCTTTTTCCATGTCTGATTTCCCCAGCAGTTTCCCATTTAGTAAGTAATTGTAGCATCTGTTTCTCCTTCCCATGTGCATAACCTTACACTTATCTGTGTTAAACCTCATTTGCCATTTTTCAGCCCAATTCTCCAATTTACTCAAATCTGTCTGTAGTTGCAAACTGTCCTCCTTTGTGTTAACTACCTTACATAGTTTTGTATCATCTGCAAATACTGATATTTTACTGTGTAAGCCATCCACTAGATCATTAATAAATATATTAAATAGCAGGGGGCCCAATACAGACCCCTGTGGTACCCCACTAGTAACCCTGGCCCAATCTGAGGATGCCCCATTAATAACCACTCTTTGCTTTCTATCACTAAGCCAGCTACCTACCCATCTACACACATTTTCCCCTAGCCCAAGCTTTCTCCTCTTACTTACCAATCTTTTATGTGGGACAGTGTCAAATGCTTTAGAGAAGTCGAGATAAATGACATCCAATGATTCTCCTTGGTCCATTTGAGAGCTTACATCCTCATAGAAGCTGATCAGGTTAGTCTGACAGGAGCGATCCTTCATAAATCCATGTGGATATGGAGTTAAACATTTATTAACATTGAGATATTCCACAATGGTATCCCTTAGAAACCCTTCAAAAATTTTACCCACAACAGATGTTAAGCTTACCGGCCTATAGTTTCCAGGTTCCCTTTTACACCCCTTTTTGAATATTGGTACCACATTTGCTTTCCGCCAATCAAAAGGAACAGACCCTGTTTCTATAGAGTCTTTAAATATAAGGAATAGAGGCCTGTCTATCACATTACTTAACTCCCTTAATACCCGAGGGTGAATGCCATCAGGGCCTGGTGATTTGTCAATTTTAATCTTACTAAGGCGGTTCTGCACTTCTTCCTGGGTTAGGCAGGTAATACTTAGTGGGGAGTTTACATTATTACTCTGCATTTCCCCTGGCAAATCCTTTTCCTGTGTGAACACTGTTGAGAAAAAAAGTATTTAAAACATTTGCTTTTCCCACATCGCTCTCTATGATTTCACCCTCATTGTTCTTTAAAGGGCCGACACCATCAATTTTAATCTTTTTACTGTTTATATAATTAAAGAATAGTTTGGGGTTTGTTTTACTTTCCTTAGCAATGAGTCTCTCAGTTTCCACTTTTACTAAATGTATTTGTTTTTTTTCACATTTTATTTTTTTCTCTATAACTTTTTAATGCTTCTTCATTGCCTTCTTGTTTTAGCTTCTTAAATGCCTTGTTCTTGTTATTTATTGCCCTTTTTACATCCTTATTTAGCCACATTGCTGTTCTCCTGTTCCTAGCCCTTTTATTTCTGTACGGTATGGCTAGCTCGCAGTGGTTGTGTAAAACTGATTTAAATATTTCCCATTTATTTTCTGTGCTCCTATTTTTGAGGACTTTGTCCCAATCAATTCGGCGAAGGTCCTCTCTAAGCTGATCAAACTTTGCTTTCCTGAAATTCAGCGTTTTTGTAACCCCCTTCCAGGGCACCTTACTGAAGGAAAAGTGTATTATATTGTGGTCACTGTTCCCTCGGTGCCATCGACTCGGACTTCTGTTATTCTATCTGGCCTGTGGCTTAACATTAAGTCCAGAAGGGCTGTCCCTCTAGTTGGGCCCTGCACAAGTGGTGACAGATAATTATCCTTCGTTACTGACAGAAATTGGTTTCCTTTCTGAGATACGCAGGTTTCAGTTTCCCAGTCTATGTCGGGGTAGTTGCAGTCCCCCATAATAATCACCTCATTGGGATTTGCTGCTTTGTCTATTTGTTTCAATAATACATTCTCAGTGGTTTCTGTTATATTTGGTGGCTTATAACAAACCCCTATGAGGATTTTATTACTTCTCCCTCCTTGTATCTCCACCCATAGAGACTCCACCTCTTCATTTCCCTCTTGTATATCTTCTTAGTCTGGGCTTTAAAGTGGACTTTATATATAGACAGACTCCACCCCCTTTCCTTTTTTTACGATCCCTCCTAAACAAATCATATCCTTGCAAGTTAGCCGCCCAGTCATAGCTGTCGTCTAACCATGTCTCAGTTATTCCTACTAGGTCGTATTTCTCCTCATACATTACCAACTCCAGATCTTCAGTCTTATTGGTCAGGCTTCTTGCGTTGGTCAGCATGCAGGAAGGAAGTTTTGCTTCCTTTTTCTTAGCTTCCTTCTGAGTACCCTGTCTTGGGTCTTCATTACCACATCTAGTAGCCTTGATTAGTTTGTCCTTCGGCTGCATGTTCTTGTCTGCTGTTTTTCCTCCCATCCCCTCTTCATCTAGTTTAAAGCCCTCCTGATGAGTGTGGCAAGTCTTCTGGCGAATGTGTGTTTCCCAGGTTTTGTGAGGTGTATCCCATCTCTTGCGAGAAGTCCATCGTAGAGGTAATTCACGCCATGGTCCAAGAATCCAAATCCTTGCTGCCTGCACCACCGTCGTAGCCAGTTGTTCACCTCTAGTATCCTATTCCATCTTCTGATGCCATGACCATCAACTGGGAGGATTGATGAGAAAACAACCTGTACGTTCCGTTCCTTTATTTTCTTCCCCAGAAATTCAAAGTCTTCGCAGATAGTTGGTAGGTCATTTGGTAGGTCGGTTATTTGGCTAAAGTTGTGGGGGGGTAGGGCTGCGCCAGATTTTCGTGGGCCCAGGGCCAAAGAGTGTCAATGGGCTCCTTTAACACATACCACAATTCATGATCCTCTGATACGGCAGAGAAATAGCGGTATAGTACAATGAAAAATACTTCACTTCTTACATCACATGACTGATATCCATTTTAAATTCTCCAATAGCTCCAAAAACGGACAGTATATTACTCCATACAGTATTATGGCCACCGCATAGTGCACCATACAGAGTAATGAGGCCCATATATTTCTCCATACAGAATCATTGGTCCCATATAATGTTCGATACAGTATATGATGAGCTCCACATAATGCTACAGTATATGTTGGTCCCCATGGATGAAGCTCCACTGACTTATGGGCCCAAATAATGCTCCATATATAATGGGCCCCATTTCTAATGCTCCAGTGTATAATGGGCCCTGTAAATGCTGCTCCAGTGTCTGATGTCCCCCATTTGGAAAGCTCCAGCATATGATGGGCCTCACGGATGATGCTCTAGTGTACGACTGGTCCAAGCAATGCTCCATATATAATCTGCCCCATTTACAATGCTCCAGTATATGATGGGCCCCATGGATGATGCTCCGGTGTCTTATGGGCCCAAATAATGCTCCATATATAATGGGCCCCATTTCTAATGCTCCATTGTATAATGGGCCCTGTAAATGCTGCTCCAGTGTCTGATGTCCACCTTTGGAATGCTCCAGTGTATGGTGGGCCCCATATATCATTCTCCAGAGTATAGTGCTCCTCAAAAATTGCTCCCAACCTTTAAAACAAATAAATAAGTCTCCTCGCTATGGAATCCCAGATCTCTGGACTCCTCGTCATCCCCATCTTCCATCTCTCTGCACTTGGACTGTTTAGGCAGAGGGCGTACAGACGTGATGTCATTGCGCTCTCTGACCAGAATGTCACTGTCAGGAAACACGGAAGACGTCACGGTGGTGGAGCAGGGAGAGGTAAGTATTTCAACTTTGCAAGTGCTGTGATCCTGAGCAAGCAGGGGGGGCCCACTCGTTGGCGATGGCACTGGCACAGGGCCCCTCATAGTACGGCGGTGTGTCTGACGGCACCAGAGACACTTTTGCGTACTATGAGGGGCCCTGTGCCAGTGCCGTCACCCCTGAGTATGCCCCCCATCTGCTCAAAGAACCTGCACTTTCATCTGCACCTTCCTCTTTGTCACCGTGTAAGGTGGTATAGTATGCGGGAAGGGGAACCTGAGTTTCATCAGGGTCAGATTCAGGCCGTGTAGAGTGCGAGGGGAATGTAGTGGTCTGGGTCAATGTACCAGCAGAATCATCTAGCAGTGGCTGGGCATCAGTGCACTCGTGGCGCCCCCAGGAGTACGGTCGCCACAGTGGCATTACCTTCCTCCTAAGGAGTGTGATGTCATGCTTGGGAGCAATGAAGGATCTCTCTAGCAGTTAAAGCAACACACAACACAGTTCCCACTCCAGGCCAACAGGGAGAGCTCTGAACCTGACTGCTAAGGAGCTGTTCTCTGTGGTCGGGAGGAGGGATGTTTGGGCAGTCTGTGAAGGGAAGGGGAAGTGTGTGGACGTGAGAAGGGGAGCTGGAGGATGAGCAGAGTTAAGGCTCAGTCCTAGCTGGAGCGCATGGTCCGGATTCCGGTCTCCGAGTTTATAGGGACACTGACGGTCCTGCAGCAGAAACCGGAGGAAGTACCACCTGTAAATGCTCTGTTCCCAACTAAGGCTCGGAGGCTCCAGCAGCGACGTGTGTGAGCCAGAAGGAAAAGGTTACAGCTGCCTGCCATACGAGAAAGTTCCAAAAGAAAGTCAACAGGGGGAACTTCAGTGAACTCAGTACTGTGAGTACCTCAGATAAGCGCTAGGACGGAGGCCACACTACCTATCTGCAGAGAGAGAATTCCTAATTTGCTTCCAGGCTGACCAACTCCTCCATCTGTACTCTGGGTCCTGGACGGCACTTACCAAGTACAGGTAAAGGAACTGCACGACTGTGTCTGTCATCTTTCTCCTACGCCTGGCGTACGGCTCTGCTACATCCTGCACTGCACACCATCTACCAACTCTTTCATCTGCCCTGCGACTACGGCCCTACCTGTGCAGGGCTTCTACATCTTAGCTGCACCACAACATCTGTCCCAGAGAAGTGACACTGCAGCTCTGGTCAATCTTATCAGAAACCACAGGTGGCGTAACGTATCATTCACCTATAAACGTTATTCACCCCTTTGCTTGGACGCCCAGGCCCATGGACCGAGTCACTACCACCATGACACATCCCTCTGAGACACCGGCCCGGTACCGATTAACCCCACTGCCCTGCCTGGCGACTCACACTCCATGTCAGATTCATCTTGGACTGGGGAATTCACGATTTGACTTGATAACCCAGCCATGGTATGTGAGAAAGAGCTACATGGACTAATGTGAAGTGTGGCCTGCTGCATCATTCACTTTTGGTGGGGGTGAAGGACACAAGGAAAGGGGTTCTTCCTGACCAGGAGCCATCACTTGATAACTCAGTGCTTGCATTTTTTGAAACTTCAGAAGAGGAGGGCATATTAGCTGGAGTCTGTTTCGGCAATGTAAGCCAAAACCAGATCCTGATACTCCGGCTTTAAAAGCGGTTAACCTACTCCCAGAAAAGGTAGCCTTCCAGGGCTTCTGGAGCCAGACCATGACGCAGGCTCAACACCTCCTGCCTTAGCTGCTATTGTGCTTTTGCCACTACCAGCAGATGCACCACCACCATCAGTACCAGCTGGCTCCCCCACGCCCACGTCCGCGGCCTCTTCCACCATACTTTCAAATTTTGGAGAAAATGTACCCAAAATAACATCAGATATATGGTACTGTATCAGAAGCGTACAGCTGTATACAGTCAAAGGATAATTGTCAATCTCTGTATATATTTCATGAGTCACACAGACGCTCACAGGCTCAGTATGGATTAGACAAGAATATAAAAAGTAGAAAATATAATCAGATAGCAGGTGTATATAGTATAGTTTAAACATTCTAAACCTCCGTATATATTTCAGGAGGCAGACACAGACGCTCAGTATGGATTACAACACAATATAAAAAGCCGTAAAACGGTAATGGATCTGAAGTGTACAGCTGTATACAGTGTAGGGGTCATTGTCAATCTCAGTATTTATTTCCAGAGTCAGAAACAGACTCTCACTTGGTCAGTTTGGATTTGACCAGAATATAAAAAGCAGTAAATGGGTAATGTATCACAAGCATAGAGATGTATACAGTGTTGGGGTAATTTTTAAATCTACATATAAATTGCAGGAGTAACCCACAGACTCTCACACGCTCAGGATGGATCACACCACAATATAAAAAGAAGATCCGCAAGAAATAATCACACATGTGGGCCAATGTTCCAGGTGTCAATGATACACTTAGAGTGGTGGGTGGAGGAGGACTTTCTGGCAGAAAGGGTACAGTATCACCAGCTACCAGGTATATATAGCATAGTTTAAACATTAAAAATGTACGTCTATATATCAGGAGTAGTGTTGAGCCAACCCGCTAGTGTTCGAGTTCGGTTCGGTTCGTCAAACAGGAGGCAAGTTCGTCGAATGTTTGTCGAACTTTCGACAAACATCGTCGAACCCCATTGAAAACAATGGCAGGCAAACACAAACACATACAAACACGTAGAAAACACATACAAAACACCTTAAAAGGTGTCCTAAAGCAGACAAAATGCTCAAAAGACACAAATAACATATGGAAAAGGGCAACTACATATAGAAAAGAGGTGGAGGAGTAAAAGGAGGAGACACAGATATAGGCATGTCATGCCCTTATAAAGTCAAGAAAGGCTGGAATAAAAATCTAAAATAAAAAAAAAAAAATCTAAAATCGAAGACGATCATATACCGTCGGACTTTCTAGCATAAATTATGCCAACTGCCGATTGGGCGGCGTTATTCCCACGACCCTCCGAACAGCGTCCATGAAGGCAAAGTGTTTGGTTTCCGAGGGCAGTATGGTTGCAAAGCTAAACCTTAAAGGATTGTCTAGAAGGGCACCACCAGGAGTGGAGCCTGCGGCTTAATTGGACTCCACACGGGCAACCTCAACCATGCCAGCCACAGGAAGGATGGACAGATTGCAAGCTTTGTCGATTCAGTGGGTGGTGGTGGATGTCCGTTTTTAGTTGTGCTAGCGATTTGTCAGCTTAATTCCGTTAACGAACGAGACTCCGGCATGACCCCGCGGTCCACGTCCAGCTTACTAGAGGGACACGCAAGGCTCTGGCATGCGAGATCGAGCAATAACAGGTCTGTCATGCCCTTACATGTCCGGGGCTGCACGCGCGCTACACTGAAAGGACCAGCGTGTGTCACTTACAGGTGCGGATAACCCGCTGAACCCCGTTAGTGATGGGGATCTGGGATTCCAATTCTTCCCCGCGAACGAGGATTTCCCAGTAAGTGCAGGTCAACCGGAATTCCAGAATTAGGCCTAACCGGCATTCCAGAAAGAATGTGAAAAAAATTGAGTGTCCAAACCACAGGTGCTGTAGCTTGCTTAACAGCTGGGCTTCTCTGCTGAGTAGCACACAGTTCTTACATAAACAGGCGGCATAGCTAGGTTCAAGGGTGGGCAACTCTGCTGAGTAGCAGACCATGCTACAAGGCCCAAAAGGAATTTCTGGACAAGATGCGGTAGAAAATTATTAGAAACACACAAAGTGTAGCTCCTTGACAGGTGTACTACACCGCTGGCTACCAGACACCGCTACTATGCCATGAAACTGTCTATTAACATTGAAAACAATTATTAATGTGAAAAAAAAGTTATGCTTTTGGTGAACTAACCGTTCTCGAACGGAACCTCAAACAGTCGAATTTTAAGCAAAGTGTTGAAGTTCGACGAACGGCTCGAACACCGCCCAAAACAGCTCGAATTTGAACTTGGTGAACAGTTCGACTCGAACACCGCTCATCTCTAATCAAGAGGCAGACTCAGATGGTCTCAGGCCCAGTATGGATTCGACAAGATTGTAGAAAGTTGAGAAAGGGTACAGTATCACCGGAAAACAGGTATATATAGCTTAGTTTAAACATTAAAAATCTCTGTGTTTATTTCCGGAGTCCGACAGACACTCACAGCCTCAGTATGGATTAGACAGAATCTAAAAAGTAGAAAAAGGGTAATGTATTCGAAGCGTACACCAGTATACACTGTTGGGGTATTTTTAAATCTTCATATATATTTCAGTCTCAGTAAGACAGTCCAGACTCTATGCAAGAGGAAACGAGATGGATAAAAATACAGACGGAAAGTCGAGTGATTGCAGAAATTTTGGAATTACTAATCACGGGAAAAAATCCTGGGAGAATTCTCAGAGGCGATGCTGACCCTCAACTACTTTGTCTGTGGAGACAGCGAAAACAGTTCTTTGTGAAGAAAGGGTTGCTGTATCGCAGTACCATGGATCCCATCACCGTTACTCATCTCCATCAAATTGTAATCACAGGGAGAGATGTAGACATGGTCCTCACTTGTTATCATGATCTGTCAGGTAACTTTGGAGTGCAAAAGACAGAAGTCACAGGCCGTAGGCAATTCTATTGGATTGGCATGAGAGGACACATTTAAAAATGTGGGCAGGAATGTTACACGTCTGTGAGTAGGAAAACTGAAAGATGATGATAAACCACCAATGCATCTCATTGTGAGTCGATGTCCATAGCAAATGGAAGCCATTGATCATCTGAAGATAGGGCCAAGCCGAACAGGGCATAGCTACGTCTTAACCATCATCTATCAGTTCACCAAATTTGTAGTGGCAGTCCCAGTGAAGGATTTAACAGCCCAGACTACACAGCGGTGGAGCAGGGAGAGGTAAGTATTGCAAGTGTTGGGGCCCTGAGCAAGCAGGGGGGGCCCACTCGTGGGCGGTGGTACTGGCACAGGGCCCCTCATAGTACGCCGGTGTGTCTGACAGCGGGTGTGTACCCCCACCATCAGAGACACTTGATTGTACTATGAGGGACCCTGTGCCAGTGCCTTCGCCCAAGAGTGGGCCCACCCACCTGTCCAGGGCAACGGCACTTGCACGGGTGCGTGCGCCAGGTGGTGACCCCGGCCCTGGGGGGGAGGCAGCCCAGTTAGGGAGGTTGAAAAAATGGCATATGTTGATGTTGGACATTCAGCAGCTGCAAATGGAGGAATTGGAGAAGTCCGAGGAAGAGGAGGACAAAAGCGAGTCATTTTTCTGGCAACCTATGTGTCATCAGGGGAAGGTGGGACAAAATCCTTTGATACCCATGCATGGTTCATTTTAATGAAGGTTAGATCATCAACATATTGGGTCGACAGACGGGTCCTTTTTTCTGACAGGATTGATCCAGCAGCACTGAAGACTCTTTCGGATAGCACACTAGCAGCTGGGCAAGCGAGCTCCTGTAAGTCATATTGTGCTAATTCAGGCCAGGTGTCCAGTTTACAGGCCCAACAGTCAAAGGGGAATGACCTGTGAGGGAGAACATTGATATGGGAGAAGTAGTTTGTAACCATAGTTGACAACTGCTGTCTCCTGTCACTTTCAATCGATGCAGTATTACCAGTCGTGTGAGCGGTACTTGAAAAATCAGTCCACAACATGGTTATGAAACCCCTGTCTCCAACGCCACTTCTGATGTGTGCACCACGAACACCTCTTCCATGCTGCCCCCTACGGCTCGTGGGAGAACCATCACCGCTGCTGTGTGCTGGGAATGCCTCAAACAAACGGTTTACCAGAGTTGCTTGTTTGTTAGCCAATATTAGCTCTAGGTTCTCCTGTGGCATGATGTTTTGGATTTTGCCTTTATAGCGTGGATCCAGGATGCTGGCCAACCAGTAGTCGTCATCGTTTCTTCATTTTGGCAATGCGGGGGTCCCTTTTTAGGATCTGCAAGGCATAATCACACATGTGGGCCAATGTTCCAGGTGTCAATGATGCACTGCGAGTGCTGGGTTGAGGAGCACTTTCTGGCAAATCCACATCCCTCCAGTCACGCACAAACCCTGTACCTGACCTTGCCACGCCAACATTTTCTCTTGCCCCACGAGAAGCATCCTCCTCCCCTAAAGAATCATCCCCATCATCCTCCTCCTCCTATTCCTCTTCTTCCTCCACCTCGTCCAGGAGAGTTCCCTGAGCAGACAAAGGCTGTCATCAATGCTTCCCTCCTCCTCCTCGGCTGCAGACGCCTGCTTCTTAATGTGCGTCAAAGTTTGCATGAGCAGACGCATAAGTGGGATGCTCATGCTTATGATGGCGTCGTCTGCGCTTACCAGCCGTGTGCATTCCTCAAAACACTGAAGGACTTTACAGAGGTCTTTCAGCTTCGACCACTGCACACCCGACAACTCCATGTCTGCCCTCAAACTTCCTGCCCGTGTATCCTCCCACAAATGCAATACAGCCTGCCTCTGTTCGCACGGCCTCTCAACCATGTGCAGGGTGGAGTTCCACCTTGTTGCAGCGTCGATAATTTGGCAGTGCTTGGGAAGGTGGAGCAATCGCTGCAGCTTCTGCATACGACTGGAGTGTACGGGCGACAGGCAGATGTGCGAGCACAGTCTTCGCACCTTCTGGAGCAGGGCTGTTAACTCCGGATAATTATTGAGGAAGCACTGCACCACCAGGTTCAAGGTGTGAGCCAGGCAAGGTATGTGTCTGAGTTTTGAAAGGGCTATGGCTGCCACAAAATTCCTGCCATTATCACTAACTACCTTGCCTGCCTCAAGATGTAGACTGCCCAGCCATGACTCAGTTTGTCGCTGCAAGTAGTCGGCCAGTACCTCTGCGGTGTGTCTGTTGTCGCCCAAACACATCATCTTCAACACAGCCTGCTGACGCTTACCACTAGCTGTTCGATAGTGGGACACCTCGTGTGTAACACTGGCAGCTGCGGATGGAGTGCTCGTGCGACTGCGCTCTGTGGATGAGCTTTCGCTTCTGGAGGAGGATGAGGAGGGTCGAACGCCTACAGCCAACTGTTTCCTATACCGTGGGCTAGGCAGAACTGTCCCACCGCCGCTGTCCCCTGTGGACCCTGCATCCACCACATTAACCCAGTGCGCAGTGATGGACACGTAACGGCCCTGGCCATGCCTACTGGACCATGCATCTGTTGTGAGGTGCACCTTTCCACTCACTGATTGCTTGAGTGCATGGACAATGCGGTCTTTCACATGCAGGTGGAGGGCTGGGATGGCTTTTCGAGAAAAGAAGTGCCGACTGGGTAGGTCATAGCGTGGTACTGCGTAGGCCATAAGCTCGCGGAAAGCTTCGCTTTCAACCAACCGGTAGGGCATCATCTCTAACGAGATTAGTTTGGCAATGTGGGCGTTCAAACACAGTGTACGCCGATGAGAGGATGAGTACTTTCATGTCCTAGTAAGAGTCTCTGGTAGGGTGAGCTGGACTTGAGAGCTGCATATGGTGGAACTAGCGGTGGACATGGTGGACTGAGAGAGGGTTGGTGATGGTGATCTTGCTGATGGCCTAGATTCAGTCTTTCGTAGCAATAACATTGTGATTCCCTGACTGCTTTGGCCTTGCGACAACACCTCAACATTTGCTGCTGGTGGTGTGCTAACCGGTGGGCTTACAGTGGGGGAAGCGATGTAGCGTTGCTGACTACCTTCATTCGGAGCAGGTGCACACGTGGTACGTGAGGTTTGGTTGTCCATCCACGCTTGCAAGTGCATGGTGGTTAAATGTCTAAGCATGCAACTGGTATTCAACTTTCTCAGATTTTTCCCTCGGCTAAAGGTCTTTACGCACTTCTTACAGATAACCTTTGCCTGATCATTAGGATTTTGTTCAAAAAAGTGCCACACTGCACTCTTCCTACTAGGGAAGACATTTTGAGGCCTTGCACGCTGTGCTAATTTGACCGTTTGGCCAAGCTGTCCTGCAATACTTTTGGATTTTGTAACCCATTTTTGGACTGCTACGGGCCTGCCAGATAACAGCTATTGCGATGTTGATGCCTGCTGCGGATCCTCCTCCTCCTCTTCTGGGCTATTCGCAGCGGCACCCTCTTCCCCCAATGGATGCCAATCTGTGTCAACAAATGGGTCATCCATCACCTCCTCTTCAATTTCATGTGCACCTTCCTCTGTGTCACCGTGTAAGGTGGTATAGTATGCGGGAAGGGGCACCCGAGTTTCATCAGGGTCAGATTCTGGCTCAGTACACTCAGAGGACAATGTAGTGCTCTGAGTGAATGTACCAACAGAAAAATCTAGCAGTGGCTGTGCATCAGTGCACTCCATGTCAGATTCATCTTGGACTGGGGAATTCACGATTTGACTTTATAACCCAGGCATGGTATGTGAAAAGAGCTCCATGGAGTAATCTGTAGTGTGGCCTGCCGCATCCTTCACTTTTGGTAGGGGTGAAGGACACAAGGAAAGGTGTTGGTCCTGACCAGGAGCCTCCACTGACGATTCAGTGCTTTTATTTTTTGAAACTTCAGAAAAGGAGGCGATAGAGCTGGAGGCTGTGTCAGCAATGTAAGCCAAAACTTGTTCCTGAAGCTCCGGCTTTAAAAGCAGTTTACCTACTCCCAGAAAAGGGAGCCTTCGAGGCCTTGTGGAGCCAGATGATGACGCAGGCTCAACACCTCCTGCCTTACGAGCTATTGTGCTTTTGCCACTACCAGCAGATACACCACCACCACCATCATTACCAGCTGGCAACCCCTGCCCACTTCCACGGCCTCTTCCACCATAATTCCTCATTTTTGGGAAAATGTACCCAAAATACCACCAGCTACATGGTACTGTAAAACAAGGTACAAGGTGTATATAGTATTGGGGAGAATTTGAATCTCCCTAGAGATTTTAGGAGGCTGAACAATTATCTCAGGCCCACTATAGATAATGTCATGATCACGTGTGTCAGGACGCAGATGTTACCGCAAGGCGGACCCATAACACGCGTGACCCTGGATACACCGCCTCCAGTGGGGCGCATTTAAATAATAAAAACGTGCAGGTGGATACGCCGCCTCCACCTGGCGAATTTAGGTATTACACGTTATACATACAATATCTGGAAACACCGCCTCCAGTAAGGCGCATTTAAATAATAAAGGGGGGAACCTGGGTAACTTTAACAATGGTGGGCCCTGCAATAGGGAAAAGGGAATTGGAGACCTCCTGAGCTCCCCTGAGCCAGTGTCCCTGCACTCCTAACGTTCCCTATGCCGGTTTCGCACCGGGCGCCGCACGCGTACCTCAACGCCCTAGCTCGCCCTGACCCTAAACCCTCACTAGGGAATAGGTCGGTGCGGAAACTAATCCCACCACTGCACTAATAACACACATGAGGAAAGAGACAATACAGGGGAAACACCACTTAGCTTTGCTCTGTTGCGTGCGCTCCTAGCAACAGAGCCCTCCACCTGAGTGCATCTTCTCCTCCACCTGGATCCATCACCATAACAGGACCCTTCACCTTAGTGCAGCCTTGGAGCAGAGTCCAACACCAGTTGCAGCTGCTTAGAACCAGAGTCCCAAGGATGAGTTCAGCTGCTGACCCGAAGTCGAGCATGCTTGAGTCCAGCTCAGCGGCCAAGTCCCACATGGTGAGAGCCACTCTCCATAGTCGCCACTCCACCAGCCCATGCAGACACTTCCCGCTGACACCATCACTGCGACTCCACCACGCCATGCCAGCCCTTCGTCCAGACACCATAGCTGAAACACATCCCCCCTGGCTAAGCTGCGCAGGACTCCTCACCAGCTCCATCCTTCCTCCAGGCTCTCCAAAAACAGAGTGAACACAAACTCACAATATCACAGGCAGTGAGTGAACCCCCTGAGCACACCTTTATAGGGTGTCACACCTGATCCATAATTAAGTGCAAAAAACCCTAAAGTGCAATACCACTCACCACCACCGGGGACAGTCAAGACACCTTGGAACTTTCCAAAGTAAAAAAAAGTTCACTTTGCATTTAATACCGCCAGATCCAACACAGGATCATGACAGTACCCCCCCTTAATGAGGGGCCTCTGGACCCTCAAGACCACCCCTCATTAGGAAAACACCTACAGCGGGGACGCCCAGACCCTGAGTTCACCCCACCATTCCCTGACACTTCAGGTTTATGACAAACGCACCGCTGGTATTGGCAATAAAGTTCATTTTGGAGGCACCACTCATCTCCACAGCGCCGACCTGGGGAACGAGTTTATGTATGTGTATGTTTGTTTGTTATGAGCTGATCAGGCTCCACAACACACTTCCACAAGATGTTATTTGGTGGCACACACACATGCTCGTTCACACGCAGGTCCGGACCTGAACGTTTATTACACACATTCGTTTGTCAAAAAATTGGTGAACTCATTCAGGACCTGATCACAGAGGCGTCCCCCTGTGTCACCACACTCACACCCCCGCTATTCACCAAGGGATCACCACCCTCCAACCCTCTTCACCATGAGGTCTGCTCCTCCCAGGGTTGGTTAATGGCGAGGGTAGAGATTTGTCCCTACTCCCCTGCAGCACACCTGCTGCAGACACCAGGAGGAGAAGGGGACGGGAAATGGAGGAAATATACACTCACTGGCTGCCTCCACATGACCAGGAGGGCGGCTTCTTCGATGGCATAGAAGATTTGGCATAAACCCCGCGGACTATCACACCAGTCAGCTCACCACAGGGGCGTACCCCTTCACCTCGGGGAATACCAGGCAGCTCCGTGGGGCACCATTCCTCCCACCTGCCTGGGTGCGCCCGCATGCATGAACCAGTCCCGCTCCCCAGCAGCGTCTCTAGGGGCTTTTAGCCAGACCGCAGCCGCCATTTATTTTTTTTTTTTTTTGATTTTCTGGTTAGCTGAGCAGAAGCCCCAGACCCTGATAACTGCTGCTGCAGCGGCACTATCACACCTTGCCGCTCCCCACTCACCTCAGTGAGGCCCGGCAGCAAATACCACAGGTCTCCACATGGCCAAGGCTCACCAGAAAAAAAAAAAAACTGTATGGCCTGTGATAATGTCATGATCACGTGTGTCAGGACGCAGATGTTACCGCAAGGCGAACCCATAACACACGTGACCCTGGATACACCGCCTCCAGTGGGGCGCATTTAAATAATAAAAACGTGCAGGTGGATACGCCGCCTCCACCTGGCGAATTTAGGTATTACACGTTATACATACAATATCTGGAAACACCGCCTCCAGTAAGGCGCATTTAAATAATAAAGGGGGGAACCTGGGTAACTTTAACAATGGTGGGCCCTGCAATAGGGAAAAGGGAATTGGAGACCTCCTGAGCTCCACTGAGCCAGTGTCCCTGCACTCCTAACGTTCCCTATGCCGGTTTCGCACCTCAACGCCCTAGCTCGCCCTGACCCTAAACCCTCACTAGGGAATAGGTCGGTGCGGAAACTAATCCCACCACTGCACTAATAACACACATGAGGAAAGAGACAATACAGGGGAAACACCACTTAGCTTTGCTCTGTTGCGTGCGCTCCTAGCAACAGAGCCCTCCACCTGAGTGCATCTTCTCCTCCACCCGGATCCATCACCATAACAGGATCCTTCACCTTAGTGCAGCCTTGGAGCAGAGTCCAACACCAGTTGCAGCTGCTTAGAACCAGAGTCCCAAGGATGAGTTCAGCTGCTGACACGAAGTCGAGCATGCTTGAGTCCAGCTCAGCGGCCAAGTCCCACATGGTGAGTGCCACTCTCCATAGTCGCCACTCCACCAGCCCATGCAGACACTTCCCGCTGACACCATCACTGCGACTCCACCACGCCATGCCAGCCCTTCGTCCAGACACCATAGCTGAAACACATCCCCCCTGGCTAAGCTGCGCAGGACTCCTCACCAGCTCCATCCTTCCTCCAGGCTCTCCAAAAACAGAGTGAACACAAACTCACAATATCACAGGCAGTGAGTGAACCCCCTGAGCACACCTTTATAGGGTGTCACACCTGATCCATAATTAAGTGCAAAAAACCCTACAGTGCAATACCACTCACCACCACCGGGGACAGTCAAGACACCTTGGAACTTTCCAAAGTAAAAAAAGTTCACTTTGCATTTAATACCGCCAGATCCAACACAGGATCATGACAGATTACACCTCAATTTAACAGGCTGAAATAGGCTGGCGTATGACAAGGTACAAGGTGTATATAGTATTGGGGAGAATTTGAATCTCCCTAGAGATTTTAGGAGGCTGACAATGATGCTCTCAGTCCAAGTATGGCAGCAGACAGCCTAATAAGCAGGACTGCTGCACACACAAAAGTGTGAAAAAATGAACGCTTGGTAACTGTGCAGAAAAGAGGAAGAAAAGTATTTTTGCTTTTAAAAAAGAAGTTTGCACAGCAGTGTGCAAACAGCATTGCAGCTATCAGGGAGCCTTATAAGGCAGCCTAATAACCAACAGAGCTGATGCACAAAAATATATCCTCCCCTGTCACTGCACACAAAGTGTTGTGTTGTAAGTGGAAATCGCTAAAAGCAGAAGCAGTTTTTTTTTTCTTCTTCCCTGCTTAATGCTCTCCCTTATTCAGAATCAGCAGCAGCAACCTCTCCCTATGCTAAGATCGGCAGAAGTAAGATGGCGGTCGGCGTGCACACCCTTTTATAGCCCCTTTGAGGCCACACAAAGCCAGCCAATCACTTGCATGCCCTTCTCAAAGATGGTGGTGACCGCTGCCCACGTCATCGCGTTGCCCACAGTGTGCGTCCTCCATCATTGGCTGAAAAATGGCGCTGGAAGCATCATTTGAAACGCAACTTTGGCACTCTAGTCGCCGACCTCATGGCCGACCTCACGCTATGGTCGGATTTCGTTTCATGAAACCCAACTTTAGCGAAAGTCGGCGACTTATGAATTTGACCGACCCGTTTCGCTCAACTCTAGTCCTAACTCAAGGAGAGACTAGCGACCATCATGCGATCATCTTGGGCATGAACATACTGCGGGAGTTCGGCAATCTACTCCTCAACGATACCACGCAGGAAACCCTAAGTCAGTGGGGTTCTCGCACTGCCCAGGGGCAGGTCTTCCAGCGGTTGGTGCATTTCTCTTACATTTCTCTTAACACCCTTAATAGTGCACACAAGTGAAAAAGCAGGGGAGGGAATATAAGGTTGCTGTCATAGGCTCTGTAAAATCCTGTTAATGGTAATTAAACTTAGATTTTTTTCCCTTCTCCCATGACAGCAATACCTGAGAGATTTATATAAATTAAAGCACCCTAGGGAGGGATCACCGCTTGCAACACTTTCCTCCCGAAGGACAAGTTAACAGAGGAGGACAGTTTGAGGCGATAGTGTCTATAGAAGGTAAAAGGGAAAGACCATGTGGCTGCCTTACATATTTCGTCGATGGACACCTCCGCTCTCTCAGCCCAGGAGGTCACCACAGCCCTGGTGGAATGGGCTTTCAGATTTCCAGGAACTGGTTTACTGCTAGAGGTGTAGGCTAAGCTAATGGCGTCCCTTATCCATCTAGCTATGGTCCCCCTTGTAACACTACACCCCTTCCTGCATCCCTGGAATAATACAAATAAGGTCTCATCCTTTCTACTTTGCCTAGATCTGTCTAGGTACTGTATCAGGGCTCTCATGACGTCTAAGGTGTGAAGCCTGTGTTCTTCTGCAGACTTCGGTTCACTATAAAAGGAGGGAAGGACTACCTCCTGACTTCTATGAAACCTGGAGGACACTTTGGGGAGATACGCTGGATCTGGCCTCAACACCACTCTATCATCTAACACCTGCATGAAAGGATGATTAATGGATAGGGCATGCAAATCACTATCCCTACGCGCCAATGTTAGGGTTACTAGAATTAACGTTTTTAGTGCTAGTATCTTATTTGACACCACATGTATAGATTCAAAGGGTGATTTTGTTAAGGCTTCCAGGACCAAGTTCAAATCCCACGGAGGAATTTTGGGGGCTGGCACTGGCCTAGACTTCTGGCATGCTTTAATGAACCTGACCACCCACCTATCCGCTGCCAGGTTATAGTTGTAAAGGGCTCCTAAGATACCTGCACCTTAAGGGTGCTGGTGGCCAGGCCCATCTCCATACCCCTCTGACGGAATTCTAGGAAATCTCTGATTGGGACCGTACCCCCAACAGACTGCCCTGAGAAAGCCAAAAAATTTGCCCATATTCTACCATAAATCCTAATTGTTATGATGGGCTTTTTACTCTGCATCAGAGTAGCTGCCAAGGCTGGAGAAAACCGCCTCTGTATTTTAAGCATCCTCTCAAAATCCAGGCCATCAAATGAAGACCTGACTTCTGAGGATGTAACACTGGGCCCTGCCTGAGGAGACCTGGAATATCCAGGAGAACCCAAGGATCTGCCAAGGACATTCTCCTCATCCAAGAGAACCATGGTCTCTTGGGCCAGAAGGGAGCAATGAGGATGACATCCGCCACCTCCTCCCGATTCTTCCTCAGCACTGCCGGGATCAACATTAATGGGAGAAATGCGTAGGCCAGTCGGAAATCCCAAGGGATTTGTAGTGCATCTACTGCGTATGGTCGTTCTCTTGGGGTCAGAGAACAGAAGCTCTTTGTTTTCCTGTTCTTTCAGTTGGCAAATACATCTATCTCTGGCTGCCCCCAAAGATTCACAATCTGCTGAAAGATAGATGGATCTAGCTCCCATTCCCCGTTTCAAGGTTGTCCGGATGAGGAAGTCTGCTTCCTTGTTCTCTTTCCCCTTTATGTGTTGGGTCTATATCTGTAGCTGATGTTCCTCCATCACCTGGAGAAAACTGCTGACACTAGGGCTATCATCTTGTCCTTCTCCTCTGGTAGGAGACAGACCCGTTTCTTTGAGTCTAAAATAAGCCCCATGAAGGATTGAACCTTCAGGGGCTGCAGCCTCAACTTTTCGATATTTATCATTCAACCAAGATTGAACATATATATTTCGGATGTAATTTAGCTGAGCACTGCATTCGTGTTCTGTCCTGCCGATCACTAAAAAAATCGTCCAGTGTGCCGTCACCTCCAGAACAATCTTGGTGAAGATTCTTGGGACCATGGACAGACCAAAGGGCAGAGCTCTGTACTGGAAATGTCTGAGTTGTCCTCTTACATAGACCGCTACCCTTAGGAATTTCTGGTCTTCCCGATGAATGGGGACATGGTAATATGCATCTTTTAGGTCTAAGACAATCATATAACAGCCCTGGAATAAGATCTTGATTGCTGTCTTTATTGACTCCATCTTGAATGGTCTGAGGACCAGGAATCTGGTGAGGTCTTTCAAATTGATGATAGTCCTGTATGACAGGTCTGGTTTCTTTATCAGAAACAGGGGAGAAACAGGAGAGAATAAAATCCCCTCCCCTGCTGCTGAAAGGGCACCTCCACTAGCACCCTCTTTTGAAATAGGAGCAGCACCTCCACTTCCAGGGCCTGTTGTTCCTTCCAGGATCTGGAGAATGAGATCCTGAAGAGTTGCCTGGGGATAGATGCGAACTCTAGTTTCAGCCCTGATTTTATAATATTGAGCATCCAGGCATTGGGTGAGATCTTCTCCCAGACAGTTCGGAAGTGGAACAGCCTTCCTTCCACCTGGGGTGGCCTATCACTTGGAGAATTTTCGGTTCCTTGACGAGGAACCCCCAAACATGAAACCTTTGTTCTTTGGCTTCTTATCTCTCCAGTCACCCTGTTCCTTGGGTGATCTACTCCTGCTATATTTTCTCCTCTGAAAGGAACTTTTAAACTGCGCATGTGATACATTAGGGAAACCCTTCTTTTTGTTTGCTGCCTTATCAAGAATATCGTCCAAAGCTTGACCAAAAAGATATTTGCCTTCACACGGAATAGAGCAAGCCCGGGCCAGCTTTTGAGCCATAGAGCTCTACGGGCAGCGTTAGAGAGGTTTGCTGATCTTGCTGCTAACCCGAGTTCGCTAAGAACAGAGGAAGATCCGCTAGAATCTCTTCCCTTGGGATATTGTCTCTTAGATGGTCGTTTAGCTGCTGTAGCCACACCATAAATGATCTTGCCGTGCAGGTTGCAGCTATCGCTGGTTTTAATGAACCCACCGAAGACTCCCATGTTTGCTTTAGGAAGGTCTCGGCCTTTTTGTCTAAAGCAGTGTTTCTCAACTCCAGTCCTCAAGACCCACCAACATGTCATGTTTTCAGGATTTCCTTAGTATTGCACAGGTGATGGAATTAATGCTTGAGCAGCTGTTGAAATCACCTGTGCAATGCTAAGGATATCCTGAAAACTTGACCTGTTGGTGGGTCTTGAGGACTGGAGTTGAGAAACACTGGTCTAAAGGATCTCTTAAGAGTCCCCAGGTCTTCAAAGGGCAACATGGATTTCTTAACTGATTTAGCTACTGCGACGTCAATCTTTGGGGTTTTCTCCATATGCCTGCCTCCTCCTCTTCAAAACTGTATCTCCTTTTCGAAGAAGATGGTAGTGGCCCTTTCCTCTCTGGCTTCTTCCACTCCTTCTTGATGAGCATTTTGATGTTCTCATTACCCGTAAAAGAATGTCTATTCCTCTGACCCAGGCCCCCAGACATAATGTCCAGAACTGGCTTGTTTGACTTAGGATCTGATGCCCATAGTGGACCGTATGGCTCTAACCAGTTTGTCAGTATCCTCTGCCTGGGAAGCAGGATCTACCCCCGTATCCTCATCAGATGACTCCAGGTCCGAAGTTTCCCCTCCAAGCTCCACTGATCCCTCAGACTCTGAATACAGTGGTTCTGGCTTCCCCTTCCCTCTTTGCCCCATCAGGTCCTTTAAGGACTCCTGGACCTCTGATCTGATGATGGACTAAGGGTGTGTGCACACTAGGGTGACCGGATCTCATATGGGGGGGAAAAAATGTCAGAATCTTGTTCGTCTGGACCCCACAAAACGATTCCCCTTTCCAGATATTGAGAGAGCCAAAATTAGCCCGTGCCGCTCGTCGCTCAAAGTTTGAAAAAACCAAATTGAGGTATTTTAAGATTTAGGTATTTTGCATAGTCTGTTAGACTATAAAGAATGTGACAACAACATTGCAGAAATAGCCCTGACCAAATTTTCGAACCATTTGTGGTATTTGAATGCAGAGTTGGTGGGATTATCGTTTTTTGATCCCACCATTACAGACAATGAAAAGTTGTTAATGGCTAATAAATTGCTCAGTAGCACAGATGAACCATCAGAGCATGCTAACCTACATGAGTTGATAATTTTACATAGTTATCTAATCTATTCTAGAGCTTTTGTTAAAGTAGTTTTTGAAACGTCAGAATATAATGCTCGGCATTTGCTTACAACTTGCAGGACATATTGCTTTTGTTCTTCATCTTTTGTCAGAAGGTCGTTAAAGTCGGTTACTTCCTACCTCTTTTAATTTTTCTTTCCTAACTTTTGGATTTACAACCCTAGCATGCTCTGATGGTTCATCTGTGCTACTGAGCAATTTATTAGTCATTAACAACTTTTCATTGTCTGTAATGGTGGGATCAAAAAACGATAATCCCACCAACTCTGCATTCAAATACCACAAATGGTTCGAGAATTTGGTCAGGGCTATTTCTGCAATGTTGTTGTCACATTCTTTATAGTCTAACAGACTATGCAAAATACCTAAATCTTAAAATACCTCAATTTGGATTTTTTCAAACTTTGAGCGACGAGCGGCACGGGTTAACGTCGTTTGATCGAGCTCAAATTTTGGCTATCTCAATATCTGGAAAGGGGAATCGTTTTGTGGGGTCCAGACGGACAAAATTCCGACATTGATTTTTTGCGGTCACCCTAGTGCACACGCTGCGGATTCTGCTGCGGTTCCGCAGCGGATTTGGCCGCTGCAGATCCGCAGCAGTTTTTGCTGCGGTGTACAGTACCATAATATCCTATGGATATTAAAAACCACAGTGCAGACGGTGCGGATTTTTCCGCGCGGTTTTCCTGTGGTTTCTAAACTGACATGTCAATTCTTTCTGTGGATTCTGCTGCGGTTTGCCATCTCCTCCATTGTGGAGACGAAAAACCGCAGGTCTTTTGACCTGCAGATTTTACAAAATCCGCACCACAATCTGCAGCGTGTGCACATACCCTTAAGATCCATAGGAAACCTGGGTGTCTCCTCTGAGATTGTCTGCGGTATACACCCAGGGCAGAGCCTCTTATGATAAGAGTTAGGTAGATCTCCCTTGCACAGGTCGCATTCCCTATTTTGTTTGGAACTGCGCTCAGGGGTCTTCCCTATTAAGGAAACAGAGAGAAGGGGGCTGTTTTAGTATAATGTACATTCACATAGATCACTCACCATCCAACTGACCAATCTACGGTACCAGAGACGGAGGCTGAGCTGGTTCGGAAGAATGTCTCCCCCTGACAACAGACTCATGACCTGCCTTACTCTTCAGGCTGGTCCTGCTGCCTGTAGACTGCCATTGCACCCTCGACACTGCTGATGGCACTAGAGGGGCTCCTGCGTTGCTTGCAGTAGAGATGATGGTGGTATTGGCAGCTGCTGCTGCGTCGGGCGACACTGCTGCGGCTCCTTCATGCTTGGAAGCTGCAGGAAACGCCATCTTCCTGGGCACTCCCCTTTAAATATTGTGTGGCCCCGCCTCCTCCATCTCCTGCCGTTTTGAATCCGGTGCGCTGTGTGCAGGGGACTCCCCGGCCCTGCGCAGACGCAGCCCGGATGGCCGTTGACGTCTCCGGCGCGCTACGTCAGCTGGATGTGTCGGATGCACCCCTGCATTCTGCATAGACCGGGCAGCTCGCTTTCCAGCACCCTCTGCTTCAGGCCACGCCGGCTTCCCCGGCCATGCGCAGCCCGTAAGCACGTCCCGTCACACATCGCTGGGATGCTCCTGCAATCTTCAGCTTACGCAGACCCGGGACCCATGCAGGGAGGAGACATTTACCCAAGAAGTCTTCGCCTTCATAGCGTTGCACCAACCTCCTGGTCGGCGTTACCGCAGCTGCAGACAGCATCCTGAATTCATAGAATCGTAGAGTTGGAAGGGACCTCCTGGGCCATCTGGTCCAACCCCCTGCGCAAAGCAGAATTCACTAAGTCATCCCAGACAGATCTGTCCAGCCTGTGTTTGAAGACTTCTATTGAAGGAGAACTCACCACCTCTCAGACACCCTCCTGGGTAAGTGTACCGCCTGCTTCTGTAGGCTCCCACGGACAGGAAACCGAACTGACGTGGAGGAGAGGTAACGCCTTTTTATTCAGGTTTCCTGTCCTGGTGGGTAAATACCCTCTCTCAGATGGTGCTGTCATGGAAGAAAGAAAAATCTTTTTTTGCAGTCACCGTTATACCGTTAATAACAGCGATCACAACACTCGGGTCATTAAAAAACGATCCAAATCACGTTCTCTGGGGTCTCAGCTACCACAGTAGCAGAGACCCTGGAGAAATAATGTATTCAACCTTCACCCACCCAGCCTGACAGCTGCAGCTTATACTGAGCACTGCTAGATCTTTGCAGCAGCAGGGAGGAGGGACAGTGAGGAGCTGTTAATCAGGTTGGGCGGGAGAGTTTCAGCAGAAAGCGCAGCAGGGAGTGGTGGTAGTGAGGTGCTGTCAATCAGGCTGGGGGGGGTAGATTCAGAAGAAGCAGGGAGGGGGATAGTGAGGAGCTATCAGGCTGGGAGGGTAGAGATTCAGCAGAAAGAGCATCAGGGAGGAAGAACACAGATGGTCATCACTCGATTGACTTAAACTTTCTTAAAGGAATACCCAGCCAATTCTGACAAAAGATTGTCTAAAGTAATATACCAGCCTCAGCAGGTCTAAGATATATTTAGTAATATGTGCAATTTGCTTAGTGAAATCTGGCAACTGATTTACTAAGAAGTTTGGATTTTTTTTCATTATTTAATACTCTGCCGTCCTCTATAGGACCCCATACTCCCATCCCCAAAACAAAAAACTACAAGACAATAAATTTCATTCTATTTATTTTATTAGTAATTAAATGTGAACATTTTGTTTGCACTGAAAGCATTCAAGAAGCTGAACACTGAAAATAAAGCGAACGGCTGGAGAGATCTAGCCTGGAATAGAGTATCTACACACTTCTTGCCTGGTGCAGACTTTAGTCTTCTACTTATATTAAAGTTTCCTTTACCTCATTTACCTGTGCAGGTTTTGTTTTTTTTAAACTCATCCAGTTTCCCAGTTATAAATAAAAGCTGCACTATAAACCAACACAGGAAAAAAAAAAAAAAATACTCTCCCTATAATTTTGCATAAAGAGAAAAAAAAAAAATATGCCACAATTCACTACACCCATCTAAGAAAAAAATAATTACATTTCCAACCAAAATGAGAGCAGATTTTATTATTAGTTTTACCTCTGAATGGCGTGCATAAACATTACACTCCATGTATAGCAAAAATAATTTTATTTATAATTTACAGTCAAGTGAAAATCATACAATATCTTTTTTTTTTACAATCTGCACACATTTACAGAATGGGGTTTTTTTTCCTCTCTTTTTTTTTTTCTTTCTTTTTACACACATGAAACTGTGCAGGCAGCATAAGAAAAAAAATCAAATACAAAAATGTATTCAGTAACCAAATAGGTATCCAGGGCCCGGGCCCCAGCAAGACGTTCTTTGCGTTCTTAGATGGCATTTTTTTCCTCTTCTCTCAGTAAACGGTGCAGATTTTTACACTGGATCGTCAGCTTCGGGTTTGATCTCAGTCAGCAGAGGGATGGATTGGGCGCACTGCGCGGCTGAGTTATCGGCAGTGGGCTCCTCCTTCACTTTGACTACGGGGTCGGAAGTATCGGCCACTTCCTCTTTAACAAGTCTCAACATTGCATTCAGTGGGTTTTCTAGAAGTGTTTTACTAGGGGACGGTGAACAATCTAAAAAGGAGGACGTCTGAAAGAAGAGAGGGGGAAGTGAGTAAATGCAGAGAAGCAAAATCTTGCGATTGCAAAGATATAAAGACAAATGTGTAGGCGGCTATATGGCAAGCTTTGTTCTCACCCCTCCCCCCCCAAGAATGCGTTACTAGGTGGCGCTGTTCAGAAAGGATCACTACCAGTTACCTTTACGGCATTTTTTTCCTGCAGTATAGAAAATTACTGTGAAAAGTCAAAAGTTACTTACACGACTCAATACATAACGCCAGCACAATGAAGTCCCTACGCAGTACTTACATTTTTATAGTCTTCATAGCAGGATGGATGGAAAATCTGAAAAAAGGAAACAAACATGTTAATACTAAAGAAAAAAAAACCCAACACTGCATTTAGAGAATATTTCCCACAACTCAAGAAGATTTCCATTAAAAGAAAAAAAAAAAAGCCACCTTAGGTGCAGACCACTACCACTGCTGGTTGGATGGAGATAGATAATTATAATACACCATCACATTTCCCATCAAAGCCAAATTTTAATTTCTGAAATGTCTGATCTATCAAAATATAAAATAAATTGATCTGATTGGTAAACTGTGTAACAAGAAAGGATCGAGTCACCAGAATGTGTGTTTTTTGGCCAATATTGCAATAAAATGCAAGAGGAAATCAAAACATCGTATCTACCGCAAAATGGTATCAGTAAAAACGTCAGCTCAGACAAATGAAGAAAAAAAAAAAAAAAAAAAAGGGGGGGGGTGGGTGGGTGGGTGAGACTCTACAGGTCTAATAAAAAAAAAAAAAATCTTAATTACAAAGTTTGGATTTTTTTTTATTATGTAAACCTGTGTCAGAAGGTTACAGACAGTGTCAGGTTGGCTCTGTTACACTGATTACAATGTCAGGCGGTCTGTGGGTGGTTTTATTTGGTGCTCTGCCCTCCTCTTTATCCTTGTGGGCTTAAATGACAGGCCACTGGTCTTTAAAAAAAATTAACTCCAGCAAAATGGTGGATTTCTTCATACAATAAGCATAACAGCGCCAACCTGAGTGTCTGTAGTTTACTTCGCAAAATCCTGCTGACAGGTTCTCTTTAAATTAAAAAAAAAAAAAAAAAAAACACTATAAAAAGTTTGGTATCAGTGTACTCATAAAGAGCTGGAGAATCATACTGCCAGGTGAGTTTTACCATATAGTGCATATAGTAAATAAAATCCCTAAAAAACAGTTGTGGAACTGCACTTTCTTTGCCCTTTCACTGCACTTGGGATTTTTCCCCCATTTTCTGGTACAATGTATGGTAAAATCAATGGCGTCACTCAAAAGTACAACTTGTCCTGCAAAAAAACAAGACCTCATACGGCTATATTGGTGGAAAAGTAATAAAAGTTATGGCTCTGGGAAGAAAGGGAGCAAAAAACAAACAAAACAGAAAGTCGCAAGGTGGTGAAGGGATTAAGGAATGCTCTGCTCCTTCAACAATTGGCAGCCTTACATAATGCCTCCTTGGTAACTTCAGCCCCTAGACTCCTGCAGATTGAGGTCGCCAGTATCCATGTGCTTCGTCTTATCTCCCATTCAGGTGCACAGAGCCATAACGCTGAAGACCACGCATATAGAGGTGGCAGTAACGGACCCTCTATCAAAGCAGCGCTTACCTTTTCACTGACACACATGGCGTTCTTCAGATGCCACTCTTCCTCCTCCTCATCCCAATACTGCTCGAACTGCTCTTTACAAATGTCACAAATCTGCACGGAAAATGGAAAAAATATAAAAAATATGACAACTCCAGCCCTTTGTAAAGCCAGATAAAAAAATAAAATAAGTCAATACAATCTGATACCTCATCGGCTCCGGCGGGCCCGGCTGGCACACTCTGAAATTCCTTCTCCTTTGCTGCCTCCTGAGTTTTTAATATAACCTCCTCATGTACTTTTTCGAAGAACTGACTTTTAGCTCTTTCTTCCAAATCAGCAATTTCCTCAAATTCTACCCAATCCTAAAATGGAAAAAAAAAAAAACAAGTACAAAAAAAATTATTGCAAAACTGAAAGCTAACATTCTATTACATTTTCTGCAGAGTTTAAGAGCTTCACAAGCCTCCCAATATCAGACCAGGAGCCTCACTGTATCGAATCAGTACTCACTTTTAGGCTGTAGTACCATCTGCGGTGCGTTATCTTCCTGCTTACATCCTTCTCCGTTCTGTTTTGTCGGTAATGCCAGTCCAAATGATCGGCGTAGACATCGGTCTGAGACTTGGTAAACCTCATCCCACACGAGTAGCACTGGATGCCAGTGTACAGGCGGACTATTATACTCTCATAGCGGCTACAGGAAGAAAACAGAGGAGGGTTGGGGACTATAAACTTGGGACATAACTTCAGCTTTTACTTGAGGACAACTTATGAAAGAACTTTTTACTTACTGTTTCAGATCTTCCATAGAAAAGCCAGTGAGGTCGGGAACATCCTGATCCTCCGATGGCTCCTCTTCTTCCTCCTCTTGTGTAGACTGAGTCGATGTTTCTGTAGCTTCTAGAAAATAATAAGGATGTTACCATGTTAAGATTTTTTCAACACCTCATGAACATTAACGGCTCAATGTTGCAGAGATTTCCCCACACGGACTCTATGTCCATTATAACTATTTTAATAACATCCAATCCGTGAACCATCCAATACTTGGAGACCAAATCCGAAGCCTTGGAAAGGTCACTCCAAAATAAGCAGCTTTGAGCTTAAACCCAACATCCCACGGTCCTTGACATGTACTTACGGGAGGAGGTGTTTTCAGTCTGAGATGCTTTTAGTATTCCAGTGGAAAGTAGTTTGGAGAATAATTCGTTAACATCGAGCTGACCCAAGTGATTTTCTGGATTTGGAAATGTAGCTCCTGAAAACAGAAGAAAAAAAAAAAAAAAAAAAGCAAACACAATAAGCGAAGGACACCATGAAGAGTCTGTACTGCAGATGTCACTATCATAAGCAGGAAGATTAAAAGAAGGTATTGGAAGGGATGTGCCAAAGGATGAGCTCTGTCGCTACTGATGGGACAAACAGCAGGCTGCATGAAACACCATAATACAGCCCCTTTTAAAGGGAATTTCTTCATATCATGTTATGATTGGTGGGGACTAGCCAATCCTTTAAAGGGAATCTGTCACCCCATATTTGACCTATAAGATGCGGCCATCAGGGGCTTATCTACAGCATTCTGTAATACTGTAGATAAGCCCCCGATATAACCTGAAATAAGAAAATCCTGTTAGATTATACTCATCCGGGGATCCGGTACGGTGCCTCCCATCTTCATACGAAGACGTCCTCCTTACTTCTGCCGCTGCTCCTGCTCAGGCGTACTTTCGGCGTATTTTCTCTGCCCTGTTGAGGGCAGAGTAAAGTACTGCAGTACGCAGGCCCGAGGACCTTTCCGCCGCGACAGAAGGAGGAGGACGTCGTCATCTCTAGAAGATGGGAGGCGCCGGACTACGACACCCACCGCCCCCCGGTGAGTATAATCTAACTTGTTTTCCTTGTCTTTCAGGTTACATCGGGAGCTTATCTGCAGCATTACAGAATGCTGTAGATAAGCCCCTGATGGCGGTGGCCGCAGCTTATAGGCCGAAAATGGGGTGACAGATTCCCTTTAAGAAAGTGAAGGGCTGAGCTGCCAACTTAGTGCTGCAGTTCATTAAAACGTTACTAAGTAGAATCATAGAATCGTAGAGTTGGAAGGGACCTCCTGGGCCATCTGGTCCAACCCCCTGCTCAAAGCAGGATTCGCTAAATCATCCCAGTCAGATGTCTGTCCAGCCTCTGTTTGAAGACTTCCATTGAAGGAGAACTCACCACTTCTCGTGGCAGCCTGTTCCACTCATTGATCACTCTAACTGTCAAAAAGTTTTTTCTAATATCTAATCTGTGTCTCCTCCCAGTTTCATCCCATTGCTTCTAGTCTTTCCTTGTGCAAATGAGAATAAAGTTGATCCTTCTACAATGTGACAGCCCTTTAGATATTTGTAGACAGCTTAATGGGTTCCAGAGCCCCCAGCTGCCAAGATCGGTGGCCAAAACCCAGCAGTCAAAACCCTGATGATCAGTACTGTATTCCCTATCCAGTGGATATGTAATAAGATCCCATTAACCCCTTCATGACCCAGCCTATTTTGACCTTAATGACCTGGCCATTTTTTGCAATTCTGACCAGTGTCCCTTTATGAGATAACTCAGGAACGCTTCAACGGATGCTAGCGATTCTGAGATTGTTTTTTTGTGACATATTGGGCTTCATGTTAGTGGTAAATTTAGGTTGATAATTTTTGCATTTGTGAAAAAAATCAGAAATTTGGCAAAAATTTAGAAAATTTCGCAATTTTCAAATTTTGAATTTTTATTCTGTTAAACCAGAGAGTTATGTGACACAAAGTGGTTACTAAATAACATTTCCAACATGTCTACTTTACATCAGCACAATTTTGGAAACAATTTTTTTTTTGTTAGGAAGCTATAAGGGTTAAAAGTTGACCAGCGATTTCTCATTTTTACAACAAAATTTTTTTTTTTTTTTATAGGGACCACCTCACATTTGAAGTCACTTTGAGGGGTCTATATGGCAGAAAATACCCAAAAGTGACACCATTCTAAAAACTGCACCCCTCAAGGTACTCAAAACTACATTCAAGAAGATTATTAACCCTTCAGGTGTTTCACCGGAACTAAAGCAACATGGAAAGAAAAAATGGACATTTTAATTTTAACAAAAATTTTCTTTTAGCATCAATTTTTTCATTTTCACATGGGCAACAGGATAATATGGATCCTAAAATTTGTTAGGCAATTTCTCCTGAGTACACAGATACCTCATATGTGGTCATAAACCACTGTTTGGGTACATGGCAGGGCTCAGAAGGGAAGGAGTGCCATTTGACTTTTTGAATGGAAAACATGCTGTAATATTTAGCGGTTGCCATGTCACGTTTGGAGAGGCCCTGTGCGCCTAAACATTGGAGCTCCCGCCCAAGTGACCCCATTTTGGAAACTAGACGCCCCAAGGAACTTATCTACATGCATAATGATCACTTTGAACCCCCCAGGTGTTTCACAAATTGATCGGTAAAAAACAAAAAAGTACTTTTTTTTTTTCACAAAAATTTTCTTTTAGCCTCAGTTTTTTCATTTTCACATGGGCAACAGGATAAAATGGATCCTAAAATTTGTTGGGCGATTTCTCCTGAGTACACCGATACCTCATATGTTGTCATAAACCACTGTTTGGGCACACGACAGGGTCCGGAAGGGAAGGAGCGCCATTTGACTTTTTGAATGGAAAATTAGCTCCAATCGTTATCGGACACCATGTCGCGTTTGGATAGCCCCTGTGTGCCTAAACAGTGAAATCCCCCCACAAGTAACACCATTTTGGAAACTAGACCCCTTATGGAACTTATCTAGATGTGTGGTGAGCACTTTGAACCCCCAGGTGCTTCACAGAAGTTTATAACGCAGAGCAGTGAAAAAAAAAAAAATTTTCCCTCTAAAATTATTTTTTAGCATGCTATTTTTTATTTTCACAAGGGTAACAGGAGAAATTAGACCACCAAAGTTGTTGTGCAATTTTTCCCCGAGTACGCCGATACCCCATATGTTGGGGTAAACCACTGTTTGGGCACACGTCTGGGCTTGGGAGGGAGCACCGTTTAACTTTTTGAACGCAAAATTGGCTGGAATCAATGGTTGCACCATGTCGCGTTTGGAGACCCCCTGATGTGCCTAAACAGTGGAAACCCCTCAATTCTAACTCCAACCCTAACCCCAACACACTCCTAACCACAGCCCTAACCCCAACACACCCCTAACCCTATCCCTAACTAATTCCAACCCTAACCCTCTTTCCAACCCTAACCCTAATAGAAAAATAAAAATTTCTTTATTTTATTAGTTTTCCTGCCTATGGGGGTGATAAACGGGGGGGTTTATTTACTTTTCATTCTATTTTGATCACTGTGATAAACTTTCACAATGATCAAAATAGAGTGAATGAATTTGCAGCCGGCGGGCGCGCTGCGCATGCGCCCGCCATTTTCCAAGATGGCGGCGCCCATGAAGCAGGACTGCGGGACCCCAGGGGCAGGAGAGGGACATCGGAGGTACGGGGGGCATGAGGGGTCGGAAGGGGGGGAGCCTATAGAAGGGGATGGGGAGCAGATGATGACGCCGTCAGTCGGTATCGGGGGCCGATCGGCCCCGTGAGTCGTGGGGGGGGGGGGGGGGGGGGGGATATCGTCAGATCACAGTCTCCAGCCATGTCCGATGCTACTGCAGCATCGGCCATGGCTGGATTGTAATATTTCATCAATTTTCATTGATGAAATATTACTATCGCTCGGATTGGCTGTTTCACTTTTAACAGCCAATCAAAGCGATCGTAGCCATGTGGGTGCGAAGCCACGCCCCCTGTGGTGAAGAACAAAGCCCCCTGTATCGGAGGGTCGGGTGACCTTTCAGTGACCCCGGTCACCCGACCCGCAGGGGGGGGCTTTAAAGTCATGACGCTACATAGGCGTCATGGGTCGTTTTGGCACGACTTTTCATGACACCTATGTGGCGTCAAAGGTCGTGAAGGGGTTATGAGGGTCAGACCATACCTGGGAGACTGACAGCTGACCCCAACACAATGGAAGTATTACATGAGATGGGAATATCCCTGCAACCTCTAGACTACCGATATGTATAAAACATCTCATCTTCGCTGCCTGAAACGTGAAGAGACCATATTTAGGGGGACGTACCTGGCTGGTTAGGAGCAAACACTCCAGTGTTGGACATTTGTGCTGAAGAGAGAGGTTCTTGTGTAAATGGTGCAGGTTGAGCCATAGTGTCCACAGGCTGAAACTGGAACAGGAAGAAAAAAAGGAAAGTGTTAATACAAGCAGTAGGCTTCCTTTGTAACTTGTCATTTACTCCTCAGTTCTCGCCAGGTGTAAATTATAGGCAACCAACTCTTATTTCCAGTGCTGGGTATTTACAGAGCAACATGTCATCTACGCACCGGCCACAGCTGCTCTCCAGCAGGGTCCGGACACGCAACCCCTATTTACTAATAGGAGGTTGGTTTGTATGTGAACCCTAGAGGCTTCTCCAAATGGTAGCATTTCTGACAAATGCAAAAATTTAAAAAAAAAAAAAAAACAAAACAAAAAAAAACATCCATCCATCCACACTACCTCGGACCGATTTCACATTATATATGCACTTTTCAATGGGGGATTTTTATATAATATACTAGCTGAAGAGCCCGGTGCTGCCCGGGCATAGTAACTAACTGTGGTTAGTTCTAGCAAATTATAATTATCCTCCATCCCATAGACCCATGCCCATATACCCATCATACATATCCTCCATCCCATAGTCCCGTGCCCATATACCCATCCCACATCCTCCATCCCATAGTCCCATGCCCATATATCCATCACATCCTCCATCCCATAGTCCCATCATACATATCCACCATCCCATAGGCCCGTGCCCATATACCCATCATACATATCCTCCATCCCATAGTCGAGTGTCCATATACCCATCATACATATCCTCCATCCCATAGTAGAGTGCCCATATACCCATCACACATCCTCCATCCCATAGTCCCGTGTCCATATACCCATCATACATATCCCCCATCCCATAGTCCCAAGCCCATATACCCATCATGCATATCCTCCATCCCATAGTCTAGTGCCCATATAGCCGTCATACAGATCCTCCATCCCATAGTCCAGTGCCCATATACCCATCACACATCCTCCATCCCATAGTCAACCATTATGACATCATAATGAGGGGCGGGGCTCAATACACACTTTTTCCCCCAGTATGTAGATAGGGGCAAAATTGTTTGGTGAATTGGAACGCGCGGGATTAAAATTTTGCCTCAACATAGCCTAGGACACTCTCGGGGTCCAGACGTGTGACTGTGCCAAATTTTGTAGCTGTAGCTGCGACGGTGCAGATGCCTATCCCGGGCATACATACATACCACACACTTGAGCTTTATATATTAGATTATATAAAAATCCCCCAATGAAAAGTGCATATATAATGTGAAATCGCTCCGAGGTAATGATGCCAGAACTGGAGTTTAGTGATGAGCGAACGTGTTATCCTCCATGCTCTAGTGTCTTCGACGTGCTCAAAAAATATGTTCGAGTCCCATGTCTTGCGGCTGTTCGACTGCCGCAACACATGCAGGGATTGCCTGTTAGGCTGCGAGACTCGAACGTTATACGAGCACGTTCGGTCATCACTACTGGAGAGTCAAAAGCAAAAGAACAAAGACTGATCAAATATACAAACATCAAATGTTTAAGGAAATTGATGTGACAACTTTCATGAAATCTAGTCCTACAGGAACCAGAGCTGCAGTGTGAAGCATGGGTCACACAAATCAGACACACAAGGTCCCCCTCCATACACAACTGGCTGATCACTAGGCAGACAGGTCTCTCTTCCCCATGTGGTGGATGCCCAGCTCAGGCGAGCGCTCCTGGGTTCTCTATGATAGTAGCTGCCAGACGACTCTGGTGGCAGCTTATTAGACAGAGAACAAATTGACACGCAGTCCGAAATTGGCCATGCCGAATCACAGGGTGTTGGGAGGCATCTATGAACAGACGGTTGGCCAAACATCAGTCTAATGTGAATGGGGGCCTCTACAAATTAAAAACACCTTGTAGATTTTGATAAATTGTGATCGAAGAGAACAAGATGGTGAAAAACAGGGATCATCCATCCAGCAGAGAGGGGAAAATTGGTGATAACTGGTAGCAGCGGTCTGACCCCCATCGATCATCAGAAAGTCTGTAAAGCACAGTGGAATTAATGGCGCTATATAAATGAGTAAAAAATAAATGCAGGGTCCAGATTCCCTTTTGAATACAACAGTGGTAGGAGAGTACAGGAGTTACAGCTCCACTTGCTGTCTACAGGATTGCTGATGTCAGCAGCAACACATGCCACTCCACTGTGTTAAAAACCAGGATTTAGGACCCCCGTTCTGACAACTGGTGGGGGGGACCCCATTGTTGCATGTCCTGTCTAATGACTTACATACGGAGTGGATCGAAAATTAGCTATAAAGAATACCCTTTAAAAAAAAATTAAAGCTTGTCTATGGTGGCATATCCGTATGATTAGGAGGTAGGTAATTGTTCCTAAATGCAGGGGGAAGGGGGTCATGATTATTTAACAATAAAGACGTCAATCCTCACATATCAGACTGATATCTTGTGGCTGGGACACATTTTCACTTTACAAGATGACTATACACCTTTAATTTTACAATGAGCCATTTACATAAAACCGGACTACCAGTGTCATAAAATCCTACCACCAGCCCAGCATTCTATGTTTCGAAGGTGACCGTGCTACATTAATAAAACCTTCAGAGCTTTCGTCAAGTAAAAACTCCAAAATATATCACTCACCTGTGGATTAGGCTGCAGATTTCCGACAGACATATTGAAGTGTCCAAATGCGGGCCCTTGTGGATTTTTATCATCAAAGTAAGGTCCAGCTGGTCTTGAAAGCTGATTAGGAAATCCCTGCACCCCAGGGGCAGGTGGACCAGAAAATCTAGGGCCCTGGGGCAGATCGAACCTTTGATCCGGCCTTTGAAATTGCCCAGGAAACATATTTGGACGCTCAAATGAAACATTCTGCCCAAACGGTGGAACATTTTGACCGATCGATGTAGATAAGTTATCAAACCGTGGCCCTGGATGTACGCCGGGCACGTCAAATCGTGGCTGTTGATTTGGACCGTCAAATCGTGGCTGTTGATTTGGACCGTCAAATCGTGGCTGTTGATTTGGACCGTCAAAACGTGGCTGTTGATTTGGACCGTCAAAACGTGGCTGTTGATTTGGACCGTCAAATCGTTGAGGCATCAATCCGTCAAACCGTTGTTGCATTTGCATTGGCCCATCAAATCTTGGAGGGGTCTGGTGCCCGGGTGGACCATCAAATCTTTGACAAGGCTGCCCAGGGATGACATTGAATTGTTGCATGTGAAGTGGTGGTTGGTTCTCAAATCTATGAACTTGTGGATTATCAAACCTTGGTACGTTCTGCCCCACTGGTCCATCAAATCGCAGTAAAGGTTGTGGACTTGGGTCAAACCTTGCACCTAGAGGTCCATCGAACCTTGGACCTGGTAGCCCATCAAACCTGGGACCATCAAATCTTGGCCCAGGAAGTCCATCAAACCTGGCATGTGGAGCAGCGTCAAACCTTGGACCACGAGGCCCATCAAAGTGCATAGGTTGCCCGGCCATTGTGTCAAACCGCACCGGTTTATCAAACCGCACCGATGTGCATTGAGGACCCTCAAATCTCGGCTGTAGCAATGGTCGGGAAGGCACATCAAATCTCTGAGGTCCTAATCCACCGTCAAATCTCTGAGGTCCTAATCCACCATCGAACCTCTGAGGACCTTCAAACCTTTGATGGCCCTCGAAATTCTGTGGTCCGGATCCGTTATCAAACCTTTGTGGGCCTAACCCGCCTTCGAACCTTGCAGCCCCCACAGGCTGAATGCCATCAAATCGTGATGGTGCCAGTAGTGGACCATCAAAACCACCGATATGTCTACTCTGTGGTCCTTCAAATCTCTGTGGACCTTGTAGGGCATCCAACATTTGATTGCCAATTGGGGGATTAGGAGCCATTGGGTTCTGTCCTTCAAATCTTTGCACGAGTTGGTTAACAGGTTGCCCAGTCAAATTGTCAAATCTTGGAGTGTCAACTAATTCGCTGTTGAAAAGAGGGTCGACTCTCAGACAGGATGTGTCCTCAAACAGCGTGCAGGGCTTTGCAGGAGAATCCACTCTTGTGTTTATTACATTGGTGTGATCTTCGAATCCTTTGCTGACAGGGCCAGATAATTGGGCTGGGGTCTCAAGCAATGGTGTCCTCTCCTCGAGCAGGCCAACATGTTGTATGCTGTCCTTTCCAATTCGTGCATTATCGTCTGAAAAGGTCTGATCGGTTTCATTATATCGGGGTCTCTTGGGATAGGTTTCATTGTATGATGACCTCTGTTCTTCTCTTAAACCTTCAGAAAAGGAAAAAAATGCAGTATGAGGACAAAAAGGAAATAAAACAGGTCAGAAGAGCAACGCCAGCATGAAAATTCTCAGAGAGGAAACCCACCTGTAGAAAGCTCCCTCTGATCATGGTGTCTCCTGTGAATATCATGTACTAGATCGTCCGTTTGAGATCTTGTTTCCGGTGACATAGCCCTCTGGAGCAATTCCTCAAGCTCGCTTTGTCCGACATCCACATCCATTTCATCCATATCCATGAAGCCTTCCATGAAGGGCTGAACCTGTGTTCTTCTCAGCTTTGCTTTGTGTTCGTAATAATTCAACTCGGCATTGGACAGGAGCGGCTTCTTTTGTCCGCCGCCCTTGGCGTCATCTGTGGGACTGTCCCATGCGCTGTATCTTTGCTTCTCTTCTTGGTATTGGAAGAGTTGGCGAATTTGATGAGCCACCATGAGGAACTCATCCTGAGTGATCTCCCCCAATGTCAGACGCTCGTTGGCCTGCAATATAGAAAATGGTAAAAGCTGAGCATGACAAACTGAACTAACTGCAATCATTTATGTCACTTTACCCACTAGTGCAAAGAATTGTGCGTGTGACTTGCCAGAAAGTATACACTAAAAACGTTCAGACCCCAAATGGCAAACAAAATTCTCCTAAACACACTGAGTTTCCTCTTAGGTTCTTCTTTATGAAATCATACAAAAATCCCCCAATGCCCAGCTTTAACCCCTTACTGCCATTGGACGGGATAGTACGTCCAATGGCAGTATCCCCGCTTTGATGTGGGCTCCGGTGGTGAGCTCGCAAAGCATGGACATGTCAGCTGTTGAAAACAGCTGACATGTGCCCACAAATAGGGGCGGGTGGAATCGCGATCCACCTGCGCCTATTAACGAGTTAAATGCCGCTGTCAAAATGAC
Source organism: Dendrobates tinctorius (assembly GCF_039654945.1). Lineage (NCBI taxonomy): Eukaryota > Metazoa > Chordata > Amphibia > Anura > Dendrobatidae > Dendrobates > Dendrobates tinctorius. The sequence goes on from NW_027361691.1 coordinate 4,037,233, forward strand.
AGCGGCATTTAAAGCGCACTTCCGGCCATCGGGACGGAAATACGCGCACCGCTGACCCCCGTGACATGATCGGGGATCATCGGTTCGTCAGCATAACCAGAGGTCTCCTTGAGACCTCTATGGTTATTGATGCCGGATTGCTACGAGCGCCACACGCTCATAGTAATGCAGTAATTCTGCTACATAAAGGCGATCTGAGCATCGCCTCTATGTAGCAGAGCCGATCAAGCTCTGGTAGCTTCTAGCCCCCCATGGAGGTTATTGAAGCATGCCAAAAGTGAAAGAAAAAGTTTTAAAAATATATTTTACATTTTTTTTTTTAATATAAGTTTAAATCACCCTTTCACCCCAATCAAAATAAAACGGAAAAAAAACAAAATAAAACAGGCGATCAAAAGGTCGTATCTGCACAAAAGTGGTATAATTAAAAAGAGTCAGCTCTGTGTGCAAAAAAATAAGCCCTCACCCAACCCCAGATCACGAAAAGTGGAGACGCTGCCGGTATCGGAAAATTTGCACTTTTTTTTTTTTTTAAAGCAAGTTTTGGAATTTTTTTCACCACTTAGAAAAAAGCTCCGGTCATGAATGGGTTAATGCAGAATCTTACATATTTCACAAGATATTCCACATTTTTAATCTTAGCCATTTACCCTTTCAAGCAATTCGCCCTTGCTGGCACTTGTTAATTCCTTAGGGATTTTTAGATCGGCATCGACACTGAGCCACGGCTGTTGCTTTGGCGTCCGAGGTGAGGGAATGCTCTTGTTTGGCCAGCTGTCTCGATGTCTTGATTGCGTGCTTCTGCTACCCTGATGGTGATCTCTGCTTTGTGAGCTGCAATGAAAATACAGATTAGTCATGGAAGGCACTTTTCCGCTCCAGTATCCAGTAAGGTGACGTGTACATTACTTACGTCTTGCTCTCTTCCCAGCTGGGCCTCCATCTCTTGCTGGTCTTTGATTCTTGCCAATTGTCCACATTTTCTTTTGGCTCAGAGCTGGACATGACAGATGTCTGAGCGGCAGGATCCTGCGATCTTTCCTCCGAGCTTTTCTTTGGCCTCCTGTTATCTCGCGTATCTATCTTCGGGATTCTTTTACTTCGCTCATCTCGTGAACTCTGAGGAAACTCTTCCGAATGAGACTGTTTCCCGCCAGGTTGGCGCACCTTGCCGATTTTTAGAAGTGAAGGAATTGGGGACAGGCTTCTTTGCCTTCTTTTGACCGGTGATCTCCTCTCTCGCCTCTTGGGCGACAGCACTGGTGGTCGAGTTTTTGGGGAGCGCGATCGTGACCTTTTCCGCCCAAGGGCTCTGCTTGGTTTTGTTGTGGGCTTGTCACTGTCATTCAGGCTCGGCTCACTTTTCTGTATGCCGTTTGCAATCTTGCTCCTGTTTCCAGACTGGCGATGATCAGACGATTTGTGATCCTCTTTTTTGTCAGTGCTTCGCCTTTTTTCCTTTATTTCTTCGGGTTTCTCATCGGCTTTGTCCCTGACGTGCTTGCGTATTCTTGGGTCTCGCTTACTCGTGTCAGATTCGGTCGATTTTGAGTCCTTTGAATGAGGTACTTTAGCCTTCATAGGAGACGGTGACTTTGATTTACCTTTATGGTCTGAATGTGAACTTTCCTTTTTGGGCAATTTATCGCTCGTCTTGCTCTTATCTTGCTTTGTCGAGGAGCTTACTTTCTCGGTAGTTACAGGTTTCGCTGGTTTAGGCTCAGGGGGATGTAGGTTTGCTTTGACTTCTTTTTTAGATCCTTGATCCTTAGAATGTGTTGAATGCTGACTACTTCGGTTAAGTCGAGGGTCTCTGGTTGGCACAGCAGGCTTATCCACGGGCTGAGGAGGCACTGATGCTTTTCCTTTGTCACTATGAGTGGAGGTGGGCAGTGAGGCCTTCAGAGACAGATGAGGAACCTCTGGCTTCGGAGGTATCGAGACAGAACTTGAACTGCTGGCCTAGATTCAAAAAAACACAACCGTGAACATTTCTATACTTTCATGGCAGATTACAGTCCATCCCAAGATGATCAGGCACGACAGAAGTAGTCTTTATAGTTTCCAATCACATGCAGGTATTTCGACTGTTGCGTCTACATGAGGCCGAGCCTCCGTAACACTGATATATACACTAATTTTTGTATCCCCGCACACAATTTATCATGTAAGCTATTCAGCTGGATGCTGACCAAACTGGAATCCAGTGTCTACGCTGGGTTTAACCCGTCACTCACCAGCTGCGCCTTTGTTTGCTCCAATTCCAGTTCCAGCTTCTTTTGTTGAAGTTCTAACAACTGTTTCTGCTTTATCAGCAGCTGCTGCCGAATAACCTGCTCCTGCGACAGTACCGGCTTCTGCACCTCTGCAGGTTTCACAGGTGGGACACGAGGTGCCGATTTTGACACTGAGGTGGCAGTTTTAGCGGCTTCATCTGACTATTGATTTTAAAAAAAAAAGTTTCAAAAATATATAGGATATGACAAAAACACTACCACCGGGACAGAAGTAAAAAGTTATTTTCATTTTTCTGACGGACAAAGGAAAAAAAACAAAAACGTAAATGCATTTCCTGTACTTACTTTGTTAAGGAATTTGGGGTTCACATGGATACTGGGCGAATTGATATTTGGAGGTAAAGGTTTGATGGGCCACGCCGGGTCCACTTGCTGGACCCGTACATCGAGTGCATACAGTTTTTTGGAGGGAAATATTTCATCCCACGTGGACCTTAATTTGTATAAACTTTTCCTAGTGTTTTCATCCACCTAGAAACAAGAAAAACATCGTGTATTGACCATGCACTGGGCAAACCGCATCAGATTCACTTTTAGGGCTCATTCAGACGGCTGTGGATCTCAGTCTGCAATGTAGACAGGTTACGACTTTCCTGAACCAAACTGCGACCACTCTGCATTAGCGGTCTGTGCTCGGATCAATTTGCACAGGCGTCTGCATGAGCCCTTACATGTATTTTACTGTCTGGTATTGCATTTTTTTGCCTGGTGTATTTCCACCTATTCTCCCATATCTTGTATTTGCATTTATTTTTTTTTTTTTATGTGAATTTTGGAGCAGTTTTACTCCTAAATCCTTTTATATAAAACCCCCTGCTAAAATCTACATACATTTTACACAAATGCTTCAGGCTGAAAAAAAACTGTATACTCTGGTTTCTGTGCCTCCATGTAAACTATTCCTCCGCCAATCTGGCACGTTTATCAACTCTTTGGTGCCACGCCCAGTTGGCTAAAAGGACTAGATTTACATATAAGGAAAAGGGATTAACATCTTGGGAATGAAGAGGCACAGAAACAAAAAGAAAATTCAGGAGAACATAGGCATTTACACCAGGTTAAAAAAAATATACATACATACACATAATAATAGCAAATGCCAAAAGAAAAAAAAAAAAAAGCCGACAATGCCTGAAGCAAAAAATAAATGCCTGGTCCCATGTTACTGTCAAGTTCCAATTCACTCAAGACTAGATAAGAATACTTCCTTCACAGTCACTATGTGGCCACTATAAGCGAGGTAACCCGGTGAGCAGATGGGCAAACCTCTTAACACAGAAGGACCCATCCGCGCTAATGTAGTTTCTATTAGCAAATACCAGCACTTCCGAGGATTTTGCTCTTAAAGACCACTCAGGTAGTTTTTTATTTTATTGCCTCTTTTGTTATCAATCAGTAATGTGTGTGAAAGGAGTGCATTAAAATACTTACCATTCACCGTCCTCTGCTGTTTCCTGCGCTGCACCGGTCCTCTCCTACGTCACGTGACCACAGCTCTGACTTGCCTCATTATCCAGCCTTGTTTTAGGCCTCAAACTTATATAAAGTGACTTCTAGTTCATACAAGTCGCTGTGTGAGCCGACAAGTCACAACTATGGTCACTTGATGCAGAGGGCCGAAGTGAAGCTGGAAACGGCTGAAGACGGCAATCGGTCACCATTTTAATGTGCTCATTAGTGATTGATAAAGGGCAAAAAAAACAAAAAAAAAAAAAAACAAAACCACTGTGCTGCTTTAACTCCCAAGTTTAAAGGAGTTGTCTGGTTTTTGTCTGCATACTGAATAGTTACAATGCCTGCAAATCGCCGACATTGGGAGAACGTTGACTGCATGCTGTATGGGTTAAGACTTCGTAAAAGACTGGACTACCCCTTTAATGAATATAGTTATAATTTACCATGGCAATATGACATGTCAGAGTTGATACACACCCTGTCCAACCACTGCTTAAACTATAGGGACAAACACACTCCAGTCAGGGAAGGTTCTAGCTGGAAAAGGTACCATTAACACAATTACTACCCATATATGGGTGTTCCTGGATACTGCCTGTTTAAATCACACTAAAATTGCCATTATCAATGTTGGTAGCTATGAAACAGGAATAGCAACACCCAGTTGCCTACTTACTCCTATCTTTCCTCAGTGAACAGATATTGGAAGTGCAAGCATACACTAGACAGAGACATTAGGAAAGCGGAAGGGTCCTCTAAAAAGGTTGTAGAAAATTAAATTACAACCTTCCCAGTTAATGGCGCGCCACTGTCATCCATGATCCATTCCTCATTGTAGCCTGGCTTCACCACAGACAACAGTGGGGCCATTTCAGGGTTGGGGGCACATTAACAGCGTGGAAAACACATTTCATGATTTGATTAAATTAAATGTGACTTAAAAAGTAACAAGTGATCACAACTACAAAACTCCCCGCCCCTCTCTAGCCCCTACAACACAAGGTATGCAGCCCCCCCCCCCTTTATGTGACAAGAATAGAGGTACAGTGAACATGAGAAAGAATAATGAATCTATACCTTTTCAAACACATTAACAAACGTGGAAACTATGTTTTTAGCAAACGACGTTTGATAGTTTCTTCCAACATTTTTAACAATGGAGTCCATGAGATACATGACTGGAAGCTTCTCTGTGCTAGGCGCCTAAATAAAAGAAAACTGGTAAGTTTAGTAGGATATAAACCATTACCCCATGTCAGATCCCATCTGTATACAAACCAAGGATTAGATATACGTTACGTCCCATACATTACTAGAGGCAGGGAGGCTGGAGATTATACATTAGTGTTACCATCACGTCATTGCAGCCATTGCTTTCTATGACATCCATTTTTTTTTAAATCATTATTTTGTGTTACAGTTCAGTTATCAAGCAGCGCTTGTTTCAGGGAATCCATGGCCGGATAGCATTGCTCTCCACATTTGCGTGCGTCCCATCTGGCAACAGCTGAAGATACACTTAGTAATAGCAGAGTAAAGCTGCATCTTCCAGAGCATAGTCCAGATGTGTACTCGTCCAATGTGATCGGTAGCGCTCCTCCCAGACATGTGTCACCTGTTACATCAGTCACATTAGTCACCAGTATGTGCTTAGCAGGTTCCTCCAGTCGTCCTGCTCCCACCAGAGGAAAGGCAGCACAGTCCTGTCCACATTTAGGTTTATATACCGTATATACGTGCGTCCACAGTTGTGTAAATGTGTTTTAATAACAAGCAACTGATCCGAGAGGAAAGCAAGCAACGTTAAAAAAAAAAAACACGTTATAAAAAAAAAAAAAAAAAAAAAAAAAAAAAAAAAAAAAAGGACTGCCCAGAATAAGAAAAAACATGGCTACCTTTTTTCTGGCAAAAGACAGCACCATACTTGTTTACAACCAGAGAAAAGCAGCCATGTTTCTCTAATCCTGTACGACCCCTTTAAAGGGCTTCACCTCCACCACGGCAAGTAGATGACCTGGTCTCCCCCCCCAGTCGCATATTCCCTGAAACCATCCACGAGACACCAGGTCATGTACACAGGTGGGGGTAGGGTCTGCACTCTACATCAGTGTTAATAACTATAAAGGGCAATCATTAACCCGCCCTTCAGTAACACAAAAAAAAAATGAATGTAAGCTATAAAATGAGAAAATCTGGCCGAACCCTGAACGTGACATTACATAATGGCAGAAGGTTATAGTCTAATGTCCAGTAATCCGACCCCACCCCAGATATAGAATTTACCTCTAAAGAAAAACCCTATGGCCTCAGTAAAAGAAAATAATGTAAAGAGTCAACATGGCAACAACTTGTCTCAATATTACCATCTAGATAGCTAAAGAGTACCCCCACTCCTGCCATTATCACACCAATGTCTGCCCCAGCCCCCGCCGGCAGCAGCAGCAGGTACCTTGTGAATGGAACACAGCGTACAATAGAAAACAATGGTAAATAAAAAAGACAAATACATATTTGATACATTTTATTTGCAGTTTGCAGCATACTAGTCACACACGGTAAAGCCATTTATTGAATAGATAGGTGAACTCATACTCAACATGTGGATAAAGCATGTGGGGTGGGGGATGGGAGGACACTGGCTGTCGGCGGCTGACAGCTACAAAGTGACTATCGATGACACGGGACACGCCAGAAGGCTGACTCACTACATAATACAAAACCTTATCACTACCAGAGATGGGGGGAGGGGGAATATACTTGTGCAATCCAGCCATTAACTACAGGGAATAAACCTGCCCCATGACTCAGCTCCCCTTAATACTACATGGCATAAACATGTGGCCTGATCCACTATCAGTCTATAGATCACCAGCTGGCCCTTCACTAAGGGGGCTACAATTCTTTGCAAATAAGTTGCTGTTTAAGGCACAATGAAAAGTTCTGCATCTGATCTGATACTACATGTGGAAATTTCTAGCGCTCTGCTTGCTGTCAGTGAATAGGAACACAGGATACATTTGGTAGCAAAAAAAAAGAAAAAGTTACACACCTAAACCAACCTACAGTTGTACTCCAGGGGTGGGGAAAAAAAAGCCACAACAGCCTAAAATCCACAAAATATTGATCAGTGAGCAGTCCCAGTGGCGAGACTCCCACTGATCGCTGAAACGACAAGGCAGAAGTGCTCAACTAATACACAAGCTCGACCAGTGGTGCAAAGGCTCAATATAGACCGAAAGAGGGGGGGTGTCAATGATCTGGGGGTATTCTGCTTGGGGCCTCACCAATTAATAGGGCTTTAAAAGGGTGATGACATCAGAGGCTTTAGTCACACTCCAATTATTAAGGGAACGAATGAGAGGTGCATATTTGTGGCCTCCGCTGCATTCATTGTCTATGGGACTGTTGGGGAAGGTAGAGCACAGCACTTGGCTTTTGGCTACTGCTTCACATGGGCAGAGTTAGGGACGGGTACACCTTGTTGTGGTGGAATGGCGTTTACTTTTTTCATGTAAATAATTCCAACTATGAACCTGATGCTATCTACCTGTACTATCGCTGTTTATTTACTTATTACAGGGCATTAGCTCACTTTGTTCTCAGCTTTGGTTCGGGTGGACCTCTCTGCCCTATTTAGGTCAGGGTAGAGCAGGGCCCATTCTCGGATCGGAGCGGGTTCCTAGGGCCGGCTGATTTGGGGGGCGAAAACCAAGATAAAGCTTAGGAAACTGTTTTCACAGTTACATTTGTATCCAGTCTGGACACTTTCTCTAGGGAACAATGTGTCAGTGTGAGGATCATCTAGACAAGATACCATTGTAGCAAACTCAGCTGTGACAACTATTCGGTCAAAACCCTCCTGCCTGTCCCCATCCAATGGCAGCAAGCAGAGATGCTGAAAATATTGCAAGACAAGTTACCGTACACCAAAGATGAAGAACTTTCCAGTTTAGATTACAGGGTTGTCCGGCAATTACGATCCCAAGAATTCCCCAAACCAGTAGGAAGCAGATGACAGTAACACGTTAATTTTGACACCCCTGTCCTCTACAGCAAGGCTCTGGGGCGGCCTTCATGGATTCATTTTAGGAGTATGGTTCCACACGTCTGACATTCAAGGCTCGAGTGCGGCGCGGCTACCATCTCCTGACCTGAACCCCACAGCCCTGTATGAGGCTGCTGACCCCGGGGGCCCAGATACCAGGGAACCAAGCCGCACTTCGGCCTCACATGTCAGGTACGGGCTGTACCCGTTCATTAGATTACCTATTTTTGTCCTCGTTTCCTACAGATTTGGGGCATTGTAGACGCCTTACTAAGTTTCGGACGACCCCCGTGAGCTTATTTACATCAAACTGGAGTGCCCCCCCCCTTCAAAAGGTGGTCAGATATTATCTGGTAAAAGTTTCTAAAACGTCATCAGCCATTTTGTTCTCTAAACCCCCCATTCCCTTCCTGCGATGGTGGTCTTCTCTCGATCTCTCACAGTCAAAATGGCCACTGATGTCATGTGACTTACTCACGAGCCCGCGATGTTGGCCAAGGTCATATTAGACTCTGCTGCCTTGTGGGCAATTCTATCCAAGCCGTTTAACCCGATTCTTCCTCCCTCGGATAGCATGGTGGAGGCCCTTCAGCACTTACCCAAAACATCTGGTGAGGCCAGAAGTAAGCGACAAAAAGGCGTCCAAGTCAAAGGCCTAGTACACCCCGGGAGGCAGTCACATGGGTAAGTCACATGACTGCCGCCATTTTGACTGCACTTGACTCAAGAGACCTCATTGTTCTGTGCAGCTGGTGGGAGGGGGGGGCTAAGTCTACAAAAATATAAATATATATATATGGCCAAAGGCAGAACACATCAGTTGATGACATTTTCAAAAATCTTGCTAGGAAATGGCTGACCCCTTTAAGGGTAAGTTTAAAGGGAATGTCTATGTGAAGACCTTTAAGGCTTACATAGAATGACCGTGTGGCGCGGCCGCCATTGATGGGACGCGGACGGCCTCTCCCTGCGCTAAGGAAAAATACAAGTAAAAAAGAAGCTAAGATCAAGGGGTGATGTGGACCCTTTACAATGTGATCACTAAGCCGCCATTTTAGCCCCCCCCCCCAAGGTGATCCGAGAAGGTAACAAAGGGGGTTGATACAGGGGTCCCTGACCTTAATAAGGGGGGCAGCGAGAGGAGGAGGGAGGGCGAGCTGAGGTAAAGATGGCCGACACGTCAGAAAGCGAGGCCGGCCGCCATATTGGATGGTGAAATCAGGGCAGGGACAGAGGAGGGAGAGAAGAAAATGCTTTAGTCATAAAAACCTTAGCGATTTGCGCTTCGATAAGAGTGACGATGTCCCGGGCGAACTGCACGTTCTCCTCGGCGAGGATGGTCAGCATGTTGATGTGCGGCTTGCTGTTGAATGTCAGGTCCTCCAGAGAGGACTGGTAATCCCGGCAGGCGTCCTCTCGGGCCTCGTCGTCCGCCATTGCTGACAGTGGTGAGGCTGTGTAATTCCCCGCCACCCCGGGAGTCCCCCCCTAAATGAGGCGGGTGAGCTATCGCAGCATGGTGCGACAGAGACGGCAGCGGCGGCCGCCGGGACTCCTCCTCAGCTCCGCGCCTGGCGACGTCTTCTAACAAAATGGCGTCGGTCGCCGTCCGCCAGTCAGGAAAAAAAAAAACTACCACAGGGCAGCGACAACCCTCACTGCCGCGCGTGATTGGTCGGCGAGAGAAGTTACGCAACGAATAGGCGGAGAGAAAAAGGCGTTTCCGGGGCACGCCCACTTTTGTTGAGATCACGCGTTATATTGATTTACGATTGGTTGCTATGAGAGTTTATTTTGCGTAGCAACCGGAGAGGGGGGGAAAGCGCTGAGTACGGGCCTGTGTGTCTGCGCCTGCGCTGTGTCCTCCCGTACATATCAGTCACTCACCGGCCATAGGACGAGCAGTGCACGGAACAGCCCTTACCCGGAGTGTAGACCCCGACAGGGCCACATAAACATTCACAGACCCCCTGACTGAATGCAGACTCCAGACAGACCCCTCTATTAATTCAGACAGACCAGACCAGACCCCTACATAAACGCCGACCTCACACCGGACCCCTACATAAACACCGACCTCACACCGGACCCCTACATAAACGCAGACCTCACACCGGACCCCTACATAAACACCGACCTCACACCGGACCCCTACATAAACACAGACCTCACACCAGACCGCTACATAAACACCGACCTCACACCGGACCCCTACATAAACGCAGACCTCACACCGGACCCCTACATAAACACCGACCTCACACCGGACCGCTAAATAAACACAGACCTCACACCGGACCGCTAAATAAACGCAGACCTCACACCGGACCCCTACATAAACGCAGACCTCACACCGGACCGCTAAATAAACGCAGACCTCACACCGGACCCCTACATAAACACCGACCTCACACCGGACCCCTACATAAACGCAGACCTCACACCGGACCCCTACATAAACGCAGACCTCACACCGGACCCCTACATAAACACCGACCTCACACCGGACCCCTACATAAACGCAGACCTCACACCGGACCACTACATAAACGCAGACCTCACACCGGACCCCTACATAAACGCAGACCTCACACCGGACCCCTACATAAACACAGACCTCACACCGGACCGCTAAATAAACGCAGACCTCACACCGGACCCCTACATAAACGCAGACCTCACACCGGACCGCTAAATAAACGCAGACCTCACACCGGACCACTACATAAACGCAGACCTCACACCGGACCCCTACATAAACGCAGACCTCACACCGGACCCCTACATAAACGCAGACCTCACACCGGACCCCTACATAAACGCCGACCTCACACCGGACCCCTACATAAACGCAGACCTCACACCGGACCCCTACATAAACGCCGACCTCACACCGGACCCCTACATAAACACAGACCTCACACCGGACCGCTAAATAAACGCAGACCTCACACCGGACCCCTACATAAACGCAGACCTCACACCGGACCGCTAAATAAACGCAGACCTCACACCGGACCACTACATAAACGCAGACCTCACACCGGACCCCTACATAAACGCCGACCTCACACCGGACCCCTACATAAACACAGACCTCACACCGGACCCCTACATAAACGCAGACCTCACACCGGACCCCTACATAAACGCCGACCTCACACCGGACCCCTACATAAACACAGACCTCACACCGGACCGCTAAATAAACGCAGACCTCACACCGGACCCCTACATAAACGCAGACCTCACACCGGACCGCTAAATAAACGCAGACCTCACACCGGACCACTACATAAACGCAGACCTCACACCGGACCCCTACATAAACGCAGACCTCACACCGGACCCCTACATAAACACAGACCTCACACCGGACCGCTAAATAAACGCAGACCTCACACCGGACCCCTACATAAACGCAGACCTCACACCGGACCGCTAAATAAACGCAGACCTCACACCGGACCACTACATAAACGCAGACCTCACACCGGACCCCTACATAAACGCAGACCTCACACCGGACCCCTACATAAACGCAGACCTCACACCGGACCCCTACATAAACGCCGACCTCACACCGGACCCCTACATAAACGCAGACCTCACACCGGACCCCTACATAAACGCCGACCTCACACCGGACCCCTACATAAACGCAGACCTCACACCGGACCCCCTACATAAACGCCGACCTCACACCGGACCCCCTACATAAACGCCGACCTCACACCGGACCCCTACATAAACGCAGACCTCACACCGGACCCCTACATAAACGCCGACCTCACACCGGACCCCTACATAAACGCAGACCTCACACCGGACCCCCTACATAAACGCCGACCTCACACCGGACCCCCTACATAAACGCCGACCTCACACCGGACCCCTACATAAACGCAGACCTCACACCGGACCCCTACATAAACGCAGACCTCACACCGGACCCCTACATAAACGCAGACCTCACACCGGACCCCTACATAAACGCAGACCTCACACCGGACCCCCTACATAAACGCCGACCTCACACCGGACCCCTACATAAACGCAGACCTCACACCGGACCCCTACATAAAGGCAGACCTCACACCGGACCCCTACATAAACGCAGACCTCACACCGGACCCCCTACATAAACGCCGACCTCACACCGGACCCCTACATAAACGCAGACCTCACACCGGACCCCTACATAAACGCAGACCTCACACCGGACCCCTACATAAACGCAGACCTCACACCGGACCCCTACATAAACGCAGACCTCACACCGGACCTCTACATAAACGCAGACCTCACACCGGACCCCTACATAAACACAGACCTCACACCGGACCGCTAAATAAACGCAGACCTCACACCGGACCCCTACATAAACGCAGACCTCACACCGGACCGCTAAATAAACGCAGACCTCACACCGGACCCCTACATAAACGCAGACCTCACACCGGACCGCTAAATAAACGCAGACCTCACACCGGACCCCTACATAAACGCAGACCTCACACCGGACCCCTACATAAACGCAGACCTCACACCGGACCCCTACATAAACGCAGACCTCACACCGGACCCCTACATAAACGCCGACCTCACACCGGACCCCTACATAAACGCAGACCTCACACCGGACCCCCTACATAAACGCCGACCTCACACCGGACCCCCTACATAAACGCCGACCTCACACCGGACCCCTACATAAACGCAGACCTCACACCGGACCCCTACATAAACGCAGACCTCACACCGGACCCCTACATAAACGCAGACCTCACACCGGACCCCTACATAAACGCAGACCTCACACCGGACCTCTACATAAACGCAGACCTCACACCGGACCCCTACATAAACACAGACCTCACACCGGACCGCTAAATAAACGCAGACCTCACACCGGACCCCTACATAAACGCAGACCTCACACCGAACCGCTAAATAAACGCAGACCTCACACCGGACCCCTACATAAACGCAGACCTCACACCGGACCGCTAAATAAACGCAGACCTCACACCGGACCCCTACATAAACGCAGACCTCACACCGGACCCCTACATAAACGCAGACCTCACACCGGACCCCTACATAAACGCAGACCTCACACCGGACCCCTACATAAACGCCGACCTCACACCGGACCCCTACATAAACGCAGACCTCACACCGGACCCCCTACATAAACGCCGACCTCACACCGGACCCCCTACATAAACGCCGACCTCACACCGGACCCCTACATAAACGCAGACCTCACACCGGACCCCTACATAAACGCAGACCTCACACCGGACCGCTAAATAAACGCAGACCTCACACCGGACCCCTACATAAACGCAGACCTCACACCGGACACCTACATAAACGCAGACCTCACACCGGACCCCTACATAAACGCAGACCTCACACCGGACCCCTACATAAACGCCGACCTCACACCGGACCCCTACATAAACGCAGACCTCACACCGGACCCCCTACATAAACGCCGACCTCACACCGGACCCCCTACATAAACGCCGACCTCACACCGGACCCCTACATAAACGCAGACCTCACACCGGACCCCTACATAAACGCAGACCTCACACCGGACCCCTACATAAACGCAGACCTCACACCGGACCCCTACATAAACGCAGACCTCACACCGGACCCCTTACATAAACGCCGACCTCACACCGGACCCCCTACATAAACGCCGACCTCACACCGGACCCCTACATAAACGCAGACCTCACACCGGACCCCTACATAAACGCAGACCTCACACCGGACCCCTACATAAACGCAGACCTCACACCGGACCCCTACATAAACGCAGACCTCACACCGGACCCCCTACATAAACGCCGACCTCACACCGGACCCCTACATAAACGCAGACCTCACACCGGACCCCTACATAAACGCAGACCTCACACCGGACCCCTACATAAACGCAGACCTCACACCGGACCCCCTACATAAACGCCGACCTCACACCGGACCCCTACATAAACGCAGACCTCACACCGGACCCCTACATAAACGCAGACCTCACACCGGACCCCTACATAAACGCAGACCTCACACCGGACCCCTACATAAACGCAGACCTCACACCGGACCTCTACATAAACGCAGACCTCACACCGGACCCCTACATAAACACAGACCTCACACCGGACCGCTAAATAAACGCAGACCTCACACCGGACCCCTACATAAACGCAGACCTCACACCGGACCGCTAAATAAACGCAGACCTCACACCGGACCCCTACATAAACGCAGACCTCACACCGGACCGCTAAATAAACGCAGACCTCACACCGGACCCCTACATAAACGCAGACCTCACACCGGACCCCTACATAAACGCAGACCTCACACCGGACCCCTACATAAACGCAGACCTCACACCGGACCCCTACATAAACGCCGACCTCACACCGGACCCCTACATAAACGCAGACCTCACACCGGACCCCCTACATAAACGCCGACCTCACACCGGACCCCCTACATAAACGCCGACCTCACACCGGACCCCTACATAAACGCAGACCTCACACCGGACCCCTACATAAACGCAGACCTCACACCGGACCGCTAAATAAACGCAGACCTCACACCGGACCCCTACATAAACGCAGACCTCACACCGGACACCTACATAAACGCAGACCTCACACCGGACCCCTACATAAATGCAGACCTCACACCGGACCCCTACATAAACGCCGACCTCACACCGGACCCCTACATAAACGCAGACCACACACCGGACCCCCTACATAAACGCCGACCTCACACCGGACCCCCTACATAAACGCCGACCTCACACCGGACCCCTACATAAACGCAGACCTCACACCGGACCCCTACATAAACGCAGACCTCACACCGGACCCCTACATAAACGCAGACCTCACACCGGACCCCCTACATAAACGCCGACCTCACACCGGACCCCTACATAAACGCAGACCTCACACCGGACCCCTACATAAACGCAGACCTCACACCGGACCCCTACATAAACGCAGACCTCACACCGGACCCCCTACATAAACGCCGACCTCACACCGGACCCCTACATAAACGCAGACCTCACACCGGACCCCTACATAAACGCAGACCTCACACCGGACCCCTACATAAACGCAGACCTCACACCGGACCCCTACATAAACGCAGACCTCACACCGGACCTCTACATAAACGCAGACCTCACACCGGACCCCTACATAAACGCAGACCTCACACCGGACCCCTACATAAACGCAGACCTCACACCGGACCCCTACATAAACGCAGACCTCACACCGGACCCCTACATAAACGCAGACCTCACACCGGACCCCTACATAAACGCAGACCTCACACCGGACTCTTACATAAACGCAGACCTCACACCGGACCCCTACATAAACGCAGACTTCACACCGGACCCCCTGCATAAACGCAGACCTCACACCGGACCCCTACATAAACGCAGACCTCACACCGGACCCCTACATAAACGCCGACCTCACACCGGACCCCTACATAAACGCCGACCTCACACCGGACCCCTACATAAACACCGACCTCACACCGGACCCCTACATAAACGCAGACCTCACACCGGACCCCTACATAAACACCGACCTCACACCGGACCCCTACATAAACACAGACATCACACCAGACCGCTACATAAACGCAGACCTCACACCGGACCTCTACATAAACGCAGACCTCTCACCGGACCCCTACATAAACGCAGACCTCACACCGGACCCCTACATAAACGCAGACCTCACACCGGACCCCTACATAAACACAGACCTCACACCGGACCCCTACATAAACGCAGACCTCACACCGGACTCTTACATAAACGCAGACCTCACACCGGACCGCTAAATAAACAAGGACCTCACACCGGACCCCTACATAAACACAGACCTCACACCGGACCCCTACATAAACACAGACCTCACACCGGACCACTAAATAAACGCAGACCTCACACCGGACCCCTACATAAACACAGACCTCACACCGGACCCCTACATAAACACAGACCTCACACCGGACCCCTACATAAACACAGACCTCACACTGGACCTCTACATAAACGCAGACCTCACACCGGACCCCTACATAAACGCAGACCTCACACCGGACCCCTACATAAACACAGACCTCACACCGGACCGCTAAATAAACGCAGACCTCACACCGGACCCCTACATAAACACAGACCTCACACCGGACCGCTACATAAACGCAGACCTCACACCGGACCCCTACATAAACACAGACCTCACACCGGACCCCTACATAAACGCAGACCTCACACCGGACCCCTACATAAACACAGACCTCACACCGGACCGCTAAATAAACGCAGACCTCACACCGGACCCCTACATAAACGCAGACCTCACACCGGACCTCTACATAAACGCAGACCTCACACCGGACCCCTACATAAACGCAGACCTCACACCGGACCCCTACATAAACGCAGACCTCACACCGGACCCCTACATAAACACAGACCTCACACCGGACCCCTACATAAACACAGACCTCACACCGGACCGCTACATAAACACAGACCTCACACCGGACCCCTACATAAACACAGACCTCACACCGGACCGCTACATAAACACAGACCTCACACCGGACCCCTACATAAACGCAGACCTCACACCGGACCTCTAAATATAGACCTAAGACCAGACCCCTAAATAATCACACACACACCGACACCCTTTATTCAGACATCAGATCAGACCCCATAAATAAACACGGACCTCAGACAAGACCCTAAAATAAACAGAGACCTCAGACAAGACCCTAAAATAAACAGAGACCTCAGACAAGACCCCTGAATAAACACAGATCTCAGATGAGACCCCTCCGTATAGGGGAGCTATGGCTACATCAAACTATGTATAGAGGAGCGGTATATGGGGGGCTCAGGGAACATTTGCCCTGACCAAAATTTCTAATGGCTTAGGCCTGTTTCACGCTTCAGTTTTTCCAAATCAGTCAAAATCCGCCAAAAAGTGAAAATGGCGGATCCGCTAAAAATGTGCAAAAATGGATGCCAGCTGATGGTACGGATCCGTCTTTTTACGGATCCGCTTAAAAGCGGATCCGTTCCATCCGTTCGATCTGTTTTCTGATGGAACCGTCTTTTCACACTTCCAAAATGGGATGCTCCCAAATATGATTGGCTCTTGGAGAATGCTCCCAAATGTGATTGGATTCTGGAAACTAGGGAAAACTATATCTAGGGTGTTGTAAAACAATATCTTTGAAAGGTTGTAGCGCTAGTGGCAGCAATGGAAGGAGTTATTGCAAGTATTGACAGCTTCTGTGTGGAATTTGATCTTCACTGCAATCGGTTGGCAATTATTGCTCTCCAGAGGGAGAAAAGAAGACTGCAAATCCTGCGTATGAGGAGACGACGGCAGTGGATTCATCCCATTAATGCGCAGAGGTTTACCCTTGGCGTGTTTTCTACACTATATCTGGAATTGAGGGATAATCCGGACAAGTTCTTCAACTACGTGCGCATAAGACAGGACCTGTTCGAGATATTGGAGAATCGTGTTGGAGCACAAATCCGGAGAAGGGACACCTACATGCGCTTTTCTATTTCACCGGCGGAGCGTTTGATGGTGACCCTTCGGTAAGTAATTTATTTTTTAAAATGTTTCAGATTCTGCAGACTTATTGTTATGTTATGGCTTGTAGTTTGTATTAATTTAACTTTTTTTCCTTTTTTTACCAGATTCCTGGCAACTGGAGAATCCTTCACCTCCCTCCATTTCCAGTTCCGTCTTGGGATTTCAACTATATCTGGAATTGTCCAATAGACCTTCCGGGCATTGTGGGATTGTCTATACGAGGAAGACATCCCACAGCCAACACAGGAGAGGTGGCTGGAGATTGCCGACAACTTTGAACAAATCTGCCAGTTTCCAAATTGGGTTGGTGCTGTGGATGGGAAGCATATACGGATTGTGAAACCCATTGGATCTGGATCAGAATTTGTCAACTACAAGAAATTCTTTTCAATTGTACTTATGGCCATTGCAGACGCCAACTGCAAATTTATTGCTGTGGACATTGGTGCGTATGGTCGTTCAAATGATTCTCAGGTCTTCAAGATGTCCGCAATGGGCCGTCGTTTGTATGGAGACAATTTTGACTTCCCACCTCCAAGACCACTCCCTGGAACAACAGGCCCACCAATGCCATTTGTGTTTGTTGGTGATGACGCATTTCAGCTGTCCAAACATCTTCTCAAGCCATATGGTAGTCATGGATTGACACACCGCAAAAAAAATTTAACTATCGATTGACAAGAGCGCGAAGAGTGGTGGAGTGTGCTTTTGGGATTTTAACTGCCAAATGGAGAGTCCTGTTAACAGCCATAAAAATGAAAACTGAGACTGGATGAAGTGGTGAAGGCGTGTGTCATCCTGCACAACTTTGTACTTTCAAAGGAACCTGTTTCCATAGAAGAAAATCTGTCTGAAACCACCTTGTGGGATTATCAGCAGCCAACTGTTAGGAGTACTGGGTCAGTGGCAAGAATGAGGGACACATTTGCGGACTATTTTCTGAGACCAGAGGGACAACTTGACTGGCAAGATGACATGGTATAAATTTTTTTAAATTTTTAAATTTTTTAACAATTTTTGGTAATAAAAGTGTTGTGTTTTCACATTTTAAACCACCGGTGTACTTTTGAAATGTTACCAAGCGTTTTTTTTTTTTACCTTTTACACCACCGGTTTACTTTGTGAAATGTAATGTTGTGACCTTTTTACACCACCGGAGTTTTTTGTCAAATGTTACCAAGTGTTGTGACCTTTTTACACCACCGGTGTACTTTCAACCTTTACCAAGAAATAAACAAAAAAAAGAAACTACACAATAAAGTTCTTTTGAAAAAATTGTTTTTATTTTTTCAATTTTTTTCAAAATTTTAGATAAGAAAACTTTATTTTTTTGTTAGAAATTTTTTTAAAATTTTTTTTTTGGGAAAATACATAACAACATTATAAATACTGGTAGTTTTGGGTGGAGATACTATTGGAGGGGTTAACAGGGTTGACCACATCGAGGGGGGGTGGAGGACTGGGAAGTGAGTTGGTGAGGATTAGAAGTGGAAGGGAGGTTGAAAACATGAGGTTGGGACGGGAGTGGATGGACAGAGGAGGTTTGTGGGACCATTGAAGGTGTGTGTGGGTGTGGGTATGGTGAGGGCATTGGGGTATAATGCAGTGGGGAAGGAAGGTACTGGGAAGAATGGAATGGGGAACTAGAGAAAGGAGAGGGAGTGGTAGGAGGAGGGATGGTTGTATGATGGATGGTGGTGGAAGGATGGACGGTGGAAGGATGGACGGGGGAAGGATGGACAGAGGGAGGATGGACAGGGGGAGGTTGGGATGCTTCGGACAATACTTTCACTAGAGCATTGTGACAGGCTTACATCACACGCATCTGCTGGTGAGTACTTAAACCTTCCATTTGCCGGACAACTGATTGAAAAAAAATATGTCTCGGTGTCTGGTTTGACTCTGCATTCATCCGTTCCATGTATCTTCTGAGTTCCATGATACTTTGATTGCTCATGGTCAACCCAGAAGATAACTGTTGTCCATAAGTGTGGAAACCATGCTGGACAGATGAGTTCAGACTCAAACAGTCAGACAAGGTCATCCTTTCCTGACCTCTCAGACGCTGCCGGCCAGAACCAAAAGTTGGTCGAGATGTTGCGGCAGTGTCTGAGGGGAGGGGAACAGGGTACAAGTCGTCACCAGCAGCTTCATGTGATGAAGTCTGCCCTGCTGCTCCAGTGCTGGTGGAGGGGATAGAGGGACGAGACAAGAGGGTAGTTACAGAGGGGTCGGATACCTCGATGTGGTCACCGGTGGCGGTCTCCGAAAGGATCCCTCCAGAGGGAGGCAACTCAGATGCAGGCTCCCGAGTGCTGCAGACGGTGCTAACAAAAGAGAAAAAAAAATATATAAAGATATTGATATTACATTTAACTGTGCTGAAAAAAAAAATAGGTTAAACATGTAAACATTTGTACTACAGAAATGGTGTGTGGAATATTTACCTTCTGCTCACCATCGTTGACCGGAGGAACGACAGGGCTCGGTAATGTTCATACGGGGTGCTCCTGCGTCCTCCCGATCCACTCGGGGCCTGCATCTCCTTGTTGAAGTCCCTCTTGAAGCGATCCCTGAGCGACCGCCACCGTGTGATAACATTGTCACCTGTGAAGGAAAAAACAAAAGTGGTTAGTACTCAACACTTCACACGCTGGAATATAAGTTACTGAAATTGGAATACTTACGCACTAAATCCCTGGCCCTCGCATCGAGCTCCTCCCAGTTCTCTACAACCTCCGAACACACCTCATCCCAGAGCCGTCGGGTGGTTGGTTGGTCGGCGTGTATGTTTTCCCATGTTCCACAGCGGCTCCCATGTTTCAACTTCATGGATGAGGTCGTCAGTGTTGATTATCAGACCCTCCTCAATTGGTCTCCGGGGAGCATGCTGTGAAACCTGTGAAGAAAAAAAATACAAACAAAAAAAAATGACATTCAATTTAAACACATGAGGTTCATTACTCAATTATCAATATAGGGTTACTTACCGTTTGCCGACCACCAGAGGCATCACCTCGATGACGCTGGAAAGTCCTGGGAGTCGCTCTTGTGCGGGCACCAGATTGTGAAGACTGTAAAAAAAAAAAAAATTGGGTTGGATGGATGCGCAGTTATTGTGTGTGCTGTGATTAATGTTTGTGTTGGGTGTATTATTTATGTATGTTTGTGAGTTTTTGTATGTGCTAAACTTACACTCTGCGCGCCCCCTCCTTGTATTTCTCCACCCTGCATGTCTCCTCCTGGAAGCTCCTCTGCTTCAGCTTCCTGTGAAAACATAATACATTCATATAGGTTAAAAAAAAATAAAAAGTTAAAATACGCGTAAAAAAAAATTAAGATTTAAAAAAAAACAAAACAACAACATTATTTACCTCAGTTCGCTGATGATGTGAGGGTGAGCTTTCAGAAGAAGACATTCCTGCGGCCTGGCTTGCGGGTCTCCTCTGCTGCAGTGTGGCTGGCGGGTCCTTCCTGAAGTGATCTGCAAGTATAAAGACACTTGTTAAGCTACTATACAAAGGCTAACCAAAGCTTTCAGGCCTTTACACTTACTGAGAAAATTTCTATCTTTTGTGTGGGTTTGCTGCGGTCTGGTGGGTCTGCTGCGGCCTGGTGGGTCTGCTGCGGACTGGTGGGTCTGCTGCGGACTGGCAGGTGTGCGGTACTTCCTGAAAGGATCTGCAGGTATAAAGACACTTGTTAAGCTACTATACAAAGGCTAACAAAAGCTTTCAGGCCTTTATACTTACTGAGAAAATTTCAATCTTTTGTGTGGGTTTGCTGCGGCCTGGTGGGTCTGCTGCGGACTGGTGGGTCTGCTGCGGCCTGGTGGGTCTGCTGCGGACTGGTGGGTCTGCTGTGGACTGGTGGGTCTGCTTCGGATTGGTGGGTCTGCTGCGGATTGGTGGGTCTGCTGCGGTCTGCCGGGTGTGCGGTCCTTCCTGAAATGATATGAAAGTATAAAGAAAATTTTAAGAACATAAAAGAAAATTCTTCATTGGTATTTAATGTGTGTAATTCCCTGAAACTGAGTATACCCACACTTTTAAGTGTTTGAATGTGTAAATTTCCTGACAATCTCTCACTGAGAGTGTAACCACACTGTGATTGCGTGTGTGTAATTCCTGAGTATACCCACACTTTGTGTTTGCATGTGTGAATTCCATGAATATCTCTCACCGAGAGTAAACGGAAGTGTTTGAATGTGTAAATTTCAATCTCTCACTTGAGAATATAACCACACTTGTATACCAAAAACCAATGTACCTTTTTTTTGTACATAACCATACTTAATTTTACCTGGTTTTAAAATGATACTACAGAGAGTTTTTAAAAACAAGTTTTATTAATTTTTTTTTTTAGTTTATATTTTTTTTTACACAAGTAGGAGCTACTCTGCTCTTTATTTTAAATACCATTTAAATACCACAATAAATGAAAAATAAAAAAACAGTGATATACACCACATACAATACACAACACAATCACAGCACAATTGCCAATATTAAAATAAAACGCAGTACACATGCAACAGAAAAAAAAATTAAAGAATGAAAAAAAAAATACACAGACATGCAACACTGGGAAGTCACGAAAATACATGCAGGAAGGCAGATCACACACACACACACACACAGAGACAAGCCACACAAACACAGACAGGCCACACACACACACACACACAGACAGACAAGCCACAGACATGCTCCAGGGGTCTTGCAGCTGGAGGTCTTGCAGCTGGGCAGGCAGGTTTTATAGCTCTGGCTCGGTCTCCTTCTATCAGTCTGGCTGGTGCCGATGTCTGGCTCTGTCTCTTCAGTGTGGCTGGTGTCGGATGTCTGGCTCGGTGTCTTCAGTGTGGCTGGTGCCGGATATCTGAGCCCAATTACACCACATACAATACACACAGAACACAATCACAGCATACTTGCAAATATTAAAATAAAATTACAGTAGTATGAAAATAAAATGCAGTACACATGCAACAGAAAAAAAAAAATTAAAGTATGAAAAAAAAAAAAAAAATACACACACACACACAGACATGCAACACTGGGAGACCACACACACAGGCAGGCTACACACAAGCAGGCCATACACACACACATGTAGTACACACACACAGAAATGTCACACACAAATAGGTTATACTCACACTTTCAGGCGTCTTTGCTGGCAGGCTATTGGTGCTGGTGCTGTCACTGGCAGGCCTCTCTGTCCTGGCTCGGTGGTGGCAGGCCTCTTGGTCCTGACTTGCTGATGGCAGGTGCTGGCTT